>NC_069499.1:321426167-322111167 GCF_027579735.1 Bombina bombina | reverse complement strand
AAAGGCCCTTTTAAGGGCTATTGGTAGTTTATTGTATGCTAGGGTTTTTTTTTATTTTGGGTGGACTTTTTTACTTTGATAGGGCTATTAGATTAGGTGTAATTTTTTTATTTTGGCTAATTTCGTTTGTTATTTTTCGAAAATTTTGTGTTTTTTATTTTTTGTTAGGATTTTTTTAATGTGTAGTTTAGTTTTATTTAATTGGTAGTAAGTTTAATTTTAGTTTAATAATTATATTAGTTTAATTGTTAGTTTAAACTTAGTTCTTTTAATTTGACAGGTAAGTTTTAATTTAATTTAAAATAGGGTAATTGTAATTTTAATATAAAGTTAGGGGGGTGTTGGGTTTAGGAGTTACTAGTTTAAATTAGTTTATTGCGATATAGGGGGCTTGTGGTTTAGGGGTTAATAGTTTTTTTGTATATTTTGTTGTGGGGGCTTTTGGTTTAGGGGTTAATATATTTATTCTAGTGGCGGCAGTGTAGGGCTTAATAACTTTAGTATAGTGGGGGGCGATGTGGGCGGACAGCAGATTAGGGGGTTAATAATATTTAAATAGTGTTTGCGATGTGGGAGGGCGGTGGTTTAGGGGTTAATAACTTTATTATAGCTGTGACGATGTTGGGGAGTGGTAGAATATGGGTTAATAAGTTTAATATATTATTTATGATGCAGGATGACCTTGGTTTAGGGGTTAATAGGTAGTTTATGGGTGTTAAGTGCACTTTGTAACAGTTTTGTAGCATAAAACTCATAACTACTGCTTTTAGATTGCAGAACGGATCTTGTCGGTATAGGCTGCAAAGCTAGCTTTTTAGCCTGACCGCAAAACTCGTAATGGCTGCGCTATGGAAGTCCCATGAAAACATGTAATTTTTACGAGTGTGGGACTGACGTTGCATTACAGACTAAAAGGCTTGCGGTACAGCTATACTGACAAGACTTGTAATGGCTGCGGTGCTGTTTTAATGTTTTCAGCGTTAAAACACGAACGCACAACTCGTAATCTAGGTGAGTGCCAATTGCTAACAGATCATTTTGGACAGGGAGAGACAATTAAAATGATCTATTTGTAAACATATTCTAACAAATAAATAATACTCACCTAGATTATGAGTTTTGGCATTAGAAGCTGTGCGGTGCTAACGAGCAGTTTATTCTCACCACTCACAGACAGCGCTGGTATTACGGGTTTTTACAAACCCGGCGTTAACCGCAAAAAAGTGAGCGAAGAGCAAAATTTTGCTCCACATCTCACCTCAATACCAGCGCTGCTTATGTTAGCGGTGAGCTGGTAAAACGTGCTCATGCACGATTTCCCCATAGGTATCAATGGGGGAGAGCTGGCTGAAAAAAAAACTAACACCTGCAAAAAATCAGCTTAAAACTCCTAACGCAGCCCCATTGATTCCTATGGGGAAAATACATTTATGTCTACACCTAACACCCTAACATGAACCCCGAGTCTAAACACCCCTAATCTTACACTTATTAACCCCTAATCTGCTGCCCCCGACATCGCCGACACCTGCATTAAATTATTAACCCCTAATCTGCCGCTACGGACACCATCGCCACCTACATTATACTTATGAACCCCTAATTTGCTGCCCCCAACATCGCTGAACCCTACATTATATTTATTAACCCCTAATCTGCTGCCCCCAATGTCACCGCAACCTAGCTACATTTATTAACCCCTAATCTGCCGCCCACAATGTCGCCACCACTATAATAAAGTTATTAACCCCTAAACCTAAGTCTAACCCTAACCCCCCCAACTTAAATATAATTACAATAAAGCTAAATAAAATTACTACAATTAACTAAATAATTCCTGTTTAAAACTAAATACTTACCTGTAAAATAAACCCTAAGCTAGCTACAATATAACTAATAGTTACATTGTAGCTAGCTTATGGTTTATTTTTATTTTACAGGCAACTTTGTATTTATTTTAACTAGGTACAATAGTTATTAAATAGTTATTAACTATTTAATAACTACCTAGCTAAAATAAAGACACATTTACCTGTAAATTAAAACCTAACCTAAATTACACTAACACCTAACACTACACTACAAATAAATAAATTAACTAAATTAAATACAATTAATTACAATTAAATAAAATTATCTAAAGTATGAAAAAAACAAACACTAAATTACAGAAAATAATAAAATAATTACAAGATTTTTAAACTAATTACACCTACTCTAATCCCACCAAAAAAATAAAAAAAGCCCCACAAAATAAAAAAGCCCTACCCTACACTAAATTACAAATAGCCCTTAAAAGGGCCTTTTGTGGGGCATTGCCCCAAAGTAATCATCTCTTTTACCTGTAAAAAAATATATATAAATACCCCACCCAACATTAAAACCCACCACCCACACAACCAACCCTACTCTAAAAGCCACCCAATACTCCCTTAAAAAAAACCTAACACTAACCCCTTGAAGATCACCTTACCGGGAGACGCCTTCACCCAACCGGCAGAAGTGGTCCTCCAAATGGGCAGAAGTCTTCATCCAACCGGGCGGGTCCATCTTCAAGACATCCGATGCGGAGCATCCTCTTCAAACGACTGACGAGGACTGAATGAAGGTTCCTTTAAATGACGTCATCCAAGATGGCGTCTCTTCAATTCCGATAGGCTGATAGAATTCTATCAGCCAATCGGAATTAAGGTAGAAAAAATCCTATTGGCTGATGCAATCAGCGAATAGGATTGAACTGGCATTTTATTGGCTGATTGGAACAGCCAATAGAATGCCAGCTCAATCCTATTGGCTGATTGGATCAGCCAATCGGATTGAAGTTCAATCCTATTGGCTGATTGCATCAGCCAATAGGAATTTTTCTACCTTAATTCTGATTGGTTGGAATTGAAGGGACGCCATCTTGGATGACATAATTTAAAGGAACCTTCATTCAGTCATCGGCCGTCGTTTGAAGAGGATGCTCCGCGTCTGATGTTTTGAAGATGGACCCGCTCTGAGCCGGATGGATGAAGATAAAAGATGCAGTCTGAATGAAGACTTCTGCCCGTCTGGAGGACCACTTCTGCCCTGTTGAGTGAAGACTTCTCACGGTAGGGTAATCTTCAAGGGGTTAGTGTTAGGTTTCTTTAAGGGGGTATTGGGTGGGTTTTAGAGTAGGGTTGGGTGTGTGGGTGGTGGTTTTAATGTTGTGGGGGGATCTGTAATTTTTTTTACAGGTAAAAGAGCTGATTAGTTTGGGGCAATGCCCCGCAAAAGGCCCTTTTAAGGGCTATTGTAATTTAGTTTAGGGTAGGGCTTTTTTTATTTTGGGTGGCTTTTTTATTTTGTTAGAGGGATTATAGTAGGTGTAATTATTTTAAAAATCTTGTAATTATTTTATTATTTTCTGTAATTTAGTGTAATTTAGTGTTTTTTTCCTCGTACTTTAGATAATTTTATTTAATTGTAATTAATTGTATTTCATTTAGTTAATTAATTTAATTATAGTGTAGTGTTAGGTATAATTGTAACTTAGGTTAGGTTTTATTTTACAGGTAACTTTGTACTATTAGTTATATTGTAGCTAGCTTAGGGTTTATTTTATAGGTAAGTATTTAGTTTTAAATAGGAATTATTTAGTTAAATGTAGTAATTTTATTTAGATTTATTGTAATTATATTTAAGTTAGGGGGGGTTAGGGTTAGGGATAGACTTAGATTTAGGGGTTAATAACTTTAATATAGTGGCAGCGACATTGGGGGCGGTAGATTAGAGGTTAATAAATGTAGGTAGGTGGCGCCGATGTTAGGGACGGCAGATTAGGGGTTAATAATATTTAACTAGTGTTTGCGGTGCGGGAGTGTGGCGGTTTAGGGGTTAATATATTTATTATAGTGGCGGTGATGTCCAGTTCGGCAGATTAGGGGTTAAAATATTTATTATAGTGATTGCAATGTGGGGGGGGGCTCAGTTTAGGGGTTAATTGGTAGTTTATGGGTATTAGTGTACTTTTTAGCACTTTAGTTAAGAGTTTTATGCTACGGCGTTGTAGTGTAAAACTACTGACTTTTAAATGCGGTACCAGGCTTGACAGGAGAGGGTCTACTGCTCACTTTTGGTCAGACTCGTAATACCGGCGCTATGCAAGTAACATTGAAAAAATAGGATATGCAATTGACGTAAGTGGATTTGCGGTATTTGAGTCTGGCCAAAAAAGTGAGTGGTGAGCCTGTCATTTAAAGACTCGTAATACCAGTGGGCATTAAAAAGCAGCGTTGGAACCGGGCAACGCTGCTTTTTAACCCTAACGCAAGACTCGTAATCTAGCCAACTGGTATTTAATTAAACTACAATAACATTCCTTTTTAAATGCAGTCATAATAATATATTTAACATGCCGAAGTGTTAAATTAAAAACATATTAATATTACATTAAAAATGCACCGCTCTCCTATATGCTTTCCAATGTGCCAACATGTGTTGGCTACTAAATTACACGTCTGTTATAAACAACTTTTTTAAAGTGAGTTTGAAACTGAGCAAAAACATAGATTATTTGTAAATAGACATCACTCTAAGCTGACAAAGTCTTACGCCTAGATTTAGAGTTCTGCGTTAGCCGTCAAAACCAGCGTTAAGGGGTCCTAACGCTGCTTTTGGCCGCCCGCTGGTATTTAGAGTCGTGTAGGTAAGGGTCTAACGCTCACTTTCCAGCCGCGACTTTTCCATACCGCAGATCCCCTTACGCCAATTGCGTATCCTATCTTTTCAATGGGATCTTCCTAACACCGGTATTTAGAGTCTTGGCTGAAGTGAGCGTTAGAACTCTAACGACAAAACTCCAGCCGCAGAAAAAGGTCAGGAGTTAAGAGCTTTATGGGCTAACGCCGGTTCATAAAGCTCTTAACTACTGTGCTCTAAAGTACACTAACAATCATAAACTACCTATGTACCCCTAAACTGAGGCCCCCCCACATCGCTGCCACTCTAATAAATTTTTTTAACCCCTAATCTGCTGACCGCACACCGCCGCCACCTACATTATCCCTATGAACCCCTAATCTGTTGCCCCTAACACCACCGACACCTATATAATATTTAATCTGCCCCCCCCCAACGTCGCCGCTACCTTACCTACACTTATTAACCCCTAATCTGCCGACCGGACCTCGCCGCCACTATAATAAATGTATTAACCCCTAAACCGCCTCACTCCCGCCTCGCAAACCCTATAATAAATTTTATTAACCCTTAATCTGCCCTCCCTAACATCGCTGCCACCTAACTTCAAGTATTAACCCCTAATCTGCTGTCCGGACCTCGCCGCTACTCTAATAAATGTATTAACCCCTAAAGCTAAGTCTAACCCTAACCCTAACACCCCCCTAAATTAAATATAATTTAAATCTAACAAAATAAATTAATCCTATTTAAAGCTAATTACTTACCTGTAAAATAAACCCTAATATAGCTACAATATAACGAATAATTATATTGTAGCTATTTTAGCATTTATATTTATTTTACAGGAAACTTTGTATTTATTTTAACTAGGTACAATAGCTATTAAATAGTTATTTACTATTTAATAGCTACCTAGTTGAAATAATTGCAAAATTACCTGTAAAATAAATCCTAACCTAAGTTACAATTAAACCTAACACTATCAATAAATTAATTAACTAAACTACCTACAATTACCTACAATTAAACCAACTAAACTAAATTACAAAAAAAAACAAACACTAAATTACAAAAAATAAAAAAAGATTACAAGAATTTTAAACTAATTACACCTACTCTAAGCCCCCTAAAAATATAACAAAGCCCCCCAAAATAAAAAAAATGCCCTACCCTATTCTAAAATAAAGAGTTAACAGCTCTATTACCTTACCAGCCCTTAAAAGGGCCTTTTGCGGGGCATGCCCCAAAGAAATAAGCTCTTTTGCATGAAAAAAAACATACAATACCCCCCCCCAACATTACAACCCACCACCCACATACCCCTAATCTAACCCACCCAAACCCCCCTTAAAAAAACTAACACTAAGCCCCTGAAGATCTCCCTACCTTGTATTCACCCAGCCGGGTATCACCGATCCATCCAGAAGAGGGTCCGAAGTCTTCATCCTATCCGGCAAGAAGAGGTCCTCCAGAGGCTCGGAAGTTTTTATCCAGGCGGCATCTTCTATCTTCTTCCATACGGAGCGGAGCAGGTCCATCTTGAAGCAGCCGGTGCAGATCCATCCTCTTCTAACACTAACCCCTTGAAGATCACCTTACCGGGAGACGCCTTCACCCAACCGGCAGAAGTGGTCCTCCAAATGGGCAGAAGTCTTCATCCAACCGGGCGGGTCCATCTTCAAGACATCCGATGCGGAGCATCCTCTTCAAACGACTGACGAGGACTGAATGAAGGTTCCTTTAAATGACGTCATCCAAGATGGCGTCCCTCGAATTCCGATTGGCTGATAGGATTCTATCAGCCAATCGGAATTAAGGTAGGAAAAATCTGATTGGCTGATTGATTCAGCCAATCAGATTCAAGTTCAATCGGATTGGCTGATCCAATCAGCCAATCAGATTGAGCTTGCATTCTATTGGCTGTTCCGATCGTGATAGTGTAGTGTTAGGTTTAATTGTAACTTAGGTTAGGATTTATTTTACAGGTAATTTTGTAATTATTTTAACTAGGTGGCTATTAAATAGTAAATAACTATTTAATAGTTATTGTACCTAGTTAAAATAAATACAAAGTTGCCTGTAAAATAAATATAAATCCTAAAATAGCTACAATATAATTATTCGTTATATTGTAGCTATATTAGGATTTATTTTACAGGTAAGTATTTAGCTTTAAATAGGATTAATTTATTTAATAAGATTTAATTTATTTCGCTAGATTTAAATTATATTTAACTTAGGGGGGTGTTAGGGTTAGGGTTAGACTTAGCTTTAGGGGTTAGTACATTTATTATAGCAGCGGCGAGGTCCGGTTAGCAGATTAGGGGTTAATAAGTGTAGGTAAGGTAGCGGCGACGTTGGGGGGGGCAGATTAGGGGTTAATAATATAATGCAGGGGTCAGCGATAGCGGGGGCAGCAGATTAGGGGTTAATAAGTGTAAGGTTAGGGGTGTTTAGACTCGGGGTTCATGTTAGAGTGCTAGGTGCAGACGTAGGAAGTGTTTCCCCATAGGAAACAATGGGGCTGCGTTAGGAGCTGAACGCTGCTTTTTTGCAGGTGTTAGTTTTTTTTTAGCTCAAACTGCCCCATTGTTTCCTATGGGGAAATCGTGCATGAGCACGTTTTTCAAGCTGGCCGCTACCGTAAGTAACGCTGGTATTGAGAGTTGAAGTGGCGGTAAATTATGCTCTACGCTCCCTTTTTGGAGCCTAACATAGCCATTCAGACAACTCTATATACCAGCGGTATTTAAAAGGTGCGGGGGAAAATAAACACGCTTAGCTAACGCACCCCTTTGGCTGCAAAACTCTAAATCTAGGTGTTAGTTTACTCACAAATATATATATATATATATATATATATATATATATTTTAATTGTGGATAAGAGCATCTATTTTACTTTAAAAGCAATTTATCTACAAATGTTGTTGCCAGACACATCAATGTTGCATTTTTTTAAAAAAACGTAGTTCTTTTCTGTTTTTTCAGTTCTACATTAACTGATCATTCTTTATTGCCCTGAATAAACTTTTTCCAAGGATAAAAACTGAACCTTAAAGGGACAGTCTAGGCCAAAATAAACTTTCTGGATTCAGATAGAGCGTGTCATTTTAAACAATTTTCCAATTTACTTTTATCACCAATTTTTCTTTGTTCTCTTGGTATTCTTAGTTGAAAGCTTAACCTAGGAGGTTCATATGATAATTTCTTAGACCTTGAAGCCCACCTCTTTCAGATTGCATTTTAACAGTTTTTCACCACTAGAGGGTGTTAGTTCACATATTTCATATAGATAACACTGTGCTTGTGCACTTGAAGTAATCTGGGAGCAAGCACTGATTGGCTAGACTGCAATTCTGTCAAAAGAACTGAAAAAAGGGGCAGTTTGCAGAGGCTTAGATACAAGATAATCACAGAGGTACTTTTGTATATTATTATAACTGTGTTGGTTATGCAAAACTGGGAAATGGGTAATAAAGGGATTATCTATCTTTTAAAACAATAAAAATTCTGGTGTAGACTGTCCCTTTAAATCCAGGATTTTAGTCTGCTTTTTTCCATTTTGTGTTTGTGCTACTCAGTTGTTAAATGTTAGAATTCCTATGCTTGCTATTCAAAATATTTTATTTGAGCTTTGTCAACAACCACATAAATAAAGCATTCTGTTTATCATCACTAACATAAATGTGTCATAAAAGAAAGGTGAAAGGAACATTTTTATTGGTCAATGCAGTAACCATATTGAAAGCCACTGTGAAAAATGGTTGTGATTTTTGCTTTCCACACATTGAAGCATTTGATTTATACCCTCATAATTTCTCACCTTGACTATTGCAACCTTACCTCCTGGCTACATTATCCAAATTCTAATTCAAAGCAGACCCACCTTTTAGGGTTCCTGAAAGTATCCAATGATAATCTTAATCAGGAACACATTTCCAATCATTTCTACAAATATTGGTCTACATTTTTGTAACCTTTTAATAATTTTCTTCATGTGATCCACAAAATTATTGATGCACTTTTTGTGATATGTGATATAACCAGTGTAATAAAAGAAAGGAAAAATGGGCATATTCAAAGTCTTTGATTAATACCCTCAAAATTTCTCACCTTGACTATTGCAACCTATAATTAGCTTTTTTACTTCCTGGCTATATCATCCTCAGTCTTCGGGAGACTTTCACTTATTCATAGGAAACATTAGCTATTTGTATGTGTAAGTGATAATGAAAACATATTCAAATTATTTGGGTGTTATTTCACCATTGCTGAATAGTTATTAAAGAGGTCTCCATACTGGGTTAGGTACAAATCCAACCATACTAATTAAATTGAAGATTTTGAGCATATTCATTTTTGATAATCAAATTATGAGAATTTGAATAATAATTAATATCAATACTAGTCTGAATTTTTCATAAAGTTTTTCTCAGATGTACTAAAACAACCCATAATGGAGTCAACAAACACAAATTAAGGGAAGAACATACAATTAATATATTTATAATTTAAACTAAATATAGCAAGGATTGGGCAAAATATGAAAATAACTTTTTGTAATAATATATAACAATTTAAGCCATTTTTTTACTGAGCTTACATAAAAATATAAACACAGTAGTTATTGGATAATTGTAGTCACTTCATAAAAACAGAAAAACAATCTAAAATAAACAATATGTGGGGAAAAAAAGTTTGAATGATCATGGGAAAATGATAATAGCCTTTTCATATGAAATTTTACCTTGTGAGGCAAAACTCCAAAGCCCAACACCTTTGAATATTTCCAACAGAAAGCTACATATAGATGTGTTTGTTTCCACAGGAAGTTGCTAACAATTATCATTATTTTAATGGAACCCAGAGTTCAGTGCTTGTCGAAATAACTATAACTATTCATTTAAAGGTTTTTTAAGAGATTACTTATATAATTGATTTTTTTAATCTGTCCTAAATTAGTTCTGCTGCTTTCTTAGACTCCATAACATTTATATTAGTGTTATAAATATCTAGAAACTGTTTTCAGTAACCATATTCTTTAATAACTTCCAACCTGCATCATCCTGATAAAAAAAATGGTCTGGAAAGTGTTATTTTAATAACCATAGCATAAAAAAAATGATAAGAAGCATTTCCTCTTCTCAATGGTTTCTCGCCAAATTTAAAAGATTCAACTTTAACAAAATAAAGGGTTAATAACTCTTATATTCTCTTATTCTATGACCTTCAAATTGAAGCTTGGCAGAAACATATATTTATTACCTTGGTGACTGAAATCTAAGCAGACCTTTTAAATAGAACTAAGAGGATGTTTTGATAAGTCTGAGATTGTCATTTATCTGTGCTGCTGAAAATCTTGGCCAGTTTAATTTCATCTTTATTGACAAAGATGGCTTGCAGAGCAATAATCTAGGGTGGCAGTGGGTGAAGTTGTGTGGGAGGGAGGTGAAGCCATAAGAACAGTCAGTCATGCCATGGGATGAACATACTCTATGTGAGATGTACAACATTTTATTCATTTTAATTCATCAAGAAAGTCCAAACACACAATTTTTGCCAATAGTGGAGTAACTATTTAAAAAATATTTTTGCTTATATTAGAGTAGTATAGACATTAAAGGGACATGAAACCCACATTTTTTCTTTCATGATTTAGAAAGAGAATGCAATTCTAAACATCTTTCTAATTTACTTCTATTATCTAATTTGTTTTATTTTCTTGATATTCTTTGCTGAAAAGCATATCTAGATATGCTCAGTAGCTGCTGATTGGTTGCTGCACATAGAAGCCTTGTGTGATTGGCTCACCATGTGCATTGCTTTTTCTTCAACTAAGGATATCTAAAAAATTAAGCAAAATAAATAATAGAAGTAAATTGTAATGTTGTTTAAATTTGTATTCTCTATCTGAATCATGAAAGAAAGATTTTGGGTTTAGTGGCCCTTTAAGGCCTAGATTACAATTGGAGCACATTGATGTTAGCACTACAGAATGTTAGCACCGTTCATGTTAAATCAATAGTGCTCCTTTTCTTAAACTCATATTACAAGTTGAAACTAAAACTTTTTTTACTCAAGTGAACGCCTCAGGCATGTTAATATCTGGAGATCACTTAGCATGGCCTAGCTAAGTCTCACTCCCATTGTCTTCTAAAGGGCATGCTACAATACAATATTCTGGCTTTTGCTCACCCCCTAATCTAAAATTGTGCTAAGGCATGTGCTCTAAAGCCTAATACATGTTAAGAAATACTTGAGATTGTTCTTTACTCAGAAGAAAATGTTATTTTAAATATCTATCTAGTTACCGCATCTGGCCAAATGGTACCTGGGCTTGTCCAATTTGGCCAGATGCGGTAACTAACTCTTCCAATTTTGATTTTCATCGTAGCTGAGAGCTTGCAAGCGAATGCTGGACTTCCTCTGTGTGCTGTATTCATTTGTTTTGTAATATGCCCTATGGGCCTTGCACCCATACCTGTCAGGGATTAACTGCCTGGGACTCTGGGGACAGTGCAGCAGCCTGATAGTGCTATTGAGCACCCAGGGCTGTGCATGTTGCAGGGTCACAGGATGTGCACCCAGTCCAGTCCGAGAGTGCAGTCCCCTTCCGTGTTTTGTCCGTTTTGTGCATATATATATATATATATATATATATATATATATATATATATATATTTATTTGTATGTGTGTGTGTATATATAAATATATAAATTTAAGATGGAGGAGATAATACTACTTGAGGACACAACTGGCGCAAATCCATAAAAATTTAAATATAAATTGAAACTGTAGATAAGAAAATAAAGTGACATATATTACTGTCACTTTAAAAGAAGGAAAACTGCACACCGTTATCTCTTTAGGAAAAATATTTTTAATTATAATTGGATTCCCATAGAAAATATGCTGATGACTGGCCCAGGCCCAATGACCTTAGAACCAATATACACAAAACTATACATACAAAATTACAAAATTTCTTTAAAAATGTGAGCATAAAACATTGAAGGACATATAGTATTAGATAGCACAGTTCAGTACCAACTTCTGCAATGGGCTACAGGAGGTGGGTGTGCTTGATATCCTGACACACCTATTCTCTGATTGGATGGAGTCCAGAGAGCTCTCTATGCCACAGGCCGTCCTGCCTGTCAATCACTGAATGAGCTTGAAAGTGTAATGTAGCATAGCTTGTCAGCCAAAAGCAGGCAAAAAATGAACTTCCAAAAGAAACACAGTTCTGTGTCAAATTGCTCCGTGGGGTATGTCCGGTCCTAACCCATACAGGGCACTCCGTGGACGTCCGGAAGCTCTTTCCACCAGCAAACAAAGCAAACTGAAAGTTCACCAATAGTTAGCAACAAAGTTCTCTTCCTCCAAATGTGCTCACAAGTAGAAATCAATTAGCCTTGAGTTAGCTAATGATAAAACGCACAAAGTGCCAACGTCTAGAGCGTTTCACCCCTACAACTCTCCTGTGTGTCAGGGACTTTGTCAGGGCATAATTAAATATCCGGAAACACCTCTTTTTATAGCATCTGTCAGTGCTCAGGTGATCACTCATTAGAAATCCTTAAGGGAGACATACCATCTTAAGAAAATCCTTTTTGTGAAAACTGCACATTTTAACAAATGCAGTATTTTATGGCAACATTGTTAATACATAATTCCTAGTATAAACATTTTTATGCCAATTCTGCTACTATGGGGTATGCAGGCAGCATATTGATACTCATTAGCCAAGATGCCGGGCAGGCAGGAAAGGAGGTGTCCACCCTTGTAATCTGACCATTGTAAAATGGAGGACAATGCGCGCATTTTTAAACAACTTTTCTCTTTACTTCTATCTATATTGATATTTTGCTTTGTTTTTTTGGTATCCATTGTTGAAAAGCATACTTTGGTAGAAGTGCATTACAGGGCGATAGATGCTAATTGGTGACTGCACATAGATACGCATTTTGTCATTGGTTGTATTCAGCTAGATCCCAGTAATCCTTCAACAAGTGATATCAAGACAATGAAGCAAATTTAATAATAGAAGTAAACTTGAAAGTTGATTAAAATTGTATGCTTTATCCATATAATGAAAAGAAAGTTTTGGGTTTCGTGTCCCGTTAAGGTTAGTGTTTTAAATTCTCACTGAAACAAACAAAACTTTGGAAATACCTAGATTTAGATCTTCACTGAACTGAAATAAACCTATCATTAAGTTTTGAAACTGGTTTTTAACTAGTTGGTGCAAGTCGCCCAAACCCTGTCTATGATGAGATGGGGTCCAGAGGAGGTCCGGGAGTACAAGGTTTGGGGGTAGTAGTGAGGTCTCTATATGATACCAACCCAGAATACGGTCTTTATTATTCCAACCAAGTAAATAAGACAGCCTGGCTGAATTGCAGTATGTGATTAGGTTGGGTAAAGCTAGTCCTCCCTGTCTATATGATCTCTCTAATGTGTGTCTAGCAGTCCTAGGTCTTCTGTCCTTCCAGACATAAGTGTTAATGAGGCTCTGCATCTTATTTAGTGTAGGCCTGGGGAAATTATATGGGATACATCTAAAAAGGTAGGTAATCTTGGGTAGAAAGGACATCTTAATGGCCACTATTCTTCCCGTCTAAGAGATTTCTCTGAATTCCAAACTGTTTAGTAGTTTACAAAATTCTGGGAGCCTATCTGTGAAGTTTTTGGAGATGGTGGTTGTAGTGTCTGGGGTTAAATGAACTCCCAGTACTTTAATAAAGCTTAGGTTTCATTGGAATTTGTATGATTTTTGCAGAAGTTTGAGTTCCTGAGCGGGTATATTGATAGGGAGAGCCTCTGTCTTAGTAATGTTGTGCTTATAATAGCTCATGGCGCTAAAGGTCTCAATAGTCTTAAACACGTCTGGCAGGGAGGTTGTCAAGGAGGTCAGGAAGAGGGTTATTGTCCGCATATTTGGATATTTTATGGGAGTGGCTTCCAGATGACATATCTCTTATGAGCAGGTCTATTCTTATTGCGTGGGCCAAAGAGCAAAAGGGCAAAGAGGAGAGGTGACAGGGGGCAGCCCTGTCTTGTACCGTTAGTTATGGTAAAAGCCTCTGATTGAAAGCCGACTCCCTTTATTTGAGCCATGGGGCAAGAGTATAAAGCTTGTATTGCTCAAATAAAAGGGATAGGGAAATTAAAGTTCTTCATTGTCTCCCAAAGGTAGCCCCACCTGACCCTGTCAAAGCCTTCTCTGCATCCAAAGACAGGGCCAGGAAGGGACCTCCACCCCTAGAGGCCACAGTGAGTATATCTAGAATGCGTCTGGTGGCATCTGGTCCCTCTTTGCTAGGGATAAAGCCTACCTGATCATTATGCACTATTAAGGTGATGGCCTTCGAGAGTCTATTATCTAGCAATTTGGCATACAGTTTGGTGTCCAGATTGAGGAGGGAAAAGGTCAGTAACTGCTACATGGTTCAGTGTCTTTCCCCGGTTTCATTATCGTCACCACTGTAGCCTCAAGGAACTCTGAGCTAAAAGAACCCTTTTGCACCACCTATTGGAATGTTCTACAATGGATAGGAGCTATAGTAGTCTGGTAAGTTTTATAAAATTGAGCAGTATAGCCACCCGAGCCCGGAGATTTCCCTAGTTTCAGTGATATGATTACATTCAGTACTTCCTGTATCGTAATTTGAGTTGTTAAGGTAGTGGCGAGCTCAGGGTCGAGGGTAGGCAATCATAAAATGCTGAGGTAATTGGAGATGTCCGTCAGGGGGGTTTCTAGATCTGTCTCTATGTTGTACTTGGTGCTTGGTAGAAGCTCCTGAAAGTGTGGCCTATGTCTCTTGGGTAATAAAAAGAGTCACCTCCCTCCCTCTTTATGGCTAGGATCCTGGATTGTGCAGTACGATGACGTAGCTTCTTTGCTAAAAGTGTTGAGGCCTTATTACTGAAATGATAATATAGTTTTTTTAATTTTTCTAAAGTAGCATGAGCTCTTTGTAGTTCTGCATCTTGTATCTGTTTAGTTATTTCTAGGAGTTGATCATTTAGTGTGATAGAATATGCGCTATTGAGTTGTTGCCTCAAGTTCCTTGAAAAGGGTAGAGCCTCTCTCTCTACTTGTTGCAGTGTCAATCTCAATTAAATGTCTTCTCAGGACAGCCTTGAGTGTGGCCCATAGTTTCTCTGTGGAAGTCTGGAGGTCGTCGTTAAAATCTAGAAAACTGGTAATTTTTTCCTGTATATCAAGTTTTATGGAGGTATCTGTCAGCATCCAGTCTCGTAATTACCATGGAGGGGGAGAGGTGTGTGATAAGTGTGGGCTGAGAGACAGGGACAGGGGGTTGTGGTCTGACCAGGAAATCAGGACTATTTTAATGTATGATATTTTTTCTAATAGTCTTGAGGTCATAAAGAAGTAATCGATTCAGGTGTTTGATTTGTGTGGGGAGGAGTAAAAGGTATAATCTTTCTCTTGTGGATGGAAGGATCTCCACGAGTCATATAAATCGTACTGGCTAATAAGTGACTTAAAGTCTTTAGAGAGAGAGTGTATGGATCTGTCCAGTCTTGAGATTTTAGGGCCCATTCTGTTCATTGAATGGTCCCAAATGAGATTAAAGTCACCCCAATAATCAGGTCCCCCTGTTTCACTTCCGACACCAAACGCAGGACCTTCCTAAAAAAGCGTAATTGTCTATTGTTAGGTGCGTATATATTTACGAGGGTGACGAGTTGAGCATTTAGTTTATAAACTAGTATAACAAATCGAGCTTGAGAGTCGGTTTCAACACATATGGACTCATAGCTTTCGTCTTTGCTAAGGAGGATAACTACTCCTCTGAATTTTGATGTAAAGGAAGCTTCTACGGCTATGGGGAATCTTCTAAAAGTGTGGGGGATGGGCGGTGTAAGTGTCCAATGAGTCTCCTGAAGGAAAGCAATGTCTATTTTATTCCTCTGAAGATAGTTGAGAAGGAGGCGACATTTTGTGGTGGAATTAAGTCCTTGTGCATTAGGGGATAGTATACAGAGGTTTTCCATATTTTAAGGAAAAGATAGGATAGGGGGAGTGTTAGGGGGAGGAGGGGGGAAGAGGGAGCCCTACCTCTGGACACTGGGAGATCAGTAAACTGAAAGTATCCCTGTGATGTTTAAACAACTTGTATGAATAGGGAAATATAACTATTAAAGATAATGTGGGAGAGGTGAAGGAGTGCAGCGGTCAAGAGCCGCTTAGGTTGAAAGAAAATTTGTAAAGAAGCCCATATAAATCTTTTTAATACAACCAAAATTCATATTTTAAAATATAAGCAATTCAATGTTTTAATAGCAAATAGCAGTCTGGTAAAGTTGAAGGAGTTCTGTTGGATTAAACCCATCAGGCACCATTTATAAAACTATGCATCAGCTTCTGGGCTACAGTGTTTTAAGACTTCAGTTTTAAGTGGTTATAACTTCAGCTACTTAGCCTCTCCAGTACACTTATTTTGTCAATATTTAAACAACTAATAAAACTTTTAAAAAAAATCCATCTACATTTTATTCTCAGACTAATGCATCATTCTATTTAGCATTTATTTAATGTTTAATTTCCCTTTAAATCATTCTTATCCAATCAGGAAACTGGGCAGACAGATTCTCGGGAGCAAACATTTAATATATGGAGTAAATTAACTTCTGTTACTCTGATACTTTTCAATTTTCCTTTATGTAAACAAATACCTCTCAAAAAGGCAACTTTTTTGTGCTCAAGATATTCTATCATTGCAGGATGGTCATGTTTATACATAAGCAGAATAAGAATATATTTGTTATGACTAAAGCTTTTATGAATCCTTTTTTAGATGTGTTGAAGTGCACAATGTTCATAAGATGTCTGGAGGATTTATTATAATTGTAGGAATGTCTTGTTGCATAAAAAAATGTAGTTGCTTATTGTCACGACAAACCTTTATTTTGCACCTTTTTCTAAGCATTGTAGTGTAGCCTGCTCTTAAGATGTCTGAAAACAATTTCTATAGGTGCAGAAATGTCATGTTTGTACAGGAACAAAATGGGGGCATATTTTTGACACTTTTTTTACATCTTGTAGTGTGATATGATCCTTTTTTTTTTTTTTTAGAATTTCTGGAGGCTCATGTTTATGCATTAATAAAACATTATGTTGTTTGTAAGAATATTTTGGTTATCTAATTTCATTACTTTGTCTCAAATAATTCAGCACTAGCTTCTGGCACAGCCCAATCCTATGAAACATGAAAAAAATTCTAATTTTTCACTTAATTCATATAATCTATTTTCAATGACTATTTTCAATTATTTTCAATGACAAAATACATATTATCCACTACAATTTTCCCCTTTTTATCCACCTCTTCCATATGCACAGAGGTTTATTTTAATATGAAGTACATAATACTTTTATTGTATTAACTAAATTGTTGTGATAACTGTCACTATTTTTTCCTTACTATATATAAATTCACTTTAAACGTGCTGAAATTTAAACATTGTCTCAATGATTTATATTTTTTTTATTAGCTCTAGAACTTGATTTCAAAATACAGATTTTGTTTTAACATTGCATTATCCCTTCTTTCTTGCTAGAAGGGATTGTGAACCCTGGTGCCTTTTTATTTCTAGATTTCGTATGTTTTTAAATCGTTCACCAGTGATTTGTATTTTTTCTTTTCTTTATGATAGCTGCTTGTATCCTCTGGCTAACTCAATAACCCACAAGAACGCTAGACTAGCACATTTCGGTCATTGCCTGTGAGACTAGTGGATCAATTTTGATATGTATTGCAAGCAGGTTTGCCTATTACTGCTGGACCCAGGGTCTTGATGATTGATTGTTCTTAAGGGATAATCCTTTATAGCCAATATCAGTCAGTTACCATCTATAGATTACAAGTTTAAATGCTGGTGTTCTTACCCATTTGAGTTTACCGTGGAGCTTTTCTCCTTCCACACATTCATTACAGATTAAGTTATTTCCTAACAGTTGTTATTTTGAACACATTTGCTCTCAGTCAAGGTCAGGAACAACTTCTTTAAAAAACTATATCTTTATTCAAGATTATTACTTTGATTATAGTGTACAGAATAAAAAAAAGGAAGATTAGCTATTCAGGGAGTTAAAGATGTTTAAAGGCTTGCTGAGTAATTGAAAGTCAGTGTTTCTTAATACATAATTACAACATATTTTCATAAAACATGGCACCCACTATTAAAATAAGATTATAAATATTTAAAGCCTTTAAAGAGAGAAGTTGAGAAGAAGACAGATGGAATTCCACTATCAGTCCCTTGTAGAAGAAAGAAAAATTCTCCCAAGATGGCTGTGAGAAAAATAAATTCAGGAAAAAGTGCTCCAAAGAGGGGGGTGCAGAACATCTGTTTTAAATGGCAAAATAAAATTCACATAAAACTGAACAACATAAAAGTAATGAAAATCTGGATTACATTGTATTAGCTATTGTTAGACAATATAACAATTTTAATAAACGACCTTATAAAATGCTAAGAATAAATTGTATTAACTTGCCTGAAGTAAACTATTAATGCGCACAGATTAGCGGGAGTATTACAAGTTTAAAGTAAAATGTTTGTGTGCAAGCGAAAGCTGTTGTGCACTGTGTTGAATTTCAGATATCACGGCCGCACTAAGCCTACTAACTAAACCTAACATCTATTGCTCATGTACTTAATCATGTGTGATATACCCGACATGAATTATGAATTCTTTAGATTCCAAAGTTTTTCAAATAGAAGAAAATGTTCTATTTATTTTTAAATAGATATTTCTATATATATCTGATGTATGTTTTTTAAAATATATATATATATATACTTCATGCTGAATAATTTACTTAAAGGGACAGTCTAGTCAAAATTAAACTTTCATGATTCAGATAGGGCATGTCATTTTAAACAACTTGTCCAATTTGCTTTTATCATCAAATTTGCTTTGTTCCCTTGGTGCTATTTTTGAAAAGCTAAAACTAGGTAGGCTCAAACTGATTTCTAAACGGTTACAAACTGCCTCTTAGCTCAGAGAATTTTTAAAGTTTTTTCCAGTTGTCATATAGATAACATTGTGCTCACTCACATGGGGTTATTTAGGAGTCTGCACTGATTGGCTAATTTGCATGTCTGTCAAAAGCACTGAGATAAGGGGGCAGTCTGCAGAGACTGAGAAACAAGGTAATCACAGAGGTAAAAAGTGTATTAATATAACTTTGTTGGTTATGCAAAATTGGGGAATGGGTAATAAAGGGATTACAGTATCTATCTTTTTAAACAATACATATTCTGTTGTAGACTGTTCCTTTAATGTATAGAAGTTTTGTGACATATATATTTGATCATCCTTTATTAACGATTAATTATTATTTTGTGTTAATAATTACTTATTGTGTCAATTATTATAGTTCATTTTAATCTCCAGCAAATGGTAATACAAGTTTTAATGGTGTGCAAGTTTTATTTTTTTGTTTAAATATTTTTATTAATTTTCAAATCAAAATATCATTTTACAAATACACTTCAAACAAGTAACATTACAGGTTCCGTCTGTTCAAGAGTCACATTCATTATATGTTTGTCGGTATTTTACTCCGAATAACTTTGTCATCGTAATAAACATAATATCTTATCCACAATAGAAAGAAACACTCTTATATATTATCACCTTCAACGTTGATTTTCTACATGTCAATCCTTCTTACCCTTCTAGTCCCTTTCACATACATAATATATGGTTCCCACATTTCAATGAAGCGGTCCCTAGTATTTAGGAGTTCTGCTGTGGCATTTGACATATTATAGTGGTATTCTATTCTCTTTTCAATATATTCAAAGGTAGGAACATCTATCTTCCAGAACTTCGCTATGCACATACGTGTAACAGTACATATCATGTTAACTAACTTGGAGTGCCTCTTTAGATGCCCTTCTAATGGAAAATGTAGAAGGGCCTGCTCTGGTGAAAGTGCTATATCAGTTTCAAGTATTAAGCTTAAATAGTGTGAGGTGCGATCCCATACTCTTCTGACCTTACTACAATGCCACCACATATGTAGATATGTCCCCGCTTCGTCGCACCCTCTATAGCATTTATGGTGTTCACGGTCCTCAGCTTTAGCCCACCTATTGGGATAAATGTACCACCTATATATTACCTTGAGGTAATTTTCTTTTAATGTAGCATTAGGGGAGAATTTAAGACCTCTCTGGATATTCTCTGCCCAGGTTTCAACTGACCAATATCTACCTAAGTCCTGTTCCCATTTTATCATGCTATTGTTTTTTTTATCCTTCTCTTTGATGTTGAAAAGTGGATATAGTAAAGTAACCATACGCCTCTTATATTCTTTAGTTAAGCACAGTGACTCGTATATAGTGTTATGTTCTTTCTTTGTGATGGTGTGCAAGTTTTTATATAAAATAAACTACTTCATAAAATATATTGCATTATAAAAGTAAGCATCTTAAATCCTGGGTGAAATATGATTCTTTATAGTAAGAACTGTAAATTGCACTGTTGTAAACGTGTTTGGACTTTGTACTCACAAAGGCACAATCCCATTTGAAAGCCCATTTACCAAGGCGTGTTTCCTTTTAGAAACACATTAAGAAAGGTTTGTTTGAACATCTTCTTTGCAGCTGCAATATTGCAATGAATTGTTTTCACGTTTTCCAGTTTCAGTACTGTTAGTATCAAGTTTTAAAAGATGACTTAAATACTTTGATAGAAACTTGTAGTCTCCATCTTGTTTTCAGATATAGATCATGCCAAACTGGAAACAATGCTTCCAAATCAATAAAAGGAAATGTAAAAAAACCCCAATATTTTTAAAATATATATAGTCATTGAGCAAAGATTAACAGTATGCCCATCATGTCTATATACTAATAGCATTCAAATTGTTTAGTAGGTGATCAGGAAGGATTCAGATTGTAATACGTTCCTTTTGAACTCACAATTAGGCAAACCAATTTGAAAGGTCAGTTATGAAGACGCCTGTTTTAATAGTGAGAATCACAACAGTGTAAGGGTAGCTTAGAAACAAACATTAACAAAAAGAGATTATGACACTCCATTTCTGTCTGTTGGGGTACTGATCTCACTTCCTAAAGATCTCCTAAACTGTAAAAGATATCACATACACAATACAAATATGTATGTAAATAAACATATATAGATGTAAATGTGCACCCTGGTCACTAAAGAAGAGAGCTTCCATAAATTAATACCATGGGGCCGATTTAACAACCCCCGCATCGGCCTCAATGGCTGTGAATCTGCAGGGGGTGGCATTGTACCAGCAGTTCACCAGAAATGCTTCTGCAAGTTACGCTGTTGGCATTCAGCAATGTGTGGCAGACATGATCCGCTACAGCGGATCATGTCCGCAAGACATTGATAAATCGGCCCCCATGTATGCAAATACACCTCTAAAATGCGTTCTCTGGTCATTACAGAGCATTCTGCAAATGTGAGACATAATATAATTATTTTTAAAAATCATTTAGGGGCTTTATCAAGTGCCTTGAGGTGTTACATTTGAAAATCCAAAAATGGCCTTGGAAATCGGTTGAAAACTCTTGAAAATCTGTTCAAAATCTACTCTGATTGCACATATGCATATTACAAATAGGTCTTTTCTGTGAACAAAAATGAGATTGTATCCAAAAATGCAATACTGTGATCATGGTGAAATGAAAATGATCCTTTTCAGCAAGAAACTCAGCTAAAAGATTGTGATCAACCCATGAGACAAATATTCAAGCTTTTTCCTGTCATCCTATTGGCTGATTTGAATTTGAACAATCAAATCAGCCAATAGGAATGCAAGGGTATCCCTTTATAAAAGGGGTACCTTGCATTCAATCTTCAGTGTGCCGCTATAGACCACATGAAGAGAACCTCTGTGTCGATGGTCTGAAAAGGAGGACCAACGTTGCCGCCGCCATCGCCACTGACCTCACCACTGACACCGGGATGAAAATAGAAGATGGAGCGCAGATGGAAGAAGATGAAGATGGAACACTGTCAGAATGAAGATGGAGCACCACCCATCATCATTGGTGAGTGCCAATTTTGGGGTTAGACTTTTTTTGGGGGGTTTCTTTTTAAGATTAGGGATTTTTTAATTTTATTTGGGTAGAAAAAGAGCATCAAAATTCTCTTTTCAAGGCAAAGGGTAGTTTTTTTTTTGTTTTTTTTTTAAGTTAGGATTTTTTATTTTGGGGGGTAGGGGGTTGTAATGTTAGGGGGTAGTTTTTTTCATACAAAAGAGCTGTTTACTTTAGGGCAATGCCTTACAAATGGCCCCTTTAAGGGCTATCAGTAGTTTATTTGTAGAATAGGTTTTTTTTATTTTGGGGTGTTTTTTTAGGGTTATTAGAAGAGGAATAATTATTTTTATTTTTGGTAATTTGTTTGTTATTTTTTGTAAGTGTAGGTTTTGTTAATTTTGTAATGGTAGTTTTTTTTATAATGTAGGTTTTTTATTTTTGTTAATTAATTTTAAAGTAATGTTAGGTTTTTTTACGGTAACCTTACGTTTAAATATAATTTTACAGGTAAGTTTTTATTTATTTTAAGTTAGTTAGTATAGTTTTTATTTAATTTATGGGTATTTTAATTGGATTTACATTAGTGGTTTTTATGTTAGGGGGTTTAGTTGTTAATTACTGTGAATTGTAGGGGAATGGCAGTTTATGGGTTAACAGTTTATTCAGATAGTTTGCCATGTGGGGGATGGTGGTTTAGGGGTTAACAGTTTTATTTAGTGTTTGCTTTGTGGGGGGATGGTGGTTTAGGGGTTAATAATTTCATTTAGTGTTTGCGGATTAGGGGTTATTAGGCTAGGTGCTTATGGTAAGGTGTTAGGTTTTTTTCAATTTTGTTGTCATTTTCTCGAGTAGGGCTTTTCCCACTTTTTATTCTACATTAATTTCTATGGGAGAACACATGCATACACTCTTTCTGCTACAAATGTAGCAATGTTACATATTAGTGTTATAGTAACCGGTATTGTTGCTATTCACAGGATTGTGTTTCAACTATGGGAAGGGGGACGGTATGCCAACAATGTATGGCATTTCTGCCCTCCAAATACCTTGGGTTGACATGTATTTGGAGCAGATATTGCCCTAATCGCTGCCAATGGAACACATCACTGTTAAAGGTCACTCGTGCAAGTTGACACACCTGGCAACAGTAGGTGTCTGACACAGAAAAAAAACTCACATGTCCCTTAGGAAAGTGTATGTCGTACTAGGGGAGTATCCTGAGAAGAAACCATGTCCAAGAAGCAAGGTCGCACTTGCCATATTAGGTGTGTTCTCAAAGCAATAATATAGGTGACAGATCCCCTTTTCAGTGCCCAAGCTGGAACAACCGGACATTTCTAATAGTTCTTGCCCATGGGGACTTGCCTTTGATACTTGAGATAAAGTGGTATTATATTAGGCTCATGTCCAGCAAGCCACTCATTGGCCACAAATGGTGTTTATAACGATGGACATTGATAGCAGCCTATGGGGCATATTTATTAATCTCCGTATAGAGCTTGAGGCCCTTTCAGACTCACCGGAAACAGAAGTTATCAAGAAGTTATAAACATCTTTAGTTATGTATATGTATGTATCTAAAGGTTAAAGCCCTTTGCCTGTTTTATTTTTTTTTCTAACACCTGAGACCTCATATCTTTAAACCCAAATAACTTTTTTTTGTGCAATATTTTTATCATGATTTTTTATTAGATAGTGTTATTAGGATTGTAACTGTACTTTGTAATGTATCTAAGCAAATGTTTCAAAATGTAATATAAAGTAAGTGTAGAGCCAGATAGGCTTGCAGCGTCATAAGGGTTAAGGATGGCAGGGAGAGGGAAGATGGAGGGGAGTGTTGTGAGTTGCAACAATGTTGCAGAGACAGGGAGTGGCTTACCTTTCTTATCTGGTGTCTGCAGTTCCTGTTCCTCTTTGATCCTGGACAAGAAGCTGTCAAGTTGGTTCATCTTCTCTCCATCATCAAATCTCTTCATCATGAGGCGTGCCAGACATTCTTCTGCTCCACCTTTGAGATTCAAAGAGGGAAAAATTCCTGTTACACAAGCGTGGTATTCATAAGCAACAGATAAGTATAACCCGAATCTGATGATAGTATCCCCCCTTCTCAAGTTGAAATTCAAGATCCCCCCTCTCCTCTTCCTCCTAATGTCACAGTTCTTCCACCGGTGAAATCTCCAAACACATCAATTATTACAGTGGCAGAAATTCATCCACCATCGCCTATTTACCTATCCACTCCCATTGATATTGTCCCTGAGACTCAGCTTGTCCCTAGTGTGTCAGTTGCTGCAGGGAAAACACTTGCTAACCAGGACCCCTCCGGATCCTTTATGAACATTTTCCCTTCTCTCCCTCCTCCTGCGGCATGTGCGGTTTCATCCCTGCTTTCCTCAATGGCAGCAGCAATTGCTAATAAACAAAACTTTCCCCAGCAGGATTTAGCAGCCCATCATGCCGTTTCTGACAGTTCACATACCACCCCTGCACTCATTCCGGTTTCCTTAGATGTGGTTCCCCTCCCTGGCCCATCTTCCCTTCAAAATCAATTTTCTCCCTCTAGGCCTACAGGCCTTCCGAACCATGCAGACAGCGTTACCCCATCTAGGCCTACAGGCCTTCAAGTTCCTCACTGCCATTGCCATCCCTCCTGGCCCAATCGCCCAGCTAATTGGCCCAGTGCTTCTAACTAAGACCCCTCCTGGGGTGGTTCTGGATCGTGCATCCAACGCTCTTTTTCCCGCCTTCGTACCGTCACACATGCCTTTGACCAGGCCTGCTCATCTAGGCCTTCCAGTTGCATGTGAGATTGGCGGTCCATTGCCGCGCTCTGGCAAGTGAGCACCAAAAGCGCTCATTAGCCAAAGGCCGTCTAGCGGGACGCTGGAGGGGACCAAGTAGGGTGATGCGGAGGGTGGGTCCTGTTACCTTAGGTAGACAAGACTACATCAATATTAATACTAGTAATAGACAGGAGGGACAAATATTAGAAACCCATATGTGCAATATTAGCAGACATTAAGGGGTTAATATGAGCATTTCCACCCATGAATGGGGTTAATCAAGGTATATCCACAAATGAAGGGGTTATTAGACAGAATAATACTGCTATGCCTGGTAGTACATATATTGGCCAGGAGGGGCAAACATATGTGAATGTGATGCAAACTTCTAATGGTCACGCAGGAGTTAATAAATTAGGGAATGTGAATGCAGCAGGCAATATGGTGAATGATGCAAGTGTTGGTGCAAACAATTCCGATACTCATAAGGATGCCTTTGACGTAAAGCAGCTTTAGCGGGTGATGCTTTACCATGCCCTATTTTTTCACTTCATGGTCATTTGAAGCAAAAGATAGTTAAGAGAATTCAGGAAGGGCATTACATAAATATTTTTGAAATCTCAGTAGAGGCCCATAGGCAGAAGGAGAAGAGATCTGATGGCACAGGCCCCAAGAGAATAAAAATACCCAAAACCTTTGATGAGTGGCTAAAATGCTTTAGGATACTCTTATCATGTTACATAGATAAGCACTTAGACCAGGGACAAGCGCTGCTGAAGCATACAGAGTTTAGGAGAAAGATGGCCTTAAATACTTCCTTAACATTTTTGTCTCAGGAGATGCAATTGTGGTCCTGTTTGGGTCCAGAGAGATATCATTCACCGCCAGCAACTAGTAAGGGCACAGGGGCCCGTCATTTTCCAGCTCAAGGGGATTCTTGCTGCCCTTTAGCTACACAATCAACATATTTATAGTGCAGGCCATCAGGGGGTGGGCAGTTTTTTGTGCATGAGAATGATGCTGCTCTCTCTTCTTATCAATTTTGTAGGATTTTAGCACAATCTGCGGAGATGTCCGGCCTGGACCCCTCTAAAATATCACCCCATTCATTTAAGATTGGGGCAGCCACTAATGTGCTCTTCAAGGCGCGATAGCGCATACTATCAAGCAATTGGGGAGGTGGTGCTTCAATCGCTATAAGTTATATGTTCACCAGTATAGGGGTGCAATTAGTTGATCAAGTAAAATGGTGGTTTTCTTGGGCCCGGGTTTTTGTTTGATTTAAACACTGTTACTATGATATGTTAATTTTGTGGTGCTCGCAAGGCGGCCTCGAGAGTGTGGATCATTGGCCACTCTTTCATCCATTGGGTGGTGATCCATGCCCTCACTACTCCCGGGGGGGGGGGGGCAAAATTTGGGTTTTCCAACATCCAGGGTTTCTATTAGTTGGTTAGGGTTTAGAGGTATGTGCTGGCCTGACCGATGCCCACAGACGTTGGGGTAAATCCCACATTATTATCATCCACCTGGGGGGGAATGATATGGGCACCATCCCTTCCCTAGAGCTGACTAAGATCATCCAATCAGACTTAGTCTGGATTAGGGCATGGATTCCCGGGGTTACCATTGGTTGGTCTAACGTAATAGCCAGACATCAGTGGCTGGCGCCACATTGTGTCTTCTGGTGCAGCCTACAGAGTCAGGAAGAAACTAAATCAGGATATGGGGGTTTCCGTCACTGGTTCCCAGGACTTCATAGTACGGCACAATGCAATTATGGCCGACAAGCAGGAGCTATATAGGCCCGATGTGGTTCACCTAACTGACACAGGGTTAGACTTATTTCTAGGGGATTTAATGAGGGCTCTTGTTCTCTTCCTGTAAGTCAGGTCAGATGGGTGGTGGCAAGTGATACCTGAGATGCTATCCCTTTTGTGGTGGGAGGTTAGTGGCCAGGAGCGCATGGAGATGGTGAATGAGGGAAGTGATGGCCAGGCTGATGAGGGTGGGGTTGATTACTTCAGTTAACTGAAGTGCCACTCCCTCTGGTTAGGTAGGCCAGGAGAACACCCCTAGTAGCATCTCTACCCAAGCAGAGTTACTCTACTGTTGTCTAGATTGGGCCGCTGACCTCTTCAGTCCAGGGTTGGTCTTAGCTCCTCATTTGCTGCCATCTGTTTATAGTCTGTCATTTATTTATTTACTAAATTAATATTACCTAGATTACGAGTTTTGCGTTATGAGTCAAATAGCAGCGTTGTGGCCCATAACGCATAATTTTCCCTAACGCAGCCATTACAAGTCTTGTCGGTATAGGTGTACCGCAAGCCCTTTAGCCTGTAAAGCAATGTCAGTACCGCACACCTAAAAATGTTGTTTTTTAATGGGATTCCCATAGCGCCGCTATTACGAGTTTTGCATTCTGGCTAAAAAGCGAGCGTTACAGCCTAAAATGACAAGATCTGTAAAGCTATCTAAAGTCAATAGTTATGAGTGTTAAGCTACAAAGCTGTAACATAAAACTCATAACTAAAGTGTTAAAAAGTACACTAACACCCATAAACTACCTATTAACCCCTAAACTGAGGCCCTCTTGCATTGCAAACACTACAATAAATTTATTAACCCCTCCCGATATCGCCGACACTTTAAAAAAATATGAACCCCGATTCTGCCGCTCTCTGACATCCTCACCACTAGGATAAACTTATTAACCCCTAAACCGCCGCCCTCCCACATCGCAAACACTATTTAAATATTATTAACCCCTAATCTGCTGTCCACCCACATCGCCCCCACTGTACTAAAGTTATTAAGCCCTACACCGCCGCCACTATAATAAACCTATTAAACCTTAAAATGCCAGCCCCCTCACAATGAAATATACTAAACTATTTACTCCTAAACCGAAAGCCCCCACATCACAATAAACTAAATTAAACTATTTACCCCTAAACCTAACAACCCCCTAACTTTATATTAAAATTACAATTTCCCTATCTTAAATTAAATTAAAACTTACCTGTCAAATTAAAAAAAACTATGTTTAGACTAACAATTAAACTAATATAATTATTAAACTAATATTAAACTAACTACCAATTAAATTAAACTAAATTACACATTACAAAAACCCAACACTACTCTAAAAATTACAAAGTATCTAAATACCAAAACAAAAAAATACTAAGTTACAAAAAATAAACACTAAATTATGGAAAATAACAAACAAAATTATCCAAAATAAAAAAGAATTACACCTAATCTAATAGCCCTAACAAAATAAAAAAGCCCACCAAAAATAAAACCCTAGTCTACAATAAACTACTGATTGTCCTTAAAAGGGCCTTTTGTGGGGCATTGCCCCAAATATATCAGCTCTTTTACCTGTAAAATAAATACAAAGACCCCCCAACAGTAAAACCCACCACCCAACCAACCCCCCCAAAATAAAAAACCTAATTCTAAAAAAACCTAAGCTACCCATTGCCCTGAAAAAGGCATTTGTATGGGCATTGCCTTTAAATGGGCATTAAGCTCTTTTACTGCCCAGACCCTAAACTAACCCCCCTTACCCAAAAAACCCTTATAAAAGCCTAACACTAACCCCCTGATGATCTACTTACAATTTTTACAGTCTCTTGAACGATCTTCATCCCGGAGTTGAAGTCCTGATCCAGGCGGTGAGAAGTCTTCATCCAGACGGCCTCTTCAATCTTCATCCCGGCAGCGAAATCCTGATCCAAGCGGCGAGAAGTCTCCATCCAGGCGTCCTCTTCAATCTTCATCCCGGCAGCGAAATCCTGATCCAAGCGGTGAGAAGTCTCCATCCAGATGGCCTCTTCAATCTTCATTTAGGCGGCATCTTCTATCTTGATCCCGGAGGCGCGGAGCAGGTCCATCCTGATAACATCTGGCACGAAGCATCCTCTTCATACGGTCACTGCCGTACACTGAATCTTAAATACAAGGTACGTGATCCAAGATGGCGTCCCTTGCATTCCTATTTGCTGAAAATGTTGAATCAGACAATAAGAATTAGGGCTGCTAAAATCCTATTAGCTATTCAAATCAGATTAAAGCAGCTCTCATTCTATTTTATTCTACAACAAATGTCTTCAGGAAGGCCCTATAGATTACACCCAGCATCGCTACCCATATTGGCGATCTATAATAAAAGGATCTTTTGAAATATAACTACTGTGCCTAACCACTAATTTTAATACACCTAAACCGAAGTACCCCATGATCGCAAACTAACACTACACTAATAAAGATCTAAACCACCACATACCACATACTCAAGTACTATCCTATTAACCCCTATACCGCCACATACCCACCGTAACCTCCAGCCTCCAAAATAACAAAATCTACATAAAAAAAACTATCATAGACAATAACAAATTTAAAATAAAAAAGTCTATTCTTAAAAATGAACCCCAAAAGTTGTACTCACCATGGGAAAATCCTGTTCCTCTTGATCCAATGTTGGGCCCTCTTGGTCCCGGCCCCTGGTGGGGTTTTGTAACTATTTTTTTTTTTTAAAAGAGTTGAAATCTCTTTAGGGCAATGCATTGTATCTTTAGACGAAAAGTTATTTAATGATGCTTTCATTTTAAACATAAACATATATTTTCAAATATATATTTATGTTTGAAATAATAGAAAGCAGCCATTAAATCCCTTTTAAGATATCTACAATACTTTAAATAATTTTCATTGTACATAACAATACAAATTTTGTCAAGGAGATGTGGTAAATGCCGGAGAGCCAGCAAAACCTTGCCAGCCTAGCCGTGATCGTGGAACTCTTAAAAAGGGGGCCAATCGAGCAGGTTGCAGGAGATCAAGTCGCCCTTAATAATAATAATAATAATAATAATAGTATGTTGTCGGCAATTTGATGAGGCACCTAGGAATACAACCAGTTTGGGGGCGTTGCCTTCTGGGAGGAATGGAGGACACTTCAATACCTTGTACCTTTACAAGAATCAAATATTTCGGGGGATATTTATCAAAGCGTCAACTGAAATTACACTGGAATTCTGCTTCATAATTGTCGTGAAATTGATCCGCTGTAGTTATCAAAGCATCAAATATGATCCTGTGATCTCAATCCGACGCAGATCGATGCAAGTTGAAAACCCGTGGAATTCAAGCAGAATTGTGTTAATTCGCCCTCCTATTCAACACTATTTGAAGCTCTCATGAAGTTATCAAAATTTCTATAGTTACGCTTGCATCTTTTCCGACTCATACCTGGTTTTCAATCCGCCACCCTTCAGGTCGCAGATGCCATAGAATATAATGGGAGTCTGAAAACACAGAAAGCTTATGTTCGATGCTGCAAGAGAATGAAGTATATTACATATACTATAGAATAGTATACTATAGTATATATATTATAGTCCCACTTCGCACCATATTTGACACAACACTTTCCACACCAATTATGACGCAAACTCCTAAATAACCCACACACTAGTGAATTTTTCCACCACTTTTGATTGGAATATGCATAATCACATGATTTATGACATCAGCCAATCTGATTCAAATACACATTATAAACTATCTTGATACTTGTGTCATTGATCACTTATCAGAACTTGTAAGTGCAATTTGTTACATTGTGTATTATACTTTGAAAGTATGTATATGTGAAATTAGTATTAAAGATAAACATTGATGCTGACATTAGGACACACAGTGTAATATTTTAGACAAGGATTTTAAAATTCAAATTGATGTTTGATTCAATATAATCTTATGCTGATAGCTCAAAGGGATAGCCCACCTAACTTTAAACTGTCATGAATCAGATACAGCAGAAACTAAAATCACCTCTTTACTGGCATGCTATTTTCAGTGTATTTCTTCCTTCTCTTGAATTTTTTTTCAGTAAGAAATGTCATCTTATATGCCAGCCCATTTTTAAATAGATTACAATCAGGAGGGGTTAGACAGATGCAGAGAGAAACCTGGCCCAGGGACAGGAAACCCCAAAATATTCTTTCATGATTTGGATAGAACATAACATTTTAAACAGCTTTCCATTTTACTTCTATTATCAAATTTGCTTCATTCTCTAGTTATCCTTTGCTGACAGAACAGCATTGCACTACTGCACTACTGGCAGCTAGCTGAACACATCTATCTAGCCAATCACAAGAGACAAATGTGTGCAGGCACCAATTAGCAGCTAGCTCCCACTAGTGCAACTTAAATGTGTATATGCATACTAAAATATGTATGTACAATATTAAAAAGAATTCTAATAATTCCCCCTCCACTTTGCAGCAAATATGTCGCTACTTGCTATATTTTCAATTAGTCCTGCTCAGTAAAAGAATACTTTTACACTATATACGATAATGTGCTAAAGAGAAATGTGCTTGTTCATGGACAGTAATGAAATGGTATAAATAAAGTTGGGAAACCCAAAAAGCTGCAACATCGATGACTGTTAGTTAACACCAGTCCGGTGCTCTTCGCACCGTACTTGACGCGCATGTTTTTTTATGGTTTTTTTTATAAATAAGGAGATCGTATTCAGATCCGTGGCCGCAATGTTTGCCTAGCGTATTGACACCTGTGAATGCAACATAGTTCACACTTTGATAATTATCCCCCTTCATCTTGATACTTTGACAATGTAAATAAAACTTATAATAATCAGGATGGATAGTAATTTTTTTCATTGGTTAGCGGACATCTAAAATGTAACACGAGAGAATATATTTTATAAAGTGTATTTATTTTTATTTATAAAAATTGCAGGTTTTGCTGCGTATTGAATATTATTTATCTTTTTTATCTCTTAAGTCATTTTTTTATATTAATAATTAAAATAATCTAATACATTTTTAATATTTTGCTTTTTATTCCCATATAATAAGACCCTTTTGTGTGGCACTTTATTAAAGAAAATTAGTCTTAAGGTATCAGAAAGCTTTCAAAAAAATGTCAGGCGGAAAATGAAGGTGACCTAACAATTTTGCTGGGACTTTTAAAAAAACATTGGGAAAATGCAATTTCTCCCTGAAAGTCACATATACATTCTACCCTATCTTCAGTTAATTTCCATCAGCAATTGTTAGGATTTTTTATGTATTAACAGCATCCTAAGCAACCCTCTCCTGTCTGATATTCCTTCAGTGACTCTTTCTGTGTAAATCCATGTTGTGCTGTGCATTACTTGCTGGTAATGTATATAAAAAATCACCAAATCCTGGTCTTTATCTCAATGCAGCATTGACAAACTATTCAGAGTTACAGATGTTATTGACTTTTATTTCACACTACTTACTTATGTGGATAAACTACAATTTAATGTGTATTAACTAATGGAAGCTACAGTGTTTTGCTACATTTTAATAATTTGGTAATTTGGGATATGCATCAAAAAGTTTCTACTGGACCAGTATCACATATAGAAGGTTAGCATTAACTGTATACATAAGATAGGGTTAATTACAACTCAGAATGTTGCATATGTGCATGTTATATCTAGTTTAAGTGTAATATATGTACAACATATGTGTATCATTGGCTTAGTGTTTTGAATACGTAATTACTGGAAATGCCTACATTTCCCCTAGTAAATTGTCTGTTTCCTGTAGATAACATTATAAAATCTATCCCACACTCAGGATGCAGAAAACAATAACTTTCAGAGATGGGAGAGAAACATAAATCATGTTTAACAAACAAACTCCAAATTGTAGTTGATGTTTACTAGAATTCATGTATCAAACATAGCAAATACAGATGATACAAACTTTGTCAGCTTTGAAATAGTGAGACTTGACCACAAGATACTTCACAGGGAAATAGTCTGCTGCTAGGTGTAGGGGAAAAAGCTTGACCACAGTTCTAGAAAGCCCATCAATACTTCTTTAATTTTATCTAATGTGAATATTTTACAATTACAAACATTTTAATAAATAATTTTGCAAGATTGTTGCAGTTGTAATTTTTGTTTTCAGCAAGCATTTTACATTTGATGCACAAGATATCATTTATGAAGCACCTCAAACACTTGCAATGATGAGAAGGATGAGAATGCCCTCTAAGAACTAGATTACAAATGGTGTGCTAATATTAGCATGGGACGCTCTAAGCAATATCGTGACCGCACTGTCTAAGACGCATATTACAAGTTAAAAGTAAATGGTTGTGCTCAAGCACAATCAAAATTTGCCCTCAAAGTATAAGCGTGACTAGCCTAAAGTGTAATGGTTAATAAAAAAAAAATCTCACCAAACACTTTTATAAACATATCAAAATAAACTATTGTGCATATATATATATATGCATATATATATATATATATATATATATATATATATACACTTTCTGATAACAAACATTTAATCTAAATATTATTATTTTTTAAAAAGGCTTAAAAGGGATATGAAATATGGCAAGGTACTGTATTTAATTGGAAATGGCTATAATATACATTATTTTAGCCCAATTGTGATTTTCTCAGAAAAAAAAATGTTCTTGAAGTATACCAGTCTGATCCTGTCCAACAAAGTTAGTCCAGCCCCAAATTACCAGGCAATTCCCCTCTGAACAAGGGAAATGCCAACCCTAGACATTTTGGGCTTCTTTAGGCCTCATCAGTGAGGTGCAGCCATATCCCTCTAAGCACATTGAACAAGGTGTACACGTCTGGTTCCCCCATCACTCTTAGGAAGACTTTCTCCAGGGTCATAATACAAATACAAACAGAAAGAGCCTGCCAGGAATGAACAACTGCTTGGCTTGTTCTATGGCCCAGTTAACAATTGGGAGTTGCTTCTTTTAGCCTAATTGTGCATTTCCCAGAGTAAAACTTTCTTGAAGGATATCAGTCTGATCCCACCTAACATAGTCAGACCAGCCCTGAAATGCCAGGTAACTTTCTTCTGAACAAGGGAAATGGCGACCCCAGATGATAATTTTAGCTGCACCTCACTGACAAGGCCCAATGAAGGCCAAAACAATTGTCTTGGGTTGTCATGTTCTTTGTTCAGAGAGGAATTGCCTGGTGTTTAGGCACTGAACTGACCTTAATAGGTGGGATCAGGCTCTCTGTGTGTATTATGGCTAATACTCATGTAGCCTACTTACTTTTTTTAGGTTTTTTTTAGGTTCATTTCAAGGCATACAGCAGTAAAACAATAATTCCTTTATCACATTATGCAACAATGCTAAGTTAACAGTAAGAACAAAACAGAAAATGAAATATTTCAGAGCAAGAATAGGGTAATACTTGTACCATAGATACAGTATATAGGTAGTTTGTCAGTCTATCTAGAAAACTAATATTTGACATGAAAGGCCACTATTGGACCTCTTAGAACAAAATAAAATTTGGATTAACAGAAGGTAATTTCAAACCAAGGAGACCACTCTTGGGTCTCAACTGAGAAACCTCTTTTTTGAAAATAAAGGCACATATTTTAACATAGGAAACCTTCTGAACCTGACTATACGCCACTTTTGGACCTTCTAAATCTTATGTTTAAATCAGCAGAATGTAAGCTGAATAAGAGAGATCACTTTTGGATCTCAGATGATACATGCAAATGGAAACATATAGTGGTTGTTTATAAGAATATAGGATTCTATGAGCTCCAAACTTTTAACAATATGGATGCAGAGAGCGTGCATAGGGTGTATGGATGGATAGTGCTACACAAAATACTCTAAATGCTAATGGCGTGTGGTTCAGGAGTTGTGCACATAAGGATTCCTACTATTATAAGACCTGAGCTTATTTCAGAGGAGTATGTGGCTGTTTACTTAAGGTAGAAGAGGATGTGCTTCTACTTAGTGTAAATACATATATTTTTTATAATATATGGCAGTTAGCTAGCGACTTAACATTCACGCAGAACTGACTATCATACATGATAGGCTTCCCTATGGTAAATATAAAGGGGCATATTTATCAAGCTCCGGATGCCCCGTGTTTCTGGCGAGCCTGCAGACTTACCAGAAACAGCAGTTATGAAGCAGCGGTCACAAAGACTGCTGCTCCATAACCTGTCCGTCTGCTCTGAGCAGGCGGACAGACATCGCTGTCTGTACGATCGGGTTGATTGACATCCCCCTGCTGGTGGCCTATTGGCCGCGAGTCTGCAGGGAGCAGCGTTGCACCAGCAGCTCTTGTGAGCTGCTGGTGCAATGCTTAATACGGCGAGTGTATTGCGCGCCGTATTCAGCGAGGTCCGTCGGACCTGATCCGCACTGTCGGATCCGGTCCGACAGACCTTGATAAATTGGGGCCATAGAGTCTGTACCACCTCGGCCACTGGCAGTACAACAAAATAAAACATAGAGGGGAGCTTCTGTGACACCGCAAAAATACAAAATTCACTTCCATAAGCCCAGTCAAGTAAAATTGTAGTGAATCAATACATGGTTAACTGTAAGTTCACTTGGAAATGGACTGCAAGAGTGAGGGTAATGCTTTTGAAGTATAAAACACAATTAATTGTGAACATTATAAAAGCTAATTATAGTAACAGACAGGCCAAAATGTACCTCTATAGCATTTTTTTATATTAGTACATACGGGTAATGTAGAAAACATATAGTTACATAGAACTTAAGGCAATAACTATACAGCCTATTGGGACCTTTTAATAAAAACGTCAGCAGCTATATAAACATATTATGTAGATCTTAAGGCATATCATAAGCACACAAATTATGAGTGTAAATACAAAGGAGATTAGAGTCCTATATAGGTTTAAAATGACTATGGGAAACTTAAATGATCAGACATCAACCATCCTCATAGGAAGTTCCCATAAGTGTGTTTGCACATTAGTATAAGAATGGAGCAAAGTTAAATACTTTTGTTTTGTACAAGTCAGTATGAGCATATAAATAACTGTATGAACCCTGAGAACAGCTAGTAACACTAAGAAGGATACTAATATACGTTTAACTGCATGCTGACATATGTCCTTTACAAACCATGCTGCAGATCTCTCAGTCGATTCTTGAGTGTTTCACCAATTTTTCTCCCTATATGTTCAGAGCATATACTTCACCAAGGTCTCCATTAATTTGGAGTAGACCAGCGCCACAACAAACTGTGGAAGGTGACAAGTGCTGTAAAGGATGGTTAGTGTGCAACCTTGTATCTCCATGGCTTCTAAGTAAAATGTCCGCTAAGGTTCTCCCGAGCCCCATGCATTTATAATTTTTTTTTTTTTCTAATTCTATTGGGCCTATACTCAGAAGCAGCTGGCTTTCTCTCCAAGGGTTAGATACCTGTTAGATTCCCTCTGGAATAGGAATGGTGATAATACTAGCATGCCTTCACTTTTATACAATGAGCAGTGCTAACACCAGGATAATGAACAGTGGCAGCCTCAGACTGCCAGCTAATGCGCTTGCCAACCCCAGGACCCCATGCAATGAATTACAGATACCCAATGATGTAGTGTGTGTGTGTATTTGTATGTATAAGTGTGTGTGTGTATCTGCTATGTAGTGTGTGCATCTGCATATATAAGTGTAAGCTATGTATTGTGCATGTGTAGGTGTACGTATAAGTGTATGTGCAAATCTGCATGTACAGGTGAAACTCGAAAAATTAGAATATTGTGCAAAAGTTCATTTATTTCACTAATGCAACTTAAAAGGTGAAATAAATATATTAGATAGACTCATTACATGCAAAGCAAGATAGTTCAAGCTGTGATTTATCAATATTGTGATGATTATGTCTTACAGCTCATGAAAACCCCAAATCCACAATCTCAGAAAATTAGAATATTGTGAAAAGGTGCAATATTCTAGGCTCAAAGTGGCCCTCTCTAATCAGCTAATTAAGCCATAACACCTGCAAAGGATTCCTGAGACTTTAAGTGATCTCTCAGTCTGGTTTAGTAGGAATCACAATCATGGGAAAGACTGCTGACTTGACAGTTGTGCAGAAAACCATCATTGACACTCTCCATAAGGAGGGAAAACCTCAAAAGGTAATTGCAAAAGAAGTTGGATAATCCCAAAGTGCTGTATCAAAGCACATTAATAGAAAGTTATGTGGAGGGGAAAAGTGTGGAAGAAAAAAGGTGCACAAGCAGCAGGGATAACTGCAGCCTGGAGAGGATTGTCAGGAAAAGGCCATTCAAAAGTGTTGGGGACTTTCACAAGGAGTGGACTGAGGCTGGAGTCAGTGCATAAAGAGCCACCACACACAGACGGATCCTGGACATGGGCTTCAAATGTCGAATTCCTCTTGTCAAGCCACTCCTGAACAACAAAAAATGTCAGAAGCGTCTTACCTGGGCTAAAGAAAAACAGACCTGGTCTGTTTCTCAGTGGTCCAAAGTCCTCTTTTCTGATGAGAGCAAATTTTGCATCTCATTTGGAAACCAAGGACCCAGAGTATGGAGGAAGAATGAAGAGACACACACTGCAAGATGCTTGAAGTCCAGTGTGAAGTTTCCACAGTCTGTGTTGATATGGGCAGCCATGTCATCTGCTGGTGTTGGTCCACTGTGCTGTCTACCAGGAGATTTTGGAGCACTTCATGGTTCCTTCCACAGACGAGCTCTATCGGGATGCTGACTTCATTTTCCAGCAGGACTAAGCACCAAAACCTGGTTCAATGACCATGGGATTACTGTGCTCGATTGGCCAGCAAACTCACCTGACCTGAACCCCATAGAGAATCTATGGGGCATTGCCAAGAGAAAGATTAGAGACATGAGACTGAACAAAGCAGAACAGCTGAAGGCCACTATTGAAGCATCCTGGTCTTCCATAACACCTCAGCAGTGCCACAGGCTGATAGCTTCCATGCCACACCACGTTGAGGCAGTAATTGCTGCAAAAGGGGCCCAAACCAAGTACTAAGTACATACAGTATGCATGCTTATACTTTTCAGAGGTCCGATATTGATCTATGTACAATCCTTGTTTTATTTATTGCATGTAATATTCTAATTTTCTGAGATTGTGGATTTGGGGTTTTCATGAGCTGTAAGCCATAATCATCACAATTATGACAAATCACAGCTTGAACTATCTTGATTTGCATGTAATGAGTCTACTAGAGTAAAACTACTACTAGAGTATGAGTAAACTAGAAGCTGTCCAAAGGAGGGCTACTAAAATGGTACATGGTCTAAAATATAAAACGTACAAAGAAAGACTCTATGATCTAAATATGTATAGTTTAGAGGATAGAAGGGAAAGAAGTGACATGATAGAAACCTTCAAATATATGAAGGGATTTAATAAAGTAGAAGCTGAAAGCAGTTTTCACAATAAAATAAATGCCAAAACAAGGGGTCACAATCTAAAGTTAGCGGGTAGCAGATTCAGGAGAAATTTAAGGAAGCATTTTTTTACAGAAAGGGTGGTGGATTCATGGAATAAACTTCAATTCGAGGTGGTAAACACAAACGGCTAGATTTAGAGTTTTGTCGGTAAAGACCCGCGTAGCTAACGCTGCTTTTTTTCCCAACGCACCCTTCCAACAACGCTGGTATTTAGAGTTGTCTGAGGGGCTGCGTTAGGCTCAAAAAAGGGTGCGTTGAGCCTAATATAGCTCCACATCAACCCTCAATACCAGTGTTGCTTACGGTAGCGGTAGGCTGGAAAAACGTGTTTGTGCACGATATCCCCATAGGAAACAATGGTGCTGAGCTGTCTGAAAAAAAAAACTAACACCTGCAAAAAAGCAGCGTTCAGCTCCTAACGCAGCCTCATTGTTTCTTATGGGGAAACACTCTCTAAGTCTGCACCTAACACCCTAACATGAACCTCGAGTCTAAACATCCCTAACCTTACACTTATTAACCCCTAATCTGCTGCCCCCGCTATCGCTGACCCCTGCATATTATTATTAACCCATAATCTTCCGCTCCGGACACCGCCGCAACCTACATTATCCCTATGAACCCCTAATCTGCTGCCCCCAATACCGCCGACCCCTATATTATATTTATTAACCACTAATCTACCCCCCCCAACGTCGACGCTACTTTACCTACACTTATTAACCCCTAATCTGCCGACCGGACCTTGCTGCCACTATAAAAAATGTATTAACCCCTAAACCGCCGCACTCTTGCCTCGCAAACACTAGAATAAATAGTATTAACCCCTAATCTGCCCTCCTTAACATCACCGCCACCTACCTACAATTATTAACCCCTAATCTCCCGCCTGCACCGTCGCCGCTACTATAATAAAGTTATTAACCCCTAAACATAACTCTAACCCTAACACCCCCCTAACATAAATATAATTTATATTAAACAAAATAATATTCCTAAAATTAACTAAATTATTCATATTTAAAACTAAATACTTACCTATAAAATAAACCCTAATATAGCTACAATATAATTAATAATTACATTGTAGCTATTTTAGGATTTATATTTATTTTACAGGCAACTTTGTATTTATTTTAACTAGGTACAAAAGCTATTAAATAGTTAATAACTATTTAATAGCTACCTAGTTAAAGGGACATGAAAGCCAATTTTTTTCTTTCATGATTTAGAAAGACCATGTCATTTTAAACAACTTTCTAATTTACTTCTATTATCTAATTTACTTCATTCTCTTGATATCACTTGCTGAAAAGCATATTTAGATATGCTCAGTAGCTGCTGATTGGTTGCTGCACCTAGAGGCCTTGTGTGATTGGCTCACACATGTGCATTGCTATTTCTTCAACAAAGGATATCGAAAGAATTGAGCAAATTAGATAATAGAAGTAAATTGGAAAGTTGTTTAAAATTGCATGCCCTTTCTGAATCATGAAAGTTTAATTTTGACTAGACTGTCCCTTTAAAATAAATACAAAATTACATGTAAAATAAATCCTAACCTAAGTTACAATTAAACATAATACTACACTATCATTAAATTAATTCAATAAATTACCTACAATTAAATGCAATTAAATAAACTATTCTATAATACAAAAAAACAAACACTAAATTACAAAAAATAAAAAAGAATTAAAAGCAGTTTAAACTAATTACACCTAATCTAAGCCCCCTAATAAAATAAAAAAGCCCCCCAAAATAAAAAATTCCCTACCCTATTCTAAAATACAAAAGTAATCAGCTCTTTTACCAACCCTTAAAAGGGCTTTTTGCGGGGCCTTGCCCCAAAGTAATCAGCTCTTTTGCCTGAAAATAAAAATACAATACCCCCCCAACATTACAACCCACCACCCACATACCCCTAACCAACCCAAACCCCCCTTAAAAAAACCTATCACTAACCCCCTGAAGATCTCCCTACCTTGAGTCGTCTTCACCCAGCTGAGCTGAATTCTTCATCCAAGCAGAGCAATAAGATGTCCTCCATCCGGTAGAAGCCTTGATCCAAGCGGGAAAGAAGAGGTCTTCCATCCGGGCGATGTCTTCTTCCAAGCGGCATCTTCTATCTTCTTTCTTCCGGATCCATCTTTATTCCGCCGACGCAGAACATCCTTCTTCCCTGACGGACTAACGACGAATGAAGGTTCCTTTAAGGGACATCATCCAAGATGGCGTCCCTTCAATTCCGATTGGCTGAATTAAGGTAGAAAAAATCTGATTGGCTGATGCAATTCGGCTCGGCTGGGTGAAGACGACTCAAGGTCGGGAGATCTTCAGGGGGTTAGTGATAGGTTTTTTAAGGGGGGTTTGGGTGGGTTAGTGTAGGGGTATGTGGGTGGTTGGTTGTAATGTTGTAATGTTGGGGGGGTATTGTATTTTTATTTTCAGGCAAAAGAGCTGATTACTTTGGGGCAAGGCCCCGCAAAAAGCTGATTACTTTTGTATTTTAGAATAGGGTAGGGAATTTTTATTTTGGGGGGCTTTTTTTATTTTATTAGGGGGCTTAGATTAGGTGTAATTAGTTTAAACTGCTTGTAATTCTTTTTTATTTTTTGTAATTTAGTGTTTTTTTTTTTTTTGTATTATAGAATAGTTTATTTAATTGTATTTAAATGTAGGTAATTTATTGCATTAATTTAATGATAGTGTAGTGTTCTACCGCTCACTTCTCCCCTGACTCCAAATACCAGCGTTAGGCAGATCCCATTGAAAAGATAGGATTGGCGTAAGGGGATCTGCGGTAGCCTGGAATTGCGGTAGGGAAGTGAGCGTTAGACCCTTTCCTGCCTGACTCTAAAAACCAGCGGCCGGCCAAAAGCAGCGTTAGGACCCCTTAAAGCTGCTTTTGACGGCTAAAGCCAAACTCTAAATCTAGCCAAAAGACTGTAAAGGAATTTAAAAATGCCTGGGACATGCATAAGGCTATCCTAAGGAAAAAGTAACATGTAATATGAGTAGACTTGATGGGCCTTTTTGGTTCTTATCTACCGTCAAATTCTATGTTTCTATGTTACTATCTCATATATTAATTTCACCTTTTAAGTTGCATTAGTGAAATAAATGAACTTTTGCACAATATTCTAATTTTTCGAGTTTCACCTGTATAAGTGTATGCTATATAGTGTGTGTGTCTGCATGAATAAGTGTAAGCTATGTAGTGTGTGTATCTGTATTTCTAAGTGTGTGTATCTTCATGTGTAAGTGTATGCTATGCAGTGTGTGTGTGTATCTGCATGTATAAGTGTAAGCTATGTAGTGTGTGTGTATCTGTATGTATAAGTGTGTGTGTATCTGCATGTGTAAGTGTAAGCTATGCAGTGTGTGCGTATCTGAATGTATAAGTGTGTGTGTATCTGCATGTGTAAGTGTATGCTATGTAGTGTGTGTGTATATCTGTATGTATAAGTGTATGCTGTGTAGTGTGTGTGTGTATTGGCATGTATAAGTGTAAGCTACGTAGTGTGTGTATCTGTATTTATAAGTGTATGCTGTGTAATCTGTGTATATGCATGTATAAGTTTAAGCTATGTAGTGTGTGTGTGTCTGCATGAATAAGAATAAGTGTAAGCTATGTAGTGTATGTGTGTGTATCTGTATGTATAAGTGTGTGTGTGTATCTGCATGTGTAAGTGTAAGCTATTCAGTGTGTGTGTGTGCATCTGTATGTATAAGTGTGTGTGTATCTTCATGTGTAAATGTATGCTATGTAGTGTGTGTATCTGCATGTATAAGTGTAAGCTATGTAGTGTGTGTGTGTATATCTGTATGTATATTTGTATGCTGTGTAGTGTGTGTGTATCTGCATGTATAAGTTTAAGCTATGTAGTGTGTGTGTGTGTATCTGCATGTATATGTGTATGTTGTGTAGTGTGTGTGTATCAGCATGTATAAGTGTAAGCTATGTAGTGTGTGTGTGTATCTGTATGTATAAGTGTAAGCTATGTAGTGTGTGTATCTGTATTTATAAGTGTATGCTGTGTAGTGTGTGTCTATCTGTATGTATAAGTGTAAGCTATGTAATTTGTGTGTGTGTGTATCTGCATGTATAAGTGTAAGCTGTGTAGTGTGTGTGTACATGCATGTATAAGTGTATGCTATGTAGTGTGTGTATCTGTATTTATAAGTGAATGCTGTGTAGTGTGTGTGTATCTGCATGTATAAGTGTAAGCTATGTAGTGTGTGTGTGTGTGTATCTGCATGTATAAGGGTTTGCTGTGTAGTGTGTGTGTATCTGCATGTATAAGTGTAAGCTATGTAGTGTCTGTGTTTTCATATGTATAAGGGTATGCTGTGTAGTGTGTGTGTATCTGCATGTATAAGTGTAAGCTACGTAGTGTGTGTGTATCTGCAAGTATAAGTGTAAGCTATGTAGTGTGTGTGTATTTGCATGTATAAGTGTATGCTGTGTAGTGTGTGTGTGGGTGAATCTGCATGTATAAGTGTATGCTATGTAGTGTATGTGTGTGCATATCTGCATGTGTAGGTATATGCTATGTAGTTTGTGTGTCTGCATGTTTAACTGTATGCTATGTAGTGTGTGTGTTTTCACATGTATAAGGGTATGCTGTGTAGTGTGTGTGTATCTGCATGTATTAGTGTAAGCTATGGAGTGTGTGTGTATCTGCATGTATAAGTGTAAGCTATGTAGTGTGTGTGTGTTTCCATGTATAAGTGTATGCTGTGTAGTGTGTGTGTGTATCTACATGTATAAGTGTATGCTATGTAGTGTATGTGTGTGCGTATCTGCATGTGTAAGTATATGTTATGTAGTGTGTGTGTGTGTGTCTGCATGTTTAACTGTATGCTATGTAGTGTGTGTGTGTGTGTCTACATGTATAAGTGTAAGCTATGTAGTGTGTGTGTATATCTGCATGTATAAGGGTATGCTGTGTAGTGTGCGTGTATCTGCATGTATAAGTGTAAGCTATGTAGTGTTTGTGTATTTGCATGTATAAGTGTATGCTGTTTAGTGTGTATCTGCATGTATAAGTGTATGCTATGTAGTGTATGTGTGTGCGTATCTGCATGTGTAAGTATATGCTATGTAGTGTGTGTATCTGCATGTTTAACTGTATGCTATGTAGTGTGTGTGTTTTCACATGTATAAGGGTATGCTGTGTAGTGTGTGTGTATCTGCATGTATAAGTGTAAGCTACGTAGTGTGTGTGTGTATCTGCATGTATAAGTGTAAGCTATGTAGTGTGTGTGTATTTGCATGTATAAGTGTAAACTATGTAGTGTGTGTGTGTTTTTGCATGTATAAGTGTATGCTGTCGTGTAGTGTGTGTGTGTGTGTATCTGCATGTATAAGTGTATGCTATGTAGTGTGTGTTATATCATAGAACACAAAAAAACAGTGTACAGCTCCACGGTAAATGAAGATGCAAGTGGCAAGAGGGACTGTCCAAACCTCTTAACATATATAAAAGTGCATGCATGATTAAGGGATAACTTACCGAAATGTCGCTGCTAACCTGTTTGCACCTGCAAGGGAGAAAGATGTCTAAATATAATTGTTGAAAATTCGTTGAAGGTGCTGTGGATTTTTCTACTTTTATGTGGTGTGTGTGTGTGTGCGTATCTGCATGTGTAAGTATATGCTATGTAGTGTGTGTGTGTGTCTGCATGTTTAACTGTATGCTATGTAGTGTGTGTGTGTGTCTACATGTATAAGTGTAAGCTAGGTAGTGTGTGTGTGTATTTGCATGTATGCGTGTATGTTGTGTAGTGTGTGTGTATCTGCATTTATAAGTGTAAGCTACATAGTGTGTGTGTGTGTGTGTGTGTGTCTTCATGTATAAGTGTAAGCTATGTAGTGTGTGTGTGTATTTGCATGTATAAGTGTAAGCTATGTAATGTGTGTGTGTATCTGCATGTATAAGTGTATGGTATGTAGTGTGTGTGTGTATCTGCATGTGTAAGTATATGCTATGTAGTGTGTGTGTGTATCTGCATGTATAACTGTACGCTATGTAGTGTGTGTGTGTATCTACATGTATAAGTGTATGCTATGTAGTGTGTTTGTGTGTGCGTGTAGCTGCATGTATAAGTGTATGCTATGTAGTTTGTTTGTTTCTCTGCATGTATAATTGTATGCTGTATAGTGTGTGTGTATCTGCATGTATAAGTGTATGCTGTGTAGTGTGTGTATCTGCATGTATAAGTGTATGCTATTAATGTGTGTGTATCTGTCTGTATTAGTATAAGCTATGTATTGTGTGTGTGCGTATATCTGCATGTGTAAGTATATGCTGAGTAGTGTGTGTGTATCTGCATGAATAAGTGTAAGCTATGTACTGTGTGTGTATCTGCATGTATAAGTGTAAGCTATGTAATGTATGTGTGTGTGTATCTGTATGTATAAGTGTATGCTGTGTAGTGTGTATCTGCATGTATAAGTGTATGCTATGTAGTGTGTGTGTGTGTGTGTGTGTATCTGCATGTATAAGAGTATGCTATGTAGTGTGTGTGTATCTGCATGTTTAAGTGTATGCTATATAGTGTGTGTGTATCTGCATGTATAAGTGTATGCTATGTAGTGTGTATCTGCATGTATAAGTGTATGCTATGTAGTGTGTGTATCTGCATGTATAAGTGTAAGCTATGTACTGTGTGTGTGTATCTGCATGTATAAGTGTAAGCTATGTAATGTATGTGTGTATCTGTATGTATAAGTGTATAATGTGTAGTTTGTGTGTATCTGCATGTATAAGTGCATGCTATGTAGTGTGTGTGTATCTGCATGTATAAGTGCATGCTATGTAGTGTGTGTGTATCTGCATGTATAAGTATATGCTATGTAGTGTGTATCTGCATGTATAAGTGTATGCTATGTAGTGTGTATCTGCATGTATAAGTGTATGCTATGTAGTGTGTATCTGCATGTATAAGTGCATGCTATGTAGTGTGTGTGTATCTGCATGTATAAGTGTATGCTATGTAGTGTGTGTGTGTATCTGCATGTATAAGTGTATGCTATGTAGTGTGTATCTGCATGCATAAGTGTATGCTATGTAGTGTGTATGTGTATCTGCATGTGTAAGTGTATGCTATGCAGTGTGTGTTTCTGTGTATTTGAGTGTGTGTACATATATATGTGTAGCTTGTGTTAATGTGCATTTTTGCTGACTTTATAGGCCAGGATCTAGAATATTAATAGGGAATGCAGAGAGCAGTTTTAAAGAATCTATTATTAAATGTCCAATTAAGATAAAACTATTTAGCACTGTCTCTGCAAAGGTTAATTAAATACAGAGCTCACATAGCTATACCAGTGGTTTGAGCTTGTGTTTGATTTGCTCCCTAAGAGTATTAAAATATATGACTTTATTTAGCTCTTTCTGAGCACTCAGCCACACTTTCCTTGTGTTTCACTGCAGACAAAGGGGTTTCCATCTCTAAGCCCTTAGGACTATCCAGAGTAGGTATGAGACACTGGGCCTTTAGCTGTTCCAATCAGCCAATAGAATGCGAGCTCAATCCGATTGGCTGATTGGATCAGCCAATCGGATTGAACTTGAATCTGATTGGCTGATTGAATCAGCCAATCAGATTTTTCCTACCTTAATTCCGATTGGCTGATAGAATCCTATCAGCCAATCGGAATTCGAGGGATGCCATCTTGGATGACGTCACTTAAAGGAACCTTCATTCGTCGGGTAGTCGTCGGTGAAGAAGGATGTTCGGCGCCGGTGGTCTTGAAGATGGAGCCGCTCCTCGTCGGATGGATGAAGATAGAAGATGCCGCTTGGATGAAGATGTCTGCCGGTCCGGATGTCCTCTTCTGCCCGGATAGGATGAAGACTTCTGCCGGTCTGGATGTCCTCTTCTGCCCCATCAGATGAAGACTTCGGCCCGGCTGGGTGAAGACGACTCAAGGTAGGGAGATCTTCAGGGGGGTAGTGTTACGTTTATTTAAGGGGGGTTTGGGTGGGTTAGAGTAGGGGTATGTGGGTGGTTGGTTTTAATGTTGGGGGGTTGTATTTTTTTTTACAGGCAGAAGAGCTGATTACTTTGGGGCATGCCCCGCAAAAAGCCCTTTTAAGGGCTGGTAAAAGAGCTGATTACTTTGTAATGTAGAATAGGGTAGGGACTTTTATTATTTTGTTTTTTTTTATTTTATTAGGGGGCTTAGATTAGGTGTAATTAGTTTAAAATTCTTGTAATCTTTTTTTATTTTCTGTAATTTAGTGTTTGTTTGTTTTTGTAATTTAGTTTAGTTTATTTAATTGTATTTAATTGTTGTTATTGGTAGTTAATTTATTTAATTAATTTAATGATAGTGTAGTGTTAGGTTTAATTGTAACTTAGGTTATGATTTATTTTACAGGTAATTTTGCAATTCTTTTAACTAGGTAGCTATTAAATAGTTAATAACCATTTAATAGCTATTGTACCTAGTTAAAATAAATACAAAGTTGACTGTAAAATAAATATAAATCCTAAAATAGCTACAATATAATTATTCGTTATATTTTAGCTATGTTAGGGTTTATTTTACAGGTAAGTATTTAGTTTTAAATAGGAAGACTTTAGTTAATAAGAGTTAATTTATTTCGTTAGATTAAAATTATATTTAACTTAGGGGGGTGTTAGGGTTAGGGTTAGACTTAGCTTTAGGGGTTAATACATTTATTATAGTAGCGGCGAGGTCCAGTCGGCAGATTAGGGGTTAATACTTCAAGTTAGGTGGCGGCGACGTTGGGGGGGGGCAGATTAGGGGTTAATACTATTTATTATAGTGTTTGCAAGGCGGGAGTGCGGCGGTTTAGACGTTAATACATTTATTATAGTAGCGGCGAGGTCCGGTCGGCAGATTAGGGGTTAATATTTGAAGTTAGGTGGCGGCAATGTGGGGGGGGCAGATTAGGGGTTAATAAATATTATGTAGGGGTCAGCTATGTTGGGGGCAGCAGATTAGGGGTTCATAGGGATAATGTAGGTGGCGGCGGTGTCCGGAGCGGCAGATTAGGAGTTAATTGTGTAATGCAGGTGTCAGCGATAGCGGGGGCGGCAGATTAGGGGTTAATAAGTGTAAGGTTAGGGGTGTTTAGACTTGGGGTTCATGTTAGGGTGTTAGGTGCAGACTTAGAAAGTGTTTCCCCATAGGAAACAATGGGGCTGCTTTGGGAGCTTAACGCTGCTTTTTTGCCGGTGTTAGGTTTTTTTTCATCCCAAACTGCCCCATTGTTTCCTATGGGGGAATCGTGCACGAGCACGTTTTGCCAGCTTACCGCTACCGTAAGCAACGCAGGTATTGAGGGTTGAAGTGGCGGTAAATTCTGCTCAACGCTCCCTTTTTGGAGCCTAATGCAGCCCTTCAGACAACTCTAAATACCAGCGTTGTTTGGAAGCAGCGGTAGGAAAAAAAGCTGCGTTAGCTACGCGGGTCTTTACCGACAAAACTCTAAATCTAGGCGATAGTGTTTTGCCAAAAGCAGCATAGTGCTCCAATAGTAAGTGTCTTAGTTCTTTGAGGATGCTAGTAGTGCTCTCCATAATAATCTTGTGCAGACACAAAGGTTAGAATTTTGAAACATGCAGTGTTTGACGAGGCTTCGCTGCTCTTCGGTCAATATCAGAATGTTTTAGATATTGCCGTGGACGTTACTTGAGGCTGTTGTTTCCTTTAAGCTTAGGCCTCGTTGTGTATTCACGGAATATTGAAGCTGGAGGCAAAATAAAACCTTTTAAAAAATTCAGGAAAGTGAGCTTGAATTTTATCAGCTGAAAAGTCGTATAGATGTTTCTAATATCTGAAGAAATATATTAGATTATTTAGCATTACTCCAGCTCTCAACATCACGAGCTGTCATGACCACCACCCGGAAGCTCCCCCCCACTTCCTGTATTTTTTAATATTGGCAACTATGACATGAGCGTTTAGAGATGTTAACAAAACTGTCACTTCAATCCAAAAAAGGCAACTACATCTTCAGACTGCTCAACAAATTGGTTTCTGGCCATTAATAATATTACTTAGGATAATTATTTAAGATGCAGCATGAAACATTAACTTGCATTTAAGTTTTGTAAAAAATCCTTGTTGTTATGAAAAAAAAATGGCACAATAATATTTTGCATAATTTGTGCAATTATTTTTGTATAATGTGTAATCCTTTTTAAAGTAGTGGAAAAAATAATCTCATACATATTTAGATGATTTAATCATTTTGTATTTGCAATTTCTAAAAAAAACTTGTGAACAACTGCTTTTCCTAATACAATTGCTGCTAATAAACTTGAAGTGATATGGATAGCTCTAACTGTTATTGATAGACTCAAAACTGGGAAAGAAAGTTAATAACTTTTTTGCTACTATGGTAGAAGATTTAAAGACTTTCTTTTTCAAATTATCTAAGATATTGAAACCTATTTCTGCTTCTCAAGGCTATTGTGCAATATATTTGCTTTGCGTAGCTGAAGAGAGGCTTCAAGTCATAACACTGATTTCTATGCAGTCAACTAACTTCCCCTAAGGTATGAGTTATACTTTGCATACATCTCAATAACTTTTCAGCTACAGCCTGAATATTGCATGAATAAATATAAAAATACCACAGAAGGTTAAGGACAGGTCAATAGAAGGAAGGTAATTGTCACACTGCATTGTAGCGTGATAGTTTTTTATTTATAGCACAGTATTTTTTAGACATATGCACGGGTGAAATTTTTGGTTTGTCCGAAAATTTGTGTTCAAAATGTTCGTCCGATTCGGGCACACTTGATTTTGCTGAATATTTGGATGATCAAATTTGTTTCATTGCATTAAAGCCTATGGAAAGTGGTCAAAACATTCCTTTTAGCCACATGATTAAATTGCTAGGAATTGCAAACAATCCAAATATTCATTGCTAACTGGGACACAAAAACATACAGGAACTAGAATAAGTTTTACAAAGAGAATTCAAACAATAAATTGAAATTAAAAGCACCACTTCAATTCTTTTTAAAATTCCTCATGCTAAAGTATCCACAATTCTCACTCTCTCACACGCCTGCTCCATAACATTGTCATTAAACTAGTTAGCTTGGAGACTCAATTCAAAGAAGGGCACGTGCAGGAGAAGCAGCAGCAGAGTCACTGAACTTTACAGGTCTCACAGTACGTAATCCTCAAAAATATATCTCCAAGGGAGTAGGGGGCAAACACGTCACTAGAGCACCTTGGAAACAGTGGCTAGCAGTTTCCTAAGGGTTTTGCATTGACGGATGATGTCCACCACAAAACAGAAAGGGCAGGAGCAGGAATGGCAGCAGCAGCAAGCAGCAAACTGCAGTCTTTCTGAACTAGGTCGAATATAGAGGTATTCAGCTCTATTCCCAGAGACATGGCGTCACCATATCTGCATCGATAACTGAACTAGGTAGGCCTGACAGAACACCCCTAGGGAGGAGGTGGGCAAACACATAACTAGAGCCACTTGGACACAGTGGCCAGCAGTTCCCTAAGTATTTTGAATTGACAGATGGTGACCATCACATAGCAGGAAGGGCAGGAGCAAGAGTGGCAGCAGCAGGCAGAAGAGTTACTGGTCTAGGTACCCCTGACAGTACATAAACCTAAAAAATAAACCTCCATGGGAGGAGGAAAAAGAGGTGCTTATAGAACCTTGGACACAGCGGGTAACAGTTTACTATACTTTTTCACTTCAAATATAGATGACTGCCACAGAGCAGGAAGGGCATGAGCATGAGTGGCAGTGGGTACCAGTATACTATGATTTTTGACATTAACTGATGATGACCACCACAAAGAAGAAAGGGCAGGAGTAGTAGTGGCAGCAGTAGCAGGCAGCAGAGTTACTGGAATAGGTAGGCCTGGCAGTACATACATTTCCTCCAAGGGAGGAGGACAAGGACAAGCTTAGAGACCATGGACACAGCGGGTAACAGTTTACTACACCATTTTACTTTAAATAATGATGACTGCTACTGAGCAGGAAGGGCAGGAGCAGGAGTGGCAGCAGCAGGCAGCATACAGGGAGTGCAGAATTATTAGGCAAATGAGTATTTTGACCACATTATCCTCTTTATGCATGTTGTCTTACTCCAAGCTGTATAGGCTCGAAAGCCTACTACCAATTAAGCATATTAGGTGATGTGCATCTCTGTAATGAGAAGGGGTGTGGTCTAATGACATCAACACCCTACAGGGAGTGCAGAATTATTAGGCAAGTTGTATTTTTGAGGATTAATTTTATTATTGAACAACAACCATGTTCTCAATGAACCCAAAAAACTCATTAATATCAAAGCTGAATAGTTTTGGAAGTAGTTTTTAGTTTGTTCTTAGTTATAGCTATTTTAGGGGGATATCTGTGTGTGCAGGTAACTATTACTGTGCATAATTATTAGGCAACTTAACAAAAAACAAATATATACCCATTTCAATTATTTATTTTTACCAGTGAAACCAATATAACATCTCAACATTCACAAATATACATTTCTTACATTCAAAAAAAAAACAAAAACAAATAAGTGACCAATATAGCCACCTTTCTTTGCAAGGACACTCAAAAGCCTGCCATCCATGGATTCTGTCAGTGTTTTGATCTGTTCACCATCAACATTGCGTGCAGCAGCAACCACAGCCTCCCAGACACTGTTCAGAGAGGTGTACTGTTTTCCCTCCTTGGAAATCTCACATTTGATGATGGACCACAGGTTCTCAATGGGGTTCAGATCAGGTGAACAAGGAGGCCATGTCATTAGATTTTCTTCTTTTATACCCTTTCTTGCCAGCCACGCTGTGGAGTACTTGGACGCGTGTGATGGAGCATTGTCCTGCATGAAAATCATGTTTTTCTTGAAGGATGCAGACTTCTTCCTGTACCACTGCTTGAAGAAGGTGTCTTCCAGAAACTGGCAGTAGGACTGGGAGTTGAGCTTGACTCCATCCTCAACCCGAAAAGGCCCCACAAGCTCATCTTTGATGATACCAGCCCAAACCAGTACTCCACCTCCACCTTGCTGGCGTCTGAGTCGGACTGGAGCTCTCTGCCCTTTACCAATCCAGCCACGGGCCCATCCATCTGGCCCATCAAGACTCACTCTCATTTCATCAGTCCATAAAACCTTAGAAAAATCAGTCTTGAGATATTTCTTGGCCCAGTCTTGACGTTTCAGCTTGTGTGTCTTGTTCAGTGGTGGTCGTCTTTCAGCCTTTCTTACCTTGGCCATGTCTCTGAGTATTGCACACCTTGTGCTTTTGGGCACTCCAGTGATGTTGCAGCTCTGAAATATGGCCAAACTGGTGGCAAGTGGCATCTTGGCAGCTGCACGCTTGACTTTTCTCAGTTCATGGGCAGTTATTTTGCGCCTTGGTTTTTCCACACGCTTCTTGCGACCCTGTTGACTATTTTGAATGAAACGCTTGATTGTTCGATGATCACGCTTCAGAAGCTTTGCAATTTTAAGAGTGCTGCATCCCTCTGCAAGATATCTCACTATTTTTGACTTTTCTGAGCCTGTCAAGTCCTTCTTTTGACCCATTTTGCCAAAGGAAAGGAAGTTGCCTAATAATTATGCACACCTGATATAGGGTGTTGATGTCATTAGACCACACCCCTTCTCATTACAGAGATGCACATCACCTAATATGCTTAATTGGTAGTAGGCTTTCGAGCCTATACAGCTTGGAGTAAGACAACATGCATATAAAGGATGATGTGGTCAAAATACTCATTTGCCTAATAATTCTGCACTCCCTGTATATCAGGTGTGCATAATTATTAGGCAACTTCCTTTCCTTTGGCAAAATGGGTCAAAAGAAGGACTTGACAGGCTCAGAAAAGTCAAAAATAGTGAGATATCTTGCAGAGGGATGCAGCACTCTTAAAATTGCAAAGCTTCTGAAGCGTGATCATCGAACAATCAAGCGTTTCATTCAAAATAGTCAACAGGGTCGCAAGAAGCGTGTGGAAAAACCAAGGCGCAAAATAACTGCCCATGAACTGAGAAAAGTCAAGCGTGCAGCTGCCAAGATGCCACTTGCCACCAGTTTGGCCATATTTCAGAGCTGCAACATCACTGGAGTGCCCAAAAGCACAAGGTGTGCAATACTCAGAGACATGGCCAAGGTAAGAAAGGCTGAAAGACGACCACCACTGAACAAGACACACAAGCTGAAACGTCAAGACTGGGCTAAGAAATATCTCAAGACTGATTTTTCTAAGGTTTTATGGACTGATGAAATGAGAGTGAGTCTTGATGGGCCAGATGGATGGGCCCGTGGCTGGATTGGTAAAGGGCAGAGAGCTCCAGTCCGACTCAGACGCCAGCAAGGTGGAGGTGGAGTACTGGTTTGGGCTGGTATCATTGTGGGGCCTTTTCGGGTTGAGGATGGAGTCAAGCTCAACTCCCAGTCCTACTGCCAGTTTCTGGAAGACACCTTCTTCAAGCAGTGGTACAGGAAGGAGTCTGCATCCTTCAAGAAAAACATGATTTTCATGCAGGACAATGCTCCATCACACGCGTCCAAGTACTCCACAGCGTGGCTGGCAAGAAAGGGTATAAAAGAAGAAAATCTAATGACATGGCCTCCTTGTTCACCTGATCTGAACCCCATTGAGAACCTGTGGTCCATCATCAAATGTGAGATTTACAAGGAGGGAAAAGAGTACACCTCTCTGAACAGTGTCTGGGAGGCTGTGGTTGCTGCTGCACGCAATGTTGATGGTGAACAGATCAAAACACTGACAGAATCCATGGATGGCAGGCTTTTGAGTGTCATTGCAAAGAAAGGTGGCTATATTGGTCACTGATTTGTTTTTGTTTTGTTTTTGAATGTCAGAAATGTATATTTGTGAATGTTGAGATGTTATATTGGTTTCACTGGTAAAAATAAATAATTGAAATGGGTATATATTTGTTTTTTGTTAAGTTGCCTAATAATTATGCACAGTAATAGTCACCTGCACACACAGATATCCCCCTAAAATAGCTATAACTAAAAACAAACTAAAAACTACTTCCAAAACTATTCAGCTTTGATATTAATGAGTTTTTTGGGTTCATTGAGAACATGGTTGTTGTTCAATAATAAAATGAATCCTCAAAAATACAACTTGCCTAATAATTCTGCACTCCCTGTAGTTACTAGACCGGGAAGTTCTGACAGTACATAAATCTCAAAAATACACCTCCAAGGGAGGAGGACAAGAATGTGGTTAGAGAGCCTTAGACACAACGAAGTAACAGATTGCTACAATTTTTTTGCTTTAACTGTTGATGACCACCACATAGCAGGAAGGGCAGGAGCAGGAGTGGCAGCAGTAGGCAGCAAAGCTAAAGGACTAAGTAGGCCTAGCAGTACACAAATCTAAAAAAATAGACCTCTAATGGAGGACAAACACGTGATTAGAGTCCCTTTGAGACAGCGGACAACAGTTGCTAGGATTTTTTACTTAAACTGATAGAAGAGAGAATTGGTGTACAGACGTACACCCAAATTCAAAGGGGGCGCTTCCTATTCACTATAAAACAACATTAATAATAAAAAAACATAAACCTACTGAACATGAAAGTCCAAATGATCAAAAAAGAGGCAGCTCTCTGTCGAAGGATGGTCAAATCCTGGTTTGTCATGATCTGCAGAAAAAAACAGAAGAGCCATCATTGCCTAGTACCACCAAACCAGATAAAACAGATAAAAATTGATGCTGGATAACAAGTTATACTCACAAACGTGTAGCACCCAACGGTGTTAGTGGGTCAGGCTGGAACTTTGCAGTAGTCCAGCTCACTGTATGCGATCAGCAATAATGTCAGGTCAGATAACTTTGGGGGAGCACTCCTATTGCCTGTGTAGACACAAAGAGCAAACAACCATAGCCCAGATAGCAAACAACAGCAAATGTATTCCAAAAATCCCCCCCCTCCAAAAAAAAGCGACGTGTTTCTCAGCCTCTAAGTAGCTGTTTCCTCAGGCTATAATACAAACAATTTGCTATATAAAGTGTAACAAACATTCTCTGATAGGTCTAACAATTAATTGGTCACACCTAAATGTATTCACAATTAATTTGTTAAAGGGACATTATACACTCATTTTTTCTTTGCATAAATGTTTTGTAGATGATCTATTTATATAGCACATAAAGTTTTTTTTTTTTTAAATAAATGTATAGTTATGCTTATTTTTAAATAACATTGCTCTGATTTTCATACTCCTAACCAAGCCCCAAAGTTTTATGTGAATACCGTCAGCTACCTTCTCCAGCTTGCTCCTGTTTGTGTAAAGGGTCTTTTCATATGCAAAAGAAGGGGGAGGGGGGAGTGTCTTATTTCCCACTTGCAGTGGGCTTTCCAGCTACCTTTTCAACAGAGCTAAACTGACAGCTTCTAAGTAAGTTTTTAAACAGTTTTATACTGGATTTTTATATCAGTATCTGTGCATCTTATTCTTTATAGTAGTGTCTATTACATGCAGTTATATAGTGTATACTGTCTCTTTAACATGGTAAAAAAGGTAAACAAATGACCTCACAGGTAGGATACAATATACATATGGTTTACAAATGGTCAGTTGACTAAGCAACCAGAGCTAGCAATGGCTTTGCGTATACAGATAACATCAAATGATTAACTCAAAGTAATATATATATGTTATTAAAACAAAAAAGTGTAAATATAAAGTATAAACATTGCAGAAGACCACACCAAAGTGTTCCACCTTGGATGCCTTCGCCAGAGCTTGCCAAATATATGTCTTAAAATAAAGGGATAGATATTTATTGATATATGTACAACATTTGGGGAATGGCGTTGTGAACACGCCATACATACAAACTAGATTGTCTTAAAGAAGGCTCATATGTGGAGCCGAAACATCGATTGATTTTTGCATCGAAAATAAATTATAAAAATTACCAAGACCTGTGAGTGCCCTCTATTCCATATGGATGTTTATAAGGATTGACTGAGGAGACACCCAGACATTACAGAAGTATCAGAAAGGTTGGAGTGCATGGATTGCGGAACATATATATATATATATATATATATATATATATATATATATATATATATATATATATATATATATATATATATATAGGATACTTGAGAAAAGAAAACGAGGAACCAGGAACTTGAATACCAAGTGGTTTATTGAGTACACAGGGTGGGTAGCACTATCACAGGTATGCAAGGGGAGCTAGAACTGACGCGTTTCGCACATGCTCACATGCACTTCATCAGAGATCAATTAGTGTTACCTGTGGTGAGGTTAAATGGGGAACAATGGCCAATAGAACAAAGAGGTGGGCAGTGCTAATCCCTTAGATACTTAAGTGAAGGTAAGTGAGAACAACGTGTGAATAAAATAATGATATGGAAACAGACAAAAATAGTGAGTTCCAATCAGTGATTAACTTGTTGTAGTGAATATTGGTGAAGGGAGTAAGAGGATCATATTGTTGTGAAATAAACTTACGGCTAGATTTAGAGTTTGGTGGTAGCCGTCAAAACCAGCGTTAGAGGCTCCTAACGCTGGTTTTGGGCTACCGCTGGTATTTAGAGTCAGTCAGGAAAGGGTCTAATGCTCACTTTGCAGCCGCAACTTTTCCATACCGCAGATCCCCCTAAGCCATTTGCGTATCCTATCTTTTCAATGGGATCTTTCTAACGCTGGTATTTAGAGTCTTGGCTGAAGTGAGCGTTAGAAATCTAACGACAAAACTCCAGCCGCAGAAAAAAAGTCAGTAGTTAAGAGCTTTCTGGGCTAACGCTGGTTTATAAAGCTCTTAACTACTGTGCTCTAAAGTACACTAACACCCATAAACTACCTATGTACCCCTAAACCGAGGCCCCCCCACATCGCCGCCACTCTATTAAAAATTTTTAACCCCTAATCTGCCGACCGCACACCGCCGCCACCTACGTTATCCCTATGTACCCCTAATCTGCTGCCCCTAATACCGCCGACCCCTATATTATATTTATTAACCCCTAATCTGCCGCCCCCGCTATCGCTGACCCCTGCATATTATTATTAACCCCTAATCTGCCGCTCCGTACACCGCGGCACCTACGTTATCCCTATGTACCCCTAATCTGCTGCCCCTAACACCGCCGACCCCTATATTGTATTTATTAACCCCTAATCTGCCGCCCCCGCTATCGCTGACCCCTGCATATTATTATTAACCCCTAATCTGCCGCTCCGTACACCGCCGCAACCTACGTTATCTCTATGTACCCCTAATCTGCTGCCCCTAACACCGCCGACCCCTATATTATATTTATTAACCCCTAATCTGCCGCCCCCTACATTGCCTCCACCTACCTACAATAATTAACCCCTAATCTGCCGACCGGATCTCACCGCTACTCTAATAAATGTATTAACCCCTAAAGCTAAGTCTAACCCTAACACTAACACCCCCCTAAGTTAAATATATTTTTAATCTAACAAAATAAATTGACTCTTATTAAATAAATTATTCCTATTTAAATCTAAATACTTACCTGTAAAATAAACCCTAATATAGCTACAATATAAATTATAATTATATTGTAGCTATTTTAGGATTAATATTTATTTTACAGGCAACTTTGTAATTATATTAACTAGGTACAATAGCTATTAAATTAGTTAATAACTATTTAATAGCTACCTAGTTAAAATAATTACAAAATTACCTGTAAAATAAATCCTAACCTAAATTACAATTAAACCTAACACTACACAATCAATAAATAAATTAAGTAAACTACCTACAATTATCTACAATTAAACCTAACACTACACTATCAATAAATAAATTAAATAAAATACCTACAAATAAATACAATTAAATAAACTAACTAAAGTACAAAAAATAAAAAAGAACTAAGTTACAAAAAATAAAAAAATATTTACAAACATTAGAAAAATATTACAACAATTTTAAACTAATTACACCCTAATAAAATAACAAAGCCCCCCAAAATAAAAAAATGCCCTACCCTATTCTAAAATTAAAATAGAAAAGCTCTTTTACCTTACCAGCCCTTAAAAGGGCCATTTGCGGGGCATGCCCCAAAGAATTTAGCTCTTTTGCCTGGAGAAAAAAAACATACAATACCCCCCCAACATTACAACCCACCACCCACATACCCCTAATCTAACCCAAACCCCCCTTAAATAAACCTAACACTAAGCCCCTGAAGATCTTCCTACCTTATCTTCACCACACCGGGTATCACACCGATCCGTCCTCGCTCCGATGTCTTGATCCAAGCCCAAGCGGGGGGCTGAAGACATCCATCCTCCGGCTGAAGTCTGGATCCAAGCGGGCAGAAGAGGACATCTGGACCGGCAAACATCTGCATCCAAGCCGCATCTTCTATGTTGTTCCATCCGATGACGACCGGCTGATCTTCAAGACCTCCACCGCGGATCCATCCTCTTCTTCCAACGACTAGACGACGAATGAAGGTTCCTTTAAGGGACATCATCCAAGATGGCGTCCCTCAAATTCCGATTGGCTAATAGGATTCTATCAGCCAATCGGAATTAAGGTAGGAAAATTCTGATTGGCTGATGGATGGGATCAGCCAATCGGATTGAACTTGACAAATGAAGGTTCTCCAGGCAGAACATAGAAGATGCGGCTTGGATGCAGATGTTTGCCAGTCCGGATGTCCTCTTCTGCCCGCTTGGATCAAGACTTCAGCCGGAGGATGGATGTCTTCAGCCCCCCGCTTGGGCTTGGATCAAGACATCGGAGCCAGGACGGATCGGTGTGATACCCGGTGTGGTGAAGATAAGGTAGGAAGATCTTCAGGGGCTTAGTGTTAGGTTTATTTAAGGGGGGTTTGGGTTAGATTAGGGGTATGTGGGTGGTGGGTTGTAATGTTGGGGGGGGTATTGTATGTTTTTTTTCTCCAGGCAAAAGAGCTGAATTCTTTGGGGCATGCCCCGCAAATGGCCCTTTTAAGAGCTGGTAAGGTAAAAGAGCTTTTCTATTTTAATTTTAGAATAGGGTAGGGCATTTTTTTATTTTGGGGGGCTTTGTTATTTTATTAGGGGGCTTAGAGTAGGTGTAATTAGTTTAAAATTGTTGTAATATTTTTCTAATGTTTGTAAATATTTTTTTATTTTTTGTAACTTAGTTCTTTTTTATTTTTTGTACTTTAGTTAGTTTATTTAATTGTATTTATTTGTAGGTATTTTATTTAATTTATTTATTGATAGTGTAGTGTTAGGTTTAATTGTAGATAATTGTAGGTAGTTTATTTAATTTATTTATTGATAGTGTAGTGTTAGGTTTAATTGTAACTTAGGTTAGGATTTATTTTACAGGTAATTTTGTAATTATTAACTATTTAATAGCTATTGTACCTGGTTAAAATAATTACAAAAGTTGCCTGTAAAATAAATATTAATCCTAAAATAGCTACAATATAATTATAATTTATATTGTAGCTATATTAGGGTTTATTTTATAGCTAAGTATTTAGCTTTAAATAGGATTAATTTATTTAATAAGAGTTAATTTATTTCGTTAGTTTTAAATTATATTTAACTTAGGGGGGTGTTAGTGTTAGGGTTAGACTTAGCTTTAGGGGTTAATACATTTATTATAGTAGCGGTGTGGTCCGGTCGGCAGATTAGGGGTTAATAAGTGTAGGTAGGTGGAGGCGACATTGGGGGCCGCAGATTAGGGGTTAATAAATATAATATAGGGGTCGGCGGTGTTAGGGGCAGCAGATTAGGTGTACATAGGTATAATGTAGGTTGCGGCGGTGGTCGGAGCGGCAGATTAGGGGTTAATAATAATATGCAGGGGTCAGCGATAGCGGGGGCGGCAGATTAGGGGTTAATAAGTGTAAGGCTAGGGATGTTTAGACTCGGGGTACATGTTAGGGTGTTAGGTGCAGACTTAGGAAGTGTTTCCCCATAGGATACAATGAGGCTGCGTTAGGAGCTTAACGCTGCTTTTTTTGCAGGTGTTAGGTTTTTTTTCTGCTCAAACAGCCCCATTGTTTCCTATGGGTGAATCGTGTACGAGCACGTTTTTGAAGCTGGCCGCGTCCGTAAGCACCGCTGGTATCGAGAGTTGGTGGTAAATATGCTCTACGCTCCCTTTTTTGGAGCCTAACGCAGCCCTTCTGTGAACTCTAAATACCAGCGGTATTTAAAAGGTGCGGGAGAAAAAAAGCACGCATAGCTAACGCACCCCTTTGGCCGCAGAACTCTAAATCTAGCCGTTAGTGTGCTATTGGTGAAGTATTCTTCATTCAGAATGGGGGAAAAAATCATAAATATGGCCGTGAAGCGTGAACTATGTTAAGAGATCATGTATGTACACAAAAGTTTGTTTTTTTGTCAATGTTATTGAGTCAATACATTTATTTTCTTTAATTATAATATTCTTTAAAAAAACACCAAAAAGCTGTGCTAGAAACCCTATAGGTTCTGAGAATTCTGTTCATGAATATCTAAAATGTTGTAATACTTATGAGCCCTAGAGACATTGGGTTAAATTCACAAGGCTAAGTTATAACAAAGCACATAAGGTGCATAAAGGACTCTACATAAGTTGACAAGAGTCTAGAGGCTTATACTAGAGACTCTTAGGAAAGGGGATAAGTGGGGAACCAGATGTGGAAAAAAAAACAGAAATACAGGACAAGGGAATTACTAAGGGAAGGGAATTTAAGTAATAAGAATGATCATAAACTTGTATATTTCACAATCTTGGATATTGGGCTAGCTACTGATAGGGGGAAAATGAGTTGTATGCATCCTGTATCCCCAGGGGGCTGGACAATTTTGACGTGTATGAAGTAAATACCTAGTTAACTATGTCCAGACCACTGGGAGAAAACAATACCAATCGGTAAATGGGTGCATACACAGTCTAAAAATGTGCCTAGAGTCAAAGGTGGTAACCCAATTGTAAATATAGATTTGACGTGTAAATATGTGTGTGTATGAGCAAGAGTATCTTAGAAGTAAAAATATACAAAAAATGACAAAGTGGCTAAAAGAATAACTAAAAAAATATGTAAAGGGAACTTTGTATGTAGGGAAACTATGATGGAAAAATATAGAAAAATAACAATTGGAAAAAAAACAATATTGAACAAATAATAAACTGAATGCTGGATAAAAAAGGAATAAATATGGACAAATAATAGATGAACACTAAAAATTAGGTGATATGAATAAAACAGTAGGACCTAGGGCCAGAGATTGTTGGGAGGGGAGGAGAAAGAAGGGGAGGATAGGCAAATGGCAAATAAGACCCATATATATATATATATATATATATATATATATATATATATATATATATATATATATCCTATATAATAAAAGGCCAAGTGTGTTTGTCCAAAGCTGTCATGCGCAGTAGACAGCACAGCACGAGGACAAACACACCTGGCCTTTGAGAGTCTCTAAGTCTCTGCTCTGCAGCGCGAGCAGAAGTGGGCAAGACCGAGCGTGGTCAGAGGCGTGGCCGAACGTGAAGGGGGCGTGGCCGAACGTGAGGGACATGATGGGGCGGGGCCAAGTGTGAAGGGGCGGGGCCAGGCGGGCCGTGCAAGGCTGTGCAGTCTGAGAGCTCAAAACAGCTCAAAAGAGGGGAGAGAGGGGTAGGGAAAATATAAGAAAGGTGAGAGAGAGATCAAGAGGGGAGAGAGAGATCATGAGGGGAGATAAAGAGAGCACAATAGAGGGAGCAAAAGAGAGGGGGAGAGACAGCAAAAGAGAGGGGGAGGGAGAGCAAAAGAAAGGGGACAGAGAGATCAAAAGAGGGGGGGAGAGAAAGAGAGGGGGGAGAGAGAGAGGGAGAGGAGAGAGAGAGGGGAGGAGAGAGAGAGGGAGGAGAGAGAGAGAGGGGGAGGAGGAGAGAGAGAGGGGAGGGGGAGAGAGAGAGGGGAGGGGGAGAGAGAGAGGGAATGGAGAGAGAGAGGGGAGGGAGAGAGAGGGGGAGGGGGAGTGAGAGAGGGGAGGGGGAGGGAGAGAGAGAGGGGAGGGAGAGAGGGGAGGGGGAGGGAGAGAGAGAGGGGAGGGGGAGAGAGAGAGGGGAGAGAGGGAGGGGGAGGGAGAGAAAGAGGGGAGGGGTAGTGAGAGAGAGGAGAGAGAGAGAGGGGAGGGAGAGAGAGGGAGGGAGAGAGAGAGAGAGAGAGGGGAGGGGGAGGGAGAGAGAGAGGGGGAGAGAGAGAGGGGGAGAGAGAGAGAGGGGGGAGATAGAGAGGGAGAGAGAGAGAGGGGAGAGAGAGAGGGAGAGAGAGAGAGGGGAGAGAGAGAGGGAGAGAGAGAGAGGGGAGAGAGAGAGGGGAGAGTGAGAGAGAGGGGAGAGTGAGAGAGAGGGGAGAGAGAGGGGGGGGAGAGAGAGAGAGGGGGGAGAGAGAGAGAGGGGAGAGAGAGAGATAGAGGGGAGAGAGAGAGATAGAGGGGAGAGAGAGAGAGAGAGATAGAGGGGAGAGAGATAGAGATAGAGGGGAGAGAGAGAGAGGGGAGAGAGAGAGAGAGAGAGAGAGGGGGGGAGAGAGACAGGGGAGAGAGAGAGCGCAAAAGAGAGGAGGGAGAGAGAGCACAAAAGAGAGGGGTGAGAGAGAGCGCAAAAGAGAGGTGTGAGAGAGAGAGCACAAAAGAGAGGGGGAGAGAGAGCGCAAAAGAGAGGGGGATAGAGAGAGCGCAAAAGAGGGGGGGGGAGAGAGAGCGCAAAAGAGGGGGGAGAGAGAGCGCAAAAGAGGGGGGATAGAGAGAGCGCAAAAGAGGGGGGGATAGAGAGAGCGCAAAAGAGGGGGGATAGAGAGAGCGCAAAAGAGGGGGGGAGAGAGAGAGCTCAAAAGAGAGGGGGAGAGAGAGCGCAAAAGAGAGGGGGGAGAGAGAGAGCTCAAAAGAGAGGGGAGAGAGAGTGCAAAAGAGGGGGGGAGAGAGAGCGCAAAAGAGGGGGGAGAGAGAGCGCAAAAGAGAGGGGGGAGAGAGAGATCTCAAAAGAGAGGGGGAGAGAAAGCGCAAAAGAGAGGGAGAGAGCAAAAGAGAGGGGCAGGGAGAGAGCGCAAGGGGTGGGACCGCTGTACCCTGCAAAAAATGGCCCGTGTGAACGGGCTTTAGGAATTGTATATATATAAAAGATCCAAATAGGGACTGCACTCAATGGATTTAGAAAATAAATTAATAATATTAATTGACACTTTTGAACTGTGAGAGCAGATACACAGAAGAGTTATGTATGTATATATATATCAATAAAATCTCCTGCACACAGACTTAAATTACAAACAGTTTATTGCTTCACCTCAGTGTTATACCACTAAGCCCATAGCCCCAGGATTGTTTTGTAAAATATACATTGTTGTTTGGACCTTTATCAAGGGTTCAATCAACAGTGTATATTTAACAAAACAACACTAACCTAAAAAGAGAGATAATCTCCATTAACAAGCCAGCCAAACACAAAAATGACATGTGACCACTTCCGGTTGTGACATCACTAAACACGCCCATGAATTACAGCGTTATAAAAAACAGTATTATAATTTTTTTTTAGCACCAAATATTTTAAAAAAGTAAGCACCAAAGAATACTGTATAACAATACTTGTATCCCATAAACTAAAAGTGTTACCTTAGAACCAAAAAATGTCCCCCTACCATGTGATCGTTTACCAGGGTTACTGCCAAATATTACCTCAATTGGCATGACAACTGGAGAAACAAAAACAAAAAGAAGTGTGACGTCACAATTTAAAGGGATCAATCGCCTGTCACTAAACAGTCTTACATTAAGTATCACAGAAAATGTATCACTTTCAAACAATAAACTAATCAATGGGGGGTATACATTAATGCAGTCACAATATTCAAACTTTGTTAGCGTTGTGCTCTCACTACCCGACCCACATAAAAAGCTTACTTCTAGCAAAGTTAACGCATGAGCGGGATAAATAGCGCTCCACTTGTAATCTAGTCCTTTATTAGAAGACATCAACTAATCAAAATTGTCTAATCAAAATATGAGCCTCTATACTGAAACAAATAAATGAGTACTTGAGTATGGGAACCAAGCGGTAGAAAATACAATATCCACTCCCTCTTGCTATATCATTTAATACTGGCATAATATATCATTCATCTTTCGATAGCAGAGTTATCTCACGATAGCAGAGTTTTTTTTATTAAAATCCAATGGTGTCATCATTTGAAGCTTGTAAATACAATTGGTTTTCTTTTGAAGCAGTAGTTTATTATCGTCCCCTCCCCTTGGGGGTCTCTTGATTTGGTCAATAGGCATGCAGCGTAGATCAGCTACAGTATGTTTCACATTCATAAAATGTATTTCAACTGTTTGTTCACTGGTTCCATTTTTCAGCACTTGTCTAGAGTGTGTTTCTTTTTATCAATATGTTTCTATGTATTTATGTGTTTTACTGGATATTTACTATACATATTTACCATTTCAATGTTCTTTACTTACAGTCGGCTAGATTTAGAGTTGGGCGGTAGCCGTCAAAACCAGCGTTAGAGGCTCCTAACGCTGGTTTTTACCGCCCTCTGGTATTTGGAGTCAGTCAGGAAAGGGTCTAACGCTCACTTTCCAGCCGCGACTCTTCCATACCGCAGATCCCCCTACGCCATTTGCGTATCCTATCTTTTCAATGGGATCTTTCTAACGCCGGTATTTAGAGTCGTGGCTGAAGTGAGCGTTAGAAATCTAACGACAAAACTCCAGCCGCAGAAAAAAGTCAGTAGTTAAGAGCTTTCTGGGCTAACGCTGGTTTATAAAGCTCTTAACTACTGTGCTCTAAAGTACACTAACACCCATAAACTACCTATGTACCCCTAAACCGAGGTCCCCCCACATCGCCGCCACTCTATTCATTTTTTTAACCCCTAATCTGCCGACCGCACGCCGCTGCCATTTACGTTATCCCTATGAACCCCTAATCTGCTGCCCCTAACACCGCCGACCCCTATATTATATTTATTAACCCCTAATCTGCCCCCTCAACGTTGCCTCCACCTGCCTACACTTATTAACCCCTAATCTGCCGACCGGACCGTGCCGCTATTATAATAAAGTTATTAACCACTAATCTGCCTCACTCCCACCTCAATAACCCTATAATAAATAGTATTAACCCCTAATCTGCCCTCCCTAACATCGCCGACACCTAACTTCAAGTATTAACCCCTAATCTGCCGACTGGAGCTCACTGCTATTCTAATACATTTTTTAACCCTTAAAGCTAATTCTAACCCTAACCCTAACACCCCCTAACTTAAATATAATTTAAATCTAATGAAATAAATTAACTATTATTAAATAAATTATTCCAATTTAAAGCTAAATACTTACCTGTAAAATAAACCCTAATATAGCTACAATATAAATTATAATTATATTGTAGCTATTTTAGGATTAATATTTATTTTACATGTAACTTTGTAATTATTTTAACCAGGTACAATAGCTATTAAATAGTTAATGGAAGATAAACAAGGGGCGCCAACATAGTGTGAATCGTTAAAACAACAAATATAAAAGTGATGTGCAAAAAACTACTCGCAAGGAAAGTGGCACCTTAAATGAATAAGGTGCGATAAAGCAGGCTGACATTCAAATTCCAGCAGTCAGTACGCTGGAGGTCTCACCCAGAGGACCTGTGGAATCCAGATAGGCGTCTATAAAGTAGCACCCACGTTTTTTAGGGCCAATGGCCGGACCAGGTGAGCTGCAAGTTGATAGGTGTTCTCCTGCTGCACTCACGCCACCAAGATTTTTCTCCAAAACTGACAGTGTCAGTGTATGAAAGGTTCTGTGGTAAAAGTCCTGTTTCAAAAACAAGTGGATCGTGGAAAGAAGCAAAAATACCGGGTCGTGGTATAAAACAAACAGTATTTATTTTGCAACTCGTTTCTCAGTCTATTTCAGACCGTTTCATCAGGCATAATCATAGTTAACAATAGAGATCTATTTAAACCCACAGTGACCCAGAATTGAAACAAAAGGTCAACTCTATTAACAATGTTGCAATTGCAAAAACATTTAACTTTTGATACATTGTATAAATTGGTTTGAACAATTGTGACCGCACAGATAACACTTAAATAAAAAGTATATAAAAAAATCCTATTCGCAATTACCAAATATATCTGGAAGAAAAAAAAAAATATGTATATCATAGTAAACTGGACATATATTAACATGTGTGTATATGTATATCTCATCTCCTGGTTGGATTCGAACCCAGGACCTAATGTGTGCTAAGCAATGGATAAATCAAAAGGCTACCTTTATGTCTTGTTTAAATTTCTTGCAAAAAGGATTAGTATTGATACAAAATATATAAATTGATCTACATGTCTCACAATGTCTAGAAGATAATCTTATTTGGTCTTTTTAATAAATGACCCTAATTTTTAAAAACAAAACTAAAAGGAATTTTCTTATAAATATAAAACTAAAAAAGAAATGTTCGTGACAAATGCTTACTATAAATAAGTGACATATAAAAATTGTAAAGAATGATAAAAAATATATGTGTATACATATATTTTATGGCTCCACTGAACTCGAACTTGGTACCTTCTATATGTTAAGCGAGCATGAAATTGATAAGGCTATCTTGAAGACCTATTTTTATGTTATATATTGGAGCAGAAATATGTTAGGAATTATGTTATTAATAATATGTATATATATATATATTTGGGACTCCACTGGACTCGAACTTGGGACCTTCTGTATGTTAGGCCAACATGAAATTGGTAAGGCTATCTTGAAAGTTTATCTTACATATTGGGGCAAAAATGTATTAGGAATTATGTTATTAATTGTTTCCAATCATATACAACACCCAAATAGACTAAAAAGTGTATCCAAAATGTATATAAACAATTGTAGGTGTATGTGTTGATGAATAATCAAACATTCAAAAAAATGAAATGTGCAAAATGGTGTATCGTAAAAAATAATATAAATCAGGTATGTAATATAATATGAAACTATATAGGTGCTTGGACTATTAGGTTTAGAACCGGATAGACAAGTGGATACATATACACAACTATGTGGACATGCTTGTCATGGGCATATACACATAAATATAAGTGTATGGAAATATAGCATATTCTATATGTGTCTAAATTGCATTAATGCAATATATTATTGAAGACTGACAAAGAAGAGAAAAAGAAATAAGAAAGATATAATGTAGTGGTATCGACGTATGGTAGTGTTTGTTAATGTATATAAAAAAAATATAAGAAAATATGATGTACTAGACCCTAAAAGCTAAATCTCATGTTAGATACAAATGTAACCTGTATAAAAGTAATAATTGATGTGAAGGCTGCCAAATCTACATTGGCATTTAAGCCTAATGGATACCAGGTTTTGAGTTTATGTATCCAATATGTTTCTAATTGCCTGAGTTTAATCAGACGATCATAATCTGTGGAAGGTGGTACATGATCAATAGGGATAATTTTATAGATATCTGAACTCCCGTCGTGTATCGTTTCACAATGGTTGGGGACACTATGGTTGGTTTTAGTTTTTTTACAATTTTTACAATTTCGATGATGTTCGCCCCAACGGGTACAGAGATTTCTAATAGTGCGCCCTACATACTGGACGCCACAAATACAATTAAGGAGATACACTATATATTTAGATTCACAATTGAGACGATGTGTGATTTGATAAGTTAGACCAGTAATATTGGATTTAAAAGATTTTTGTGAAATTGTAAATTTGCACATGTTGCAACCTCTTTTGCCACATTTAAATGATCCATGGGAAGCTAAAAAGTTTAAAGTTTTGGTTTGTTTATTGGACCGAAATTGGCAATGTTTTACTCTTTTACTGGGGGCTAATTGGTTCCTTAAAGTGGGAGCTCGTCTATATACAATTTTGGGTTTTTCACCGACTATATCTTTAAGGAAAGGATCCTTTTGGATAATGTTCCAATGTTTATGTAGTATGTTTCGAATTTTGTAGTGGTTGTTATTGTATTGTGTAATGAAAAGTGGTTCACAAACTACGTTGTTTGTGGATTTCTTTTTGGTTTGATTATTGGTGCTATTTTGGACTTTTTCAAAGATTAATTCTCTATCTAGATTGCGTGCTTTTTTAAGACATTGATTTAGTAGATCTATAGGATAACCTTTGTCTACAAAGCGTTGGTAAAGAACCTTGCTTTGAATGTCAAAAGATTCTAAATTGGAGCAATTCCTGCGTATTCTCTTAAATTGGCTGTATGGGATGTTTCTTTTCCACCCTATATGGTGGTTACTAGAGAAGTCTAGATAGCTGTTGCTATCGACTTTTTTGAAAAAGGTTTGAGAAATGATGTTACCTTGATTATCCCAACTTAGTAATAGATCCAAGAATTCTATTGAAGATTTTTGTATATTAGCTTTGAAGGTTAAACCCATCTGATTCTGATTTAAGTGTTCTATTAGTGTATTAGCTAGCTCGTGGTTCCCTCTTAAAATAAAAATCAGGTCATCTATATAGCGGCCATAATATACCAGGTTCGCCCAAAAACTTGAGGAATAAATATATCGGTCTTCAAAGATTCCCATAAACAAATTTGCAAAGCTCGGGGCGAACCTGGTACCCATGGCCGTCCCCTTGACCTGTAGAAAAATCTGTCTTGAAAAATAAAATAATTGTGCTTGAGGATGTATTCTATTCCTTCCAATATAAATTCTTTTTGGATGTCTGGCATATATAGAACCTGGTATACTATGGCCGCTATATAGATGACCTGATTTTTATTTTAAGAGGGAACCACGAGCTAGCTAATACACTAATAGAACACTTAAATCAGAATCAGATGGGTTTAACCTTCACAGCTAATATACAAAAATCTTCAATAGAATTCTTGGATCTATTACTAAGTTGGGATAATCAAGGTAACATCATTTCTCAAACCTTTTTCAAAAAAGTCGATAGCAACAGCTATCTAGACTTCTCTAGTAACCACCATATAGGGTGGAAAAGAAACATCCCATACAGCCAATTTAAGAGAATACGCAGGAATTTCTTCAATTTAGAATCTTTTGACATGCAAGCAAGGTTCTTTACCAACGCTTTGTAGACAAAGGTTATCCTATAGATCTACTAAATCAATGTCTTAAAAAAGCACGCAATCTAGATAGAGAATTAATCTTTGAAAAAGTCCAAAATAGCACCAATAATCAAACCAAAAAGAAATCCACAAACAACGTAGTTTGTGAACCACTTTTCATTACACAATACGATAACAACCACTACAAAATTCGAAACATACTACATAAACATTGGAACATTATCCAAAAGGATCCTTTCCTTAAAGATATAGTCGGTGAAAAACCCAAAATTGTATATAGACGAGCTCCCACTTTAAGGAACCAATTAGCCCCCAGTAAAAGAGTAAAACATTGCCAATTTCGGTCCAATAAACAAACCAAAACTTTAAACTTTTTAGCTTCCCATGGATCATTTAAATGTGGGAAAAGAGGTTGCAACATGTGCAAATTTACAATTTCACAAAAATCTTTTAAATCCAATATTACTGGTCTAACTTATCAAATCACACATCGTCTCAATTGTGAATCTAAATATATAGTGTATCTCCTTAATTGTATTTGTGGCGTCCAGTATGTAGGGCGCACTATTAGAAATCTCCGTACCCATTGGGCCGAACATCATCGAAATTGTAAAAATTGTAAAAAAACTAAAACCAACCATAGTGTCCCCAACCATTGTGAAACGATACACGACGGGAGTTCAGATATCTATAAAATTATCCCTATTGATCATGTACCACCTTCCACAGATTATGATCGTCTGATTAAACTCAGGCAATTAGAAACATATTGGATACATAAACTCAAAACCTGGTATCCATTAGGCTTAAATGCCAATGTAGATTTGGCAGCCTTCACATAACTTATTACTTTTATACAGGTTACATTTGTATCTAACATGAGATTTAGCTTTTAGGGTCTAGTACATCATATTTTCTTATATTTTTTTATATACATTAACAAACACTATTATACGTCGATACCACTACATTATATCTTTCTTATTTCTTTTTCTCTTCTTTGTCAGTCTTCAATAATATATTGCATTAATGCAATTTAGACACATATAGAATATGTTATATTTCCATACACTTATATTTATGTGTATATGCCCATGACAAGCATGTCCACATAGTTGTGTATATGTATCCACTTGTCTATCCGGTTCTAAACCTAATAGTCCAAGCACATATATAGTTTCATATTATATTACATACCTGATTTATATTATTTTTTACGATACACCATTTTGCACATTTCATTTTTTTGAATGTTTGATTATTCATCAACACATACACCTACAATTGTTTATATACATTCTGGATACACTTTTTAGTCTATTTGGTTGTTGTATATGATTGGAAACAATTAATAACATAATTCCTAATACATTTTTGCCCCAATATATAACATAAACTTTCAAGATAGCCTTACCAATTTCATGTTGGCCTAACATACAGAAGGTCCCAAGTTTGAGTCCAGTGGAGTCCCAAATGTATATATATACATATTATTAATAACATAATTCCTAACATATTTCTGCTCCAATATATAACATAAAAATAGGTCTTCAAGATAGCCTTATCAATTTCATGCTCGCTTAACATACAGAAGGTCTCAAGTTCAGTAGAGCCATAAAATATATATATATATACACATATATTTTTTATCATTCTTTACAATTTTTATATGTCACTTATTTATAGTAAGCATTTGTCACGAACATTTCTTTTTTAGTTTTATATTTATAAGAAAATTCCTTTTAGTTTTGTTTTTAAAAATTAGTCATTTATTAAAAAGACCAAATAAGATTATCTTCTAGACATTGTGAGACATGTAGATCAATTTATATATTTTGTATCAATACTAATCCTTTTCGCAAGAAATTTAAACAAGACATATAGGAAGCCTTTTGATTTATCCATTGCTTAGCACACATTAGGTCCTGGGTTCGAATCCAACCAGGAGATGAGATATACATATACACACATGTTAATATATGTCCAGTTTACTATGAAATATATATATTTTTTTCTTTTTCCAGATATATTTGGTAATTGCGAATAGGATTTTTTAATATACTTTTTATTTAAGTGTTATCTGTGCGGTCACAATTGTTCAAACCAATTTATACAATGTATCAAAAGTTAAATGTTTTTGCAACATTGTTAATAGAGTTGACCTTTTGTTTCAATTCCGGGTCACTGTGGGTTTAAATAGATCTCTATTGTTAAGTATGATTATGCCTGATGAAACGGTCTGGAATAGACTGAGAAACGCGTTGCAAAATAAATACTGTTTGTTTTATACCACAACCCGGTATTTTTGCTTCTTTCCACGATCCACTTGTTTTTGAAACAGGACTTTTACCACAGAACCTTTCATACACTGACACTGTCAGTTTTGGAGAAAAATCTTGGTGGCGTGAGTGCAGCAAGAGAACCTATCAGCTTGCAGCTCACCTGGTCCGGCCATTGGCCCTAAAAAATATGGGTGCTACTTTCTAGACGCCTATCTGGATTCCACAGGTCCTCTGGGTGAGACCTCCAGCGTACTGACTGCTGGAATTTGAATGTCAGCCTGCTTTATCGCACCTTATTCATTTAAGGTGCCACTTTCCTTGTGAGTAGTTTTTTGCACATCACTTTTATATTTGTTGCTTTAACGATTCACACTATGTTGGCGCCCCTTGTTTATCTTCCATTCTAGACACCCTGACCCATCGCACCGCAGGATACAAGAGGAGCACGCCAAACACCTGAACACATCACCATTCACATATTAGGATTGGACACTTATTTTTTACATCACAGCATTTTTTGGGACATTGATAAGTACTTTTTTTTATATATTTTACTCATCGCCACAAATTTCATTGTTTATCTGTGATATCTGATTATTTCAATGTATCACTAATATTATACACAAATTGTCCTGAGCACATGTTTTACTCACAATTTATTTTTGTCATTATTATTAATTTTTCACACACACCAAACACTGTACTGTTTATATTTATTTATGCATACGGGTACAAACCCAATCATAAAGTGTTAGGTCCCACTTTGATAACCTGTGTTCCAAGCGAATCCTCTTAGGTTTTTCCTCCTCAGGAATTTCTTTTTATATTAAATAGTTAATAACTATTTAATAGTTACCTAGTTAAAATAATTACAAAATTACCTGTAAAATAAATCCTAACCTAAGTTACAATTAAACCTAACACTACACTATCAATAAATTAATTAAATTAAATACCTACAATTACCTACAATTAAACCTAACACTACACTATCAATAAATTAATTAAATACAATACCTACAAATAAATACATTTAAATAAACTAACTAAAGTACAAAAAATAAAAAAGAACTAAGTTACAAAAAATAAAAAAATATTTACAAACATTAGAAAAATATTACAACAATTTTAAACTAATTACACCTACTCTAAGCCCCCTAATAAAATAACAAAGCCCCCCAAAATAAAAAAATGCCCTACCCTATTCTAAAATTAAAATAGAAAAGCTATTTTACCTTACCAGCCCTGAAAAGGGCCCTTTGCGGGGCATGCCCCAAAGAATTCAGCTCTTTTGCCTGTAAAAAAAACATACAATACCCCCCCAACATTACAACCCACCACCCACATACCCCTAATCTAACCCAAACCCCCCTTAAATAAACCTAACACTAAGCCCTTGAAGATCTCCCTACCTTGTCTTCACCACACCGGGTCCCGATCTGTCCAGAAGAGCCTCCGATGTCTTGATCCAAGCCCAAGCCCCCCGCTGAAGAGTGACGTCCATCCTCGGGCTGAAGTCTGGATCCAAGCGGCGGCTGAAGAAATCCATCATCGGGCTGAAGTCTTGATCCAAGCGGGTGCTGAAGAAGTCCATAATCGGGATGAAGTCTTCTATGAAGCAGCATCTTCAATCTTCTTTCTTCCGGAGCCATCATCTTCCAGCCGACGCAGAACATCCTCTTCAGCCCGATGATGGATTTCTTCAGCCGCCGCTTGGATTCAGACTTCAGCCCGAGGATGGATGTCACTTTTCAGCCCCCCGCAAGACATCGGAGGCTCTTCTGGAAAGATCGGGACCCGGTGTGGTGAAGACAAGGTAGGGAGATCTTCAGGGGATTAGTGTTAGGTTTATTTAAGGGGGGTTTGGGTTAGATTAGGGGTATGTGGGTGGTGGGTTTTAATGTTGGGGGGGGGTATTGTATGTTTTTTTTACAGGCAAAAGAGCTGAATTCTTTGGGGCATGCCCCGCAAAGGGCCCTTTTCAGGGCTGGTAAGGTAAAAGAGCTTTTCTATTTTAATTTTAGAATAGGGTAGGGCATTTTTTTTTATTTTGGGGGGCTTTGTTATTTTATTAGGGGGCTTAGAGTAGGTGTAATTAGTTTAAAATTGTTGTAATATTTTTCTAATGTTTGTAAATATTTTTTTATTTTTTGTAACTTAGTTCTTTTTTATTTTTTGTACTTTAGTTAGTTTATTTAATTGTATTTATTTGTAGGTATTGTATTTAATTAATTTATTGATAGTGTTGTGTTAGGTTTAATTGTAGATAATTGTAGGTAGTTTATTTAATTTATTTATTGATAGTGTAGTGTTAGGTTTAATTGTAACTTAGGTTAAGATTTATTTTACAGGTAATTTTGTAATTATTTTAACTCGGTAACTATTAAATAGTTCTTAACTATTTAATAGCTATTTTACCTGGTTAAAATAAATACAAAGTTGCCTGTAAAATAAATATTAATCCTAAAATAGCTACAATATAATTATAATTTATATTGTAGCTATATTAGGGTTTATTTTACAGGTAAGTATTTAGATTTAACTAGGAATAATTTATTTAATAAGAGTTAACTTATTTCGTTAGAATAAAATTATATTTAACTTAGGGGGGTGTTAGGGTTAGCTTTAGGGGTTAAAAAATTTATTAGAGTAGCGGTGAGCTCTGATCGGCAGATTAGGGGTTAGTACTTGAAGTTAGGTGTCGGCGATGTTAGGGAGGGCAGATTAGGGGTTAATACTATTTATTATAGGGTTATTGAGGCGGGAGTGAGGCGGATTAGGGGTTAATAACTTTATTATAGTAGCGGTGCGGTCCTCTCGGCAGATTAGGGGTTAATAAGTGTAGGCAGGTGGAGGCGACGTTGAGGGGGGCAGATTAGGGGTTAATAAATATAATATAGGGGTCGGCGGTGTTAGGGGCAACAGATTAGGGGTACATAGCTATAATGTATCTTGCGGTGGTGTACGGAGCGGCAGATTTGGGGTTAATAATAATATGCAGGGGTCAGCGATAGCGGGGGCGGCAGATTAGGGGTTAATAAGTGTAAGGTTAGGTGTGTTTAGACTCGGGGTTAATGTTAGGGTGTTAGGTGCAGACTTAGGAAGTGTTTCCCCATAGGAAACAATGGGGCTGCATTAGGAGCTGAACGCTGCTTTTTTGCTTTTTTTTCAGCTCAAACAGCCCCATTGTTTTCTATGGGGGAATCGTGCACGAGCACGTTTTTGAAGCTGGGCGCGTCCGTAAGCACCGCTGGTATCGAGAGTTGCAGTGGCGTTAAATTATGCTCTACGCTCCTTTTTTGGAGCCTAATGCAGCCATTCTGTGAACTCTAAATACCAGCGGTATTTAAAAGGTGCGGGGGAAAAAAAGCACGCGTAGCTAACGCACCCCTTTGGCCGCAGAACCATGGTGTAGATATGTATCTTACATGAACCTCATCAGATATATAAAGAAATATATATTTAATAATCAAAAATACATTATTTTCTATCACCTAGAAAGATTACAAGTTTTGCGCTATAGAGGGTAGTTAACGAACGCAACAAAAGTTATTTCACTCCCCATAGCGCTGCCATTACAAGTTTTTAAAAAGCCGGTATGTGCGTGCGATATGATTGCATTGAGCTCCATAACGCACAAAATACAAGCGCTGCTTTGACATGCTTGTGCACGCTTTCCCCATAGACATCAATGGGGAGAGTGTTAGAAAAAAAACACCTTTGATCGTCTATGGGGGAAAAAAAGTTACGTTTAAACCTAACACCCTAACATAAACCAAGAGTCTAAACACCCCTAACTACGATCTTTATCGGATCGCGCCCCAAATTGACAGTTTTACACTATCCAATAGCAATCCAGCAATTTCCTTGTTAGCTAATTGATTCCTGTGTCATTAATCCTAAAAGCTTTACTTTTGTTCTTAACAATAATGATCCCATTCAAAAATGTAATTAAATAAAACAATATGTTTTGTGCTGTTGGCTTGTATCAGAAGCATTCGCTATTACTTCAATAGCTGCTGCTCTCCTGCCCTGAAGACATTCCCCACAGGAAATAGCAAACTAATGGATTTTCATTTTCAAATTAATTCCAAACAATCCCATAATCAAATATGGAAATGAAAGTAAAATAATTGTGATGAAAGAGTCATCCAAAATGATTTGTTGTCTATTTGAATAAGAATCAGACATGATGGGATACCTTGTTTTATGGTAGGAAACATTTCAGCTTGTGGTTACTGCAAATACTTGTTTTTCTCACATATATATATATATATATATATATATATATATATATATATATATATTGTGTTGCTTATTACTTCTCTTTAAAACAAATCATTTGCTTCTTCTTTCCAGTTTACTTATGTTATCACATTTGCTTCATTCTCTTGGTATCCTTTTTGAAGAATAAACGTACATAGGTGTTCAGGAGTGAGCACATGTTTTTAGCACTCTATGGCAGCAGTATTGGCAACAATGTATAATATTTATTAGTCTTTAAAAGGGATACCTGGTGAACAAAGATAATTTATGTGTTTAAAAAAAATTGCATGCATGAAGGTTTAATTTTAACTTTAATGTCCCTTTAATACGCCCAAAGCCTCTGATTACTGTTACACCTTTTCGATTGAGTTGGATGAAATCATTTGAGTGACATCACCTATATGGAATTTTAAAATAAAATAACCTTTGTATTTTACATGGTTTCTATGAATAATACTGTGTTTATTTGCAGGTGCAAGAAACTTTTTATTACAGTTATACAGTTTCCCAACATTAACAATCTCATAAATTAGTTTTCATCAGTGTTCCTAAAGGATATATTACATAATACAATATGTAGGTAACTACATTACTACTGTTAAACAGAAATACAATACCAACCCATATATATATATATATATATATATATATATATATATATATATATATATATATATATATATATACAGTATATATAAAAAAAAATAATATATATATATATATATATATATATATATATATATATAGTATATACAATTCGCTCGCATGGATTTTGTGATTTGCAAAAAACCCGACCAGTCGCAACGACATGTACCCTCATGTGTGTGTTGTTCGGGTTGCACACTCGCTGACATTAACTTCTTGAGTTTTTGTTAATTATCTGTGTTTCTCATAATCTAAATACCAATTTTCACATCAGTAACATCTTTAGTTTTTGAGATATAGGTATCTTCATAAATCACCCCAATTTGACCCCCCTTACTTTTCACATCAGTAACATCTTTGGTTTTTGAGATATAGGTATCCTCATGAATCAGCCGCCCTTCTTTTGACCTCCCTTAAGTGGATTTTGGGTAAATGGTAAAACAAGTGTTTCTTTATTTTTCAAGCAGAATCTAAATAACAATTTTCACGTCTGTAACATCGTCAGTTTTTGAGTTATAGATATCCTCATAAAAAAGTTAACCCCCCTTAATTTCCAAAAATCCTTCCTTAGGGGGTGCCTACGTCATACAAAACACGTACCTTCCAAATGTTACGATCCTAGGTTAAATGGTTTGAGCTGGGCATTGATGAGTCAGTCAGTCAGACAGTCAGGACTTCTTCTTCTACATATATACTAGTCCTAAAGCCCGTTTTTTTTGCAGTACAGCAGTCCCACCCCTTGCGCTGTCTCCCTCCCCCTCTCTTTTGCTCTCTCTCCCCCCTCTCTTTTGCTCTCTCTCCCCCCTCTCTTTTGCTCTCTCTCTCCTCATCTCTTTTGTGCTCTCCCCCCTCTCTTTTGCGCTCTCTCCCCCTCTCTTTTGAGCTCTCTCTCTCCCCCCTTTCTTTTGCGCTCTCTCTCTTCCCCTCTCTTTTGCGCTCTCTCCCCCCTCTCTTTTGTGCTCTCTCTCTCTCCCTCTCTTTTGCGCTCTTCCCCCCTCTCTTTTGCGCTCTCTTTCTCCCCCTCTCTTTTGCGCTCTCTCTCCCCCCTCTCTTTTGCGCACTCTCCCCCCTCTCTTTTGCTGTCTATCTCTCTCTCTTTATCCCACCTCTTCTGCTCTCTTTCTCCCCCTCTCTTTTGCGCTCTCTCCCCCTCTCTTTTGAGCTCTCTCCCCCCTCTCTTTTGCACTCTATCTCCCTCTCTCTTTTGCGCTCTCTCTCCCCCCTCACTTTTGCACTCTCTCTCCCCCTTTCTTTTGCGCTCTCTCCCCCCCTCTCTTTTGTGCTCTTTCCCCCTCTCTTTTGTGGTCTTTCCCCCCTCTTTTGCGCTCTCTCCCCCTCTCTTTTGTGCTCTCTCTCTCCCCCTCTCTTTTGCGCTCTCTCTTCCCCTCTCTTTTGCGCTCTCTCTCCCCCCTCTCTTTTGTGCTCTCTCCCCCTCTCTTTTGTGCTCTCCCTCCCCTCTCTTTTGTGCTCTCTCCCCCCTCTCTTTGTGCTCTCTCCCCCTTCTCTTTTGTGCTCTCTCTCCCACTCTCTTTTGTGCTCTCTCCCCCCTCTCTTTTGTGCTCTCCTCCCTCTCTTTTGTGCTCTCTCTCTCCCCCCTCTCTTTTGTGCTCTCTCTCCCTCTCTCTCTCTCTCTCTCTCTCTCTCTCTCCCTCTCTCTATCCCCTCTATCTTGAGTGAGCGACCGTGCCCGGTAACGCCCCCTTTATGCCCGACCATGCCCCTTTCATGGGCCTTCGCACCCGGCCACGCCCTCTTCACGTCCAATCATGCCCACTTCTGCCGCAGATCAGGTACGGTCTCAAAGACCAGGTGTGTTCGTCCTCGTGCTGTCTCTACTGCGCATGACAGCTTCGGACAAACACACTATGGCCCCAAGTTATCAAGGTCTGGCGGACCTGATCCGACAGTGTGGATCAGGTTCGCCAGACCTCGCTGAATACGGCGAGCAATACGCTCGCCGTATTCAGCATTGCACCAGCAGCTCACAAGAGCTGCTGGTGCAAAGCCGCCCCCTGCAGACTAGCGGCCAATAGGCCACCAGCAGGGGGGTGTCAATCAACCCGATCGTACTCGATTGGGTTGATTTCCAGCGATATGTGTGCGCCTGCTCAGAGCAGGCAGACAGGTTATAGAGCAGCAGTCTTTGTGACCGCTGCTTCATAAACACGGGGCATCAAGCTCCATACGAAGCTTGATAAATAGAGCCCTTGGCCTTTTATATAATAGGATAAATCCAAAAAGAAGGATAAGCACAGTCTTACAAATTCATGCAACTGCCAGGGTGCACTTTATCCCAAATTCAAAGTCCCTTCAAAAAGGCACTCACCGGTCTATATATATAAACTTCCCAAAAGAGATAAGCACAGTCTTATGGTATAACCACAGCTGCCAGGGTGCACTTTCTAATGATGTGAACAGTCCTCTTTGAAAAAAAGGCACTCACTGGTCTTTAGCACAATATCCAAAATCTTTAATTCATCTTGAAAGACATCAAATAACAAACATAACGTTTCTGTGTTATTTCAACACCTTTGTCAAATGTTGCCAAGCATCAAAATCACGGAATAGACATATCCCCATAAAGAATATGTTTATTATAGTGGTGGCGACGTTGGGGGCAGCAGATTAGGGGTTAATAAATGTAGGTAGGTGGCGGTGATGTTGGGGGCAGCAGATTAAGGGTTCATAAGTATAATGTAGGTGTCCGGAGCGGCAGATTAGGGGTTAATAATTATAATGTAAGTGTCGGCGATGTCGGGGGCTGCAGATTAGGGGTTAATAAGTGTAAGATTAGGGGTGTTTAGACTCGGGGTTCATGTTAGGGTGTTAGGTGTAGACATACATTTGATTTCCCCATAGGAATCAATGGGACTGCGTTAAGGAGCTTTACGCTGCTTTTTGGCAGGTGTTAGACTTTTTTCAGCCTGCTCTCCCGTTGATTCCTATGGGGAAATCATGCACGAGCATGTTACACCAGCTCACCGCTAACGTAAGCAGCACTGGTATTGGAGTGCGGTAAGGAGCAGAATTTTGCTCAACGCTCACTTCTTGTCTGGGTTTTTTTTTTTTTAAGAAAACTTATATTTTTTGGATTTAATTTCTCAGCGGAAATAACTGTTTTTATTGTATCCCTCCCTCTCTAGTGACTCATGGACTTCAACATTTTGAGTATTATATCCCATACGTCAGTAGCTCATGGACTCTTGCCCCCTATATGAAATAATAATTTATGTTACTTACCAGATTTCTTTCATGGAGTCCTTGAGACCCACCCAATTTTTTTAGGGTTATGATTTTTTTATATAAATCACTTTATCCTGTTCCTCTTTTTTATGCTTTTACTCCTTTTACACCTCACTAACTTTGCAATTCGTTAAACTGAGGTATGAGTGAGGTGGGAGGTGTATTTATAGGCATTTGAGGTTTGGGAAACTTTGGTCCTGTATATGTTTCACTAGTTTGATATTGCCTTACATGTGGCTAGTTTTATAGAGGCCTAGTTATCAAGCTGTCAACCTTAAATACACTGGAATTCCGCAGCGTATTTGTGGCGAGGCTGATTCACCTTAGTTATCAAGCCCTACACACCGGCAAAAGTAGAATTTAGTGACGTAAGCTTCGATCCGCCGGACTCAGTCCGACACAGATCGATTCTTACGTCACTCCAGATGTTCTGCACAAAAGTTCGGCACATTTTAAGCTACTTACACCTAATCTAAGCCCCCTAATAAAATAACAAAGCCCCCCAAAATAAAAAATGACCTACCCCATTCTACATTAAAAAGTTAACAGCTCTATTACCTTACCAGCCCTTAAAAGGGCCATTTGCGGGGCATGCCCCAAAGAATTCAGCTCTTTTGCCTGTAAAAAAAAAATACAAACCCCCCAACATTAAAACCCACCACCCACATACCCCTAATCTAACCCAACCCCCCCCCTTAAATAAACCTAACACTACCCCCCTGAAGATCATCCTACCTTTAGTCGTCTTCAGCCAGCCAAGCACCGATGGAACAGAAGAGGAGATCCACAGCGGCCGAAGTCTTCATCCAAGGGGCGCTGAAGAAGTCTTCCATCTGACTGAAGTCATCATCCAAGGGGCGCTGAAGAAGTCTTCCATTCGATTGAAGTCATCATCCAGGTGGCGTCTTCAATCTTCATCCATCTGGAGCGGAGCGGAGCCATCTTCAGACGAGCTGACGCAGAGCCATCTTCTTCCACCGATGACTGAACGACGAATGACGGTTCCTTTAAGTGACGTCATCCAAGATGACATCCCTCGAATTCCGATTGGCTGATTGGGTTCCATCAGCCAATCGGAATTAAGGTAGGAAAAATCTGATTGGCTGATTAAATCAGCCAATAAGATTGAAGTACAATTGGATTAGCTGATCCAATCAGCCAATCAGATTGAGCTCGCCTTCCATTGGCTGATCGGAATAGCCAATAGAATGCGAGCTCAATCTGATTGGCTGATTAAATCAGCCAATCAGATTTTTCCTACCTTAATTCTGATTGGCTGATAGAATCCTATCAGCCAATTGGAATTTGAGGGATGCCATCTTGGATGATGTCACTTAAAGGAACCGTCATTCGTCGTTCAGTCGTCGGTGGAAGAAGATGGCTCCGCGTCGGCTCGTCTGAAGATGGCTCTGCTCCGCTCCAGATGGATGAAGATTGAAGACGCTGCCTGGATGATGACTTCAATCGGATGGAAGACTTCTTCAGCGCCCCTTGGATGGTGACTTCAGTCGGATGGAAGACTTCTTCAGCACCCCTTGGATGAAGACTTCGGCCGCTGCGGATCTCCTCTTCTGTTCCATCGGTGGTCGGCTTGCTGAAGACGACTAAAGGTAGGATGATCTTCAGGGGGGTAGTGTTAGGTTTATTTAAGGGGGGTTTGGGTTAGATTAGGGGTATGTGGGTGGTGGGTTTTAATGTTGGGGGGTTGTATATTTTTTTTACAGGCAAAAGAGCTGAATTCTTTGGGGCATGCCCCGCAAAAGGCCCTTTTAAGGGCTGGTAAAGTAATAGAGCTGTTAACTTTTTAATGTAGAATAGGGTAGGGCATTTTTTTATTTTGGGGGGCTTTGTTATTTTATTAGGGGGCTTAGATTAGGTGTAAGTAGCTTAAAATTGTTGTAATATTTTTGAAATGTTTGTAACTTATTTTTTTTATTTTTTGTAACTTAGTTTTTTTAATTTTTTGTATTTTAGTTAGTTTATTTAATTGTATTTAATTGTAGTTATTTGTAGGTAATTTATTTTTATTAATTTAATGATAGTGTAGTGTTAGGTTTAATTGTAACTTAGCTTAGGATTTATTTTACAGGTAAATTTGTATTTCTTTTAGCTAGGTAGTTATTAAATAGTTAATAACTATTTAATAACTATTCTAACTAGCTAAAATAAATACAAAGTTACCTGTAAAATAAATATAAATCTTAAGATAGCTACAATGTAATTATTAATTACATTGTAGCTATCTTAGGGTTTATTTTACAGGTAAGTATTTAGTTTTAAATAGGAATAATTTATTTAATGATAGTGTAGTGATAGGTGTAATTGTAACTTAGGTTAATTTTTATTTTACAGGTAAATTTCTCTTTATTTTAACTAGGTAGCTATTAAATAGTTAATAACTATTTAATAGCTATTGTACCTAGTTAAAATAAATTGATATTTGCCTGTAAAATAAAAATAAATCCTAAGATAGCTACAATATAATTATTATTTATATTGTAGCTATATTAGGGTTTATTTTAAAGGTAAGTATTTAGTTTTAAATAGGATTAATTTAGTTAATAAGAGTTACAATATTTAGATGTATTTAATTAATATTTAAGTTAGGGGGTGTTAGGGTTAGACTTAGGTTTAGTTAATCATTTTATTATAGTTGCAGCGTGTAGGGGGGCAGGATAGGGGTTAATAAATGTATTATAGGTGGCGACGGTGTAGAGGGGCAGATTAGGGGTTAATATGTTTAATATAGGTGGCGGCGGGGTCCGGGAGCGGCAGTTTAGGGGTTAATCAGTTTATTAGAGTGGCGGTGGGCTCCGGGAGCGACGGTTTAGGGGTTAAAACATTTATAAGAGTTGCGGCGGGGTCTAGGAGCGGCGGTTTAGGGGTTAATAACTTTATTTAGTTGGTAAATTTAAGGATGTGGATAGGAAAATAGTACTCAAAAAGAAGATTAAAGTGGAAAATAAAAGTAGGAATACAATTATGAATGATGTAAATATACCGTTATAAACCACTTACTCCTCTCAAAATAAATTTTTTAAAAAAGTGGTTAATAAATCCAAGATTTATTTATAAAAACGCACAGAATTTTAAGAACTTATAAGCACCAAATGAATATAAAAAGAAGAATATATCAATGTTTATTAAAGGAATTAAAGATCTTGAGGGAAATAAAATAGAGGGTTTTTTCCCTGTCATTCCTGCAAGTCATGCAAATTTAGTAATAAACTGAAGAGTATCAGATCACAAAAAACAGGAAGATATTTTAAAATTAATGGAATAATCCACTCCTCAGATGTAAATGTCATACATGCTATAAAATGCGACTGTAATTTAATATATTTAGGTAAAACCAGTAGAAAACTTAAGGACCGCATTAGAGAACATATTGTAAGTATTGAACACTATAGGCAAGATAGTGCACTTTATAAACATTTCTATAAAGTACATCAGGGGAATGTTAGTAGTATGACATTTTGGGGCATTATAAAAGTACTGCCCGATAGAAGGAGAGGGAACATGGAGAAAAAACTCCTACGTCAAGAAGTATAACTGATATAAAGCTTTGGGACCTTATATCCTGGAGGTCTCAATAGTGAATAAGATTTGAACCACTTAATCTGAAATAAAAAAATAAGAAAAAAAGTTTTTCTGGAAGTGGGAGGAGTGAGTCCAGGAGCGTGAAGGTTGCGTTTGTGATCGATGCTACTCAAGATAGCTCCACCACCCACTTTGATCGTTATCCTTGGTGTTACACCTTTACACCGGATCATTACCAGGCGGAGAAGGGAGAGATGCCGGCAACTGAAAGCGGAAACCCCGTTAGCCATCTAGGCTCAATCGCTGGAGTCACAGCCTGTCCTCTCGACTACTTGGTGGAGGATCGTAACCGACTGCTGCACTGGATCATAATATGCTGGTCTGTACCGGACAAGATAACCGCCAGGAGGCGAATCAAAGCAACTGAAGCTTGCTGCTGGTAGTAAGCAGGAGAGGCTCCCAAGACCCCAGGCGGTTGGTGCTGGAGAGTTGTGGGTAACACCGTCCCTCTCTAAGCCGGATAACCGGGATAGGAAATTTCTCCCACCAGTAACCCCAAGCCTAGGGTAATTGCAGAGCGGGAGACAACCGGTATAGAAGGCCTTACAGATCAGAAGATCACAGCTACTACCTGCCCCACGTTTTGGGTAATTAAAGATCTAGTGGCTACTGGACAGCCAGAAGATTGTTTTGCAGCATTAAATGTGCAGTACGGGTCAAGCTACCACAGATAAGTAACAACCATTCTCCATCTGGCATTACTTATTGTCTCTTACTACTTAAATATAAAATGCTTTTTCTGGAAGGATTAATTATGTGCAAAAGCAAAGGCACTGCTAACTGTTAAAGGGATATAAGGGTGGGGGTTTCTTCTGAAAATGAATTATACTATAGCTCCAAGGCAAGCAAAAGCTGAGCAAAGGGCCAAGAACTTGCCATTGAATTACTGTCTGAGCTCTGCCCTGTATATTTGGTTGTGTCAAGGATCATTTTGATGGACTACAATTCCCGGACTTTTTCTTTTTTTTAAAAAAAAAAAAAAGAAAGAAAAGAGATAGTATAGCTATAAGTAGAAACATATGTGTTTGAAATTAGTGACACACCACTATGCACCTGAGATACCTCAGTTATACATTATGTATGAGTGAATGTAGTTAATATTTTACTGTATTATTGCACTATTGTATTTCTGTACTTCCAGAATCTGTTTTTTTAAGCAAAAATTGCTGTCTAAGTATTATAGTATTTATCATTGATCCTAGAAGTCAATCAAAGACAAAAATATAGAAATATCCTCTAGGATAACAAAATCTAAAAGTATGGACCTATAGCTTTTTATCCCCATACCCTATTTCTTATCCTAAAGATTCTGTATTTAGCCTGGCGACACTGTTTCATAAATAATTGCATTTTATAAAGGAATAGATACAGTGTGCCTGATAAATAAGGGAAACACTATATATTTTATTAAACTCAACACTCTATAAACTGTAGCCAAACCAGATACTTAATTGATATTTAACAGACACATGTCTATATTCAGGAGGGGATATCACTATTTCAACATAATTGAAAAAATTGTGGAGTAAATATATATGAGTGAAACTGAATTGGCCAATCTATTATTGAATCATATAGAAGACACCTCTAACTGCCTTTTTTTAAAGTAAGAGCAGTGGCCCAATGCTTGGTCTCATCTTATTGTTCCCCTTCTAGGAAAGGAGTGTTGACATAGTAACGTATAACTATTGATTCTTAGAATTGTAGGCCATTGGTAATTTACAAAGTAAAGAAAACTTAGTTATATTGCTTTCAAATATTTTGTATTTATCATACCCACAGTGCTATCTATAAAGGATGGTTTATATGAGACCCTTATGGTAACAAAGTGTTGATATATAACCTATTGAGCTCTATATTTCATCTTATGGAAACTGTTCTAGACAGACACGAATGGTTTATAAATAACACTGCTCTATAAAGGTATAATTGTACAGCCTGCCAAGTTATTCGGTGTATATTATATATCTGACTGGAATTGTTTTTTTTCTAGACTATTTAGACAGTTAATAGTCAATCAAGTATATATATATATATATATATATATATATATATATATATATATATATATACCCAGTAGGGTATAGTACCATTCAAGAGGAGGATAGATACTCAGAAATAATATACACTTTTGGATAAGACAATATTTTTCACTCCAAAGTAACCATCAGGAAATTAGTTAAATATTAGAGAATCAGGGATAATTACACTAGTCTAAAAGGTGGTGGAATTTTTTTTTTTCTTCACTTAATTTTACTGTATTTTCACACACGTTTTGTTCACGGACGCTCGCAGTCATTTATATTTCAATTCGGTGTATAGTTACACCACCAATATACTTTCATCTTTTTCACGCACAACACATTTCCTCTTTCTCTGGCAGATATAGCTGCATATGTTAAACACTATGTGTACACTATATATTCCCTTATATCTCATCATTAGCAGATGGACAGATTTCTGATTAGTAGCAAAAATAACATCGAAAGTATGCCTCCTAAACAACTAAAAGATAGGAAACTCCGAAATAGTATTAGTGCATCTGATCTAGAACAAGCAGAGAAGAGTCCGAGTATAAGCCATCAAATTGACACAGAGAGCCTGGTTAAACAAATCTCTGACATTTTCTTGCCGCAATTTGATAACATAAAAAAGGAGATAATGTTTATGTCTAACGAAATGAAACAGTTTTCAAATAGAATGACAGAAATGGAAACTAGAATTTCTGATATAGATGACCTACAATTTAGTCAACAATCCTCTCTTGATTTACAAGCTATACTAATCCATTCTCTCCAACTCCGTATAGATGATCTAGAAGATAGGTCTAGAAGAAACAATTTGAAATTTGTAGGAATTCCAGACTCTCAGGAGTATGCTGATATAATGGAATTAATCTCTTTCCATATACCCAAGGTACTGGGGTTCCCATTAGAACAGCTCCCAATAAGTATTGAAAGAGCCCACAGAGTAGGCCCAGTTAAATTAAAAGACGGATCCCCAAATTTAAAAACACCAATAATAGCAAGGTTTTTGAACTTCCAGGATAAATTTAAGATTCTCACTCTATATCGTAAAAATAATCCTTTTGAATTTAATAATAAGCAAATCTTAATTTTCCAGGATTTTGAGGCAGAAACTTTAAATAAAAGAAGGGAAATTTCCCCCTTTTGCGCACGGATGATTGAGTTCGGTATAAAAGCAACTATGATCTACCCAGCCAGATTAAAAATTCTTCAAAACTCAGATGATATTCATAGATAACTTGGAAGATGCAAAACAGTTTATTAAAAATTAAGTTACAACAAAATTAGAAAGTACAATGTATGTTATATGTTTTCAGATTTTTTTTTATTTTTTTTTTCTCCTACTTTCTTCTCTCTTCCTCCCTTTTTTTTCTTCTTTTCTCGTCACCTCTTTCTCCCCCTTAGGTATTATATAAAATGGTCAATCCATATTTTTGTGGAGGGCGAAGGAAAAAAGAAAAGGTTTATAACGTAGATGATAAAATCAATTAAAATACTTTCCTGGAATGTGGGGGGGATCTCTTCCCCGATCAAGAGGAAGAGAATAATATATCATTTGAAAAAATCCTCTCCAGATATAGCTCTTATACAAGAGACACATTTAAATGAGTATGAAGCAGGGAAACTAAAGATGGGTTGGATTGGAGAGGTGATAGTAGTCCCTGCAATAGGCAGGAAAAGGGGAGTGGCCTGTTTGTTTAATAAAAATTTAGACTATGAGATTAAATCGCAATTTGTAGACAAAGAGGGCAGATTTTTAATATTAAGATTATCTTTACAGGGGCTTAATCTGACTATTTGTAATGTATATGCTCCCAATGAACACTGTCAATTATTTTGGAAAAACCTGTTCACTAAGCTCATTGATCATATAGACTCACAAATAGGCGATTTTAATAGTGTGTTTAATCCCCATCTTGACCGTCTTAAAACTACCCGGATTGATAGATATTCAAGAGAAGCAAAAAGTCTTGGTAATTTTGCTAAAAGTCTTACATTAAAAGATGTCTGGAGGCTTCAGCACCCAGACGAGAGAGCCTTTGCATGTGAGTCTAAGACCTACAAAAATTTCTCGAGAATAGACATGATATTAAAAAGTGAATCTCTTTTGGGTGCTGAGGTCTCAACGGACATCGCCAATATTTTGATATCTGACCACGCAATTATATCCCTATCCATCTGTCATTTAAATTCTAATCAGAATAAAAAGACAGTTTTTTTTCTTTCCCTCCTTCCTCATCTCAAATATCAAATTTAGAAATTGGCTGCAGTCTATGGAGAGAATTTTTTTCAGTTTAATAAAAATTATTTACCGAAGACAGAAATCTTTTGAGAAACAGCTAAGGCTTTTTTTAGAGGACAGATTAAAGGGACACTAAACCCAAAATTTTTCTTCCATGTTTCAGGTAGAGAATACAACTTTAACCCCTTAACGACCAAGGACATACGCCATACGTCCTCAAAAAAAATACAGTTAATGACGAGGACGTATGGCGTACGTCCTTGGTCTGGAAAGCAGCTGGAAGCGATCCTGCTCGCTTCCAGCCACTTTCTGGTTATTGCAGTGAGGCATCCTGTAATAACCCCCCTTGGCCATCCGATGCAGAGAGAGCCACTCTGTGGCCCTCTCTGCACCGGATATCGATGGCCGGTATGATTGGTGGGTGGGAGCTTACGTGGGAGGCGGGTGGGCGGCCATCGATGGGCCATGTGAAGTCGGGGGGGGGGGCGGGATCGTGGGTGGGATCACCAGGGGCGAGCACGGACGCTCGCACATGCACCGGGGGGGGCGGGGGCGGGCGCGTGCATGGGGTGGATGCAGGTGGGAACGGCTACACTACAGCAAACAATAAATAATAAAAGTTAAAGTAAAAGGGAAAAAAAAAGAAATCAAAGTGATCTGGAAGGTGGAGGGGGGTTGTTCTTTGGGGGGAAGCTACACTACAGAAAAAACTAATAAAAATTAATAAAAAGGCATTATTTTGCACAAAATGGGTACTGGCAGACAGCTGCCAGTACCCAAGATGGCTCCCAGTAAGGTAGAGGGGGAGGATTAGAGAGCTATTTGGGGGGGATCAGGGAGGTTGGGGGCTAAGGAGGGAATCCTACACATCAGCATATGTAAATATGCTAAAAAATATAATTTTTTTTAAAAATACCTTTTATTTTAGTACTGGCAGACTTTCTGCCAGTACTTAAGATGGCGGGGACAATTGTGGGGTGGGGGAGGGAAGAGAACTGTTTGAGAGGGATCAGGGGGTCTGATGTGTCAGGTGGGAGGCTGATCTCTACACTAAAGCTAAAATTAACCCTGCAAGCTCCCTACAAGCTACCTAATTAACCCCTTCACTGCTAGACTTAATACACATGTGATGCGCATTTTGTGGCCTTCTAATTGCCAAAAAGCAATGCCAAAGCCATATATGTCTGCTATTTCTGAACAAAGGGGATCCCAGAGAAGCATTTACAACCATTTGTGCCATAATTGCACAAGCTGTTTTTTAATAATTTCAGTGAGAAACCTAAAATTGTGAAAAAGGGAACAATTTTTTTTAATTTGATCCCATTTGGCGGGGAAATGGTGGCATGAAATATACCAAAATGGGCCTAGATCAATACTTTGAGTTGTCTACTACACTACACTAAAGCTAAACTTAACCCTACAAGCTCTCTACAAGCTCCATAATTAACCCCTTCACTGCTGGGCATAATACACGTGTTGTGCGCAGTGGCATTTCGTGGCCTTCTAATTACCAAAAAGCAACGCCAGAGCCATATATGTCTGCTATTTCTGAACAAAGGGGATCCCAGAGAAGCTTTTACAACTATTTGTGCAATAATTGCACAGGCTGTTTGTAAATAATTTCAGTGAGAAACCTAAAATTGTGAAAAAGTGAAAAAAAATGTTTTATTTGATCACATTTGGCGGTGAAATGGTGGCATGAAATATACCAAGATGGACCTAGATCAATACTTGGGGTTGTCTACTACACTAAACTGAAGCTAAAATTAACCCTAGAAGCTCCCTACATGCTCCCTAATTAACCCCTCCACTGCTGGGCATAATACACGTGTGGTGCGCAGTGGCATTTATCGGCCTTCTAATTACCAAAAAAAAAAGGCCAAAGCCATATATGTCTGCTATTTATGAACAAAGGGGATCCCAGAGAAGCATTTACAACCATTTTTGCCACAATTGCACAAGTTGTTTGCAAATAATTTCAGTGAGAAACCTAAAGTTTGTGAAAAAAATTGTGATAAAGTGAACATTTTTTTTTTTATTTGATCTCATTTGGCGGTGAAATGGTGGCATGAAATATACCAAGATAGGCCTAGATCAATACTTTGGGATGTCTTCTAAAAAAAATATATATACATGTCACTGGATATTCAGGGATTCTTGAAAGATATCAGTGTCCCAATGTAACTAGTGCTAATTTTGAAAAAAAAAAATGGTTTGGAAATAGCAAAGTGCTACTTGTACTTATTGCCCTATAACTTGCAAAAAAAGCAAAGAACATGTAAACATTGGATATTTCTAAACTCAGGACAAAATTTATAAACTATTCAGCATGGGTGTTTTTTGGTGGTTGTAGATGTGTAACAGATTTTGGGGGTCAAAGTTAGAAAAAGTGTGGTTTTTTTCCATTTTTTCCTCATATTTTAGAATTTTTTTTATAGTAAGTTATAAGATATGATGAAAATAATGATATATTGAGAAATTCCATTTAATGGTGAGGAAAAACAGTATATAATATGTGTGGGTACATTTAATGAGTAAGGGGAAAATTACAGCTAAATACAAACACTGCAAAAATGTAAAAATAGCCTTGGTCCCAAACGGACAGAAAATGGAAAAGTGCTGTGGTCATTAAGGGGTTAAACAACTTTCTAATTTACTTCTATGATCTAATTTGCTTCATGATTTAGATATCCTTTGCTGAAGAAATAGCAATGCACATGGGTGAGCCAATCACATGAGGTATCTATGTGCAGCCACCAATCAGCAACTACTAAGCCTATATAGATATGCTTTTCAGCAAAGTATATCAAGAGAATAAAGCAAAATAGATAATAGTAAAAGTAAATTATAAGTTGTTTACAATTGCATGCTCTTTCTAAATCATGAAAGAAAATTGTTGGGTTTTATGTCCCTTTAAGGCCTATATGAGTGCAAGGAAAAAGAGCCTTGGTAATAGAGATATCCAACTTGCTAACCAGCTAAAAAATAAGTTCTCAAAATATTTAGAAAACCCCTCTAAGCAAAATTGGTCTAAATATCAAGAAGCAAAATCAGAGAGAGAAGCCTTTCTGAATCAACAAATGATGTAAAAAGATATTAATAATAATGCCAGATTTAATAGATTTTCCCCGAAAACAGCTAAATTATTAGCTAATTTAGTAAAAAGTAAGAGAAAAAATAACTTTATTGTAGCTATTAAGGTTGAAGGGAAAAGATATACCTCTCCTAAAGACATTTTAGCCCAATTTCACACTTTTTACAATACTTCTGATAATATTGATCTAGAGGTAAAAGCTAATTTTTGGAATAAAATTGTTATTCCTAAAATAAGTATAGCTCAGCTGGATCTACTAAATAAGTAAATAATGATTGAAGAAATTACACAAGCTATAAAGAATTTACCAAATGGCAAAGCTCCTGGACCTGATCTAATTCCAATTGAGTTTTATAAAATATTACAGGAGGATCTCAGCCATGTATTGGTAAGTTTATACAATAGTTATTTTATTAATAATATTCAACCTTCAAGATATTTTGCAGAAGCTAATATAACATTAATTTATAAAAAAGATAAAGATGTTGAATCAATGGATGCATATCATCCAATTTCTCTACTTAATGTAGATTACAAAATTATAGCTAGTATCATGGCTGATACACTTAAGGGAATCTTAAAGTAAATAATAAACACAGATCAGACTGGATTTATGCCCGGTAGAACTTTACAGAAAAATATTAGAACAGCCATGTTTTTAATTGAAGAGATGCTGTCAGATCAGAGAGATAATAGGTATAAATATGCAGATCTTGCTTTGCTGACAGTTGATGCCGAAAAGGCATTTGATTGCATTTCATGGGACCACCTTTTCACGCCATTGAATAGCTTTGGGATAATAGGAAACTTTTCTAATTATATTAAGCTAATATATCAAATGCCAATCTCGTATATAAATATGAATGGTATAACCTCTCCTGGCCTTATACTTCAGAAAGGAACTAGACAGGGTTGTCCGTTGTCGCCACTCCTGTTCAATATTTCATTGGAACCTCTGGCAATTTTCTGTAGGGAAAGACTGGAAGGGATTTTGTTGGGAGTCAAAAAAATTACTTTATCTATGTATGTGGATGATATTCTCTTCTATATAAGTAACTCTAGAAGAAATATACCCCATATTCTTGACTCAATCGATGAATTTAGTAAATTTTCAGGATATAAAATAAACTTGAATAAGTCAGAAATTTTTTGGATTATTAAAAAAAAGAATAGTCTGTTTTTAAATACCTTTAAACAAGCATCTGGGAAAATTCTATATGTTGGAATTATCATGAACTAAATTTCTAACAGTTTAAATATTAGGTTTGTAGCTGATTCCTTATATTCAGCTCATATAGCTTAAAATGAGTGATGCATAAGGTATTAGCTGATTTATATTAGTAGCTATTAGAATTAGGTTACCCCACAAGTTTAGCTTGACACTCTAGGGTTAATTGAGGAACAGATTTGTGAATCAGACACGAAAACTCTCTAGAGTTAATTATGGATAAGACTGAGGTCAAATGAATTATCAAGGAATTTCTGTTACATACGGCAAATGTGATTCAGGCTTGAGAGACAATATGCACAGATTACTAATAGCACTTACTTGAGAAATAGTTCAGGTTAAGAGTGCAAACAAGTTAATACTTGCGGTTACTGAACAGTGGAGTAGCGTGGGGTGTTCTACCGAAGCGGCGTCTGGCTCTGTGACAGAGATGCTACTGGATGTTGCAGGGAAGCGTGTGCCGCGTAAGCTCTGAGCAGCGTCTGTTAGTTGGTTGTGACTCAGACGCGAGTCGGTGAGGGATGACGTCAGGATTCCAGCTACGGCCGAAAGAGAGCTCAGATCCGTTGATAAGAATGTTGAATGAGAGTAAGATGAGAATTCAGATTAACTGTGCAGGTAGAAATATACATAGGTATATCAGCATATGTAGGTAGAGGCTTGAAATTTGGATAAGCTGAGGTTTCAAGGATACAATCCAGATCGCAACTTCAATAATCAAGCAACAACCAGGTGTTGCTGATAGTGTTTTATAGGGCAACAATAAAGGTGGACAGATGGAAGTTAAGGTGGAATTATGACAGATCCCCCCTCTCAAGGTGACCCTCCTGGGTTCACCGTTGCAGGTTTGGTTGGGCAACGAAGATGGAATTCACGCAGTAGATCAGGAGCATGAACGTCTCGCAGGGGAATCCAAGAATCTTCTTCGGGACCATAGCCAGTACAACGAACCAGATATTCCACCCGTCTCCAACGATTGCGGGAATCGAGGATCTTCTCAACCTCAATATCAGACTGGTCTTCACATATAGCTGCCTCAGAGTCGTCATCCTCAGGCTTTGTATCGGAACGTCCAGAGTAAGGTTTCAAGAGATACACATGGAAAGATGGATGGATCCCTAGATTTCTGGGCAAATGGAGTACCACTGCATTAGGGTTGAGGATTTTCTTTATCCTGAAAGGTCCAATAAATTGGTTCGACAATTTTTTGCAGGGGACCTTTAGCTTCAGGTTCTTTGTAGACAACCAAACTCGATCACCAGGTGCATATGGAGGGGGAGGTAAATGCTTTTTGTCAAAGTAAAGTTTCTGTTTGATTTTTGCATTCTCCAAATGTTTTTACAATAAAGGAAAAGTATTTTGTAATTCGGTAAAGTATGCTTCGGCGTATGGTGAGGATGAGGTGGTTGTAGTGGTGGGTATTGTTCTCGGATGATATCCACAGGAGGCATAAAACGGTGACATTTTAGTGGAAGTGTTGATTGAATTATTGTAGGCGAACTCTGCCATCGGGAGCCAGTCAGACCAGTCATCTTGGATTTGTGAAATGTAGCACCTTAGGTACTGTTCTAAAGTTTGGTTTAGAGGTTCTGTTAAACCATTAGACTGTGGGTGAAAAGCTGTTGTGAATCTAGGTGAAATCTTCATTAGACGACACAATTCCCTCCAGAATCTGGAAGTGAACTGTGTTCCCCTATCTGTTACTATTGAAAGAGGTAGTCCGTGTAATTTTACAATATGTGAGATTAAGTAGTTAGCTGTGGTTGTAGCAGTAGGGATCTTCTTTAAGGGGATGAAATGACCCATACGGGTGAGATGATCAACAACCACTAAGATACAAGTGTGATTCCTTGATGGTGGTAGATCTACAATGAAGTCCATTGATATCATATGCCAAGGTGTGTCAGGAATGGGTAGAGGAGACAACAATCCGAAGGGTTTGTGTGGTATACGTTTGTTTTGGGAACAGATTTGACAGTTGGTAATATGGTCACATATGTCTTGTTTCATCCTTGGCCACCAGTACTCTCTATTTAACAATTCAAGGGTTTTGGTAATTCCTGGATGTCCTGATAGAGGATTATCGTGGTAATGATGGAGTAATTGTTTTCTCAAGGATGGCGGTACATATATCAAATTGTCAAAGTGAAATAAACCAGACTTGGTTTCTTTGGTACACATCTGGGGGATGTTGGGATCCTTACGCTGAGCAGTTAGTAGGTCGGATTGGAATGATGTAATAGAAGCTAGAAATTTGTGAGAGGGAATAATGTTTTGTACCCCTTCCTTTTCTGGGATACTTTGGAAGGTTCTGGAGAGAGAATTAGCTTGGGTATTTTTGGAACCCGGTCTATAGTGTATGAGAAAATTGAAGCGATTCAGGAAGAGTGACCAGCGGACTTGTCGTGAGGATAGCGTCTTATTTTTCTTCAGGTATTGTAGATTCTCATGGTCGGTCAGGACCAAGAAGGGTTTGAGTGTATCTTCCAGGATATGCCTCCAGTGTTCTAAGGCGACCTTTATTGCCAAAAGTTCAAGATCACCTACGGAGTAATTTCTTTCTGCGGGTGTCAAGAGTCGCGAATAGAAGGCAACTGGGTGGTGAACTTGCGATCCAACACGTTGTTGAGATAGAATAGCCCCAACTCCTATATTTGAGGCATCAACTTCTAAAGTGTAATCCGCATCTGGATCTGGAAGCTGTAAGATTGGAGCTGATGTGAAACATTCTTTCAGTTTTTTGAAAGCTTCATTTGCTTCGTTAGTCCAACTAAATCAGTTTTTTCCTGTTAACTTAGTTAAAGGTTGAGCGATAGACGAATATCCCTGTATAAATCTCCTGTAAAAGTTGGAAAAGCCTAAGAACCTTTGAATAGATTTCAAACTAGTATGTGTTGGCCATTCCAAAACAGCTTTTACCTTGTCAGGATCCATTTCTATGCCAGTTGGGGAGATGATATAACCCAAGAATTTGATTGTCTTTACATGGAATTGACATTTTTCAGACTTAGCATAAAGTTGATGTTCCCTTAATCTCATTAGGACCCATCGTACGTGTTTAATGTGGTCGGACATGGATTTTGAATATATTAAGATGTCATCTAAATATATCACTACGCAAATATCCAATAAATCCTTAAAAATCTCATTAATGAAAAATTTAAATGTTGCTGGAGCATTTGTCAAACCAAACGGCATAACATTATACTGAAATAAGCCATATCGGGTCTTGAATGCCGTCTTCCACTCATCCCCCTTCCTCATGTGAATAAGATTATATGCCCCCTTCAAATCAAGTTTGGTAAAGATTTGAGCATCTGTTAATCTTTCTAGAAGTTCGGGGATGAGTGGGAGTGGATAGCGGTTTTTCACTGTGATGGCATTTAAACCCCTATAGTCGATAATCGGGCATAAGGTGCCATCCTTATTGGTCACAAAAAACATTCCAGCAGCTGCTGGAGATGTGGAGGTGGATATAAACCCTTTTCTTAAAATTTCGTCGAGATATTCTCTAAGGTGTTGCAACTCTTTTTTAGGCATAGGATATATCTTACCAAAAGGTATGGTGGTATTAGGCTTAGTGTCAATAGGGCAATCGAATGGCCTATGAGGTGGTAAATTTTCTGCCTCTTTCAGGTTAAATACATCTGAAAATTCGGTGTATTCTGTGGGTATTTGAGTTTGTATGTGGTTCAAAGAGAGAATAGGGTAACAAGTTGTGGTACAGTATTGAGATGAGAACTGTATGGTGTTTGCAGTCCAATCTATGCTTGGGTTATGTGTCTGTAACCAGGGGAAGCCCAAAATAACAGGGTGTATAGAGTTAGGTAGTATATCAAATGTAATATATTCAGTATGCCCATTACCTGATGTGGTAAGTAGTGAAATGGTGTGGTGTGTTATTGGACCTTTAAATGAGTGGATCCATCAATAACTTTCACATGCACAGGAAATTGCTTTGACACACTAGGTATTTTATTTACAGTTACATATGTTTGATCCATAAACATGCCGAATGCCCCTGAATCGATCATTGCTTCATTCCTGAGAAGATGTTGATCCCACTGTAAAGACAATGAAATGGTTAAGTGTGACATCACTTTAGACTTTGGTTGTGGATTAACTATCAGTATCTTACCCCTCTTTTGGCGCATCAGGTTAGGACAAGTGGATACAGTGTGGTCTTTGTTTTCATAATACATACATAGATTTAAATTCCTTCTTCGTTGTTTTTCCTCATATGTTAATGGAACTTTTATTGTTGAAATTTCCATAGGCACAGGACTTGTAGTAGTTTTCTCCACTACTACTGTATCTCCTATCCATAGAGATAGAGATCTTTATGAGTGACTCTAGGGTGTCAGGAAATTCAATACGGGAAAGCTCATCTTTTAGATGTTCGGACAGTCCCAGACGGAACTGGTTGCGTAGGGAGACTGAGTTCCACTGAGACTCCGTGGCCCATAGCTGGAACTCCGCGACGTAGTCTTCAACGGGTCTTTTACCCTGCTTCAGTGTTCTTAGGTTGTTTTCTGCAGTTAGTTGGGTGTTTCTATCTTCATACAAGAGGGCCATTGCTTTGAAGAATTCTTCCAGAGAACCTAATATGGGATCATTAACTTCTAAAAATGTATCCGCCCACAACCTAGGTTCACCACTTAAGTAAGAAATCACAGTGCATACTTTCACTCTGTCAGAGTAATATGTTTTAGGTTTCATTGAAAACATCAATAAACAGGCGTTGTGAAACTCGCGAAAGCGAGCGCGAGTACCTGTAAACACACATGGAGGGTTAATTTTAGGTTCTGGGTGTTCAGCAGCCTTTTGCGTGATAAAGTCATTCAAAATACGCTTCAAAGTATTGTTTTCATTTTTCAACTCTGTTAAACCCTGGGCTAATATTTCTACCTTCTGGTTTAGACTGGTTATTTCATTAGCCATAGCTGCAGGATCCATAGTTCAGAGTTGAATTCAAATGAATAGGGGCTTGATTATTCTATCATGAACTAAATTTCTAACAGTTTAAATATTAGGTTTGTAGCTGATTCCTTATATTCAGCTCATATAGCTTAAAATGAGTGATGCATAAGGTATTAGCTGATTTATATTAGTAGCTATTAGAATTAGGTTACCCCACAAGTTTAGCTTGACACTCTAGGGTTAATTGAGGAACAGATTTGTGAATCAGACACAAAAACTCTCTAGAGTTAATTATGGATAAGACTGAGGTCAAATGAATTATCAAGGAATTTCTGTTACATACGGCAAATGTGATTCAGGCTTGAGAGACAATATGCACAGATTACTAATAGCACTTACTTGAGAAATAGTTCAGGTTAAGAGTGCAAACAAGTTAATACTTGCGGTTACTGAACAGTGGAGTAGCGTGGGGTGTTCTACCGAAGCGGCGTCTGGCTCTGTGACAGAGATGCTACTGGATGTTGCAGGGAAGCGTGTGCCGCGTAAGCTCTGAGCAGCGTCTGTTAGTTGGTTGTGACTCAGACGCGAGTCGGTGAGGGATGACGTCAGGATTCCAGCTACGGCCGAAAGAGAGCTCAGATCCGTTGATAAGAATGTTGAATGAGAGTAAGCTGAGAATTCAGATTAACTGTGCAGGTAGAAATATACATAGGTATATCAGCATATGTAGGTAGAGGCTTGAAATTTGGATAAGCTGAGATTTCAAGGATACAATCCAGATCACAACTTCAATAATCAAGCAACAACCAGGTGTTGCTGATAGTGTTTTATAGGGCAACAATAAAGGTGGACAGATGGAAGTTAAGGTGGAATTATGACAGGAATAGTCCGCTCTAAAAACCTGACTGACTGGTACAGTTTGAATTATCTACCCATTTGGCAGAAATGTATAGGCTCTTTAAAAAACTGGGCCAAATTACTTTTATATTTATAGGCAAAAGTATCCCTTATCAAAATTATGCTTTTTCCCATAATTCTTTTTCTTATGCAGAACATCCTGGTTTTTATTCCAGTCAAAGATTTACAGAATTTCAACACTCAATGTTCACAATTTTTATGGGGAAAAGGGAAGCCCCAGATTGCATTTAAAAATTTAGCACACTTGAGAATAGACGGGGGGGGGGGGGGCTAGCCCTCCCTAATTTGAAACTATATAACTGGGTTTGCTTAGCAAAGAATGTGTTAGACTGGTTAACAGGTATAGCATATATTACTAATTATCAAAGTGAGGAGGTTGCAATTCCCCCCCTCTCTCTTAGAGCTCTCTTGCACTATCCATTGACAAAACTTCTAAAAGAATTAATATTTAATAATAATATGTCAAACCCTACAGCTAGAGTATAGAATATCACAATATTTACCTATAAGGGGAAACACAATTTATAAGTGGTATAGAAACACTTGCTTTTTATGACTGGGACAAAAATGGCTTAACTCGAGTCGCCCAACTAATAGATCCACAGACTAAAACGGTCAAGACTTTCGATTCTCTAGCTAAAGAATATAATTTGAAAAAAATACACTTATTCACATATATGCAGCTACAACATTTCACGACATTTCATTGACACTAATAAATTGACAGACTTTAATACAAGCAAATCGAGGCTTTTAAACTCAATTATCAATATCTATCAATCTCTTGCTTATATAAAAGTATAATATCCTTAGAAGCTGAAGAAAAAATATTACATCTCTATACTAAGTGGCATAGGGATTTTAGAAACTTAAATTTTGACCACTTTAAAAAAAGTTTCATATCGATTCTTGAATATACTCGAGTAATCTCATTTAGAGAATCTCATATCAAATGATTAAATAGAGCATATTTAACCCCTTGGTTGATGTCTAGATGGAAGGGACAGGAAATTGTGAAGTTCTCAAGATGTAGCTTCCCTGAAGCTGACTTGATCGATGCTTTTTATTCTTGTCCAAAGATTCAATACTTTTGTTGAAAAGTAGAGTACTGGCTCAATAAATTTCTTCCTTCCAAAGTTAAACTTAAAGGACCAGTCAATATAGTAGATTTGCATAATCAAAAAATGCATGATAAGAAGACAATGCAATAGAACTTAGTGTGAACTTCAAATGAGTAGTAGATTTTTTGTAAATAAATTGCAAAGTTATGTCTATTTCTACTCCCCCTGTATCATGTGACAGCCATCAGCCAGTCACAAATGCATATACGTATATGCTGTGAACTCTTGCACATGCTCAGAAGGAGCTGGTGACTCAAAAAGTGTAAATATAAAAAGACTGCACATTTTGTTAATGGAAGTAAATTGGAAAGTTGTTTAAAATTGCATGCTGTATCTTAATCATGAAGTTTAATTTTGACTTGAGTGTCTCTTTAAGTCAGAATAAATGATCTTTTTGTTTGAAGAGAAAGAGATCCTGAATAAACAGTTAATACAGATATATTAGTGGCAAGACAGATGATTTTAAGTAGTTGGAAGGATAAAAATGCACCCAGTATTGCAGCTTTTGCAAGAAATATGTTACCAATTAGCAATATATATCAAAGACCCGACGATCTTTTTAGATAATAAACTGCAATTATTTTTGATAAAATGGGAAATGGTTATAATGTCATTATCAGAAAATATGCAAAGTCAGATTATATCACCTTTTACATGATTCTCTTTTATTCCAGCAATTAGTACTGACTGACAGGTACCGACATTTGGGAAGGATGGTCAACCCTAGAAGTGCAAGCTAGTTGTTTGACCAGTTATAGACATTGATGATGGATGGGCCGAGGAGGGGAGAAGGGGGTGACTTTTTTTTTTTGTGTGTTTTTTTTGTTTTGTCCTGTTGTATTTTAATAGTGTTTAAATTTGATTTAGTTAACTATGCTTAGCCCAGGTAATTATCTGATTGTGTATTTTTTCTTGGTAATATCATAGCTGTAATTTCTGAATTCTTTAATATGTATGTTTTAAATAAGATTTAGAAAAAAAAAATATCTCCAAATGTTTTTTCATGCTGTACTGACAGAGAATAGTAAATCTTTGACAGTCCATCTTTTTCTTTTTTTTTGCTATCTATACAGTTTGCTTTTTCTAATTTTTGTATGTGAAAATTTGATTTTTTTGGATATGTATAGTAAAATGATCTGATTGGATTGTCATTATGTATTTATAGCCCTGTGAGGCAATGAAGCTTGTGTTCATCTTTTTTTTCTTTGGATTCAATTTCACAATGTGATGGAGATAATTAATAAAAAAATTATTTAAAAAAAAAAAAAGAAAAAAGTTAAACAACTATGAAATAATATAAATAAACTATATAGATTATGTTAGTTACAACAATAACTTTAGAAGAACGCTAAAGTAATTGAGAAGTGTAAAAATTATATAGAATGTGTTTTAATTTGATGTACATATATTTTTCAAAAAACATTGAAGTATATTTAATTATTATTTATTATTTGTTATTATTTATTTATTTGTAGATGAAATATATTTTTATAATAGAAAACCTAAAAGTTGATAATAAGAATGTGCAAGAAGGTTCAATATATTCTTTTGAGAAGATAAAATGAATTATAAATCTTATGAGCTATTACTACTAAAAATACGTCTTATGTAAGAAATGAGCTGCATTATTTGTATACAATTTATACATATAAAAAAATGCAAGTTTGAATGTGTAACTACTATCACTTAAAAGAAGAAAATGTTGATACGAGAAATATAAAAAATTCAAAGAGAAATGTGATTGAAGTTTACACACTGAATTAGCATGATCTGTACAACAATGGGTTAATCGGATTGCCCTTAAATAGGGGAGGAGCAGACAAGACAAAATATCTTGACAAATGCTCTAGGGGAGCCGATATGCGTTGATACACAGTCTAAGAGCTCCTAAGAGTGATTTGGAAGTGACTGAAACTTTTTTCCAACCAGCCATGCTCCCATAACCGCAACACCAAAAAGTAAGAGACTTTTTTGTACATTTACAAGAAACACAAATGTACAGGTGAAGCAGTAAGAGCAATTTCAAAAGAGTGCACGCACAAAAAGACCAGACAACTCATCAGCTAGTTGGTGGGGGAGAAAATCCCGGAGAAATCTAACTGCCAGCTTCAGCCTGTGTGAACTCTGACAAAAATTGTTTGTAAATTGGAAGATCGTAGTGATTAAGGTGGTAAGAAATTGAGCTGCCAGTTTCAACCTGTGAGATCCGCTGACCAACAGTGTCAAAAAATTGAGGGATCTAAAAGAGTTAGGCGGTGAGAAATTAGGCTGCCAACTTGCCTGTGTGAACCGCTGCAAGCAGTGTCGGGAATCAGAGGACTATGCCAAGTGAGGTGGTAAGACCATTAAAACACCTAAAAACCAGCAGGTACTATTTTCAATGTTGCCCATGGAATAAAACTTTAGAGAGCTAATAAGAACAAGCTATTAACCTATATTGGGGACTTGTGAATCAGTCAAATTTGGGATTAAACCACTGGTGAACACACTACTGAATTTACGCAGATACATCCCACTGATATGTGAGAACTTTCACAGTAATGTGCGGATTGTGTTCTAAAGATATAAAGTATCGTATGTAATAATACACACAGTGTTAGAATATATACTTTGTGTCAAAAATTTATACTGAGTTTAAACACCTCTATATATTTTGTTGAACAAATTCTTTTACCAAACAAATAAGGATTAACTTTTACCTACGTGAAATAATATTGTTTTTAATGTATACCAGCTGCTATTAGTTTGTTTTAAGATTGAAGTCAATATAGATGTATGTGACACTGATGTCATTAGATTTTTAACTAGGACTGTTCTCTATATTATTCATTGTGGGACAATAAAATATTGATTATCAGCAAGCAGAATTATGTACATTCTTGCGTAAGATTAAATTAACCGGGATTTAATACAAATTTTAAAAACAGTATCCATCTGTGAACAGACGGCCTTTGGCGCCTCCCACAATCTTTTTCTATTGTATAAGACCAAGTTGCTGCTTTGAAAATTTGATCAACTGAAGCTTCATTCTTGAAAGCCCAAGATGTGGCAACTGATCTAGTAGAATTAGCTTCAATTCGCTGAGGCGGAGACTGCCCCGCCTCCAGCTTTCTGACCTTTTCTGGAACCAGAAAAAATAACAAATAATAATAATAATAACAAAACTAGAAGTCTTTCTATAATCTTTAGTAGCCTCAACATATAATTTCAAAGCTCTTACCACATCCAAAGAATGTAAAGACCTTTCAATTGTATTTTTAGGATTAGGACACAAGGAAGGAACAATTATTTTCCTTATTGATGTTGTTAGAATTCACAACTTTAGGTAAAAATTTAGATGAAGTCCACAAAACAGTTTTATCTGGATGAAAAATCAAATAAGGAGACTCAAAAGTCAGAGCAGACAATTCAGAAACTCTTCTAGCAGAAGTGATAGCAAAAACAAATAACACTTTCCAAGAAAATAGTTTAATATAACAAATTTTGGCACCAAGAACGATGCACTGAAAAGATGCAACTCGCGCCATAACAGGCACGACTTCGCACCAAAAATGTCTCAATTAAATGACGCAACTTGCATCACAACAGACGCGACTTTGTGCCAAAAATAACGCAATAAAATGAAGCAACTTGCATCACAGCAGGCAAAATTTTGCTACAAAAATATTCGTGCCAAAAATTACACAATAAAATGATGCCTAATTTCCCTGCAATTTTTTTTTAAAACAGACTCCATGTTAACAGTTAACCGGAACCCCAGATACGAAAAAAATACCTAGATTCTCCCATAAACATAATTTCCATTCTGAAATTGTGTGACTGCAAAGGGAAATATTAATTAGTGGATTTCTTACTTCAGTGGTTAACTAACATGAGTACTGTGTAGTTGAATGACATCAGATCAGTATTTATACATTATGGTTTAAGTATCCATAATTTGGTTACATAAGATATTTGATACAGTGGGGGGTAGTTATCAAGCCGTCTACTTTTCTGGCTTCGCCGGCCCAATACACCCGCCTAAGCTCGCCTCACATTGCCGCCGCGGACCTGAAAAAATACGCCTAAGTTATCAAATAAAGCTGTCAAAAAGCCGCGGGGCGATGAGCAGCGGACTGGGACAGTTATCACTCATCCAATCTCGCTGCCCTTCGGCTTTTTCCCAGCTTTATTGCTAGCCTGTCACTAAGCACTCACACTAAACTACACTGTTCTACCCCCTATACCGACGCCCCCGGAGCCTCCCGCAACTCAATAAAGTTACTAACCCCTAAACCGCCGCTCCTAGACCCTGCCGCAACTCTTATAAATGTATTAACCCTTAAACTTCCGCTCCTAGACCCTGCCGCAACTCTTATAAATGTATTAACCCCTAAACCGCCGCTCCCGGACACCGCTGCCACCTACAGTATACCTAGTAACCCCTATCCTGCCCCCCCTACACCGTCGCCCTCTATTATAAAATTATTAACCCCTATCCTGCTGATCCCGCACCTCTCCGCAACTAAATAAATAGTTTAACCCCTAAACCGCCGCTCCCTGAACCCGCCGCAACCTATATTAAATGTATTAACCCCTATCCTGCCCCCCCTACACCGTCGCCACCTATAATAAATTTATTAACCCCTATCCTGCCCCCCACTACGCCGCCGCCACTGTAATAAAATTATTAACCCCTAAACCTAAGTCTAACCCTAACCCTAACGCCCCCCTAACTTAAATATTAATTAAATAAATCTAAATAAATTAACTCTTATTAACTAAATGAATCCTATTTAAAAATAAATACTTACCTTTAAAATAAACCCTAATATAGCTACAATATAAATAATAATTATATTCTAGCTATCTTAGGATTTATATTTATTTTACAGGTACCTTTCAATTTATTTTAACTAGGTACAATAGCTATTAAATAGTTATTAACTATTTAATATCTTACCTAGCTAAAATAAAGAGAAATGTACCTGTTAAATAAATCCTAACCTAAGTTACAATTACACCTAACACTACACTATACTTTAATAAATTATTCCTATTTAAAAATAAATACTTACCTGTAAAATAAACCCGAAGATAGCTACAATATAATTAATAATTATATTATAGCTATCTTAGGATTTATATTTATTTTACAGGTAACTTTGTATTTATTTTAGCTAGTTAGAATAGTTATTAAATAGTTATTAACTATTTAATAACTACCTAGCTAAAAGAAATACAAAATTACCTGTAAAATAAATCCTAACTTAAGTTACAATTAAACCTAATACTACACTATCATTAAATTAATTAAATAAACTACCTACAAATAACTACAATTAAATACAATTACATAAACTAACTAAAGTACAAAAAATAAAAAAAGCTAAGTTACAAAAAATAAAAAAATAAGTTACAAACATGTTAAAAATATTACAACAATTTTAAGCTACTTACACCTAATCTAAGCCCTAATAAAATAACAAACCCCCCCAAAATAAAAAAATGCCCTACCCTATTCTAAATTAAATAAATGTCAAAGCTCTTTTACCTTACCAGCCCTTAAAAGGGCCATTTGTGGGGGCGTGCCCCAAAGAAAACAGCTCTTTTGCCTGTAAAAGAAAAATACAACCCCCCCCAACATTAAAACCCACCACCCACATACCCCTAATATAACCCAAACCCCCCTTACAAAAACCTAACACTAATCCCCTGAAGATCATCCTACCTTTAGTTGTCTTCACTCAGCCGAGCCACCGATGGAACTGAAGAGGACATCCGGAGCGGAAGAAGTTAATCCTCCAAGCGGTGCTGAAGAAATCTTCCATCCGATGAAGTCATCATCCAGGCGGCGCTGAAGAAAAGTCTTCGATCCGGCCGATGTCATCTTCAAAGAGGCGCTGAAGAGGGTTATATTAGGGGTATGTGGGTGGTGGGTTTTAATGTTGGGGGGGTTGTATTTTTCTTTTACAGGCAAAAGAGCTGTTTTCTTTGGGGCACGCCCCCACAAATGGCCCTTTTAAGGGCTGGTAAGGTAAAAGAGCTTTGACATTTATTTAATTTAGAATAGGGTAGGGCATTTTTTTATTTTGGGGGGTTTGTTATTTTATTAGGGCTTAGATTAGGTGTAAGTAGCTTAAAATTGTTGTAATATTTTTAACATGTTTGTAACTTATTTTTTTATTTTTTGTAACTTAGCTTTTTTTATTTTTTGTACTTTAGTTAGTTTATGTAATTGTATTTAATTGTAGTTATTTGTAGGTAGTTTATTTAATTAATTTAATGATAGTGTAGTATTAGGTTTAATTGTAACTTAAGTTAGGATTTATTTTACAGGTAATTTTGTATTTCTTTTAGCTAGGTAGTTATTAAATAGTTAATAACTATTTAATAACTATTCTAACTAGCTAAAATAAATACAAAGTTACCTGTAAAATAAATATAAATCCTAAGATAGCTATAATATAATTATTAATTATATTGTAGCTATCTTCGGGTTTATTTTACAGGTAAGTATTTATTTTTAAATAGGAATAATTTATTAAAGTATAGTGTAGTGTTAGGTGTAATTGTAACTTAGGTTAGGATTTATTTAACAGGTACATTTCTCTTTATTTTAGCTAGGTAAGCTATTAAATAGTTAATAACTATTTAATAGCTATTGTACCTAGTTAAAATAAATTAAAAGGTACCTGTAAAATAAATATAAATCCTAAGATAGCTAGAATATAATTATTATTTATATTGTAGCTATATTAGGGTTTATTTTAAAGGTAAGTATTTATTTTTAAATAGGATTCATTTAGTTAATAAGAGTTAATTTATTTAGATTTATTTAATTAATATTTAAGTTAGGAGGGCGTTAGGGTTAGGGTTAGACTTAGGTTTAGGGGTTAATAATTTTATTACAGTGGCGGCGGCGTAGTGGGGGGCAGGATAGGGGTTAATAAATTTATTATAGGTGGCGACGGTGTAGGGGGGGCAGATTAGGGGTTAATAAATTTATTATAGGTGGCGACGGTGTAGGGGGGGCAGGATAGGGGTTAATACATTTAATATAGGTTGCGGCGGGTTCAGGGAGCGGCGGTTTAGGGTTAATACATTTATTATAGTTGCGGTGGGCTCCGGGAGCGGCGGTTTAGGGGTTAATATGTATAGAGTAGCTTGCGGTGGGCTTCGGGAGCGGCGGTTTAGGGGGTAATAAATTTATTTAGTTGCGGCGGTGTAGGGGGGACAGATTAGTGGTGTTTAGACTCGGGGTACATGTTAGGGTGTTAGGTGTAGACAGCTCCCATAGAAATCAATGGGATGTCTGTCAGCAGCGAACTTGTACTTTCACTATGGTCAGACTCCCATTGATTCCTATGGGATCCGCCGCCTCCAGGGGTGGCGGATTGAAAACCAGGTACGCTGGGCCGTAAAAGTGCCGAGCGTACCTGCTAGTTTTTTGATAACTAGCAAAAGTAGTGAGAATGTGCCGCACTTGTGTGCGGAACATCTGGAGTGACGTAAGAATCGATCTGTGTCGGACTGAGTCCGGCGGATCGATGCTTACGTCACAAAATTCTACTTTTGCCGGTCTCGAGCCTTTGATAACTAAGGCGTATCAGCCTCGCCACAAATACGATGCGGAATTCCAGCGTATTTGAGGTTGACGGCTTGATAACTAGGCCCCTCTTTGTAACTTTCACAAGTCCTTATTCTTCAGGTTATTTGTTGGAGTTACTGACATCTCTGTATATTGTTCTTTTTTAGAGGGAAAATAATATTATTACTTGAGAATCAGGTATCATCCTTACTCCTTCATTCTCTTTGTTTCCCCCCAAGGGCAGGATGCACAGTGAATTTGTAGTTACAGCTATTCAGCTGGGACGTTCCAGTTGCACATTGTACTCCAATACCATTTACACCAATCCTACCTTATTTAGGTGTTCAACTAGACAAACATTTACTTTCTGGTACATGGTATTGATCTGATGATTGATAATCCTCATTAACTGTTGATTTTAATTGCACATCCTAGTATTTTAATTTCTTTTGCGTTTTTAAATAAAAGTTATGTTTAAGATATATTCTAGCGAATAATCTCTTGACCCCATTTGTGCCTATTTTCAAGGCATAGCATATGTATTTATCTGCTTTGAGTGCTATAAGTGTATTCTTTAATGGTTTGCTTCCCTACCATTTCCCTGTTGGAAATATTAACAGACCTGACTCATGGCTAATATATGCAATATACATTAAGAACTTTAAAATTTAAAGTGCCTTCCATAGCTGAGAGTGTCTAAAAAAATGATATATACTTACCAGAAGACACCCATCCACATATAGCAGACAGCCAAACCAGTACTGAAACACATCAGCAGAGGTTATGGAAGAGGAGTATAATGTCGATCTGTAAAGGGAAGCAGCAGATGAATCCCTGCGACCAAATTTACAGAGAGCCCTAGAATAGATTTCCCATAGGCGAAAACATGGTATCATCAGACAATACTCCCTTCACATCCCTCAGACAAACACTGTACTTAGAGAGGAACTGGGCTTTAATATGCTTAGAAGCGCCTTCCACAGAAGAAATCAAGCACAACTTGCTTTACCACCTCCTAAGGAGGCAAAGTTTGTAAAACTTAGGTATGAGTGAGGCGGGAGGTGTATTTTTAGGCATTTGAGGTTTGGGAAACTTTGCCCCCTCCTGGTAGGAATGTATATCCCATACGTCACTAGCTCATGGACTCTTGCCACCTATATGAAAGAAATATGAAGTTTGGCTGATCCAATAAGTAGAAATCAATATGAAAGCTGTGTGCACATTGTTAATAAAAACCAGATGAAAAAAAGAACAAGAGACATTGCATTAAACTGAGGGTCAAATATGAAACTATGGTATTTTTAGATTTTGCCTTGAAGCATTATAATTGAAGTGAGGAGAATGTTGCATTTACAGAAATGTTGGTTACAACAGTATATCAGAAATTGCTTTAATAGAAAAGCATTAGCAGGAATATAGTTTCTATTGAGGGCAGCATTTCTCTTCAAAGCCAGACACAGAGTGCTGTATATGAGCAGCTCACTGAAGCAGAAATCAGGTGTTTTGACAAAAAAGACAATAAAGGTCAAGTGGTTTCAACTAGCCATTAATGTGTCTAAATGGCCTGTTGCTTTGGGCTACACACAATTAGTCTTTTCATGCATTATGTCAAGAGTCATATTCGGAACTGTAGTATACTTTGTTATGGCTATCTTATCTCTTCTTTAGCAATGATTCTATTTTTATTCCTTTCACATCCAATATGCACAATTGCTACACTAATAAAATCAAATGCATTTCAGCCCCGGCTCACTTAACTATCAAGAAAGGAGTAATTTGCAACTTAAAATGTCTTCTATATCAGTATCAACATGTATATATATATATATATATATATATATATATATATATAAATATGTCACTTATGGTTCTATAGCAGCTTGCAAGTTCCAACCAGACCTCTTTGTGGGGAAGCTATCATTTCATGTACTTGAAAGCAGCTTGTGCTTTCTTGACAAGTGCGTCTCCACTTTTATCTCACTGTGATTACCACTTTCTTGTTTCTCCCATTGGAGATTAAATGTAATGTGCGTGTTTTTCAGAGGTACCGCTGTTCGTTCCAGGTCACCAAAATCCAAACAATGAAACTTGAAACACCAGTTACTTTTATTGGCAACATTGTTAAAAAATCCATGATAATAGTCCAATGCAAAACCCAGGTGGTAGCAGTTTACACAATTTGGCTACACGCTGAACTCATTATGAGTACGCCATTTAGCTGAAATGTGTAAACTGTTACCATCTGAGTTTTGCAGAGGACAATTATCATGGAGTTTTTAATATTGTTGCCAATATTCTTAACTAACTTAACTTTACTTTACAACATTTAATTACATGACCCACATTTATTATAGCACAAATGACTTGCTCTTGTGTGATTGAAACTGGATCTGTCAATCATTACAGGCAAAATAGTTTGCACCAAAAGGGCTCCAAAGCTGCTTCTGCAGCTTAATAAAATGAGTCCTTTATGTATTCACAATTGTCCTCAGCAGAACTGATTGCATAAGGTAAATCATGAATGTGCCCATTACTTTATAGCAACATTTGGAAAGATAATAATTTGAATTACAGGAAAAGAGGACAATATATATAAACTACAGTGGGGCAAAAAAGTATTTAGTCAGCCACCAATTGTGCAAGTTCTCCCACTTAAGAAGATGAGAGAGGCCTGTAAGTTTCATCATAGGTATACCTCAACTATGAGAGACAAAATGTGGAAACAAATCTAGACAATCACATTGTCTGATTTGGAAATAATTTATTTGCATATTATGGTGGAAAATAAGTATTTGGTCACCTACAAACAAGCAAGATTTCTGGCTCTCACAGACCTGTATCTTCTTCTTTAAGAGGCTCCTCTGACCTCCACTCATTACCTGTATTAATGGCACCTGTTTGAACTTGTTATCAGTATAAAAGACACCTGTCCACAACCTCAAACAGTCACACTCCAAACTCCACTATGGTGAAGACCAAAGAGCTGTCGAAGGACACCAGAAACAAAATTGTAGACCTGCACCAGACTGGGAAGACTGAATCTGCAATAGGCAAACAGCTTGCTGTGAAGAAATCAATTGTGGGAGCAATAATTAGAAAATGGAAGACATACAAGACCACTGATAATCTCCCTTGATCTGGGGCTCCACGCAAGATCTCACCCCGTGGGGTCAAAATGATCACAAGAACGGTGCGCAAACATCCCAGATCCACAAAGGCTACCATCAGTAACACACTACGCTGCCAGGGACTCAGATCCTGCAGTGCCAGACGTGTCCCCCTGCTTAAGCCAGTACATGTCCGGGCCCGTCTGAAGTATGCTAGAGAGCATTTTGATGATCCAGAAGTGGATTGGGAGAATGTCATATGGTCAGATGAAACCAAAGTAGAACTGTTTGGTAGAAACACAACTCGTCGTGTTTGGAGGAGAGAGAATGCTGAGTAGCAACCAAAGAACACCATACCTACTGTGAAGCATGGGGGTGGTAGCATCATGCTTTGGGGCTGTTTTTCTGCAAAGGGAACAGGACGACTGATCCATGTACATGAAAGAATGAATGGGGCCATGTATCGTGAGATTTTGAGTGCAAACCTCCTTCCATCAGCAAGGGCATTGAAGATGAAACGTGGCTGGGTCTTTCAGCATGACAATAATCCCAAACACACCGCCCGAGCAGTGGCTTCGTAAGAAGCATTTCAAGGTCCTGGAGTGGCCTAGCCAGTCTCCAGATCTCAACCCCATAGAAAACCTTTGGAGGGAGTTAAAAGTCTGTGTTGCCCAGCGACAGCCCCAAAACATCACTGCTCTAGAGGAGATCTGCATGCAGGAATGGGCCAACATACCAGCAAGAGTGTGTGACAACCTTGTAAAGACTTACAGAAAACGTTTGACTTCTGTCATTGCCAACAAAGGATATATAACAAAGTATTGAGATGAACTTTTGATATTGACCAAATACTTATTTTCCACCTTAATTTGCAAATAAATTATTTCCAAATCAGACAATGTGATTGTCTGGATTTGTTTCCACATTTTGTCTCTCATAGTTGAGGTATACCTATGATGAAAATTACAGGCCTCTCTCATCTTCTTAAGTGGGAGAACTTGCACAATTGGTGGCTGACTAAATACTTTTTTGCCCCACTGTACATATAATAAATATTTTTTTATAGAATCTCAAAGTGTTTAATATTCCCTTAAAGGGACCGTTCACCAAAACCTTTTCTCCCATTTAAATTGTTCCCAATGTTCCATTTTACCTTTATCCCTATTTTGGCATTTGAAATAACTGATTTTGCCTGTGGTATCCCCATCTATAGTACAAGTTTGTATACTGGAGTCTAGGCTATTGAATAGCCCAAGTAAACACAGCCAGCAGAAGAAATTACACTCCCAGTGGGGTGCTGGATAGTTAAGTAATACAATATTAATTTTCCATTGTTCTCTCTAAGTATTGAGCTTTGGTTTTCATGACAAATATACTGTAAGTTAAGGAAACAAGTGTGTGTACACAAAGTGATAACATAATTAGATATATTACGTGACACTCAACCCATTGCAATAGGCTGTGGTTTAAAAGCACAAAGCCAGCTACTTTATATATACAAATAAACCTGAAAATGCAATTTCTCATACATTTTATACTTTGTAGCTGTTATAACAAGCCATTGAAAATACATTTATATAAAAACAATTTTACAGTGTACTGTCTCTTAAATAAACACATAATGAGTAGGCAACACAAATATACATAGAACTTAAAGTGAAAGTAAATCCTAGCATTTTACAAACGCTAGGATTTACTATTGAAACAAATAAAGGGCACTTTCATTTTTGAAGTATAAGATACTTCATGTAGAAATCTCCTTTATTTGATTCAATTGATTGCCGCTCTTAGCTCCTACAGCAGCCCCCAGGTAAAAAAAATTTTTGCTAAGAGGTGACATTTTCCCCTCTTAGCCAATAGCCGCGCGGTAAATCTGGCTTGGCGCCCATGGGAGCCGGATTTACTGCACGTCATTGACTAAGAGGTGAAAACATCACCTCTTAGCCAACTTTTTTTAAGCCATGCGCTGCTGTAGGAGCTAAGAGCGGTGATCGGTTGAATAAAAAAAGGAGCTTTCTACATGAAGTATCTTACAGTAAATCCTAGCATTTGTAAAACACTAGGATTTACTTTCACTTTAAAGGGGAAATTTGTAGAAAATCACTAGACAAATATTTCTAAAGATTGTCGATCACCCTATTGCTAGGAAGGGGCACTAACGAAACAAATGAATTAGAGCATTCTATTTTTTATTAGAATGTATGGTTTAACCAGAATAGAACTGAATAGAATATAAAATACACCAGTTACTCTTAACTGTAAAAAACAATGGTAGAAATAACAGACTTTAATGCTTTGTGACTTTGTGACATTTTTTAACATGAAATCTGAGCTAAGTGGTTAAAAATCAGTAAACAGATTTCCCATAGGGTCTACATCTCAACAAGTTATCATCGTGATTTAAATACCTTTTGTTTTTTTTGTTTTTCTATTATTTTTCCTATCTCTAGCAATGTTCTTTTCCTCTCCCAAAAAAATATTAAAATAAAAAATATATAATTCTCATATTTGGCTACAATCCATCAAACACTTCTCATTTATTAAATATAATGATATGCTTTGTTGATATAACCAGATGTTGATTACTGGAGAGAGCAGCTGTCTTTATTTCCTATTGAAAGGTTATAAACCTATTTACATTAGCAGTAAGCCACCAGTATTTAAATCATACATCAAATGAATCGTTCCCTATTGGTGCAGTAAAAAATGTAACTGTTCTATGTAAAAACATTGTAGACCAAGGGCTAGATGAGACAATTTTCATTTAGCATTTTGCTGTCAACATCATTTTAATGATACATTATCAATTTAGTTTATAACATTTATCTTTGTGTTTCAAAAATAACTTGTTTTGCAATGAGCAATTGGGTTGTAAACAGATTAAATAATGAGCAAAGAATTTCTGTAAACTTAAAGAATGTTCTGTTTTTTAGGAGCTTGATAACCTTCAGGGCATTCTGCCATTTTATGTTCATAAATTTTACTTACTGAATTCAGAACAAAATATTTATAGGGAAGTACTTGTATACACCTGAACTAAATAATATAAAATGTATTGTTTTAAAAATACTTGCTTGAGTGGAGCATATAAATACATCCCAACAATTATGTATTTCTGGCTTGGACTCTTTTTTGTGAGCGGTGCCTCATTACGATGGGCTAAGTCATGAATGGCTAGTGGGCAGGATCATGGATGTGCCTGGATGGCTAGTGGGTGTATCCTGAGTCCATGGGTGGGGCTGATATAGTCCCTTAACCCTTTTGCTACCAGGAATTTCAGAGAAAAAATTGGCCAAAGTATTGACCAATTGTGAGCAATTTTAACAGAAATTGAGCTTTTGTTTTTTTTATTTACCTATGAAAACTATATATTTTTAAAGTAGACAACCCAAGGTATTGATCTAGGCCCGTTTTGGTATATATAATGCCACAATTTGGCTGCCAAATATGATCCTACAAAAAAATAATTAACTTTTTAGCAATCTTTGGGGTTCTCACTGAAATTATTTACAAAGAATAACTGCATTCCTAAGACAAATGATTGTAAAAGCTTCTCTGGGGTCCACTTTCTTCAGAAACAGCAAACATTTATAGCTTTACCATTGCCTTTTTGGCAATTAGAAGGCTATTAATTGCAGCTGTGCACCATACTTTTGAAATCCCTGGCAGTGAAGTGGTTAATCTGTTAACTTGTTAAGTACATATTTGCTGTAGTGTAGACAGGGCCACCATCAGGGGGTGACAGGGGTAACTATGAGGCAAGAACAACTTATTTAAATATATATATATATATATATATATATATATATATATATATTTTCCTACACTTTGGCAGCTACTAGAGGGTACTACAACAGAGTGCTATTGATCATGGGAAATGTTATTACAAGGAATAAAGCATTAGCATTTGAGAGCATTTCTGAGTGTGCACTAAACCACTATGCACACTGTGAGAAAGACTTGGCACTTAAGTTTGTACAGTGTGTGCCTGAGTCAGATGGCAGATCACTTTCATTTGCAGAGGAGGTAGGACTTACTTAGTAAATGTTTTTTATTTCTTTGTGCAATTAAAAACACATTTTTTTAGCAATATGCAGCAGTGTATTTATGAATATTTGACAATGCTGTAGAAATTCTATATTTAAGCCATGCAGAAATGCTTCCTCCTCAATACACAAATGGTAGGCACCCTTTTGGCAGATATATATATTTAAATTAAATTCCAGTTTACTGCCCCTTTATGCAAGGACTTTCCAGATGCAAGGAGGCATTTTATCTAAGATTTTTACATCTGCATAAAATGTTATACTCTCAGACTGATTGCTCAGTGTAGGTTAACTTAACACTGTTCAGTTTACACTACAGCTCACTTAATTTTGAAATACATACAAACAAGCCTAAATCCTGCATTTAACCAGATCTAACAGTATGAGACTGAGTACCACAACTTATGGTTCCACCAAGACCATATAGAGTACAGCATTTTAAAAATCCATAAGTACAGATGACAGATGGGAACATTTATACACCATATTTGAAGTGGTGCTCTTGGTTGGGGAGAATGGGAGAAAAAAAAAAACATATGTCAACCTTTCAAAAGCAGATTTCTTCATCTAGCCATCTACCTAGATCATTAATGTACAATTTTGAATTCACAGAATTATTTTTGTTTGCACATTTACAAATATGATTCTTTAAAAAGTGATCTCTTGCAATTTTTTTATCATGCATGTCACACAACTAGGGGATGCAAATGTGCAGAAATTTTACCTCCTGTGAGTGTTTCTGTGGGTGTCTGTTTATGTCTTTGTGATTTTGTTTGTGTCTCTATGAGTATATATGTATTGTTTTGTGGGTCTCTCTGTGAGGGTGGGTGTGTATGTCTTTGTGCATTTTCTGTGGATGTCTGTGAGGGTGTGTGCGTATGTCTTTGTGCCTTTTCTATGGGTGTCTCTGTGAGAGTGTGTCTATGTATGTCTTTGTGTATTTTCTATGGATGCCTCTGTGAGGGTGTGTGTGTGTGTGTGTATGTATGTATGTATGTGTTTTCTGTGGATGTCTCTGTGAGGGTGTGTGCGTATACCTGTGTGTTTTCTGTAGGTGTCTCTGTGAGGGTGTGTGTATGTCTGTGCATTTTCTGTGAGTGTCACTGTGAGAGTGTGTGTATGTCATTGTGTGTTTTCTGTGGATGTCTCAGTGAGGGTGTGTGTGTGTGTATTTATGTCTTTGTGTGTTTTATGTGGTTGTCTCTCTGTGTGTGTATGTCTTTGTGTGTTTTCTTTGGGTGTCTCTGTGTGTGTGTGTGTGTATGTCTTTGTGTGTTTTCTGAGGCTGTCTCTGTCAGTGTTTCCTGGGTGTATGTGCAAGTTTGCGTTTGAGTTTGTTTGTGTGTCCATTGTCTGTTACTTTTTAGGACATTTTGACCTTACTACTGATTATTCACATCTTTCTACAGACTTTAAGACAAATGAGACCTTTCCGGAAGTCATCAATCCTCCATTTAACCTTTCAATTATTGTTTAGGCAGTTCAGGACCCTTCCGTTCAGCCACTGCATGCTGTTGTTATCATTTAGTTGTCATCTTCCTTGACAAAAAGAAAATCAGAACTCCATATTTTGTTTTGTAAATCCCCATTTTTGACAAATTTGTAGTCTACCTCCTTACTTGTCAGGTCAATGAAAACAAGTGCTGAGTTTCTGTTTGGGTGTCTGTGTCTGAGTGTATTTGTGTGTTTCTTTGTATGTCTGCTAGAGTATCTATATGTGAATCCTTATGTGTGGGTGTGTGTTTGAGTATATGAGTGTGTCTGTGTGTTTCTGTGTTTATGTGTTACTACCTTTACAACATTTCCAAGTTTGACTACATGTGCATATACGTTTTAGTCATTTGTTTAAAAATTGCACATGTCAATGGGGGGGGTTCCTGATCAATGGTTAAGTCAGGGGCCCCAACATTTCTAGTGTAATCTCTCTGAGTGTAGAGATTACCTTATCACCTGACACTTTCCACCTCCTGATCCCTACCCGATCCCTCCCAAACAGCTTTCTTTCCTCCTCCCCCACAACAATGTTCATCACCATCTTAGATACAGGCAGATGATCTGCCAGTGTGTAATTTAGGGCCTTTTAAAAAAAAGTATTTACCGCACTTTTTTCCCCTAATGCAAGTCTTTAAACTAGGGATGCGGCCTATACTCGGGATGTTACACAAAACCTATAAAAATACAGGTATGCTTAGGTAAGTACGGTAAGTAAGGAGGCTGAAGAAGTATGCTTAAGTAAGTAAGGAGGCATAGTAAGTAAAGAGGCTGAGGAAGTTAAAATACAGTTACCGTTAACTAAAGCTAGCAATAGAAACACAGCCTGCTAGCATTTACCGGTACATCCACATCTGCTTCCCCAGATAAACCCGTTACCTGCTGGCTCGGACTTGACTTAGGGGCTATGAGGAATCAACTCTACTGACCGGAGGCTCTCTCCCTTTGATATCTTCTCTTCTCCTTTCCCGTTACCTAACATTTCTTTTTTCCATGGTACGTTATAAAAACAGGATAAAACAGGTTTGAAAAGCGTTTTCCTTTTTTTGTATCCTGTTTTTTAAGTACCATGGAATAAAGAATCGTTTTTATCTTCTACTTTGAGTTTCTTCTTTTTTTACCGTATATTGGCAGCCTGTGGTTATGAGAGGGCTGTGTGTGTGTGGGGGGGGGGGGGGAGGGTAAGGAGACTTACCTTACCTGTCATGGAGGGAGGGGGTCTGTGACAGAGGGAGATAGGGGGCTGAGAGGGTGAGGAGGACTGAGGTAGTTACCTGTAATAGAGTGAGTTGTGGGCACTGTGACCTGGAACAAAAACACAGAGTAGGTTAAGAGGAGGCAGCCTGTGGTTCTGAGGGGGATGTGTGTGCATGGGGGGGGGGGTAAGAAAACTTACCTTATCTATCATGGAGGGTGGGGGTCTGTGTTCGGAAGTTAGGGAGCTGAGAGGGTGAGGAGGGCTGAGGTAGTTACCTGTAATAGGGTGAGTTGTGGGCACTGTGACCTGGACCAAATACAGAGTTGGTTAAGAGGAGGCAGCCTGTGGTTCTGAGGGGGCTGTGTGTGTATGTGTGTGTGGGGGGAGGGAGGGAGGGTAAGGAGACTTACCTTACCTGTCATGGAGGCAGGGGGTCTGTGACTGTGGGAGATAGGGGGCTGAGAGCGTGGGGAGGGCTGAGGTAGTTACCTGTAATAGGGAGAGTTGTTGGTACTGTGACCTGGAACAAAAACACAGAGTAGGTTAAGAGGAGGCAACCTGTGGTTCTGAGGGGGATGTGTGTGCATGAGGGGTAAGAAAACTTACCTTATCTATCATGGAGGGAGGGGGTCTGTGTTCAGAAGTTAGGGGGCTGAGAGGGTGAGGAGGGCTGAGGGGAGGTAGTTACTTGTAATAGGGTGAGTTGTGGGCACTGTGTGAGGGAAGGAGACTGAGTGGGTTAAGAGGCAGCCTTAGAGGGTTAAGAGGGGGCTGTGTGTAAGGAGACTGTCATTGAGAGAGGGAGGCTAAGAGATTAAGGAGGAGTCTGTGTATGAGGGAGATAGGGGGGCTGAGAGAGTGAGGATGAGAGGGGCTGTGTTTAAGAATAAGATTAGAAATTGATGCTGAGAGTGAAAGGATAGACAATTTAGGAGGGAGGGGTGTATGAGGGAGAGGGGGCTGAAATAATCAGGGGGTGCATGAGGGAGAGGGGGCTGAGATGGTGAGGAGGAAAGCTGAGAGGGGAAGGAGAAAGAAGCTGTTTGTGATTGAGAAAAAGTGGGTTAGGAGAGAGGGTTGAGAGGGTGAGGAACGGTATGTGTGTGAGGGAGAGGGGAGCTGAGAGGGTGAGAAGGAGGTTTTGTGTGAGTGAGGGAAGAGCAAAGAGGGTAAGGAGGGAGCTGGGTAAAGGAAGTTAGGGCTAAGAGGGTAAAGAGGTGGGGTGTAAAGAAAAGGGGACTAAAAGCCTGAGAATTGAGGATGAGGTTATTGTTTTTTTGTACAGGAGCTAACATAAAATACGGTACCAATATGGCTGATCATGTGGAGATTGGGAGTTTGACCAGCCAATGGAAAGTTCGAAGTTACGATTCAAACTTTAAGATTAAAGTCTTAAAATACATCGAACAAACAAGCAATAGGGAAGCTGCCAAAAAATATGACATAGATGAGAAAAATGTAAGCAGATGGAAGCTGATGCAGAAGAAACTAGAAATCTCTGCTTCTACAAGGAAAACGTTCAGAGGGCCTAAGAAAGGCAGGTATTGTGAAGTTGATGCAGCAGTGCTTCTCTTCATTCAAGAGCAAAGAAAAAATGGAATGCCTGTCACCCGAAAAAACATACAATTGAAGACATTAGAAATTGCCAGTGAATTAAATATTCCCAGGCATGAATTTAAAGCAAGCCTTGGATGGTGCCGTAGATTTATGCTCAGAAATGGCCTCTCTCTAAGACGCAGGACAACACTTGTACAAAGACTACCTCTTGACTACAATGAAAAGTTGCTTGCATTCCAACGGTATGTTATAGAGCTCAGGAAAAAGCACAACTATCCATTGAGCAAAATTGGAAATGCTGACGAAACTCCAGTTTTCTTTGATATGCCAAGTAATACAACCGTGGATCAAAAAGGAGCAAAATCCATTCTAATGAGGACCACAGGAAATGAAAAATTACGTATAACAGCAATGTTATCTGTTACAGCTGATGGTCATACGCTGACACCTTATGTGATCCTAAAAAGGAAAACTATGCCGAAAGAAAGTCTTCCAAGAGGCTTAATTGTCAGATGTCATGAAAAAGGATGGATGAGCAAGGAACTGATTAATGATTGGCTTTCAGTTCTTTGGAAGATTAGGCCTGGTGCTCTTCTTGCAAAAAAAGCAATGCTGGTATTGGATGCCTTTAAAGGACATTTAACACCTGATGTAAAAAGTAAGATTGCATCCTTGAAATCCGATCTGGTTGTAATACCAGGGGGTATGACATCCAAACTCCAAGTGCTTGATGTTGTGGTCAACAAGCCATTTAAAGATAATCTACAGCAGCAGTATTCTGAATGGCTTGTGGCTGGAGATCATGCCCTCACACCAAGTGGCAAAATTAAGAAACCATCAGTGGCTTTGCTGTGTCAGTGGATTATTTCTGCATGGGACATTATATCTCCAGAATCAATCATTAAAGGATTAAAAAAATGTTGCCTGTCAAATGCATTGGATGGTAGTGAAGATGATGTATTGTGGGAAGATCAGAGAGAAGTTGATCAGGAGAATGATGAAGAAAATAGTGATAGCGATGTAGAAAGCATTGGAAGTAGTGATGAAAACCTGAGCAAAAATACAGGTATTGGTGGAGAGACAGGCAGTGAAAGTGACTAAAATTTCTCAAAGGGATGACTTAAGAACATTTGCTAATGTTGTTGATTGTTGTGCAGGGGAGAGGGTGAGGACTGTTCTCATCAGTCTCCTTGTTGTCTATTCCTTTTCCCTTTCCCTTATTTACAGTTTTCAATATTTCTGTGAGTATGGTATATAGCATACCAAAAGTGTTAAAAATACCGGTACATGTGATGCTATTCATTAAATAAAATAATATTTTACTGTTCTACTAATGTGTGTGTTTTCTTTAAGTTAAAAATTTAATTTCTTTAAAATGGCACCAAACTTTAAGGGAGCGGATTATGATCAGGTGCGGCCTATACTCAGAACAATATGGTATTTATTTATGTAGTTTAGGGGTGCATCCTTACCCTCCCACCTTCCTGAGCCTCCCCTTCAACAGCTTTCTTAACCTCCCCCCGTACATCCCAATGTTTGTTAATGGATAGGGTGACCATATTGCTGCTTTAAAAAGGGGCACATATGAAAAATACATATTTCAGGACCATTTAAAGAAATGTTTTAAATAATGTTCCATTATTAGAACCTTGACACATGTATTTTTAATATGTGTCCCTTTTTAAAGAGGAGATATAGTCACCCTATTAATGGAAGCCTATACCATTTTCTTCTGTAGCATAGGTCCACATCCCTCCTTCACCTTTAATAAACCTTTTTCTGTAGTGTAGGGAAACCACACCCATTGCTCGCATTCCTCTGCTGGGATAATTGACCCACTTCCCTCCTTCTCTTCTGCTTTTCCTAATGGATGATTGTTACCGAGAGTAATACAGACAGTGTCACTCTTTGTAACGATCAGCAATCTGGGTTCATATGGTAAAGGACGGTTGTAGCGCCCACTGTCTAAGCTGCAAATGGGGACTGCAACAGGCGGCTTTGTGTTGGATGTAGGTACTATGTTAACACAGTATGCTGGGCAAAATACTGTGTGACGCAGTACCTTCAATTAAAGGAACAGGCTAGTCGAAATTAAACTTTCATGATTCAGATAGGGCATGCAATTTTAAACAACTTTCCAATTTACTTCTATTATCTAATTTGCTCAATTCTTTAGATATCCTTTGTTGAAGAAATAGCAATGCACATGTGTGAGCCAATCACACAAGGCCTCTATGTGCAGCAACCAATCAGCAGCTTCTGAGCATATCTAGATATGCTTTTCAGCAAGTGATATCAAGAGAATTAAGCAAATTCGATAATAGAAGTTAATTAGAAAGTTGTTTAAAATGACATGCTCTTTCTAAATCACGAAATAAAAAATTTGTGTTTCATGTCCCTTTAAGAGATTAACAGCATATACTACTAGTACTCAAATGTACACAAATTGTCACATAATTAATAATAAATTACAGATGTCTGTTGTCTGCTTAGTGGTGCACACAACAATTTTTGAGGGCAATGTAATCTAGGCCTTTATATTACTATCTCAATGTGTTTACCTTTAAGATACATTTTACAAATATCACTTTTGAGTGTTCACACATGATTAAATTAAAAGCCTCAATACATATGCAATAAATTATGACTGCATGTCTGTGCATAGAAGGTTTTGGAACAAAGTACGATACAAAAGATTTCTCCTAAAATAAAATAAAAGAGATAATAACTGTAGGAATTATCATCATAACAGCTGTGATAATGCTTAAAATACATTTGTTTCCCAAAGACATACAGATATGTAAATAATTATCATCACCAAACTGAGCATTTAAAATGTGTTCCTTTTAAAGTACAGAGTCACTATCATACAAAAACCAAGCATTATATTTATCAAAAATAATATATCTCAAAAGAAAGGGAACAAAACAAAAGTGAAAAATAATCTTTAATACAAAATTTAAAACACAGATATTAGCATTCCTAAATGTATCCTAAAATATGGTGTTTTATATAATTTTAGAACTCATGGTGGTTTCACCCAATAACCTATAAATCAACAGCAATTACAAAGGCCACATGCAATCAAAATATTGTTCTTTTTAAGAATAAAATACAATGCAGTGGCTTTAAGCAAAATAATGTGTGTTGGACTAGGATTATTTTGCATACTATTTAAAATGTTGCTGTTATTGGCAATAATTATTCTGTGACTACTCTGATTTTTAGATTTAACGTAAAGGAACAGTCTAGTCAAAATTAAGCTTTCATGATTCAGACAGGGCATGTCATTTTAAACAACATTCCAATTTACTTTTATCACCAAATTTCTTTGTTTTTTTGGTATTCTTAGTTGAAAGCTAAACCTAGGTAGGCTCATATGCTAATTTCTAAGCCCTTGAAGTCCACCACTTATTTGAATGCATTTGATAGTTTTGCACAGCTAGTGGGTTTTAGCTCATGCGTGCCATATAAATAACATTGTGCATACTCCAGTGAAGTTACTTATGAGAGGGCACTGATTGGCTAAAATGCAAGTCTGTCAAAATAACTGAAATAAGGGGGCAGTCTGCAGAGGCTTAGATACAGGTAATCACAAAGGTAAAAAGTATATAAATATAACCATGTTGGTTATGCAAAACTAGGGAATTAGTAATAAAGGGATTATCTATCTTTTTAAACAATAACAATTCTGGCGTAGACTGTCCCTATAAAATTTATCTAGGGTAGCGTGAGACCCTAATATGAAATATTGATTAATGATCTGGGGTAGTTTAGGCAGGATTTGAGGATTAATTTGGTTGTTTCTATGCCCTGTTAAAGGGAAAGTAAACCTAAAAAATAATGTTATATAATTCTGCACATAGTGCAGAATTATATAACATTATTTAGGTGCTATAGCCATAAAACCCTTTTTTCACTTTTAATATTTAAAAAAACATACCGCTTTTACAGACCCGCTCTCTACTCTCTGCTGAGCGGGTCTGTTTTTTTTAGTCAGCGCATCGGGCCAGCTGTATAGTCACAACCCGGCCCGACTGCGCCATAGCATTAAGTGAAGGTCGCTCCTTCTGTCAGACAGAGCAGGAGCGAGCTGCACTTAGTATTATGGCGCGGTCGGGCCGGGCTGTGACTATACAGCTGGCCCGATGCGCTGACTAAAAAAAACAGACCCGCTCAGCAGAGAGCAGAGAGCGGGTCTGTAAAAGCAGTATGTTTTTTTAAATATTAAAAGTGAAAAAAGGGTTTTATGGCTATAGCACCTAAATAATGTTATATAATTCTGCACTATGTGCAGAATTATATAACATTATTTTTTAGGTTTACTGTCCCTTTAAGGAGTGAGGATAAGGTAGACAGAGACCCTGAGCTATTAACCCCTTCATGCTCACACACAGTCACACCTTGACAGATTGTCTTGTTTGAGACAATCTGTTTGTTTGTGACAATCAATTTAACTTTAATTGATTTTAGTGCAGTAGTTAATTTAGTATGATACTTTAGTATGATCGGGTCTACTTTTTGTGATGTTTGTTAGTGTGATCTACTTGCACATGTGCTAAGCTTGAACAAAAAAAATTGAGTTTGCTCACAAAGGGCTAGATTACAAGGGGAGCGCTATTTTATCGCACACGCTCGCAAACGGTTAGAGCTTTTTTATTTTTTAATAAAATAACTGCACTAGAAAAAAAAACGGAACTGAAAAGTGCCTTTACATTGCGGTCTATGGGAACTGTTTTATCAGTAAATATATATGTACCTGTATATGCCTATATATTTCTGTGTTAATATGTGTATATATACATATTAACACATAAATATATATGCATATAATCATATTACAAAACACACTGATTAAACAGCGCTAGCTTCCAGGGATGATTCAATATTTCTATAATGTAAAGCAATAAACACAAATTCAGTGAAGTAGATAATAATAATAAAAAAATAATAAAAGATTAATAAAGTGGATTTGCGTATATTATTTGAGAGCCACTTGTAATGAATGTCTACTTGTCTTTCTTAGCAAGCATAGATGAGCACATACATACAGCACATATAAAAATGGACTAAACAAGCTAACAAATAAAAATTCAAATACAAAAAGGTAGAAGCAATAAAAAAACACATAAACTCCTGAAGACAAACAAATGTCCTAAAGAAAAAACAAAAGACAAAAGACACAAGAAGTGCAAACAAGTGCAACTATATAATAATGTCTATACGAGACCTGCTGCTGCAAAATGACCGAAGGTGTCCTGCGCGCCTCCCGGAGTAAAGTAGAATCCCAAATCTCTGAAACACATAAGCGCAAACAGACTCAAGTGTAGGTAAGTACAACAAACACACCACGCTTTCTGAATTGTACTTACAAGATTGCAATTTATTCAGGCGGTTTGTTAACACAATATGAGATGTCCATGAAAAATCGTTCATACAGGGTGGATTAAAACATAAGTCTCTGCAAATGAGAATACCGGAACCAATGTGTCCGTCCTTAACAAGTGTCCGTAATAGTGACTCCGATTAAAGAACGCTATGTTTGGAAGCGTCAATGTAAAAGCCGGTATCGTCACTGGAGCAAAGTACGGATCCTCAAACAGTCCAAAAGGCCTCAACGCGTTTCAACCGCCAACGTGCGGTCTTTCTCAAGAGGTGAAGTCGATGCCTCTTCTCACAGTACATGCTGATATATAGCCAACCGGCTTATTTCATTGGAGGGGAAGAAAAATCTTGTTAAGTAACTAGCCTGTCTGCTTTGTCTGCTATGTAAAGCGAACTCAGATTCATATACATGATAAATTAAGAGCACATATTTTTAATGCTAATAAAAACATAATTATAAAATACTAAAAACATAATTAATAAACTGTTCTAAGAAGTATGAATTAATAAACCACTAAGAATGTCACTAATAAATTACAATATACTAATACATTTTCACAGACTTTTTTTGCCCATTATTTATGAAATGTTGAAAGATAGTGTGAAACAAACGACAAAGAGAGAACAACATTAGTACAAAAAATCTTATTAAAAACACATATTTTTTTATTTTATACTAATAAAAACATAATTATATACTGTTAAAAATATAATTAATAAACTATTCTAAGAAGTATGAATTAATAGACCGCAAAAAATGTCACCAGTAAATTGAAATATACTAATATATTTTCACAGACGCTTTTTTGCCCATTATTAATGAAATGTTAAAAAACAATGTTAAACAAACGACAAAGAGAGAACAATGTTAGTGCAAAAATCTTTTTAAAGAATAAAAGAAAAATAACTCATTACCAATATTTTCCATTATATCAGGGGTTATATGATGAACATAAGCATATAATATCATATCATCTACAATAAACTAAGTTAAAAAAAAATATATATATATACACCATATGAGTAAGGTATATATTATGCATAAATCAATACCCAAAATAATACAATAATTAATTAGAACTCCAATGTATATAATATATACACTCGTGTTACATGCAAATATGAGCAAGAATAAAACAAAATGTAAATGTAACTGAGGAAGAGAGAGAGTGATACAATGGGAAAAATAGAAGATATACACAGGGAACAGCCAGTGTGTCCTACCTACCTTATAACGGTTAGCACATATAAACTCTACCAATGGAATATATACTAAAACTAATTAAAAATATTGAAATATTCAAGACATTAAAACATTCAAAATATTAAAAATATAAAAAATATTCAAAATATTCAAAATATCCAAAACATTCAGAACAAGGACATGACATACATAAATAAATTAATTTCATCACGTACATATATATATATATATATATATATATATATATATATATATACATGCATATATACATATACACACATATATATATATACACACCTGTCCAAAAAATAATAATCACTTGAAAACTGTACACAAAAAAACCCTATCCTTGACTCCTAGCTAAAGAATGGGAAACTTACATAAAGGCTGCTAGATCTAAGTCAACATTGAGACCACCCGGACACAGACAGTTCAACTTCTGTATCCAGAATGTCTCACGTTTGCGTAATGTAAGAAGTCTGTTAGGGATGGAGGGGGGAATCCAGTCAATAACCTGCACCTTAAGTGATCTAGAGTCTCCACCATGAATATCTCTAAAGTGAAGGGGAACACTGTGCTTAGCCATCTCATTTCTAATATTGTTAAGGTGTTCTGACACTCTATGCCTGATCTTTCTTTTAGTGCGACCCACATACATAAGGCCACACCCACAAGTTAATAGATATACAACATGAGTAAAATCACACGTGCAACGGCATTGAATCTTAAAATTACGAGATTTATCACTATTTGTGAAGTTAAGATCTTTGTTTACATGTTTGCACATTCCACTGTTGTGTTTACCACATTTATATGTGCTTTCTTTCAGACTTAACCAGTTACTCTTACTCGCTGTTGTTTTATCTCCTTTCACTGCTTTCAATTTGCTAGGGGCTAACAGATTTCTCAAGTTTCTACCCTTCCTAAAGGTGATTTGGGGATGTTCCGGTATTGATGATGCTAACATACTATCTGTTTTTAATATACCCCAGTGTTTCCTAAAGGCCTCCTTAAAGATCGTATGGCCTTCATTGTAGGTAGTTATGAATCTAATAGAATCCTGATCCTGTCCATTGTGTTTATGATGCCTACCTGTCGAACTCATATAATCTGTTCTTAACAGAGAATCCCTAGTAAGCCCCACAGCCTTAATCCTAGAGTCCTCAATTTTGACGGGATCATATCCTTTGACTGTAAATTTATTCGCCATGATGTCTGCTTCTTTATTGAAATCGCTAATAGAGCTACAATTTCTTCTCAATATGAGAAACTGGCTATATGGAATGTTGTCTTTCCAATGGCGTTGATGGGCATTAGTGATAATAAAATAGCAGTTACCAACTATAGGAAACCCACTGAAAGAAATAGCTTTATTGACTATAAGAGTGCCCATCAACGCCATTGGAAAGACAACATTCCATGTAGCCATTTTCTCAGATTGAGAAGAAATTGTAGCTCTATTAGCGATTTCAATAAAGAAGCAGACATCATGGCGAATAAATTTATAGTCAAAGGATATGATCCCGTCAAAATTGACTGGATTCCCCCCTCCATCCCTAACAGACTTCTTACATTACGCAAACGTGAGACATTCTGGATACAGAAGTTGAACTGTCTGTGTCCGGGTGGTCTCAATGTTGACTTAGATCAAGCAGCCTTTATGTAAGTTTCCCATTCTTTAGCTAGGAGTCAAGGATAGGGTTTTTTTGTGTACAGTTTTCAAGTGATTATTATTTTTTGGACAGGTGTGTATATATATATATATATGTGTATATGTATATATGCACGTATATATATATATATATATATATATATATATATGTGTACGTGATGAAATTAATTTATTTATGTATGTCATGTCCTTGTTCTGAATGTTTTGGATATTTTGAATATTTTGAATATTTTTTATATTTTTAATATTTTGAATGTTTTAATGTCTTGAATATTTCAATATTTTTAATTAGTTTTAGTATATATTCCATTGGTAGAGTTTATATGTGCTAACCGTTATTAGGTAGGTAGGACACACTGGCTGTTCCCTGTGTATATCTTCTATTTTTCCCATTGTATCACTCTCTCTCTTCCTCAGTTACATTTACATTTTGTTTTATTCTTGCTCATATTTGCATGTAACACGAGTGTATATATTATATACATTGGAGTTCTAATTAATTATTGTATTATTTTGGGTATTGATTTTTGCATAATATATACACCTTACTCATATGGTGTATATATATATATATATATATATATATATATATTTTTTTTTTTAACTTAGTTTATTGTAGATGATATGATATTATATGCTTATGTTCATCATATAACCCCTGATATAATGGAAAACATTGGTAATGAGTTATTTTTCTTTTATTCTTTAAAAAGATTTTTGCACTAACATTGTTCTCTCTTTGTCGTTTGTTTAACATTGTTTTTTAACATTTCATTAATAATGGGCAAAAAAACGTCTGTGAAAATATATTAGTATATTTCAATTTACTAGTGACATTTTTTGCGGTCTATTAATTCATACTTCTTAGAATAGTTTATTAATTATATTTTTAACAGTATATAATTATGTTTTTATTAGGATAAAATAAAAAATATGTGTTTTTAATAAGATTTTTTGTACTAATGTTGTTCTCTCTTTGTCGTTTGTTTCACACTATCTTTCAACATTTCATAAATAATGGGCAAAAAAAGTCTGTGAAAATTTATTAGTATATTGTAGTTTATTAGTGACATTCTTAGTGGTTTATTAATTCATACTTCTTAGAACAGTTTATTAATTATGTTTTTAGTATTTTATAATTATGTTTTTATTAGCATTAAAAATATGTGCTCTTAATTTATCATGTATATGAATCTGAGTTCGCTTTACATAGCAGACAAAGCAGACAGGCTAGTTACTTAACAAGATTTTTCTTCCCCTCCAATCAAATAAGCTGGTTGGCTATATATCAGCATGTACTGTGAGAAGAGGCATCGACTTCACCTCTTGAGAAAGACCGCACGTTGGCGGTTGAAACGCGTTGAGGCCTTTTGGACTGTTTGAGGATCCAGTGACGATACCGGTTTTTACATTGACGCTTCCAAACATAGCGTTCTTTAATCCGAGTCACTATTACGGACACTTGTTAAGGACGGACACATTGGTTCCGGTATTCTCATTTGCAGAGACTTATGTTTTAATCCACCCTGTATGAACGATTTTTCATGGACATCTCATATTCTGTTAACAAACCGCCTGAATAAATTGCAATCTTGTAAGTACAATTCAGAAAGCGTGGTGTGTTTGTTGTACTTACCTACACTTGAGTCTGTTTGCGCTTATGTGTTTCAGAGATTTGGCATATAATCATATACTTACATATTTACAATGTGCTGCCATCGCTGCGTGACTTACACCCTTTGCTGCGCTAGTTCTCATGCAGTGTTTCCGATTGTAGCCTATGGAAGCGTGCTCTCATGAGCGCAATTTTTCCAAGCAATGTGAACGCAAACTCGCACTCACATTACTGTCAACTTGTAATATCAGCACACATTAGCATACGCTGGTATTACTCAGTGGAGCACAAATATTGCTTTCACAAAAGTGATATTTATCGATTCACTTGCAAATCTGGCCCAAAATGTATCTATTTTTCAAGTGACTAATTTTCATGTGCAAAATCACTCTTTTTTCAATGTAAAGCCAATTTATTGGTGCAGAACATATTTTTGCATTTTTTCATTTGAGTTTCGACTATCACTATTATCTGAGGGCTCATTTCCATTGAGTCATTAAAAATAAAGCTGTATGCTGTTAACGCAGCCAACAGCTAAAAGTAGTTTAATGCAGGTGTAAGTTAACGCTTCCATTCGACATCGGATTTCTCAAAAAATGCACCATAACAAGTTTGTTGCTGTGGTAACCAGACCTTACACTATAAAATTTACTTCAGCTCTCCTTAACTGTGATCACCTCTATAGATAAACAAAAACAAAGATACATTGGATTCATTGTAAAATGAAATTATAAAAATAAATAATAAAATAATGAAAAAAAATTAGGCAAAGGCCTAATTGGGATTAAGAAGATAGCTGCTAGATTTTATTTTTATGTGTAAATACATATTACTATTTAAATCAGAACATAACATTAACTAGTACTATATCTGGGCAAGCAATAAATATTACAAATAACAATACATTTATTTGTTTAAATATTTGTTATTGAAGTTTTTTCCTTTTGAACAAATAATGCATCAATAATAAATGGACCTTTACAAAGTACAATATGAATAATCAACTTGCTTAGCACAGTGGCTATGATAGTATAAAATTGTACACTGCAAACCTGCCAAGTCTATGAAGATTGTCTGCTTTGGTCCAGTATCTTGAAACAGTAGTAAACTTCCAGAATTTTCAAGTTAACATTTATAGTAATTATAAAAGGGGAGATAAGAGAAGAGTTCATGGAGTAGAGAAGAGATAGAAAAAAAAAAAAAAGATCTGTAGTGAACACTTGCGGAATCTGCTTATAGTTTTATCTATATCCTAACAGACCTGATTTCCAACACACCCCCTTGTCTGCATTCTAACAGAATCTTCCCATACTATCCATTCTCCCAAACCTTTAAGAAATAATTTCTGTTGTCTAATAAGGAGGATGCAATGCTGGCCATTTGATGGTAGTATTTAATTTTGTTAAGTATAACATCATAGTGAGGGATCGCAGTCCTCCAATATTTTGCTATAACTGTTCTCACAGCTGTACATATGATACCCACTAGCTTTAAAGAATGCCTCGATAGGCCCATAATGGGAAAGTATAGGAGGGCTTGTTTCATATTTAGTGCAATCTGCTTATTGAATATTTTACTTAATATCTCAGAAGTGGCTACCCATACCTTCGCACTTTTCGGGCACTCCCACCACATGTGAATGTAAGTGCCTTCGACTTGACAGCCTCGGTAACACTGGGGTGGATTGGTGATGTTAATGTCTATTTGATAGTGTCTGAATCTGCTTGGGTGAATATACCATCTACAGTATATACAACCTTTATATAGTTTTCTTTCAACCTTTTTGAATTATGTCTGCCCATTCTTTAATATCTCTAGAGAGGTTGACTTCTCCTTCCCATTTTTTAATGAAGTTTAACTTCTGTGGTAGATGGCCTGAACCCAGAAACTTATATAGACTGGAAATTGCACCCCTAACCCTAATTGCGGAGCTACATAGTTTTTCAAACAGTGTGGGGTTATATGGGTCCCCAGGTCTACGGACTTCATCTATTCTGGATTTTAACTGAAAGTAGTGAAACCAGTAGTGTGGTGTGGAGGGTGTAAGGCTATTGTATTGGTCAAATGATAGGACATCTGTATCTCATAGTGTATCAGCTATTCTATATAAGCTTTTATTAGCCAAAATTTCACTAGTCTTGTTTCTACAGCTATTTGAGAATACATCCAAAGGTGTCAAAGGTGAGCCCTTAGGAATCAAAATATATATTTTTTGGAGATTATCCCATAGACCCAAGATATGTGCCAGCAATACATATTTTGTCCAGGAGTCTGGTCTGTCTTTTTTAGGCGTTCCAAAACATCCGATAGATTGGTTTAAGATTTAAAATATCACTCTCTTAATCGCTGTTAGAGTTATGCAAGTGCGCTGTTTGAGCTAGCCGAGCTGCATTAAAGTAAACCTGGAAATCAGGTACCCCTAATCCTCCCTGCTCTTTGTTTTTTAAGATAGTGTTCCTATTGATCATTGCCTTTTTATTAGACCAAATAAATTCAAGGACATGTTTCTGAAATTTTTTGATGTCTCTTGAGGGAACATTAACAGGAAGCAATCTAAACAGATATAATAGTTTTGGGAGTATTATCATCTTGCTAACCACCATTTTCCCATAGAATGATATCTTGCATGTGCCCCAGGTTTTCATTTCTTTATGAAGATATTTATAGAGGGGGGAATAGTTAAGTTTATACAAATCTCTTAAATTATATGGAATTGAAACTCCAAGGTATTTGATCGCCTGAGTGGCCCATTTGAAATTGAAGTTTATTTCTAGTAGATTTTTTGTATGACTAGGGAGATGCACCTCAATCGCGTCACATTTGTCATTATTTAGCTTATAACCAGACAAGGTTCCAAAGGTTAGTAGAAGGTCGTATAAAATTGGTAACAACAGTAATCGCTTGCTAATTGTCAATATAATGTCGTCTGCGAATAAGGATAATTTGTGTTTGGTTTTACCCACCGTTACGCCAGCAATGTCTTTATGATTTCTAATGCTAATGGATAGAGGTTCAATGCAAATGGCAAACAACAAGGGTGATAATGGGCACCCTTGCCTGGTGCCATTGTGGATGCCTGCCTGATTTAGGGACCATGCATATTCGAGCTGTCAATAGTTCAGTTGGGATACTACCCCCACCCATTATGTAATTAAATGATTCAACCAAGTGAGGAATAAGTTCGATTGAAAACTTTTTGTAAAAGCTTCCCGAGTATCCATTGGGACCCGGGGCTTTGTTACTTTTGAGTTGTTTTATTGCTATATATATTTCCTGAGCTGTAATTGGGGAATTCAGTTGATCTAAAGCTTGAGATGACAATTGTTTAGGAATGCTTTGATTTTATTTATTCTAGAGTCAGTCTGGGTCTGTTGTAGTTTGTATAAGGATTGATAAAAGTCGGCAAAGGAATTAGCGATATGGGAAGGATTATTAGTTATCGAACCTGAGGGTAGTTGGATTTGGGGGATAGAGGTGGATCTGGTAATGTTTCTAATTTTCCTGGCCAACATTCGGTCAGGCTTATTAGCGTATACAAAGTATTGTGCATTTAATTATCCTTAGTGAGGCTAAAGCCTCTTCATCAAGCAATTTGTCTAGCTCAGCTATCTTAGTTTTAATTATATTAGCTAAATTAGGGCTTCTGGCTATTAAGATCTTCAATCTCTAGCTTTTTTCCCTCTATTAGCTTTTTTTTAGGTTTACCTACCTATGTTCACTTTTTCCTCGATTAAGATTCCTCTAAGGAAAGCCTTGAACACCCCCCATATATTTAGAGGATTGGGCATTTAATTTTTATTATCTAACCAAAAGTGTCTAATTTGTTGGTTGAGCTTTCTTAATAGGGATGGGTCTAGAGACCAAGACCTGTCTCTGAAGGGGTCAAAAAAAGCCACTCAATGAAATTTCCACAATGGAGTGATCAGACCAGCTAGTTTGCACTATATCAGCATATGTTGTTAATGGGCATAGGATTTGGCTAGCAAAGATATAATCGATCCGGGAGAAGGAATTATGAGCCGCAGAGTAATATGTATAGTTTTTAACTCTCAAATTGTGGATTCTTCAAACATCTAACAGATTATGATCTAGTATGAAATCGCTCAGAATTTTTTTGGGAGATGTACCCGTTGGGGGGGATCTATCAATTTTATCATTGAGTGTTAGGTTAAAGTCCCCGCCCAGAATAATTTTGTATTTTTAACATGAGGTCAATAATTTACTTATTTTGGCCATAAAATGTCCCTGATTCTCATTTGGGGCATAGATATTCCCCAGCACTACCGTATTGCCGTTTATTTTCCCTTTAAGAATTATAAATCTTCCGTCCGAGTCTCTTACTACCTCTTCTTCCTGGAAATTGAAGGATGCATGTAAAATAATAGAGACACCCTTTTTTTTCCTTTGGCCAAATGAGTGGTATTGGATTGGAAAAGCTGAGTCCCAATATTTTGGGTTCTGTGTGGAGGAAAAGTGAGTCTCTTGTAGCATAATAATATCTGCCTGTCTGCTTTTGTAGTCTGCAATAACTTTTTTCCATTTAACGTGAGAGTGTAGTCCTCTCACATTATGTGAAATTATTTTAAATGACATTTCGAGTCAATGTGGTCAAGCAAATGAGTACCTAAGTAATGTGATACCAGGCTAAATAGTGCCTAGTGTACCTGTCATTGTAACCTTAATTGCTCAGTTCCCCCACAGTCCACCACCAGAACTTTACGTTCATGACCCTGAGAGAGAGAGAAAAGCTAGAAAACAGAAAAGAATATTATTAATAAACATACAAACAACAAATAATAGTAGTATCAGTATTAGATGCACATTTTTTTTACAATATGTGATGGTTTCATGGTGTATAAATGATTTATCTATCACAGGCTAATATAGTCATTCTAGACATGTAAAAGTTACCTATCAGTAACCTGCATACATAATTTTTATTTCATAGGGGTTACTGATATATGAATCTATAACATTAGGGGATAACATTAAAGCAATGATATGGGATAGGTGTATTGGGTATAATAGCTAATGGCTAATATTTAATATAAATCTTCTGAGATTAATTTAGGGGGGACCAGGACATTATTGGTTTAGGTATGTTTAGTACACCTCATTACTCCTATTGGGTCACTGTGATCCCAGGATGTATCAGTAGCCTCCCGTAATCTTGGGGAGATAGTGTATCAGAGCCCTATGTAGTTAATATAGAATAAACTTGAGACATAATTTTGCTATCCCCCAACATGGGCAGCTTCTAAACCTTTTCTAACAATAACAAATTTGTATTAATTCTGAGGTGAAGGGTTCCTATATTCTCAATCTTATAGGTTAAGGAATGTTGATCTCTCTTCATTACATTTAGTGGGCCAATGTAATCCTAGAATATAACAGAGATCTCTCTTGGCCTTGGGGAGATAGTGTAGTAGCGCCCAATGTAGATAATACAGTATGAACTTAATACTTAAATTTACTAATCCCAACATGGGTAGCTTCTAAACCTTTTATAACAATAATACATTTATCTCAACTCCAAGTTGAAGGGATCTTATAGGACTCCATTTCTCAGCCTCAGTTGAATATCCCATCTTAAAGCATATTACAAAAGATGGTCCTCTACAAACTTTACAATTAGTTAATGGATCTCGGACTCTTCATCTTATTATTACATTTTTTGGGTCAATAACCAAAGAGTTCCAGTGAGTATCCTGCTCTGGACCCTAAAAAAGTTTGTAAACAGACCCCATGGGTCCAAGTCAGTGAAGTATGGACACCAGCTCTCTTCATCCATTAGTTGCAGCTTTGGCTTGTGGGTCTGGGACATCATCCAAATGGTCTCTGACCCTTCTGGTGGGTGTCGCAGCCTTGGGAACTCTGTTCCACATCTGTTGGATCTGTTTCTTTGGAGGTCTAGGTTGCAATTATAAAGGAGTGTCCTCTCTTACTAAACGTAAGGAAAGTCCAGCAGCACCACAGTAGTTTATCTTTCAAACTTTATTAGTACCTGGAGGTAAGAAGATGACGTTTCGGGCTCAGTAGCCCTTATATGATTAAGGGCTACTGAGCCCGAAACGTCATCTTCTTACCTCCAGGCACTAATAAAGTTTGAAAGATAAACTACTGTGGTACTGCTGGACTTTCTTTGCTTTTGATGTATGGGAGTCTTTGAGCAGTGGCTCCTCCAGCTTTGCACACCAAATCTACATCACTGGTGCTTGAGTCATTTTGAGACTGTGGATTCTTACTAAACGTAGTTAACGGATGAGATCCATGTCCTTTTCCAGAGAGGTGCAAGAATATGTGGTTTTATTGTAAAGAAAGACAAGTCTAAATGGGAATGTCCATCGATATTTGATCTGAGCTTTCATTAGAACCGTGGTAACTGGTTTAAGTTTTCTCCTCTTACGCAAAGTAATAGGAGAGAGGTCAGCAAACAATTGTAGTTGATGGCCTTCAAATTCTATATTTTGTTGCATTCTAGTGGTTTGCAGAAGCCGGTCTTTGGTAGAGTAATAGTGGAATTTGAGTATGACTTTTCTAGGTGTATTTGGAATTCTTGGCTTGTTTAGAGCTCTGTGGATCCTGTCAATCAGGAAAAAGCTCTCCTCGATCTCCGGGAGCAAATGGCATAGGATCCTAAGAAGGACATCGTTAAGCTTATCATACGTTTCTGGAAGGTTTCTGAGTCTAACATTAGACCTCCGGGATCTGTTCTCCAAATCTTCAAGTTGTGACTCAAGCTGATCTATATTGTTGTTTTGAGCTTGAACAGAGTTTTGGATGTTTGGGATTTCCTCTATAATCTCTCCAACTTTGTCTTCTAGGACAGAGGTTCTATGGTCAATTTTCTTAAAGGGACAGTAAAGTCCAAAAAAACTTTCATGTTTCAAATAGGGCATGGAATTTTAAACAACTTTCCAATTTACTTTTATCACCAATTTTGCTTTGTTCTCTTGGTATTCTTAGTTGAATGCTAAACCTAGGAGGTTCATATGTTACTTTCTTAGACCTTGAAGGCCGCCTCTAATCTAAATGCATTTTGATAGCTTTTCGCCACTAGAGGGCATTAGTTCACGTGTGTCATATAGATAACTGAGCTCTTGCACGTAAATTTACCATGGAGACAGATCTGATTGGCTAAAATGCAAGTCTGTCAAAAGAACTGAAATAAGGGGGCAGTCTGCTGAGGCTTTGATACAAGGTAATTACAGAGGTAAAACATGTATAATTATAACTGTGTTGATTATGCAAAACTGGGGAATTGGTAATTAAGGGAATATATATCTTTTAAAACAACAAAAATTCTACTGTTGACTGCCCCTTTAATGTCGCTTCTTATATCCTTAATTGCAGCTTTTAGTTCTATTTGGAATACCTCTTTAATTTGCTGAACTAGAGTACTACTGGAAGATAGAGCCTAATCCTCTGTACTAGTGTCTAGTATGGTGTCTGTCAATTCACCCTTATGAGAGGCCACTCTGTCTTGGAGCATGGTTTTTTCTTTGCTTGAGCCTTGGATAAGCAGTCCCTGACGAATTGGGTCTTTCCCTTCATTGTATGTTAAATATTATCTGGCAGGAATAGATCTTGTCTAGCCTTACATTGTGATTGGCACTTCTACAAGATGTCTACCATATACCTGAACACCCTTAGTAGGAATAAGTTTACAGCATGTCACTACAGTGTTTTGGGTGAGGGTACTTTTTATTATTCTTAGGGGGACCTAACCTCTGAAATCGCAAGGTGCCATGTAGATGTCTTAATGAATAATACCCCTCACTCAAATGGGATATCTCACATAGTGACCACAGTCCTCTTATTAAGATGGACCTAAAATGACATGCAAATCTGAGGAGCTCTATTACATTCCCTCCAGTGTATATAAAAGGCTTGACCCTCGAAAGCCTATGTGTGTTTTAAAGTCTTTAGTGGGAAGAGTCCTAGGGTAGTTCCAAAGTCGCAACTATTTAAGCTGCCTCTTCAGTCCAAGGAGAAGTGGTAGGAGTTTTTTTATTAGGGCCATATAAAAAGGAACTTTGTTTCTCTATGTTATTGTACTTATATTTATGGCTTGTTTGCTAAGCTATATATTCTGAAGAATAGGTGCCAACTTTCTAATTTGGGTGTCTTATCGTTCTGATTGCGCAGCAATTGTTATTTCAACTGAATTAGGTTTAAGGGAGAGGACACTGTAACTTAAAATGGCGTCTTTTCCCGCTGAAATTGCAATGTATTGAAAGTGGCCCTTAAACGATCTTACGGCTCTTCCTTTATGTCTAGCCATTGTCAGTTTATGTCCCCAATTGATTGCCCCTTTATAAAGTTAAGAATAGGCACCTGGCCTGCACCCTTTCCTTACTGACTCCTGACGGCTATTTGTGCAGTGTTGGTCCTTCGACTGCTAAGACGTGCACCTCCTGATGCGGTTAGTCCGGTCTTTATGTCCCGGCGGTAAAGGCATCCACTGTGCCTGTGCTAGCTCCTCTCAAGAATCTGCAGTCCTATTCAGCCGTCGGAGCGGAGCCCTGACCCTCCAGCGGCTGCAAGTGTCTTCAACAGTCTCAGGCAAACAGATCTCACAGTTATCAGGTTCCGTAGCTTGACAAGATCCACCTGTTGTACACAGATCCTCCTCACAGCTTTAGGGATTCCCAGGGATTAATAGTTGTATGTTGGCATAGTGGAGTTATCGAGGATATAAATTAATCTAGTTGGAGCTCTCTGCCGACACGTCTTGCTCCCTTGGCTGCTAGCTACGCCTCCCATAACAATACATTTATAAAGAGAAACACTTGCATTGCTTGAAAACGTTAATATCTCAATGAAAAAGTTGCCTCAAAAACCTTATTTTCCTCTTTTACATCTAGTCCAGCATGCCGTAATGTTTGAGACCTTATCGACAGCTTACTGGTATAAATTTGTGCTTTTCAACTTCTATTATTTTCTATGGGCAACGTAATTCTTTTTCAGCAGCTGGAGCCCAGCCACCAGTAATGATGGCAGCGTTCCATTATAAACTGACAATAAGTCTAATGGCTTCCAAAAGCAGTTTTTTCATTCTACAACCTCATGAAAACCCAATTGCGGCTCAAAGGAAACAAGCCCTGAGAAGGAGATGAGAACTCACCCAACAGTCTTTTCATCTATTGTCCAGCATTTAGAGATTTACTTCTAGATCATGATCTACCTTTTGGGTACACATGGTTTGGAGATTTTCATACATCATTTTAAGAATTATATCACAAAATTAGTCTTCCTCAGGGTTATAGTATTTTTGCCTTTGGACTGATTTTCCACAGGAAAAAATCTAGGGAAATCAATTGAACGTGAGAAAGACTATGGGGGATATTTATCAAAGGTCTGGTGGACCTGATCCGACAGTGCGGAACAGGTCCGCCGGACCTCGCTGAATGCGGAGAGCAATACGCTCTCCATATTCAGCATTGAACCAGCAGCTCTTGTGAGCTGCTGGTGCAACGTCGCCCCCTGCAGATTCACGGCCAATTGGCTGCCAGTAGGGAGGTGTCTTTAGACCGCTGCCTCATAACTGCTGTTTCTGGTGAGCCTGCAGGCTCGCCAGAAACATGGGCCCCATTACCATGACCTCTTTGGATTGCGCTATAAGGCTAATGAAAAGTTGTTTTACAATTTACATCTACAAAACAAACAAAATTAATTAATTAATTAATTAACTAATAAATACCATTTAACATAATAATACAGACAAGCAAAAATATTTTTCAGAGTCATATCTAAAATGTATTTCGGTTATAAAGAATTTTAAAATGTTTTAAGTACGGTTAACATAAGCACAATAGAAAATATGATATCATGGAGATGATATTTTGAGCACAACAAGCCACTACTCAATATTTCTTTCTTCTAGCTGGGCTCAGAAGCACTGTTCGGAAACGGTCTATGGAGTCTTGCTGAGTTTTGATCGGTACTGCACTTTCCACTATGTTTTTAATCTGTCCATTGATGTAGCAGATTAGTTTACATTTCATAAAATCAACAAAATCACTTAAGAAACATCCTTGAGTAAAAAAACTACAAGCAAGTAGGGAGGATAGAGGCTTAGATTATTACTGGCAATTTCATATTGTAAATCACTAATGCTGAGATGAAAGCAGCATAGCAACTATGGGTCCCCAACTGCAGCAACAACGATTATTATTTTATTTATAAAACACCAACAGATTACACAGTGCAGAGGAAGTGCACATGGGCTACTATATAACATTGTATAACGGATATTACATTAATTGATGGGGAGAAAAAAATAAATAAAACTTGTTCTGTTTATAAAATGAGCTTACAATCTAACAATAAACAGCAATGCAAATTATCATGTTTTAAACAAGATAATGTATATATAGTAACTTTTGTAAGTTCATTTCTAAAAAGACAGTGACAGTGGGAATGTACTAAAGAGAGATATTTCATGTGGGGTGTAGGATGTACTATAGGTTCTGGTTTCTTTTTGTGATATATGGAAATTAATTCAGTGTCAGATAAAGCAATTGAAAAGATTGACACTGTGGAACCTGTTGGCACTCTATAAATAACTGATAATAATAATAATGAAACCCTTAAAAGACCACAAAATGCAGTAGAATTGCATAATTAACAATAAAAAGACAGTGCAATAACACCTACTCTGTATTTAAAATAAGCAGTAGATTTTTTTCTATCATTTTTATTTTTTCTCCAATTTTCCGGCCCCTTGTATCATGTGGCAGACATCAGCCAATTATAAACTAGTATACGTATACCCTGTGAGCTTGTGCACATGCGCAGTAGGATCTTGTTCCCCAGAAAGTGTGTGTATAAAAAGACTGTGCAAAATTTAATAATGGAAGTAAATGATAAAGTGTATTAAAAATGCATGCTCTATCTGATTCATAAAATATTTTTTTGACTTTAAGCTTTTCAACTGTCTTGTGCACAGTAATGGTAACATTAAAGGGCCAGTAAACATAGAAAATAATGTTATACAATTCTGCACATAGTACAGAATTAAATAACATTATATTAGTGCTAGCTTTATAGAACCTAATATTGCCAGCGAACTTTTATTAAAAAATAGTGTTTTCCAGACCTGCTCTCTGTGCTCTACTGAGCGGGTCTGTTTTTTGCACTGAGCGCATCTGGCCAGTTGTCTAGTCACAGCCTGGCCCAACCGCGCCATTACACTCAGTGCAGCTCGCTCCTGCTGTCAGACAGAGCAGGAGTGAGCTGCACTGAGTGTAATGGCGCGGTCCGGCCGGGCTATTAATAGAACAACATTTGTTGTTCTATTAATTGTTGTTCTATTAATTCCGGATCAAACAATATTGGGCCATGTGGCACTTCTGTCTTTTCTCTTCACCTATTCTAAATTAAAAAGTTCAAAGCTCTTTTACCTTACCAGCCCTTAAAAGGACCTTTTGCGGGGCATTCCCCAAAGAATTCAGGTCTTTTGCCTGTAAAAGAAAACTACAACCCCCCCAACATTAAAACCCACCACCCACATACCCCTAATCTAACCCAAACCCCCCTTAAAAAAACCTAACACTACCCCCCTGAAGATCATCCTACCTTGAGTCGTCTTCACTCAGCCGAGCCACCGATGGAACTGAAGAGGAGATCCGGAGCGGCAGAAGTCATCATCCAGACGGCGCTGAATAAATCTTCCATCCGATAGAAGTCTTCATCCATGCGACGTCTTCAATCTTCATCCATCCGGAGCGGAGCGGAGCCATCTTCAGACGAGCCGACGCGATGAATGGATATTCCTTTAAGGGACGTCATCCAAGATGGTGTCCCTTCAATTCCGATTGGCTGATAGGAATTGAAGGGACGCCATCTTGGATGATGTCCCTTAAAGGAATATCCATTCGTCGGTAGTCGTCGGGAAGAAGAGGATGGCTCCGCGTCGGCTCGTCTGAAGATGGCTCCGCTCCGGATGGATGAAGATTGAAGACGCCGCATGGATGAAGACTTCTATCGGATGGAAGATTTCTTCAGCGCTGCCTGGATGATGACTTCTGCCGTTCCGGATCTACTCTTCCGTTCCATCGGTGGCTCGGCTGAGTGAAGACGACTCAAGGTAGGATGATCTTCAGGGGGGTAGTGTAAGGTTTTTTTAATGGGGGGTTTGGGTTAGATTAGGGGTATGTGGGTTTCAATTTTGGGGGGGTTGTATTTTTCTTTTACAGGCAAAAGAGCTGAATTCTTTGGGGCATGCCCTGCAAAAGGCCCTTTTAAGGGCTGGTAAGGTAAAAGAGCTTTGAACTTTTTAATTTAGAATAGGGTAGGGAATTTTTTTATTTTGGGGGGGTTATTTTATTAGGGGGCTTAGATTAGGTGTAAGTAGCTTAAAATTGTTGTAATATTTTTTAAATGTTTGTAAGTTATTTTTTTTATTTTTTGTAACTTAGCTTTTTTTATTTTTTGTACTTTAGTTAGTTTATTTAATTTAATTTAATTGTAGTTATTTGTAACTAATTTATTTACTTAATTTATTGATAATGTAGTGTTAGGTTTAATTGTAACTTAGGTTAGGATTTATTTTACAGGTAATTTTGTATTTCTTTTAGCTAGGTAGTTATTAAATAGTTAATAACTATTTAATAACTATTCTAACTAGCTAAAATAAATACCAAGTTACCTGTAAAATAAATATAAATCCTAAAATAGCTACAATGTAATTATTAATTATATTGTAGCTATTTTAGGGTTTATTTTACAGGTAAGTATTTAGTTTTAAATAGAAATAATTTTATTAAAGTATAGTGTAGTGTTAGGTGTAATTGTAACTTAGGTTAGTTTTTATTTTACAGGTTAATTTCTCTTTATTTTACTAGGTAGCTATTAAATAGTTAATAACTATTTAATAGCTATTGTACCTAGTTAAAATAAATTGAAAGTTGCCTGTAAAATAAATATAAATTCTAAGATAGCTACAATATAATTATTATTTATATTGTAGCTATATTAGGGTTTATTTTAAAGGTAAGTATTTAGTTTTAAATAGGATTAATTTAGTTAATAAGAGAAATATTATTTAGATTTATTTAATTAATATTTAAGTTTGGGGGGTCTTAGGGTTAGGGTTAGACTTAGGTTTAGTGGTTAATAATTTTATTATAATGGCGGCGGTGTAGTGGGGGCAGGATAGGGGTTAATACATTTATTATAGGTGGCGACGGTGTAGGGGGGGCAGGATAGGGGTTAATAAATGTATTATAGGTGGCGACGGTGTAGGGGGGTCAGATTAGGGGTTAATAAGTTTAATATAGGTTGCGGCGGGGTCCGGGAGTGGCGGTTTAGGGGTTAAACTATTTATTTCGTTGCGGCGAGGTCCGGGATCGGCAGGATAGGGGTTAAAAACTTTATTATAGAGGGCGACGGTATAGGGGGGGCAGGATAGGGGTTAATAGGTATAATGTAGGTTGCGGCGGGGTTTGGGAGCGGCGGTTTAGGGGTTAATCATTTTATTATAGTGGTGGTGGGCTCCGGGAGCGGTATTTTAGGGGTTAACATATTTATCATAGCTTGCGGTGGGCTCCGGGAGTGGCGGTTTAGGGGGTTAACATATTTATTATAGTGGCGGTGGGCTCCGGGAGCGGCGGTTTAGGGGGTAATACTTTTATTTAGTTGCGGCGGTGTAGAGGGGGGCAGATTAGGGGTGTTTAGACTCGGGGTACATGTTAGGGTGTTAGGTGTAGACAGCTCCCATAGAAATCAATGGGATATCGGGCAGCAGCGAACATGAACTTTCGCTATGGTCAGACTCCCATTGATTCCTATGGGATCCGCCACCTCCAGGGCGGCGGATTGAAAACCAGGTACGCTGGGCCGGAAAAGTGCCGAGCGTACCTGCTAATTTTTTGATAACTAGCAAAAGTAGTCAGATTGTGCCGCACTTGTGTGCGGAACATCTGGAGTGACATAAGAATCGATCTGTGTCGGACTGAGTCCGGCGGATCGAAGCTTACGTCACAAAATTCTTCTTTTGCCGGTCTCTAGCCTTTGATAACTAAGGCGAATCAGCCTCGCCACAAATACGCTGCAGAATTCCAGCGTATTTGAGGTTGACGGCTTGATAACTAGGCCCCACAATCTCTAAATCGTCATCCCCTGACAACACAAAGTATCTAAATAAACTATTAACCACTAAACTGCCATCCCACCACATCGCAAACACTAAACTAAATCATGCCACCATCCCCCAAAACGCAAATTAATAAACTAAAATCTAAACCCCCTAACCTAACACCCCATAACTTAACCCAGATTACAATACCACTAAATTTAAAAAAAAAAATCCTACCTTAAAAAAAAAAAAAAAACTTACTTGTAAAATTTAATAAAAACCTAATCTTACCTTTTAAAAATAAAAAACCCTAATATTACTAAAAATAAAAAAATATTACTAAAAATAAAAACACCTAACATTACAAAAGAAAAAAATAATCCTAAAATTACATAAAAAACACCTAACATACAGAAAATTAAAAAAAATCTAACATTAAAAAATCCAAAAAAAGGCTAACATTACAGAAAATAAAAAAGTAATTACAAAAAAATACAAAATGTAATCCTTTTCTAATACCCCCCAAAAAACAACCCAAAATAAAAAAGCCCTATTCTAAAACTAAACTACCAATAGCCCTTAAAAGGGCCATTTTTAGGGCATTTACCTAAAGCGATCAAGCTCTTTTTAAAAAAAAAAAAAAAAAAACACTAACCCCTCAAACATTACACCCCCAAACCACACAATAAAAAAAAAAATTATCTTAAAAAGCCTAAACTACAAAGTGCCCTAGAAATGTCATTCAGCTCTTTTGCTGCCCATATAAAAAAAATTATTCTTAAAAAAAAAAAAAAACACTCCAAAAAAAAAAAAAAAAACGAACCCCATAAAGGTACTCACGATGAGGATGATGGCAGCGGCAGTCTATTTTCATCCAGGTGGCAGTCCATCTTCATCCAAGTGGCAGTCCATCTTCTTCATCCAGGCGGCTATACATCTATATCCAAGCGGAGGTCCATCTTCATCCAGGCGGCAGTGGTCCTTATCTTGCGAGCTTGAACACGGAGGTCCTCTTTATACAGTTTCCAGCCAGACACTGAATAGTAAATGTGAGGTACTCCTTTCATATGGGGTACCCTTGCATTCCTATTGGCTGATTTGAATCTTCAAATTCAAATAAACCAATATAATGAAAGGAAAACGCTTGGCTGATTTGAATTCAGGGGTTAATAGTTTACATACGGCTAGATTACGAGTTTTGTGGTAAGGATTTTAACGCTTAAAAATTGGCCATTATACTGGAATGGCCAGAACCACATATTACAAGTTGCAGCAGTATAGCTATACCACAAGCATTTTAGCCTGCAATACAACGTCTATTCCGCACTCCAAAAAATTACGTTTGAGTGCGGGATTTTCCATAGCGCCGTATTACAGGTTGTGCTGTCCAGCTAAAATGCTTGCGTTACAGCCTATACCGATACAATCCATACCACCATCTGAGACCAGTAGTTATGGATTTTGCAAAAAAAAAATGTTTCACGAAACTCATAACTAAGCAAAGTACACTAACACCCATAAACTACCTAATACCCCCTAAACCACTGCCCTCCCGCTTCACAACACTATATTAAACTTGTTAACCCCTAAATAAGCCGCCCCCCACATTGCTGACACTATATAAACCTATTAACCCTTAATATAAAAAATTTCCAAAAATACAAAGAAAAAACTTCTAAGACTACAAAAAATAATAAATTAAATTCAAATCAGCCAGTAGGATGAGAGCTTCTGAAATCCTATTGGCTGTTCAAAACAGCCAGTAGGATGATAGCTACTGAAATCCTATTGGCTGATTTGAACAGCCAATAGGATTTCAGTAGCTCTCATCCTATTGGCTGTTTTGAACAGCCAATAAGATTTCAGAAGCTCTCAACCTATTGGCTGATTTGAATTTGAAGAACCAAATCAGCGAATAGGAATGCAAGATAAACCATTTTGGAAAGGCTACCTTGCATTCAACTTCAGTGTATGACGGTGACTGTATGAAGAGGATTCTCTGCACAGGATGTCTTCAACGTCCAGGATACCTCTGCTCTACATTGCCAGGCTGAAGATAGAAGACGTTCCCGAGATGGATAAAGGTGTCGCCGCCTGGATGAAGACTTCTCGCCACCTGGATGAAGATGGATGTCCAGACATCAGGCACTGTGAGTAGATTTTATGGGGTTAGTGTTAGTGTTTTTTTAATTTTTTTGGGGTGTTTTTTTAGATTAGGGCTTTGGGCAATTGTAAAAGAGCTGAATGCTGAATATTTTGGGGGGTTGGTTGGGTGGTGGGGGTTTACTTTTAGGGGGGACTAAGTAATTTTTAAGGTAAAAGAGCTTTTTAACTTAGGGCATTGCCCTACAAAAGGTCCTTTTAAGGGCTATTGGTAGTTTATTGTAGGTTAGGGGTGTTTTTATTTTGGGGAGGCTTTTTATTTTTATAGGGATATTAGATTAGTTGTAATTGTTTTCATGTTTGATCATTTCGTTTATTATTTTCTGTAATTTTCTGTTTTTCTGTTTTTTTATTTTTTAGTGGGGGGGGGTCGCAGTGTTAGGTTTTTAAAATTTTTAATTTAGGTTTTAAATTGTTAGCATTTTTTTATTTTATTACTTAGTTTTCTTTTATTTCACAGGTAACTTTTTTAAAGATAGTTATATTGTAATTTTAATTTAAAGTTAGGGGGGTTTTAGTTTTAGGGGTTAATAGTTTAATTTAGTGTTTTGCAATGTGTGGGGGGATAGGGGTTAATAGGTTTAGTTTAGTAGTTATGATGTGGGGGGCTGGAGGTTTAGGTGTTAATACTTTATTATAGTGTTGGCGGTGTGGGGTCCGATGGTTTAGGGGTTAATAGGTTTATTTAGTTGTTGGGCAATGTCGGGTGTGGCGGAATAGGTGTTAATAATTTTTATTAGTGTCTGTGATATAGGGGAGCGGCGGATTAGGGGTTAATAACTTTTATTAGTGCTGGCGATGTCAGGGGTGGAGGACTAGGGGTGTTTAGACTAGGGGTTTATGTTAGGATGTTAGGTTTAAACGTAACTTTCTTTTCCCCATAGACATCAATGGGGTTGCATTACAGTGATCTCCATTCCGCAATCACAGGTGTTATTTTTTTTTCTAACACTCTCTCCCCATTGATGTCTATGGGGGAAAGCGTGCACGAGCACGTAAACTCAGCCCTTGGCTTTTGTGCGGTATGGAGCTTAACGCACCATAATGCACAGCACAAGGAGGCTTTTCTGTAACTTGTAATGGCAGCGCTATGGAGAGTGAAATAACGCAATTTTTTTGCCATTAGTTTCGCACCCTGTTTAGCGCAAAACTCATAATCTAGGTGATAAGTAGTTTGCGTTGTGGGGAGTTGGTGGATTAGGGGTTAATAGTGTAGTGGGAACTTTGCTGTGGGCTATATGTCAATTTAGGGGTTATTAGACTAGGGGCTTATAGTGATTTTTATTTTTTTTTGCTCCATTGACTTCTATGGAGCAATAGGTTGCTGCCCTAGCGTTAAGTCATTTTTGCGAGTCGGGTTAGTGCTAGAGCAATAATTTTTTACTTTTAACTTGTAAAACCAGTGCAAATTGACTTGCGAAAATAACTAACCCGCTAGCACAATTAGCACTCTAGCGCAAATGGTAATTAGCGCTCCACTTGTTATCTAGCCCTCTATGTTTTGTAACCAAGCTTTGAATACATACCCCCTCCCCACTGCCGAGATCTGAGTTCACTAGCATTTTGGGTGCATTTTTTTTCAAGCAGCAATCCCTATTGTTTTCTATAGAAGGAACATCCCCACTCACCGGGACAGAAAGGGTCAGCTCACTTTTTTTTTTTAAATATTGCAGGCAGCAAATATTTCAAGACTGGCAAGACAAAATGCCATTTCTTATAGGTTGTCCTTTTATCTCATGATCCTTTTTTCCTCTGTGTTTAACAACCACAAAAAGCCCCTTCAAACAAAATGCATTGAAGAGACACCAGACACCATGAAATTGGGAAAGTTCTGCTTAGAAAATAAATCATTAAAACTGATATCATGTTAATTTGCATTGTTTTGCACTTTTACAACTTCAAAAACAATGGGAGTGCTGTTTTATAATCTCTTATTTTTAGCCAGGAAATGAAAAATCACTTTACATCACGTAGGAGGGTCAGGTTTTTGAATTCTATGGAATACACTTGAGTCTCTCAGACTGAAGTGAAAAAAAGTTGAGTTTCACTGTTATTTCAAAAGTTATTTGCTACTTTTTATCTTGGCTGCCATTTTGACTCACCTGTCTTTTCTCCTTGCCTGTAGCAGAGTGTGTAACTCTGCTCACTACTCCCAGGTTCCTTTTATGGCCAAACTGTTCCAATCAGCCAATAGAATGCGAGCTCAATCCTATTGGCTGATTGCATCGACCAATAGGATTTTCCTACCTTAATTCCAATTGGCTGATAGAATTCTATCAGCCAATCGGAATTCAAGGGACGCCATCTTGAATGACGTCATTTAAAGGAACATTCATTCTGTTTGAAGATGCTCCGTGCCAGATGGATGAAGATAGAAGATGCCGTCTGGATGGAGACTTCTGCCCATCTGGAGGACCACTTCTGCCCGGCTTTGATGAAGACTTCTGCCCGTCTGGAGGACAACTTCACCCGGCTTCGTTGAAGACTTCGGCCCGGTTGGGTGAAGAATCTTCAAGGTAGGGTGATCTTCAAGGGGTTAGTGTTAGGTTTTTTTAAGGGTGGATTGGGTGGGTTTTAGAGTTGGGGGGTATTGTACTTTTTTTTTACAGGTAAAAGAGCTGATTACTTTGGGGCAATGCTCCACAAAAAGCCCTTTTAAGGGCTATTTGTAATTTAGTATAGGGTAGGGTTTTTTTATTATTTTTGGGGCTTTTTATTTTATTAGGGGGATTAGGTGTAATTAGTTTAAAATTATTGTAATTATTTTATTATTTTCTGTAATTTAGTGTTTGTTTATTTTTTGGTACTTTAGTTAATTTTATTTAATTGTATTTAATTTTATTTAATTGTAGTTAATTGTATTTAAAGGGACATGAAACACACATTTTTTCTTTCATGAATTAGAAAGAGAATGCAATTTTAAACATCTTTTTAATTTACTCCTATTATCTAATTTGTTTTATTCTCTTGATATTCTTTGCTGAAAAGCATATCTAGACATGCTCAGTAGCTGCTGATTGGTTGCTGCACAAAGAAGCCTCATGTGATTGGCTCACCCATGTGCAATGCTTTTTCTTCTAATAAGTATATCTAAAAAATGAAGCAAAATAAATAATAGAAGTAAATTGTAATGCTGTTTAAATTTGTATGTTCTATCTGAATCATGAAAGAAAGATTTTGGGTTTAGTGGCCCTTTAATGTAGGTAATTAATTTAATTATAGTGTAGTGTTAGGTGTAATTGTAACTTAGGTTAGGTTTTATTTTACAGGTAAATTTGTCTTTATTTTAACTAGGTAACTATTAAATAGTTAATAACTATTTAGTAACTATTGTAACTAGTTAAAATAAATACAAAGTTGATTGTAAAATAAAAATAAATCCTAAAATAGCTACAATGTAACTATTAGTTATATTGTAGCTATATTAGGGTTTATTTTACAAGTAAGTATTTATTTTAAATAGGAATAATTTATTTAATTCTACCATTTTTACTCAGATGCTGAACGCTTTATACAGCGTGGGAACTCAGGAGGCTGTTGAAACTGCAAGGCAAGTGTTCTCCCCAAAAAGGTTAAGTAGGAAACATTCCAGTTTGCAAAGCACTCCTCGACTCTCACAGAGCTGAGGAAGCGGTCGATGGGATAAAGTGTGGTCGAATGCTCAGAGAATTTGTATGTAAGTTTTTACCCTTACCCTGGGGGGACTATTACAGCCATCCTTTTGTGATTCCTCTAATGTCAATCTAAGCCCCTTTCTCCCGTTACAACAACTCTTTAACAGCTTGTAGCATTGAGCACAGGCTCACTGGGGCAATCTGACTTTTGCTTACTATATATATACACATAAGACCTAATTTCTGTGAGCCCTAATAACAATTTTTTTAAATTTTCTAAAAATATTTTTTATTGGTGTTATTATGAGTGTAACTCTACTTTTAAATATAATTTTGATGTGTTTTGTGCAATGCTTACTTTCTACCTGTAATACGAGCGCTACCGCGATAAACCCCTTTTTAGGAATGATTCCAGGAGGGGGCAGAGAGAATAAAGTTCTGGGAATATGCAAATATGGGAATACTTGCAGAAATCAAGAGAAAATTTAATTTTATCTATTAACTCTTTAGGGTTGTAGGCTAAATATCGCTAGAACTGTGTGTCACCGATACGTCTTTGGGCTTGGTATAGTTTTTCCAACATTCTATTTCTAAACTTGAAATAGTTTAGATCATTGTAATGCATTCCAATTCAAATCTAGCATTTGCATAGATGAGACATTTCATTTGGATTCCAGATACTTACAGGAACTCATAGAAAAACATATAGTATATACTGTATACGAGCAGCCATGAAATGTATATCTTGTAATAGTATGGTTTACTGAGAAAATGCTTTAGTTTAGCTTTAAGGAGCATTTTTAATACTTTGTTTTGCCTGTTTAAACATCCTTCACAAATGCTATAATGTCTTACCATAATCTTAACTAGGACCCTTGAAATACACATTCACATTTTAAGAGGGGATTCAAATCACATAAGCATTGTTATACTTAGTTTAAAAATCACAAATTTTGTTTTGCATGCAAAATCAGTCATAAAATGGATGAAAAATAACCTCTGTATGAGGCCTAATTAATGAATCTGATCAATTAGTTTGTGTTCATGCAAAGATATCAAGAAATCCTGGCTTATTGGCAGTCCTTAAAATCAAGATATGAACATTGCAGTTTAGGGTACACTAAGGCCTAGATTTGGAGTTCGGCGGTAGCCGTCAAAACCAGCGTTAGAGGCTCCTAACGCTGGTTTTGGCCGCCCGCTGGTATTTGGAGTCAGTGATTAAAGGGTCTAACGCTCACTTTTCAGCCGCGACTTTTCCATACCGCAGATCCCCTTACGTCAATTGCGTATCCTATCTTTTCAATGGGATCTTTCTAACGCCGGTATTTAGAGTTGTTTCTGAAGTGAGCGTTAGAGCTCTAACGACAAAATTCCAGCCGCCTGAAAATAGCAGGAGTTAAGAGCTTTCTGGCTAACGCCGGTTCATAAAGCTCTTAACTACTGTACCCTAAAGTACACTAACACCCATAAACTACCTATGTACCCCTAAACCGAGCTCCCCCCACATCGCCGCCACTCGATTAAAATTTTTAACCCCTAATCTGCCGACCACCACCTACGTTATACTTATGTACCCCTAATCTGCTGCCCCTAACCCCGCCGACCCCTGTATTACATTTATTAACCCCTAACCTGCCCCCCACAACGTCGCCGACACCTGCCTACACTTATTAACCCCTAATCTGCCGAGCGGAGCTCACCGCTATTCTAATAAATTGATTAACTCCTAAAGCTAAGTCTAACCCTAACACTAACACCCCCCTAATTTAAATATAATTTACATCTAACGAAATTAATTAACTCTTATTAAATAAATGATTCCTATTTAAAGCTAAATACTTACCTGTAAAATAAATCCTAATATAGCTACAATATAAATTAAAATTATATTATAGCTATTTTAGGATTAATATTTATTTTACAGGCAACTTGGTATTTATTTTAACTAGGTACAATAGCTATTAAATAGTTAAGAACTATTTAATAGTTACCTAGTTAAAATAATAACAAATTTACCTGTAAAATAAATCCTAACCTAAGATATAATTAAACCTAACACTACCCTATCAATAAAATAATTAAATAAACTACCTACAATTACCTACAATTAACCTAACACTACACTATCAATAAATTAATTAAACACAATTCCTACAAATAAATACAATTAAATAAACTAGCTAAAGTACAAAAAATAAAAAAGAACTAAGTTACAAAAAATAATAAAATATTTACAAACATAAGAAAAATATTACAACAATTTTAAACTAATTACACCTACTCTAAGCCCCCTAATAAAATAACAAAGCCCCCCAAAATAAAAATTTCCCTACCCTATTCTAAATTAAAAAAGTTACAAGCTCTTTTACCTTACCAGCCCTGAACAGGGCCCTTTGCGGGGCATGCCCCAAGGATTTCAGCTCTTTTGCCTGTAAAAAAAAACATACCATACCCCCCCCCCAACATTACAACCCACCACCCACATACCCCTAATCTAACCCAAACCCCCCTTAAATAAACCTAACACTAAGCCCCTGAAGATCTTCCTACCTTGTCTTCACCATACCAGGTTCACCGATCCGTCCTGGCTCCAACATCTTCATCCAACCCAAGCGGGGGTTGGCGATCCATCATCCGGTGCTGAAGAGGTCCAGAAGAGGCTCCAAAGTCTTCCTCCTATCCGGCAAGAAGAGGACATCCGGACCGGCAAACATCTTCTCCAAGCGGCATCTTCAATCTTCTTCCATCCGGTGCGGAGCGGGTCCATCTTGAAGTAGGCGACGCGGATCCATCCTCTTCTTCCGTTGTCTCCTGACGAATGACGGTTCCTTTAAGGGACGTCATCCAAGATGGAGTCCCTCGAATTCCGATTGGCTGATAGGATTCTATCAGCCAATCGGAATTAAGGTAGGAATTTTCTGATTGGCTGATGGAATCAGCCAATCAGAATCAAGTTCAATCCGATTGGCTGATCCAATCAGCCAATCAGATTGAGCTCGCATTCTATTGGCTGTTCCGATCAGCCAATAGAATGCAAGCTCAATCTGATTGGCTGATTGGATCAGCCAATCGGATTGAACTTGATTCTGATTGGCTGATTCCATCAGCCAATCAGAAAATTCCTACCTTAATTCCGATTGGCTGATAGAATCCTATCAGCCAATCGGAATTCGAGGGACGCCATCTTGGATGACGTCCCTTAAAGGAACCGTCATTCGTCAGGAGACAACGGAAGAAGAGGATGGATCCGCGTCGCCTACTTCAAGATGGACCCGCTCCGCACCGGATGGAAGAAGATTGAAGATGCCGCTTGGAGAAGATGTTTGCCGGTCCGGATGTCCTCTTCTTGCCGGATAGGAGGAAGACTTTGGAGCCTCTTCTGGACCTCTTCAGCACCGGATGATGGATCGCCAACCCCCGCTTGGGTTGGATGAAGATGTTGGAGCCAGGACGGATCGGTGAACCTGGTATGGTGAAGACAAGGTAGGAAGATCTTCAGGGGCTTAGTGTTAGGTTTATTTAAGGGGGGTTTGGGTTAGATTAGGGGTATGTGGGTGGTGGGTTGTAATGTTGGGGGGGGGTATGGTATGTTTTTTTTTACAGGCAAAAGAGCTGAAATCCTTGGGGCATGCCCCGCAAAGGGCCCTGTTCAGGGCTGGTAAGGTAAAAGAGCTTGTAACTTTTTTAATTTAGAATAGGGTAGGGAATTTTTTATTTTGGCGGGCTTTGTTATTTTATTAGGGGGCTTAGAGTAGGTGTAATTAGTTTAAAATTGTTGTAATATTTTTCTTATGTTTGTAAATATTTTATTATTTTTTGTAACTTAGTTCTTTTTTATTTTTTGTACTTTAGCTAGTTTATTTAATTGTATTTATTTGTAGGAATTGTGTTTAATTAATTTATTGATAGTGTAGTGTTAGGTTAATTGTAGGTAATTGTAGGTAATTTATTTAATTAATTTATTGATAGGGTAGTGTTAGGTTTAATTATATCTTAGGTTAGGATTTATTTTACAGGTAAATTTGTTATTATTTTAACTAGGTAACTATTAAATAGTTCTTAACTATTTAATAGCTATTGTACCTGGTTAAAATAATTAAAAAGTTGCCTGTAAAATAAATATTAATCCTAAAATAGCTATAATGTAATTATAATTTATATTGTAGCTATATTAGGATTTATTTTACAGGTAAGTATTTAGCTTTAAATAGGAATAAGTTATTTAATAAGAGTTAATTTATTTCGTTAGATGTAAATTATATTTAAGTTAGGGGGGTGTTAGTGTTAGGGTTAGACTTAGCTTTAGGGGTTAATACATTTATTAGAATAGCGGTGAGGTCCGCTCGGCAGATTAGGGGTTAATAATTGAAGGTAGGTGTCGGCGATGTTAGGGAGGGCAGATTAGGGGTTAATACTATTTATGATAGGGTTAGTGAGGCGGGTTAGGGGTTAATAACTTTATTATAGTAGCGGTGCGGTCCGCTCGGCAGATTAGGAGTTAATAAGTGTAGGCAGGTGTCGGCGACGTTGAGGGGGGCAGATTAGGGGTTAATAAATATAATATAGGGGTCGGCGATGTTAGGGCAGCAGATTAGGGGTACATAGGGATAACGTAGGTTGCGGCGGTTTACGGAGCGGCAGATTAGGGGTTAAAAAAAATATGCAGGGGTCAGCGATAGCGGGGCGGCAGATTAGGGGTTAATAAGTGTAAGGTTAGGGGTGTTTAGACTCGGGGTACATGTTAGAGTGTTAGGTGCAGACATAGGAAGTGTTTCCCCATAGGAAACAATGGGGCTGCGTTAGGAGCTGAACGCTGCTTTTTTGCAGGTGTTAGGTTTTTTTTCAGCTCAAACAGTCCCATTGTTTCCTATGGGGGAATCGTGCACGAGCACGTTTTTGAGGCTGGCCGCGTCCGTAAGCAACTCTGGTATCGAGAGTTGCATTTGCGGTAAAAATGCTCTACGCTCCTTTTTTGGAGCCTAACGCAGCATTTGTTTAAACTCTCGATACCAGAGTTAAATTTATGGTGCAGCCAGAAAAAAGCCCGCGGAGCGTTAACAGCCCTTTTACCGCCAAACTCCAAATCTAGGCCTAAGTTTGTCTTAACTCTTGTAATGTCTTTGACCATAATATATTTGCATCCAAGTTGGTATCTGTCATATGTCCCTTATCTTTTCCTTGCCCAGTGACTATATACACTTTATAATCATCATAATATGTTTAGCACATCAAATAATTGTTTTTACTAATATTTCAAATATAGGTAGCCCTCAGTTTACGCCGGGTTTAGGTTCCAGAAGGAATGGTTGTAAATCAAAACCATTGTAAATTGAAACCCAGTTTATAATGTAGTTCAATGGGAAGTGAGGGAGTTAGGTTCCAGGCCCCTCTCAAAATTGTCATAAGTAAGACCTAATACATTATTTTTAAAGCTTTGAAATGAAGACTTTAAATGCTTAACAGCATTATAAACCTAATAAATTAATCACGCAACACAGAATATATAATTAAACTAAGTTAAATGAACAAAAACAGTTGCTAAACAGCATTATAAACCTAATAAAATAATCACACAACACAGACTTTACTTGCATTTTTCTGCAAACAGTTATTTCTATGCATTCCAATATGGACTGATTTATAGACAGTAAGATCTTGTTCCTTTGAAATCTGCTCGATAGCTCAGGTCTGGTTAAACTGATTAATTTCAGCTTGCTTGGCTTGCATATCTTTGCTGCAACACAAGTGGACAGCTCCACCTACTAGCTATTTTAATCAATGCACTACTTCCAAATGCTTTTCAATAGCAGTCACATGACTGAAAAAAAGGTTGTTATTCTGAAACGGTGCAAATTGAACCGTTGTAAACTGAGGGCCACCTGTATATATTTTTGTATGTATGATTAAAAAAAAACAAACTATTATTGCATACAGGTCAACATTTAAAGGGACAGTCTACACCAAATTTTTTCTTATTTAAAAAGATAGATCATCCCTCTATTACCCATTCCCCGTTTTTGCATAACCAACACAGTTATATTAATATGCTTTTTACTTCTGTGATTACCTTGTATCTAAGCCTTTGCAGACAGCCTCCTTATCTAAGTGCCTTTGACAGACATGCAGTGTAGTCAATCAGTGAAGACTCCTAAATAACTTCACGGGAGTGAGCACAATGTTATCTATATGACACATGTGAACTAGCACAGTCTAACTGTGAAAAACTTTTAAAATGCTCTGAGCTAGGAGGCGGGTTTCAACTGTTGAGAAATCAGTTTGAGCCTAGCTAGGTTTAGCTTTTCAAAAATACCACCAAGGGAACAAAGCAAATTTGATGATAAAAGTAAATTGGAAAGTTGTTTAAAATTGCCTGCCCTATCTGAATCATTAAAGTTTAGTTTTGAGTAGACTGTGCCTTTAATGATAGTTGCAAAGCTACTATGGGGCTGAATTATCAAGCTCCGAATGCAGGAGCCTTTAGGCTTGCCGCAGTTATGAAGCAGCGGTCTAAATCGATGTGCGGCGGACATGATACGCTACATCGTATAATGCCTGTCCGCACTTTAGTAAATCAGCCCCCATGTGTGCAAGAAGCATTTTTATGGTCAGCAACTATTTTATATGCTAGCTCCATACAACTTATGATTTACTTGTAAACTTGTGACCTACCCAGATAACCACTTTCCTCTCTAATACATATGAAACCATGTGTGTCACAACTACCGTACACACTGTAAACCTTTAAACTATTTTATGTAATAGTCTATAATCCATTAATAATATCAACTTAATGTTGCAGTTTAATATAAAATTGGTTTCCACTAAATATATTTGCAATAACTTGTTATACTACTTGCATAGTATAAAAATATATTTATGTTACCAAAGTCAGAAACGGAAGCTTTACATTTTTACATAACAACATGCAGTTATATAAAACTATACATTTTCCCCTTCTTACTTTGATAACATAAATATATATTTTAAATGATATATCTACATTTAAAATAATAAAAAGAACAAGAAAACAATGCCTTTTAAAATCTATACAATACTTAAATAAATATTCTTTTTACAATAAAATGCATATTAATTTTTAACATTGTATTTAAATGTATCGACATAGCTAGTTATAATAGGGAGTTTTTTGGGAGGTTTTTGTATTTATTAGTCAGGTATAGCAAAGACATGGCGTAGATGTAGGCATTCTTTTGGAGTTTTACTTGGGATACATCGCCAGTAGTAAGATACATTACAAAGTTCAGTCCTGAAGGTTAGGTATAGGGTTTAAGCCATGTTTGTCTTGCCACCTTTTTAGTGGCGAGACTTTCCAGTGTGAGGCAGGAAGGGTAGGTGTAGTTACAGTAAGGTTACACAGGCATTATTTGAATTCTTCCTACACAGAAAAAGAGTTTGGTTTCAGCGAGCGCACAGTCTGTGCTGTGAACACTTCAAATACCCCCCATACATTGGTAGTGCCGACAAGTGGTGATGTTGGCGGAGCTTAGGCAGAAGCCGCACTTTATATTATTTCCGATGGGAGACACATCGCCAATCGTGGGCACTTCGTGGGTCAGCCCCTTTTTTAGAATATATTGACAGACCGACGGACTGCGAGCCTGGTGAACCCAAGTAGGAATTTTTTTTGTTGGTCTGTAGATGTTTTGAATATTGAGACCTAAGAGTTTATAGGCTGAAGGCAAAGCATGTTGCTAGAACTGTAAATCCTAGAGTTTTTAAACTGTATGTCACTGATATTGCAGAACATCACATTCAAGGATTAATAGATAGGTTAAATAAAGAGGTAATTGTGTGGGTGTTAATCAGAAATCCAGTGTGTTGTTAATGATTGGAAGATAACCTAATAAGTGTCAAGTGTTATAGACAGCTGTGACATCTGGAGGTTCATTTTTCACTGTTATGGACAAAACTTGAGCTCCAAACAAAAATGCAGTATAATAAAAAAAAGTGTTTATTGTGCATGCATTAAAGTCATATTATTCAGTAATCAGCTTATCAAGCAAGGCAGTTATTAAACTTGAATGCATTACTTAGCTTTGGAACATTGCAGATGTGACAGCTATATTCTCTCTCAGATGTCGTCTCTCCCTTCAACCACTTCTCAAATACACCATTCATCTCTCCAATCTAGTTCAGTCCAAGGGGCCAATTTTTTAAAGTTCTTGTGAACTGCTTGTGCAATGTCGCCCCCTGCAGATTCACGGCCAATCGGCCGCTAGCAGAAGGTGTCAAGCGTTAACAGGGGCATCAAGCTTCATTCAGAGCTTGATACTTCGGCCCCCAAATCTTGTCTACCTCCCTTAACAAGTTAAGCTAATTTAACAAGCTAATGATCCAATCAGCCAATAGAATTGAACTCGCATTCTATTGGCTGTTCCAATTGGTTGATTGGAATAGCCAATAGAATGCGAGCTCAATCCTATTGGTTGATTGCATCGACCAATAGGATTTTTCCTACCTTAATTCCGATTGGCTGATAGAATTCTATCAGCCAATCGGAATTCAAGGGACGCCATCTTGGATGACGTCATTTAAAGGAACATTCATTCTGTTTGAAGATGCTCCGCGCCGGATGGATGAAGATAGAAGATGACGTCTGGATGAAGACTTCTGCCCGTCTGGAGGACCACTTCTGCCCGGCTTCGAAGAAGACTTCTGCTCATCTGGAGGACAACTTTGCCCGGCTTCATGAAGACTTTGACCCGGTTGGGTGAAGACTTTTCGAGGTAGGGTGATCTTCAAGGGGTTAGTGTTAGGTTTTTTTAATGGGGGATTGGGTGGGTTTTAGAGTTGGGGGGTATTGTACTTTTTTTTTTTACAGGTAAAAGAGCTGATTACTTTGGGGCAATGCCCCGCAAAAAGCCCTTTTAAGGGCTATTTGTAATTTAGTATAGGGTAGGGCTTTTTATTATTTTTGGGGCTTTTTATTTTATTAGGGGGATTAGATTAGGTGTAATTAGTTTAAAATTATTGTAATTATTTTATTATTTTCTGTAATTTAGTGTTTGTTTGTTTTTTGGTACTTTAGTTAGTTTTATTTAATTGTATTTAATTTTATTTAATTGTAGTTAATTGTATTTAATGTAGGTAATTAATTTAATTATAGTGTAGTGTTAGGTGTAATTGTAACTTAGGTAAGGTTTTATTTTACAGGTAAATTTGTCTTTATTTTAACTAGGTAGCTATTAAATAGTTAATAACTATTTAGCAACTATTGTACCTATTTAAAATAAATACAAAGTTGCCTGTAAAACAAAAATAAATCCTAAAATAGCTACAATGTAACTATTAGTTATATTGTAGCTATCTTAGGGTTTATTTTACAGGTAAGTATTTATTTTAAATAGGAATAATTTATTTAATTCTAGGATTTTTACTCAGATGCTGAACGCTTTAAACAGCGTGGGAACTCAGGAGGCTGTTGAAACTGCAAGGCAAGTGTTCTCCCCAAAAAGGTTAAGTAGGAAACATTCCGGTTTGCAAAGCACTCCTCGTCTCTCACAGAGCTGCGGAAGCGGTCGATGGGATAAAGTGTGGTCGAATGCTCAGAGAATTTGGATGTAAGTTTTTACCCTTACCCAGCGGGGACTATTACAGCCATCCTTTTGTGATTCCTCTAATGTCAATCTAAGCACCTTTCTCCCGTTACAACAACTCTTTAACAGCTTGTAGCATTGAGCACAGGCTCACTGGGGCAATCTGACTTTTGCTTACTATATATATACACATAAGACCTAATTTCTGTGAGCCCTAATAACAATTTTTTTAAATTTTCTAAAAATATTTTTTATTGGTGTTATTATGAGTGTAACTCTACTTTTAAATATAATTTTGATGTGTTTTGTGCAATGCTTACTTTCTACCTGTAATACGAGCGCTACCGCGATAAACCCCTTTTTAGGAATGATTCCAGGAGGGGGCAGAGAGAATAAAGTTCTGGGAATATGCAAATATGGGAATACTTGCAGAAATCAAGAGAAAATTTAATTTTATCTATTAACTCTTTAGGGTTGTTGGCTAAATATCGCTAGAACTGTGTGTCACCGATACGTCTTTGGGCTTGGTATAGTTTTTCCAACATTCTATTTCTAAACTTGAAATAGTTTAGATCATTGTAATGCATTCCAATTCAAATCTAGCATTTGCATAGATGAGACATTTCATTTGGATTCCAGATACTTACAGGAACTCATAAAACAACATATAGTATATACTGTATACGAGCAGCCATGAAATGTATATCTTGTAATAGTATGGTTTACTGAGAAAATGCTTTAGTTTAGCTTTAAGGAGCATTTTTAATACTTTGTTTTGCCTGTTTAAACATCCTTCACAAATGCTATAATGTCTTACCATAATCTTAACTAGGACCCTTGAAATACACATTCACATTTTAAGAGGGGATTCAAATCACATAAGCATTGTTATACTTAGTTTAAAAATCACAAATTTTGTTTTGCATGCAAAATCAGTCATAAAATGGATGAAAAATAACCTCTATATGAGGCCTAATTAATGAATCTGATCAATTAGTTTGTGTTCATGCAAAGATATCAAGAAATCCTGGCTTATTGGCAGTCCTTAAAATCAAGATATGAACATTGCAGTTTAGGGTACACTAAGTTTGTCTTAACTCTTGTAATGTCTTTGACCATAATATATTTGCATCCAAGTTGGTATCTGTCATATGTCCCTTATCTTTTCCTTGCCCAGTGACTATATACACTTTATAATCATCATAATATGTTTAGCACATCAAATAATTGTTTTTACTAATATTTCAAATATAGGTAGCCCTCAGTTTACGCCGGGGTTAGGTTCCAGAAGGAATGGTTGTAAATCAAAACCATTGTAAATTGAAACCCAGTTTATAATGTAGTTCAATGGGAAGTGAGGGAGTTAGGTTCCAGGCCCCTCTCAAAATTGTCATAAGTAAGACCTAATACATTATTTTTAAAGCTTTGAAATGAAGACTTTAAATGCTAAACAGCATTATAAACCTAATAAATTAATCATGCAACACAGAATATATAATTAAAGTTAAATGAACAAAAACATTTGCTAAACAGCATTATAAACCTAATAAAATAATCACACAACACAGACTTTACTTGCATTTTTCTGCAAACAGTTATTTCTATGCATTCCAATATGGACTGATTTATAGACAGTAAGATCTTGTTCCTTTGAAATCTGCTCGATAGCTCAGATCTGGTTAAACTGATTAATTTCAGCTTGCTTGGCTTGCATATCTTTGCTGCAACACAAGGGGACAGCTCCACCTACTGGCTATTTTAATCAATGCACTACTTCCCAATGCTTTTCAATATCAGTCACATGACTGAAAAAAAGGTTGTTATTATGAAACGGTGCAAATTGAACCGTTGTAAACCGAGGGCCACCTGTATATATTTTTGTATGTATGATTAAAAAAAACTATGTCTCTAGCATACAGGCCAACATTTAATGATAGTTGCAAAGCTACTTTGGGGCCGAATTATCAAGCTCCGAATGCAGGAGCCTTTAGGCTTGCCGCAGTTATGAAGCAGCGGTCTAAATCGATGTGCGGCGGACATGATACGCTACATCGTATAATGCCTGTCCGCACTTTAGTAAATCGGCCCCCATGTGTGCAAGAAGCATTTTTATGGTCAGCAACTATTTTATATGCTAGCTCCATATAACTTACCAATTTAACAATGTATCAAACTATTTTAAAGGTTTTGCAAAATAGTTGCTTTCCCAAAAACTCACACTTTCCTTCAGAATATTTAAAGGGACAGTAAACCTTAAAAATAATGTTATATAATTCTGCACATAGTGCAGAATTATATAACATTATTTAAGTGCTATAGTTCTAAAAGCCTTTTTTACCTTTTAATATGTAAAAAATATGGCGCTTTTACAGACTCGCTCTCTGCTGAGCGGGTCTGTTATATTTAGTCAGCGCATCAGGCCAGCTGTACAGGAGCGAGCTGCACTTAGTGCTATGGCGTGGTTGGGCTGGGCTGTGACTATACAGCTGGCCCGATGCGCTGACTAAATATAACAGACCCGCTCAGCAGAGAGCAGAGAGCGGGTCTGTAAAAGCGCCATATTTTTTACATATTAAAAGGTAAAAAAGGCTTTTAGAACTATAGCACTTAAATAATGTTATATAATTCTGCACTATGTGCAGAATTATATAACATTATTTTTAAGGTTTACTGTCCCATTATTTAAGTGCTATAGTTCTAAAAGCCTTTTTTACCTTTTAATATGTAAAAAATATGGCGCTTTTACAGACTCGCTCTCTGCTGAGCGGGTCTGTTATATTTAGTCAGCGCATCAGGCCAGCTGTACAGGAGCGAGCTGCACTTAGTGCTATGGCGTGGTTGGGCTGGGCTGTGACTATACAGCTGGCCCGATGCGCTGACTAAATATAACAGACCCGCTCAGCAGAGAGCAGAGAGCGGGTCTGTAAAAGCGCCATATTTTTTACATATTAAAAGGTAAAAAAGGCTTTTAGAACTATAGCACTTAAATAATGTTATATAATTCTGCACTATGTGCAGAATTATATAACATTATTTTTAAGGTTTACTGTCCCTTTAACTTTGATAAACCCTTGGACGTTTTATATTAGATCAAACTTTTATTACCACATGAATTGTTAATGCAAGGTGCACTAATAACCTTTAAATATATACAGTTTTACTGATATTAAAGAAACATTTGCTATGTTATCCAAAGTAATACTTGGTAAAAAGCCAACAACAGACTTATAACATAAAACAAAGTATAAAAATAACTAAGCTAGTTAAAAACAGGAAATTCTGATGGAAAATTGATTTGCTCTAATGAATTGTTTTCCACAATCTGGCATCAAGTGTAAACTAGTACTTTTCTTTATTTGTAAATATCAGGACAATATAGATTTACTTGTAATTCTAAGGGTGACCTACCTCTTTAATACACATTTTTACATAACAACATGCAGTTATGTAAAACTTTCCATTTTCCCCTTCTTACTTTGATAACATAAATATATATTTTAAATGATATATCTACATTTAAAATAATAAAAAGAACAAGAAAACAATGCCTTTTAAAATCTATACAATACTTAAATAAATATGCTTTTTACAAGAAAATGCATATTATTTTAACATTGTATTTAAATGTATCGACATAGCTAGTTATAATAGGGAGTTTTTTGGGAGGTTTTTGTATTTATTAGTCAGGTATAGCAAAGACATGGCGTAGATGTAGGCATTCTTTTGGAGTTTTACTTGGGATACATCGCCAGTAGTAAGATACATTACAAAGTTCAGTCCTGAAGGTTAGGTATAGGGTTTAAGCCATGTTTGTCTTGCCACCTTTTTAGTGGCGAGACTTTCCAGTGTGAGGCAGGAAGGGTAGGTGTAGTTACAGTAAGGTTACACAGGCATTATTTGAATTCTTCCTACACAGAAAAAGAGTTTGGTTTCAGCGAGCGCACAGTCTGTGCTGTGAACACTTCAAATACCCCCCATACATTGGTAGTGCCGACAAGTGGTGATGTTGTCGGAGCTTAGGCAGATGCCGCACTTTCCGCACTTTCCAATGGGAAACACATCGCCAATCGTGGGCACTTCGTGGGTCAGCCCCTTTTTTAGAATATATTGACAGACCGACGGACTGCGAGCCTGGTGAACCCAAGCAGGCATTTTTTTTGTTGGTCTGTAGATGTTTTGAATATTGAGACCTAAGAGTTTATAGGCTGAAGGCAAAGCATGTTGCTAGAACTGTAAATCCTAGAGTTTTTAAACTGTATGTCACTGATATTGCAGAACATCACATTCAAGGATTAATACATAGGTTAAATAAAGAGGTAATTGTGTGGGTGTTAATCAGAAATCCAGTGTGTTGTTAATGATTGGAAGATAACCTAATAAGTGTCAAGTGTTATAGACAGCTGTGACATCTGGAGGTTCATTTTTCACTGTTATGGACAAAACTTGAGCCCCAAACAAAAATGAAGTATAATAAAAAAAAGTGTTTATTGTGCATGCATTAAAGTCATATTATTCAGTAATCAGCTTATCAAGCATTACTTAGCTTTTGAATGCATTACTTAGCTTTGGAACATTGCAGATGTGATGCTATATTCTCTCTCAGATGTCGTCTCTCCCTTCAACCACTTCTCAAATACACCATTCATCTCTCCAATCTAGTTCAGCCCAAGGGGCCAATTTTTTTAAAGTTTTTGTGAACTGCTTGTGCAATGCCGCCCCCTGCAGATTCTCGGCCAATTGGCCGTTAGCAGAAGGTGTCAAGCGTTAACAGGGCATCAAGCTTCATTCAGAGCTTGATAATTCGGCCCCCAAATCTTGTCTACCTCCCTCAACAAGTTAAGCTAATTAAACAATTAGTAGAAGGTGTTTCTGCGTGTTATTTCAATCATATGGCATAGTGATGTTTTACTCAACTGCACTTTTTATCTCTCACAATAATGCGAAACACTGATAGTTCTCAAAGGACAGCTGGAACGCTGCTTGCAAGCAGCCATTGGAATGTGACTCTCCCTGATAAGCACTGTGTGAGAAGGCAGTAGTGCAAACAACAGAACAGAAGGCATCGCAAGTTTAACCTGACTTTTTAAAGGCATTGGGGCCTATTTATCAATCCATCAACTTACTTGCATTCAACAGCACCAATACGCTCGCCTATGATCGCCTAACATCGCTACCGCGGACCTGTATACGCTCTCCAAAGTTACCAAAAAAGCTGTCAAAAAGCCGTGCACCAAGTACGGTGCAATGAGCAGAGGACTGTTGTTAACTAGCAGTCATCAATCTCGCTGCTCTTCGGCTTTTTCCCAGCTTTATTGGTATACTGTCACTAAACACCCACACTATACTACACTGTTTTACCCCTATCCCGCTGCTCCCGGACCCCGCAGCAACTAAATAAAGTTATTAACCCCTGAACCGCCACTCCCAGAGCCCACCGCCACTCTAATAATTTTATTAACCCCTATCCTGCCGCTCCTGGAGCCCACCACCACTCTAATAAATTTATTAACCCCTATCCTGCCACTCCTGGAGCCCACCGCCACTCTAATAAATTTATTAACCCCTATCCTGCTGCTCCCGGAGCCCACCGCCACCTACATTATGTTATTAACCCCTAATCTGCCACCCCCTACACCACCACCACCTACATTATGTTATTAACTCCTAATCTGCTGCCCCCTACACCCCCAAAACCTACATTATGTTATTAACCCCTAATCTTCGCCCTGACACCATCGACACCTACATTGTACTTATTAACCCCTAATCTGCCATCCCCAACGTCGCCGCCGCTATATTAAATTTATTAACCCCTAAACCTAAATCTAACCCTAACACCCCTAACTTAAATCTAATTTAAATAAATCTAAATAAAATTCCTATCATTACCTAAATAATTCCTATTTAAATCTAAATACCTACCTATAAAATAAACCCTAAGCTAGCTACAATATAACTAATTGTTACATTGTAGCTATCTTAGGGTTTATTTTTATTTTACAGGCAAGTTTGTATTTATTTTAACTAGGTAGAATAGTTACTAAATAGTTATTAACTATTTAATAACTACCTAGCTAAAATAAATACAAAAGTACCTGTAAAATAAAACCAAACTTAAGTTACAATAAAACCTAACACTACACTATAATTAAATAAATTAACTAAATTAAATACAATTACCTAAATTAAATTATCTAAAGTACCAAAAAAAAAAAAAACACTAAATTACAGAAAATAAAAAACAAATTACAGATATTTAAACTAATTACACCTAATCTAATAGCCCTATCAAAACAAAGAAGCCCCCCAAAATAAAAAAAAACCCTAGCCTAAACTAAACTACAAATAGCCCTTAAAAGGGCCTTTTGCGGGGCATTGCCCCAAAGTAATCAGCTCTTTTACCTGGAAAAAAATACAAACAACCCCCCAACAGTAAAACCCACCACCCACACAACCAACCCCCCAAAAAAGAAACTAACTAAAAAAACCTAAGCTCCCCATTGCCCTGAAAAGGGCATTTGGATGGGCATTGCCCTTAAAAGGGCAGGTAGCTCTTTTGTGGCTAAAAGCCCTAACCTAAAAATAAAACCCACCCAATACACCCTTAAAAAAACTGAACACTAACACCCTGAAGATCGACTTACCGGGAGACGTCTTCATCCAAGCGGGGCGAAGTGGTCCTTCAGATGGGCAGAAGTCTTCATCCAAGCTGGGCAGAAGTGGTCCTCCAGACGGCAGAAGTCTTCATCCAGATGACATCTTCTATCTTCATCCATCCGGCGCGGAGCGGCTCCATCTTCAAGACATCCGACGCGGAGCATCCTCTTCTGCCGATGACTACCCAGACGAATGAAGATTCCTTTAAGTGACGTCATCCAAGATGTCGTCCCTTAGATTCCGATTGGCTGATAGAATTCTATCAACCAATCGGAATTAAGGTAGAAGTCCAATCTAAATACTAAATAGCATTGTATTGGCTATTCCAATCAGCCAATAGAATGCGAGCTCAATCCTATTGGCTGATTGGATTAGCCAATAGGATTGGACTTCTATCAGCGAATTGGAATCTAAGGGACGCCATCTTGGATGTCATCACATAAAGGAACCTTCATTCGTCGGGTAGTCGTCGGCAGAAGAGGATGCTCCGCGTCGGATGTCTTGAAGATGGAGCCGCTCCGCGCCGGATGGATGAAGATAGAAGATGCCGTCTGGATGAAGACTTCGGCCGTCTGGAGGACTACTTCACCTGGCTTGGATGAAGACGTCTCCCGGTAAGTCGATCTTCAGGGGGTTAGTGTTAGGTTATTTTTAAAGGTGTATTGGTTGGGTTTTATTTTTAGGCTAGGGCTTTGGGCCGCAAAAGAGCTAACTGCCTTTTTAAGGGCAATGCCCATCCAAATGCCCTTTTCAGGGCAATGGGGAGCTTAGGTTTTTTTAGTTAGTTTTTTTTTGGGGGGTTGGTTGTGTGGGTGGTTTTTCTGTTGGGGGGTTGTTTGTATTTTTTTTCCAGGTAAAAGAGCTGATTACTTTATTATTATTTATTATGGGGGGGGGGCTTTTTTTTGATAGGGCTATTAGATTAGGTGTAATTAGTTTAAATATCTGTAATTTGTTTTTTATTTTCTGTATTTTAGTGGGGTTTTTTGTACTTTAGATAATTTAATATAATTTAGGTAATTGTATTTAATTTAGTTAATTTATTTAATTATAGTGTAGTGTTAGGTTTTAGTGTAACTTAGGTTGGGTTTTATTTTACAGGTACTTTTGTATTTATTTTAGCTAGGTAGTCATTAAATAGTTAATAACTATTTAGTAACAATTCTACCTAGTTAAAATAAATACAAAGTTGTCTGTAAAATAGAAATAAACCCTAAGCTAGCTACAATGTAACTATTAGTTATAATGTAGCTAGCTTAGGGTTTATTTTACAGGTAAGTATTTAGTTTTAAATAGGAATTATTTAGGTAATGATAGGAATTTTGTTTAGATTTATTTAAATTAGATTTAAGTTATGGGGTGTTAGGGTTAGACTTAGGTTTAGGGGTTAATACATTTAATATAGTGGCAGCGACGTTGGGGATGGCAGATTAGGGGTTAATAAGTGTAATGTAGGTGGCGGCGGTGTCGGGCAGCAGATTAGGGGTTAATAAGTATAATGTAGGTGGTGGCGGTGGGGGGCAGATTAGGAGTTAATAAGTATAATGTAGGTGGCGGCGGTGTCGGGTTGGCAGATTAGGGGTTAATAAGTATAATGTAGGTGGCAACGGTGTCGGGGTGGCAGTTTAGGGGTGTTTTGACTCTGGGTTTATGTTAGGGTGTCAGGTGTAAACGTAACTTTTATTCTCCCATAGTAATCAATGGGATATCGGGCAGCATAAGCTTTCGCTGCTTTCAGACTCCCATTGATTCCTATGGCATCCACCGCCTCCAGGGTGTAGGATTGAAAACCAGGTACGCTGGGCTGGAATAGTGCCAAGCGTACCTGGTAGAATTTATATATATATATACATACTGAAAACTATATATCTATACTGTGATATAAACTGTTAATATATTGACTACTGATTCATTATTTGTGTATAGATTCAGAAATATTTTCCATCCATTACAACAGCAAAGAAGATTGTTAATTTTACCTGCAGTTAATGGTCACCTTACTCTTTAAGGGACATTAAAGGGACATTGTACACTAGATTTTTTTTTTTGCATACATGTTTTGTAGATGATCCTTTTATATAGCCATCTAAGAGAGTTTTTGTAAAACTTTACAGTTGTGCTTAATTTTTAATAACATTGTGCTGATTTTCAGGCTACTTACCAAGCCCCAAAGTATCAGATCTATACTTATGTCTACAGATTCTTGCTTGTGTAATGGGTCTTCTCATATGGAAGGGGGAAGGTCTGCCCTTCCTGCTTTCTCAGCCCCTTTTTTCACTGGGTATCCCAGCCTGACCCCATCAACAATGCTAAACTGGCAGCTTCTAGGTATTTTTTAAAAGGTTATATACTGGATTTTAAGATATGTATCTGTGCATATTCTTCTTTATAGTAGTGTCTATTACATGCAGTTATATGAAAATTGGTTTATACTGCCCCTTTAAACTGCTGAGTACATCTACAGTAGCATTGTTACTACTCATCATACTATTATATTTCCTCCTGTACCTAAAGCTCTCTTTAAAGCCGTTCTCTTATTTTAACTCATTACAGAATCCTGCTGGTAAAGCTCTGCATTTTATACTGAGCATCTTGTAGCACAGGTATTGTTGCATCATGTGACAGGAGCAGTGCACTTTCACAGATCAGCGATGTTACTGGCTTCTTCGCAGCTGTATCTTTTACGCCAGTTTAACTCACATAATAGAGAGTTGAAGTGTTACATTTTTGCATTTTTTTTACACAGTTTAAAAGCTGCATAACAAATATAAGCAGCAAGATGCGGATCCCAGTGATACGATGCAGAGCTTTACTAATATTTGTACGGGGTTAAAATAAGAGAATTACTTTGAAGACAGCTTCAGGCACAGTGGGGAATAGCAATAGCAGGGTGAGTAGTAACCATTTTACTGTAGTTGTACTCAGCAGTTTAGGGACATGAAACCCATATTTTTTTCTTTCATGATTCAAATAGAGCATATCATTTTAAACAACTTTCCAGTTTACTTCTATTATCTAATTTGCTTTGTTCTCTTAGAATCCATTGTTGAAAAGCATAGCTAGGTATGCTCAATGCTGCTAATTGATGGCTGCACTTATATGCCTCGTGTTATTGGCTTACCCATGTTCTTTGCTGGTTCTTTAACAAAGAATACCAAGAGAATGAAGCAAAGTATATAATAGAAGTACATTGTAAAGTTGTTTAAGATTGTATGCTCTGTCTGAATCATGAAATAATTTTTTGGGGTTTTATGTTCCTTTAATGTCCCTTTAAGTTTTCTGTCTCTGATACATTTAGCATATTATTATAGTAAGTGCACACTACAGTCAGTCTATGTGTACTGAGGTTTGTAGTATTTCTGTAAATAACAAATAACGGTGCAACAGAAGTAGGAACAAAACAAAAAAAAATTTCAGCTTGTCATTTTTCTTTGATAATTAAGAACATATCATTTTAAACAACTTTTTAATTTCTATTATTAAATTTGATTCATTTTCTTGATATTCTTTGTGTAAGGAGCAGCAACGCACTACTGGGAGCTAGCTGAACAGACCAGGTGAGACAATGACTAGAGGCATTTATGTGCAGCCACCAATCATCGGCTAGCTCCAAGTAGTGCATTGTTGCTCCTGAACCTACTTAGGTATGCTTTACAACAAAGAATACCAAAATAATGAATTAAATGTGATGACAGGAATTGGAAAGTTGTTTAAGGTTGTATGTTCTGATTTATGAAAGGAATATTTTGACTTTACTGCCGATTTAAGTGTCAGTCTATTATATGTATCCTACTCTAAGTGTAATAAATCCTCTGATATAAACTATACAATGTAGTTGTACAGTATATTGTGTAGTTTGTACATTATACTATCCTGTGATATTCTACAAAAAAAAAAAAAAAAAAATGTGCAAACTTTGCAAAGGTCTTCTGCTGAATTGGGACCCTAGTGTTCTATTAATAACATACAGAGATAGGCATATTTTAGTATACATAAACTTTCAGTTTTATTTCTCTTTTTCTACTTCACAGCAGTGTGTATATCATTAACAAATGAGCATGCTGTTTTCATTTGCAAACAATCGACAACATATAATAACTATGTGTGTTTTGCAAGCTGTTACATCTACTGTGTACCATATATTCTCTAGTACTATTGTATATTCTCTAGTAAACCTAGCATGTGAACATTCTCAATCAAGTGTTTGCCATTTTGTATATTATGTTAATTACCCCTAATTAAAAAGTGTTCAGATTTTATTGTCTTGAATTTCTTCAGCTGTCAGTATCAAAACTATGATTTATTTTTCTCACAGAATATGACAGATCAGTTACAACCCAGAATTAGGAAAAACAGAATGTAGACAATATAGAGATCGCCACCTACTGGACTAAAATGGAACATACAAATCTGTTAAAATCATTAGAAATATTCATCAAAGCTTTGGTCATTTAATTTTACACTTGATGAATTTCTCATCAAAGCTTTTATCATTTAGTTATACACTTACAGATCTGTTACATTACTGATAACACTACTTATACTCTGCCATAGAGATCTGTAAAACATAATTCATTGCCAAATTCAAGGTCATCAGGGTTGTACTAGAAGCATAGTGGATAATAAATAAATGGAAGTTTGTGTGTTGAAATGTGTTGACACTTATTTTAATCAGCTAAAATTAGATTTATATATATATATATATATATATATATATATATATATATATATATATATATATATATATACTGTATATATGTGTGTGTGTGTGTGAGTGTGTGTCAACACATTTCTGTTTTATACTGAATTAAAATTAAACATGCACAGTGTTTATGTACCATTTAGCTTCACTGTATTCTCAAAACTATGGCTGTGGGGGTGCATAAGGCATATATTAGTATGGACGCAAGCGATATTTAGCGCTCCTTGTGTAATCTAACCCTTTGTATTTACAGCTTAATAACCATTAAAGGAAGCGTATCAGTCTTTAAGTACATTAAAGGGCCTAGTAAAGCTGAGGCTGTAAGTATTTTACATAAAAAGAAAAAGAACAAGAGGTCATGATCTGAAGCAGAAGGGGGTAATTTGTGGAAGCACTTCTTTACAGAAAGGGTGATTGATTCATGGAAAAAACTTCCACGAGAGGTGGTAATAATTAACACTGTGGGGAACTTAAGAATGCCGGGGATAAACATAAGGCTATCCTATGAACTTCCTATGAAATATCGGGAAGGGTTACTAGGTCTATGGCTCTTTTCTGCCATCAAAATCTATGTTTCTATGTTACATTCACTTCAAAACATTATCTGTAACTAATGGTACACTGTGTAGGAGCCACTCTTTATTACATAAGCATTAAACTACCTGTGTTTCCTGAAAGCTGCATATGATTCTCAAGGTTGTTGTGTCTACCCCAGTGCAGTTTGTGACTAACTCCATATGTCTGCAGGCCAGCAACTCTCAAATTAGTTCATCACCTTTCTGCATTCCTTTATAGCAGTTCCCTGCAAAGCTTCATATCTCTGCTTGCATAGAGAAGCAAAACTATTACATTTATACTATAGTTAAAAGCTATTGCCCTGCACCCTTCTCTCTCCTGCGTTATTGTTACTGCATTGGTTCAGCTCAATAGAACAAGTGATTGACTTCTTGCATGGTACTAACATTATCAACATAATCCTTCTAATACATCATCACAAGCAATGACCATGTAATCATTTATCTCACAGCAAAATGTGCAATAATGAACTAGTTTAACTAATTTGAAATGCATATAGATATGTTTAACTCTATGTAACTTTATATATCACTATTCAAATATAGCTATCATAGACAAAAAATATATCAGATAATTAATATCCTGCTCAGTTATTAAATGGAAATTAAATGCTAAGGACTTGATTACAAGCAACGTGCTAATGAAACATTTTGCTTGCGTATTACGTACGTTGCGTAAGTTGAAATAAAAAAGTTAAAGCACAAGTGAACCTGATGTGCGTTAACTTCAGGACTTTGAATATCATGGCCACATTAACTTCTCCTCATAGACTTCAATGGAGCGTGCAGAATAATAAAAAAAAAAAATAACACTTATTACTCATGCGCTAACCAACAAGCATTAGACCTACATCACTAAACCCAAAGTAAGTTATGGATAGAGCTAAATGCCCTTTTAAGGGCAATGCCCATCCAAATGCCCTTTTCAGGGCAATGGGGAGCTTAGGTTTTTTAGTTAGCTTTTTATTTGGGGGGTTGGTTGTGTGGGTTTTACTGTTGGGGGGTTATTTGTATTTTTTTTAAAAAAGAGCTGATTACTTTGGGGCAATGCACCGCAAAAGGCCCTTTTAAGGGTTATTTGTAGTTTATTGTAGGCTAGGTTTTTTTTTTAATTTGGTGGCCTTTTTTATTTTCATAGGGCCCTTAGATTGGGTGTAGTTAGTTTAAAGCTTTGATAATTTCTTTTTTATTTTGTGTAACTTAGTGTTTATTTTTTTGTGTAACTTAGTGTTTGTTATTGTTTGTAACTTAGTTTTTTGTAACTTTGTAATTTTTTAGTGTAGAATTAAATTATTTGAGTAGGGTTAGGTATTTAATATATAATATAGTTATTTCAATTTGTAATTTTAGTATAAAAGTTAGGTTAGATTATTTTTTTTAAATAAAGTTTAATGTAATGTTATTATAATAGTTAGGGTAGGTTAATTATTAATTTAATATAGTTTAATGTAATTTTATTATAATAGTTAGGGTAGGTTAATTATTAATTTAATATAGTTTAATGTAATTTTATTATAATAGTTAGGGTAGGTTAATTATTAATTTAATATAGTTTAATGTAATTTTATTATAATAGTTAGGGTAGGTTAATTATTAATTTAATATAGTTTAATGTAATTTTATTATAATAGTTAGAATAGGTTAATTAGTAGTTTAATATAGTTTAATTTAAATCTAAAGGTTAGTTTAAATTTATTATAAGATAGGGATGAGTTAATATTTAATATTAAGTTAGCGGGTTGTTAGGTTTAGGGGTTAATAGGTTAATTCAGTTTATGGCGATGTGGGGGGCTGGCAGTTTAGGGGTTAATACAGGATAGAGGTAAGTAACTTTATGTAGGTGGCGGCGGTATAGGGGTGGCAGATTAGGGGTTAATAAGTATAATGTAGGTGGCAGCGGAGAAGGGGATGGCGGTTTAGGGGTTAATAATTGTATTTAGTTTCAGCAGGGTCCTGGAGCTGGTGGTATAGGGGTTAAACAGTTTAGTATAGTGTGGATATTTAGTGACAGTATACAAATAAAGCTGTGAAAAAGCCGAAGAGCAGCAAGATTGACGACTGTTAGTTAACAACAGTCCGCTGTTCATCGCCCCGTACTTGGTGCGCGGCTTTTTGACAGCTTTTTTGTTAAATATGGAGAACGTATTCAGGTCCGCGGCAGTGATTTTAGGTGATGTTAGGCAAGCGTATTGGTGCCGTCCAATGCAGCACAGTTGACGGCTTGATAAGTAGGCCTCTATGTCACAGAATTCAAACATTGGGGAACTGATACACAATGGAATTACATAAACCTAAAGCATCAATTCTGCATAGGGTTATCTGAACACTAAAAGACGATTTAGCAAGAACTACTATGCCAGCCACTTTTGAGGAACTAATCAAACCAAAATCACCATAGAGCATAGATTAAGGGAAAGGAATTCCTTTGGAGAATATCAAGAGACCTCCTGCCGCTTTCCAACATATAAGGAAATCACTACACAACGCTGAAGCAATGGAAATAGGTGTACTAAGGCGACCACTAACTCAGTTACAACTCTGCATGTATTTTTCCCATCATTATCTACACACCCACAAGTTATTAACAAAAATACTTACTGTACAATTCTTTGTTTTTTACAGTGGGATCAAAAAAGGTTACAGATTGAAGCAATGATTGATACCGGTGCTTGTGGGTTGTTTATAGACGCCTCCTTAGTTAAACATACCTTGTTTTCAAAAAGCAAAACCTGTCTCAGCCAATAGGATTTTTTCTACCTTAATTCCGATTGGCTGATAGAACTGTATCAGCCAATCGGAATTGAAGGGACGACATCTTGGATGACATCATTTAAAGGAACCTTCATTCAGTTATTGGCTGTGGAAAGAAGAGGATGCTCTGCGTCAGATGTCTTGAAGATGGACCCGCTCTGCGCCGGATGGATAAAGATAGAAGATGCTGTCTGGATGAAGACTTCTGTCCGTCTGGAGGACCACTTCGCCCGGCTTGGATGAAGACTTCTCCCGGCTTCGTTGAGGACTTCGGCCCGGTTAGGTGAAGACGTCTCCCGGTAAGGTGATCTTCAGGGGGAATTCACCATCCCTATTGACAACCCATCTGCCCCTGCTGCCTCCAAACTTCTCTCACTCACTAACTCCTTTGGCCTCTCACAATCCACCCTATTCCCTACCCACCATGATGGACACTCTATTGACCTGGTATTCTCCTATCTCTGCTCTCTCTTTGATGTTGCCTGTCAACCATTTCCCATCTCTGACCATCATCTGCTCACCTTTAATCCCAATATAGATGCTAAACCTACTTCCCCCTCTTGCCCACGCACCAGTAGAAATCTGTACACTGTGGACCCTCCCCAACTCTCCAATCTTATTCATATACCCCTCTCCAACACTTCCATGATATCCTGCCCTGACCTTGCTATAACCCACTATAACAATACTCTCTCCGCTGCACTTGACACTCTCGCTCCGCCCCACGTCATCAGCTCCAGCGCTGGCACTCCCAACAAACACGCTACCTACAAAAATGCTCACGCACTGCTGAATGTGCCTGGAGGAAATCCTGCTCTGAACCTGATTTCCTGCACTATAAGTTCACTCTTTACTCTTACACCTCTGCCCTTCGCTTAGCTAAGCAAACATACTTACTTCTCTTATATCCACTCACTCTTCAAACCCTAAAAGACTCTTCTCCATCTTCAACTCTCTCCTCTACCCAACTGCACCACCCCCTCATCTGCATTCAGTGTTCAAGACCTTGCTGACTATTCTTTCAATAAAACACTTGCCATCCGAAGAAACATCCCAACACAAACCTGCAATCTCCCAACTTCACTCCCAGTCACCCCCTCTGCCACTCTCTGCACCCTCCTCCCAACCACTGAGAGCAAAGTGGCTTCCCTTTTGTCTTTCTCTCACCTCACTACCTGCCCACTTGACCCTATTCCTTCACATCTAATTCCCCCTCTGTCTCCCACCCTCACTCCGGCTCTTACTCACATATTATTATTATTATTATTATTATTATTATCATTTATTTGTATAGCGCCATCAAATTCCGTAGCATTGGGTACAATGATAGGGGTATACAATGACAAAGATTTGTGATAAAATACAAAACATAACAAAACTAAACAAATCTAGCACAGGAGGAAGAGGGCCCTGCACTAGAGAGCTCACAGTCTATAGGTTTAGGGTGCAGAGACATAAGGTTGGGGTAGCTTGTTACATTGGTTGTATTTGCAGCAGTGAGTCAGGCAGTTCATGTACATGTATTAGTTTGGTTCGGATGGGGGATGGAGGAGAGATGGTAAGCCTCTCTGAATAGGGGGGTTTTCAAGGATCGTCTGAAGCTATACAAGGTTGGAGATAGTCTAATGGAGCGGGGTAGAGAGTTCCAGAGGACAGGAGCAGCACGTGCAAAGTCTTGGAGACGGGAGTGGGATGTAGAGATAACAGGAGTGTAGAGAAGTAGGTCAGAGGTTGATCGAAGAGGACGGGATGGGGAATATTTCACGATGAGAGAGGAAATATAGTTGGGAGTTAGACTGTTGAGTGCTTTGTAGGTTAGGGCTAATACTTTAAATTGTATTCTGGAGTGTACGGGGAGCCAGTGTAGAGACTGGCAGAGTGGAGCAGCTGATGTAGATCGTCGACTTAGGTGGATGAGTCTAGCAGAAGAATTCATAATAGATTGGAGGGAGGAGAGGCAGTGTTTTGGAAGGCCATTTAGGAGTAGATTGCAATAATCAATGCGTGGCAAGATGAGGGAATGAATAAGTATTTTTGTAGTTTTTTGAGTAAGGAAGGGAAGAATTCTGGAAATGTTGTGTAGGTGTGAACGGCAGGATTTGGTGTTTGTATATGTGGGTTGAATGTAAGTTCTGAGTCTAGTGTGACCCCAAGGCAGCGGATCTGGGGTGAGGTGTTGAGAATAGAGTCTCCAACCATCAGAGAAATGTCAGGTGTCAGATGTCTCGAAGAGGGGGGATAAGAAGCAGCTCAGTTTTGGACAGATTGAGTTAGAGGTAGTGTGAAGACATCCAAGAGAAAATTGCAGAGAGGCAGTCAGAAATCTGGTTGAGTAAAGAGGGAGAGATATCAGGAGAGGAAAGATAGATTTGGGTATCATCAGCATATAGGTGGTACTGGAATCCAAAGGAGGCTATAAGTTTTCCAAGGCAGGATGTATAAAGAGAGAAAAGCAAGGGGCCCAAGACAGAGCCTTGTGGTACTCCAACTGAGAGAGGCATAGGATCACAAGATATGTTGTTAAAGGAAACTGAAAATGAGCGGTTTGAAAGATATGATGCAAACCAGGAGAGGGCTGTGTCTCGGATGCCAAATGAATGTAGTATTTTTAGGAGGAGAGGATGGTCAACTGTGTCAAAAGCTGCGGACAGGTCAAGAAGAATTAGTAAGGAGTAATGGCCTTTAGCTTTAGCTGATAACAGGTCATTTGTTACTTTAGCAAGAGCGGTTTCTGTTAAGTGTTTAGGGCGGAAATCAGATTGTAGTGGATCAAGTAAGGAGTTAGTTGTGAGAAATTTAGTTAGCCGATTATAGACTAGTCATTCCAATAATTTTGAAGCAAAGGGAAGTAAGGAGACCGGTTAATAGTTAGAAGGCTTGGAGGGGTCAAGCGAGGGCTTTTTTAGGATTGGTATGATTGACGCATGCTTGAATGTGTCAGGAAATGGTAGATCTGGGTATCGTCAGCATAGAGATGATAGCTGAAGCCATAGCTGTTGATAAGTTTACCCAGTGAAGAAGTGTAAATAGAGAAGAGTAAAGGACCTTGGACAGAGCCTTGAGGTACTCCAACAGACAAAAGAGTGGAGGAGTCACCAGCAGAAGAGACGGAGAAGGATCTGTTAGAGAGATAAGAGTGAATCCAGGAGAGGGCAGTGTCACAGACCCCAAGAGAGCTGAGAGTCTGTAGGAGAAGAGGATGGTCAACAGTGTCAAAAGCAGCAGAGAGGTCCAGTAAGATGAATATAGAGAAGTAGCCTTTGTTTTTAGCAGAAAGGAGATTGTTAGTAACCTTGGTGAGGGCAGTCTCAGTTGAGTGTTGGGGACGGAAGCCAGATTGCAGGGGGTCGAGCAATGAGTTGGAGGACAGGAATTGGGTTAGGCGATTGAAAACTAGTTTTTCAGGTAATTTTGAAGCTAGCGGAAGCAGTGATATGGGGCGGTAGTTTGCAGGGGAGTTAAGGTCAAGGGAGGGTTTTTTGAGGATGGGGTGACCTTTGCATGTTTGAAGGAGAGCAGGGAAGGAGCCGGTAGAAAGGAATTTAAATGACTTGGTTCTCACAGACTTTTCCACTCAACTGAGTCCTCTGCTCTCTGACATTTCATCCCTCTCTTGTCCAAACCTCGTGACTCTACAGTATAATTCGGCACTAAAATCAACACTTGACAAAACTGCACCCTCCACTCTTCAACGTACATCAATCACTCGACCGCGACTGTGGCACACTAAACAGACCAGATATCTTCAGCAATGCTCACGGGCTGCTGAACGGCAGTGGAGGAAATCATGCACCTTTGCTGATTTCCAACATTATAAATTCACCCTTAAGTCCTATAACTCTGCGCTCTGCCTGGCCAAACAAGTCTATTTCTCCTCCCTTGTGTCATCTCACGCATCCAACCCCAGAAAACTGTTCTCAACCTTTAACTCCCTTCTACGTTCGCCTGCCCCCCCGCCCACTAAAAACCTCACTGCTCAAATCATTGCGGATCACTTAAAAATAAAATTGACACCATTAGAAAAGAGATCTGCACCTCGCACCCTGCAAACCCAGCGATCCTACCCACCCCTTCTATTAACAAAAATCTATGCTACTTCCCTCCTGTAACAGAGGAAGAAGTCTCTACACTCCTAACCTTGGCTCATCTCACAAACTGCCCACTTGACCCTATTCCTTCATGACATATTCCCTCTCTCTCTGCTTCACTAACCCCTACCCTATCTCATCTCTTTAACCAATCTCTCACTGCTGGCACATTTCCTGACACATTCAAGCATGCGTCAATCATACCAATCCTAAAAAAGTGAAGCCAGTGAAGGGACTCACAGAGAGGTGCAGCAGAAACAGAGCATCGAGAGAGGTGGATTAGTCTGGCAGATGCATTAAGGATGGATTGGAGGGGAGAGAGGCGGGTGAGAGGGAGGCCAGTTAGTAAGTTGTTACAGTATTCAAGTCGGGAAATTACCAGGGAGTGGATTAGCTATTTAGTAGTTTCAGCACTTAGAAACGGACAAATTTCGGAGATATTGTGTAGGTGGTTGTGGCAGGATGAAGAGAGCAATTGGATGTGGGAAATGAAGGACAGATTTGAGTCACGCATGAGTCCAACGCAGCGGACTTAGGGTGATGGGGAGATAGTGGGGCCACCAACAGTGATGGAAAAATTAGAAACTGGAGTAGAGTTAGAGGGGGGAATTAGAAGTAGTTCGGTCTTGGACATGTTTATACTTAGGTGGTGAGATGCCATCCAGGAGGAAATGCCAGATAAGCAGTCGCTGATGTGAGAATTGACAGAAGGAGAGAGTGCAGGGGTGAAAAGGTAGATCTGTGTATCGTCAGCATAGAGATGATAGCTGAAGCCATAGCTGTTGATAAGTTTACCCAGTGAAGAAGTGTAAATAGAGAAGAGTAAAGGACCTTGGACAGAGCCTTGAGGTACTCCAACAGACAAAAGAGTGGAGGAGTCACCAGCAGAAGAGACGGAGAAGGATCTGTTAGAGAGATAAGAGTGAATCCAGGAGAGGGCAGTGTCACAGACCCCAAGAGAGCTGAGAGTCTGTAGGAGAAGAGGATGGTCAACAGTGTCAAAAGCAGCAGAGAGGTCCAGTAAGATGAATATAGAGTAGTAGTCTTTGTTTTTAGCAGAAAGGAGATTGTTAGTAACCTTGGTGAGGGCAGTCTCAGTTGAGTGTTGGGGATGGAAGCCAGATTGCAGGGGGTCAAGCAATGAGTTGGAGGACAGGAATTGGGTTAGGCGATTGAAAACTAGTTTTTCAGGTAATTTTGAAGCTAGCGGAAGCAGTGATATGGGGCGGTAGTTTGCAGGGGAGTTAAGGTCAAGGGAGGGTTTTTTGAGGATCGGGTGACCTTTGCATGTTTGAAGGAGGCAGGGAATGAGCCGGTAGAAAGGAATTTAAATGACTTGGATCTCACAGACTTTTCCACTCAACTGAGTCCTCTGCTCTCTGACATTTCATCCCTCTCTTGTCCAAACCTCGTGACTCTACAGTATAATTCGGCACTAAAATCAACACTTGACAAAACTGCACCCTCCACTCTTCGACGTACATCATTCACTCGACGGCAACCGTGGCACACTAAACAGACCAGATATCTTCAGCAATGCTCACGGGCTGCTGAACGGCAATGGAGGAAATCATGCACCTTTGCTGATTTCCAACATTATAAATTACCCCTTAAGTCCTATAACTCTGCGGTCTGCCTGGCCAAACAAGTCTATTTCTCCTCCTTTGTGTCATCTCACGCATCCAACCCCAGAAAACTGTTCTCAACCTTTAACTCCCTTCTACGTTTGCCTGCCCCCCGCCCACTAAAAACCTCACTGCCCAAATCATTGCTGATCACTTAAAAATAAAATGCTCTGTTTCTGCTGCACCTCTCTGTGAGTACCTTCACTGGCTTCACTTTTTTAGGATTGGTATGATTGACGCATGCTTGAATGTGTCAGGAAATGTGCCAGCAGTGAGAGATTGGTTAAAGAGATGAGTTAGGGTAGGGGTTAGTGAAGCAGAGAGAGAGGGAATATGTCGTGAAGGAATAGGGTCAAGTGGGCAGTTTGTGAGATGAGCCAAGGTTAGGAGTGTAGAGAATTCTTCCTCTGTTACAGGAGGGAAGTAGCATAGATTTTTGTTAATAGAAGGGGTGGGTAGGAAAACTGGGTTTGCAGGGTGCGAGGTGCAGATCTCTTTTCTAATGGTGTCAATTTTATTTTTAAGTGATCAGCAATGATTTGAGCAGTGAGGTTTTTAGTGGGCGGGGGGGGGCAGGTGAACGTAGAAGGGAGTTAAAGGTTGAGAACAGTTTTCTGGGGTTGGATGCGTGAGATGACACAAGGGTGGAGAAATAGACTTGTTTGGCCAGGAAGAGCGCAGAGTTATAGGACTTAAGGGTGAATTTATAATTTTGGAAATCAGCAAAGGTGCATGATTTCCTCCACTGCCGTTCAGCAGCCCGTGAGCATTGCTGAAGATATCTGGTCTGTTTAGTGTGCCACAGTCGCGGTCGAGTGATTGATGTACGTTGAAGAGTGGAGGGTACAGTTTTGTCAAGTGTTGATTTTAGTGCCGAATTATACTGTAGAGTCACGAGGTTTGGACAAGAGAGGGATGAAATGTCAGAGAGCAGAGGACTCAGTTGAGTGGAAAAGTCTGTGAGATCCAAGTCATTTAAATTCCTTTCTACCGGCTCATTCCCTGCCTCCTTCAAACATGCAAAGGTCACCCCATCCTCAAAAAACCCTCCCTTGACCTTAACTCCCCTGCAAACTACCGCCCCATATCACCGCTTCCGCTAGCTTCAAAATTACCTGAAAAACTAGTTTTCAATCGCCTAACCCAATTCCTGTCCTCCAACTCATTGCTCGACCCCCTGCAATCTGGCTTCCGTCCCCAACACTCAACTGAGACTGCCCTCACCAAGGTTACTAACAATCTCCTTTCTGCTAAAAACAAAGGCTACTACTCTTTATTCATCTTACTGGACCTCTCTGCTGCTTTTGACACTGTTGACCATCCTCTTCTCCTACAGACTCTCAGCTCTCTTGGGGTCTGTGACACTGCCCTCTCCTGGATTCACTCTTATCTCTCTAACAGATCCTTCTCCGTCTCTTCTGCTGGTGACTCCTCCACTCTTTTGTCTGTTGGAGTACCTCAAGGCTCTGTCCAAGGTCCTTTACTCTTCTCTATTTACACTTCTTCACTGGGTAAACTTATCAACAGCTATGGCTTCAGCTATCATCTCTATGCTGACGATACCCAGATCTACCTTTTTACCCCTGCACTCTCTCCTTCTGTCAATTCTCACATCAGCGACTGCTTATCTGGCATTTCCTCCTGGATGGCATCTCACCACCTAAGTATAAACATGTCCAAGACCGAACTTCTTCTAATTCCCCCCTCTAACTCTACTCCAGTTTCTAATTTTTCCATCACTGTTGGTGGCACCACTATCTCCCCATCACCCCAAGTCCGCTGCCTTGGACTCATGCTTGACTCAAATCTGTCCTTCATTTCCCACATCCAATTGCTCTCTTCATCCTGCCACAACCACCTACACAATATCTCCTAAATTTGTCCGTTTCTAAGTGATGAAACTACTAAATAGCTTATCCACTCCCTGGTAATTTCCCGACTTGACTACTGTAACAACTTACTAACTGGCCTCCCTCTCACCCGCCTCTCTCCCCTCCAATCCATCCTTAATGCATCTGCCAGACTAATCCACCTCTCTCGATGCTCTGTTTCTGCTGCACCTCTCTGTGAGTCCCTTCACTGGCTCCCCATTCACAACAGAGTTAAATTCAAAATTCTCACCCTGACCTACAAAGCCCTCACCAATGCTGCCCCACCCTACCTGTCCTCACTTATCAACAAATACACTCCTGCCCGCCCCCTAAGATCCAACAATGACCTGCTTCTTGCGTCCTCTACCATCACCTCCTCACATGCTAGACTACAGGACTTCTCTCGGGCGGCACCAACCCTCTGGAACACACTTCCTCGTGCTGCTAGACTTGCCCCTAACCTCTCCTCCTTTAAACATTCCCTAAAGACCTTTCTGTTCAGGGAAGCTTATCACCCGACATTAAAATACTAACTTCACTTAACTAACAGCTGCCCTCTCTCTCCTCACTAATATCATTCTCACCTTTGCAGTCCCCACCTCCTGCTTCCCATCCGACCCATCTAGATTTTAAGTTCCCACGGGAATAGGGCCCTCAATTCCCCCTGTTTTTGTCTGTAAAATTTTGTCTTATCGTATTGTTTCTCCATTGTACTGTTATCCTTGTACCCATGGACAGCGCTGCAGAATCTGTTGGCGCTTTATAAATAAAGAATAATAATAATAGTGTTAGGATTTTTTAAGGAGGATAGGGTGGGTTTTAGAGTAGGGTTGGTTGTGTGGGTTTTAATGTTGGGGGGGGATTGTAATTTTTTTTTCAGGTAAAAGAGCTGATTACTTTGGGGCAATGCCCTGCAAAAGGCCCTTTTAAGGACTATTTGTAATTTAATGTAGGGTAGGTTTTTTTTTATTTTGGTGGGGCTTTTTTATTTTGTTAGGGGGATTAGATTAGGTGTAATTAGTTTAAAAATCTTGTAATTTCTTTATTATTTTCTGTAATTTAGTGGGTGTTTTTTTGTACTTTAGATAATTTAATTTAATTGTAATTAATTGTATTTAATTTAGGTAATTAATATAATTGTCGTGTAGTGTTAGGTGTAATTGTAACTTAGGTTAGGTTTTATTTTACAGGTAAATTTGTCTTTATTGTAACTAGGTAGTTATTAAATAGTTAATAACTATTTAATAACTATTCTACCTAGTTAAAATAAATTCAAAGTTGCCTGTAAAATAAAAATAAACCCTAAGCTAGCTACAATGTAACTATTAGTTATATTGTAGCTAGCTTATGGTTTATTTTATAGGTAAATATTTAGTTTTAAATAGGAATAATTTAGTTTATTGTAGTAATTTATTTAGATTTATTTAAATTATATTTAAGTTAGGGGGTGTTAGGGTTAGGGTTAGACTTAGGTTTAGAGGTTAATAACTTTATTATAGTGGCAGCAACGTTGGGGGCGGCAGATTAGGGGTTAATAAATGTAGGTAGGTGGCGGCGATGTTAGGGCCAGCAGATTAGGGATTAATAATATTTAAATAGTGATTGCGATGCGGGAGTGCGGCGGATTAGGGGTTAATATATTTATTATAGTGGCGGCGATATCCAGTTAGGCAGATTAGGGGTTACATTATTTATTTTAGTGTTTGCGATGTGTGGGGGGGGCCTCGGTTTAAGGGTTAATAGGTAGTTTATGGGTGTTAGTGTACTTTTTAGTTAGTTTAGTTTAGTTAGTTTTATGCTACAGCGTTGTAGTGTAAAACTCTTAACTACTGACTTTTGAATGCAGTACCAGTCTTGACAGGAGAGGGTTTACCACTCACTTTTGATCAGACTCGTAATACCGGCGCTATGCAAGTCCCATTGAAAATATAGGATACGCAATTGACGTAAGTGGATTTGCAGTATTTCTGAGTCTGGCCAAAAAAGTGAGCGGTGAGCCTGTACCTTCTAGACTCGTAATACTAGTGGGCGTTAAAAAGCAGCATTATGACCTCTTAACGTTGCTTTTTAAGGCTAACGCACAACTCGTAATCTAGGCTAATTTGTTGTTATTTTTCTAGACAACATACTCGTGTACTCCAACAATTACTCCGAACATGTAAAACACTTAAAATGGGTCTTATCCAGACTCAGTGTTTATAGGTTAAATGCCAAATTGGAGAATTCCACAAAAGGATAATAACCTTCTTAGGGTATGTAATATCTCTAGATGGTAGTCAAATGGATAATGCTAAGGTAATTGCAATCACAGAATGTCAACCACCTACATCCAGAAAGGCTTTTAATGTTTCCTTGGTTTCACAAATTATTGCAGAAAAGTCATAAAGAATTTTTCAGAAGTTGCTTTGCCTTTAAATATATTAACCAGCCCTAAAGCATCAATAGTTTGGACCACAAAATGCCAAACAGCATTCAAAATGCTTAAATCCAGGTTCACAACTGCACCTATATTACATTTTCCAAATGTAGCACTGCAATATACTCTAGAGATTGATGCTTCAGATTATGGCCTCAGGGCTGTTCTGTCACAGAGACTTACTCCAAATGATCCACTACATCCAGTTGCTTTCTTCTGCCACACACTATCCTCAACAGAAAGGAATTATCATATTGGGGAGAAGGAGCTTCTAGCACTAAAAGCCTCTCTTTCAAAGGGGAGACATTTACTAGAAGGAACATTTCTACCCATCCTGGTATTGTCAGATCACACAAATTTACAGTATTTACAAACCTCAAAAACTCTATCTGCACGTCAAGTCAGATGGAATGTAATTCTTCAATCAATTCAACTTCATAAGAATGAAGAATCCAAGACTCTCCAAACTAGTCTACTTGACCCATTACCCATTCCAGATAGACCATGGCAAGCCATATCCATGGATTTTATAGTGGACTTACTAAGATCAAATCACAATACTAGAATATAAAACATTACTTTAAAAATAGCAATTAAAAAGTATTGACATAACACAGAATAAAATCAATTAAAGAAGAAGACACAATAGCACTGTCTGAGCAATAGGGAGAACAAAATGCCCATAACCTATTAATTCCAGTATTAATTAGAGGCAAAAATTCAAGATTCAAAGGACAGAGAGGCCCATTGTGTAGCACCCTGCAACGTGGCAAAAAGATCCCTATGAAAGAATTACACTATGATTTTGTGGATCCCATAAGCAGTGGGTTATCAGGGGGCTTAGCGATATACTCAGGGCTGAACTGGGACCAAAAATAGGCCTGGGCATTTTAAGGCAGAGCAGCCCCCACCAATATTTTAAATGACCATATGGAGGACTGGCAACTTTTGGTCCAGCGGTCAAGTACAACCCAGAGGCCCCAGGAACAGCAACTGCGCAACTTTGAAATCCAATATTTATTAATTAAAACAGAGCAAGTGAAACACATAGCAAATAATAAATAAAATAAGGCTGTTTAAAATTGAATTTTAATTTAAACTATATAATGTTTATCAGAATCTATACACTGTGCATGCTGCACTGTATACGTGAGGAGTGTGTGTATATATATATATATATATATATATTTAAAAAAACATTGTTCTCACTTTCGTGGAGTTATTTATGAGTCAGTGCTGATTGGCTAAAATGCAAGAACTGATAAGGGGCAGTCCGCAGAGGCTTAGATAAAAGGTAAACCACAGAGGAAAAACATAATAAAGGGATTATCTCTTTTTAAACAATAAATATTTCCAAGTAGACAGTCCCTTTAAACCTCTATATATGTAAAAATTAGTATGTGCAAAACAAAGTCCTAGCTCTTTATTAGCAACAAATAAATGTTTTATTAAAATGAATAAGTTCAAAGCACTTAAAAGAATATAACTTCATATGGGTAGATGTCTGGTTAAGCTTCTAAAGCATGAAGCTGGTAAACTTTTTTTTAAAAAATAAATCACACATAACTTGATGCAGAGCCCACCCTTTCCTCTCCCTTCTGATAACTAACTCTGATCACAATATCACACAATATCAGGACCAAAGCCCCACTGTCCATAGTACCTTACTACTGTGGGTGCACTGGCTTCAGTTTACTCCTGGCTTCTGCAGACTGAGTGTGATCAGCACCGCACTTGTGTGAGGGGCAGAGGGGAGGTAGTGGAGCATAGAGCTCCAGGGCTGTGAGAGGAATAAGAAAGGAAGAGCTGACCTCTGCCCTGCTCTGTTACATGTAATAATTCCATAGCAGCTCCAGGGCAGTGTGGGGAAAAAGAAAATACAGAATTAATTAGTGAGGGGGCGGAGCTAACCGTCAAGCTAGGAAGACTTGCTTTACAAGAGCTCCTAGTTTTTTACTTTAAAAAACAGTCTAAACTCTTAATATTTGGGCACCAAAGTGTCTCTTATTAATTATTTTCTCTTACTAGCAACCTTGGGGGTTTATAACATATAGAACCTTCTGTCACTCCCTAGAAGATTACACTGTTCTAGACACTAGAACATTACAGCAGAGCCGCATTTGCCAGGACAGCACTTTCTAGCCCGGCTACTGTTGAACTTGTGGTTGCTGTGTCGTACAACTCCGGAGGGTCGGGGCTCCACTCCTAAGTAGATAAACGACACCCGACATCAGCAGCAGAGACTTTGGAACACTGGTAACACAGAGCGACACCACTACACACGCCACTCTGGTGCTCCTCTCCAGCACAGACCTGCCCTTACCTGGCGGCTTCCCCTCTGTGGGGACTCTCCTCTACTACATCGGCAGCTGGAGCTGTGACCTGTGGGAGCTCCTTCAGGCATGGTTGGTGTGTCCTCTGACTAGAAGTGCACCACTAGATCTTTGGCACGAAGACCCTCCATCTTGCCAAGTGCTGACCCTTCTCCACGGCGGCTCCCTGGGCTCCCAGAGCTTGAATATTCTTGAGGCACACTCACAAATTGACCCCTTTGCTTACCGGGATTGCTGACCTGACTCACCTGGCAGACTCTTGTGGCCTGAGAGGCCTTCTTTGTACCCAGCAGGGAGCTGCACACTTGAGGGATGCTCTTGGGGCCCTGGACAGTGTAAAGGTCCCATACACTGAACTGCCAATTACCGTAGAGAACACCAAGTGAAATGAAGAACTGGTTAATTTAACAACCATAACCCATACAATCCCTGAAAAACCTGAGAAAAAAAAACAGACAAAAATTGGGAGCACACCTAAGTAATAAACGGTTACAGCCTCATTAATACATACATTCCAGAGTGGGTTTTGTGTGGTCTGACATACTAGAAGCAGTCATTGAGAGGGCTTTTGAGAGTCTTCCACACCTCTACTGCACTACTATTTATCTCCCCACTGCTATATGCTCCCTTAAAGGACCCCCTAGGTCCAAGTTTACCTAATAAGCACCTCTCCCTCTCAATTTCCCACTGATGCCCTCTCAGTGGGTCATATCCACTTTCCCTGCCCTACATCGTCCTAAAGTAACACCTTCCCCAGGGGGAGAGGGCTTACTTTACATTACACTCAGCAAGGGTCCTCTTCAGGCCTTAATTCACCTTACTCTAAATAAGCTAAGGAGGTGCGCTTGTTTTACCGGCCTGTTGGATCCGCCCATCATTATATCAGTAGCTTTTAACATCTTGGGTCATTTTTCAAATATATACTAGGAGACATTATCCGGACTGTGTGAGTGTGTTGTACTTAAGCTGCTGCGTCAGCATATGTGCCTCTGCTACCGCATGCAGAGTGGAGTGTTTTTAGACTATTTGCATAGTTAACTGTTCTTTGTAAGTGACCTGATACTGTGACATTAAAACCTAAGGGGGGTCCGCATCCCAATTATAACACTCTCCTATTCATTTACCGATATTTACATCCAGTTAGCCCCCAATAGGCGCTTTAATTTGTGTGTTAATTCTGTAAAAGCCCCCTTGAGATTCTCCCTTTCTGGCCCACTTGTGTGAGCTGGTCACTTCCACCTACCCTTTCCCCTTCATACAGGTCGTATCCCCATTTACCTGAGTTTAGAGGGGGCACATTGTGTATTGAGTATTGTGTATTGAGTATTAAATACCGCAGCTTGCTGAGTGGTTTTCTTACTGCACTTGGAGACACCCTGGAGACCTGAGGTATGGTCAGTATCATATATCCAGCGTGGTATCAACTCACTCACCAAGACCAACTTTCATGGTCTCAGATTATTCGCACAATTTAACTAATATTTGTACTTCTGTTTGGTGTACGCAAGGTTACCTTGTTAACATTGTCTAATCAATTTGCCTGTGGTGTCTACTTGGCCCTCCTCTCCTCTTGACTCGGTACTTTCAGACAGATGTCGAGATCTGAAGGGTGCTTTACAGCTCAATAAGTGACGTTATGAGGGGATAGGGATCAGGAGAGGCAACCCAGCCCTGCTCCACACACTATTGTATATTTACATGTGAACTTTTCTTTTTCCTTTCATCAACCAGAGGGGCTTAAGAGCCTTATTCACAACCTCTAACCTTTGATTAGTTGTTCAATACAAGTTACTTGCACTCCATTTGAAAATGCCTCATACTTCTAGAAGACACCTGAAAACTCCTGAATCTGTGAAAAAAACAGTCCTAGACCACTTTACACAATCTTCCAAAGAGTGCTTAAATGAACCCCAAGATGGCCAGAGCGACTCTGAGTCAATGGGTGAGGGCTCTCAGCCTGATCATGAGACATCTGGTAAGCCTCAACACTTTATCATGGAAGCCACCCTCAAGAAACTGCTTGCAAACCAAACTCATTCCATAACCAAGGAGATCCAGCGAAGCCACGCTGAACTCCGAAAGGACATTTCAGAAATAGGAGAAAGGGTGGACTCCTTAGAAAGAAGACAGGACGATATAGCTACAGACCAGACAAACCTCTTGGCATACTCAGAATCCTTAGCCGAACAGGTAAACCAGCTGGACGTCAAGACTCATGCAGGCGGCCTTCCATAAAGTGTTGGAAAGGTTTAAAGACATCCAATTGTTGCCCGACCTCTCAGCACATACCCTGCAGCACAGGAGATATTTCCAACCAGTTATACTATCCCTCTGTAGGGCGAATATAAAGTACAGGTGGGGTTACCCAACCAAATTGATAATAACAAAAGACAATAAGACATATACAGTGTCCTCTTTGCCTCAGGGGACCACTCTTCTCACACAATGAGGTCTTTTGGTTGACGACACGAGGGAACCTTCCTCTTCTCATTCGAAACTGAGAGTCACCGCCCCCAAATGGTCCGCCAAAGACAAAAGAACCAAGAGGTTAAAATCCCAGCTGTCTCAGGATCCCTCTCTGCCATCTACTTCACCTTCCTGATTCCGAGTCTCTCACCGACAAATTTGTTATTCTTCAGACACCTCATAATAATTTGAGCAAAACTTGGATACATTAACCATCATTATGAGACTTTACTGAATACTGAACACATTTCATAGCGGTTGATATGGAGGTAACAGAGTCACTTGGAGAATTAGTTATCTGAACAACATTTTAAAATATATAGACCCAGATATGTTGGTAGGACTTACTCTCTCCCTTAAATGTATGATGTTATGCCTTATATGTTGAGTAGCAGGGTTGGCATACTATGACATGTGTCATTTCTCCATTTGACAGTTACAGTTTGATGTTAGTTATATTTAAGGTAATTATTTATACAGTGTTATAAAATTTGTTGATGCCTCATTTGAGGCTCTACTGGTTGACAAGTATTGATAGTCCACGACTTGTTTAATTCACTTTTTCATGGAGTGGGGCTGGAATTTTTGCCCCCACATGCACATAGCTCTAGTCTTAGCTCCCCCCCCCCCCATAAAGGGTAGCCCATGCCAGGGTTCTGCCCAGGTGGACTAATTCCACCTCATACTGTCGATACATCTTTTTAGACCTAAGCGTTGACTGATTTCCTTCCGCTTTCCATCTCCCTTTCCCCCTAGTCGGAGACCACTACTCAACAGGCTTCTGATTTACATTTCTCTCCTCTCCCCCCACCCATTCTATTTTTACCTCTGGAAAAGACCTAGAAAAAGAGCCGCCTTAGAATCCTCACGCATAACTGCAGAGGCCTTAATTCCCCTTTCAAACATAGTCTACTCACTCGTATGCTCAAGTTTCATAACCCTGACCTTGTTTTTCTACAAGAAACTCACTGGCAGCTAGACAAACCCCACAGATTTTACTCACGCTCCTATTCGACCATAGAATACTCCCCATTTACTAAGAAAGCCAGAGGAACGGCGGTATTGATACATAGGAGGATTGCTTTCGAGCAGATACAGGTAATAAAAGACCCCCAAGCTAGGTACACAATATTAGTCTGTAAGCTAGACCATGTCCTACACACCTTAGTCTCAATTTACTTACCCAACTCCCGCCAACCTGTGTGTCTTAGGAAAATCTTACGGTTAATAGATCAACACAGACAAGGCAGGGTTCTACTCGCAGGTGACTTCAATATGATTTGGGACACTAAAATGGACCGTAAAACCCTGACCCCGACTAAAGCTCATCCCCAACTGTGTCTTCTTTCCACACGGTTCAAAACTATCATGTCAGAATTTGGTTATTTTGACATGTGGAGGTCATTACATACGACAGACAGAGATTATACCCATTACTCCCCCGCACACAAAACCTACTCCAGATTAGACCACTTGTTCTGCTCTGCAGCGACATTAGACTCAATCTCTCAGACTAGCATCTCCCTTTGTTCATGGTCAGACCATGACCCAGTTCTTGCTGACTTATGTTCTAGCGACCATCACACAAACAAAGGCAGGTAGTCTCTACCTCACCACATTCTGGCAGACACCCCTTTAGGGAAGAGTTGCGTAGAGACTTAACTAAACTCATCCAACATAATGACAACGGACAAACTGCAGACGATACACTCTGGAGGGCCTTCAAAGCTGTAATTAGGGGTTACATCATTTGAAAGCAAGCCCGCCTTAGAAAGCTGGCAGGTCTCACCTTGGCCCAAGCCCATTGTAAACTCAGATTGCTATAAACCGCTAATCGGGTCAACATCACAAACGAAACACTAGAACAAATTTCGGCTGTTAGGGCACATATCAACCAATAAGAACTGTGTCGTACCCAAGAAAATCTTACAAAACTAAGGCAGCTATTCTATCATAAAGGCAATAGAGCAGACACCATGCTAGCTCATAAACTACGTCATTGGCACAATACGTCCCGAATCCACCAAATTCAATATAACAAGGTGATTAGATTGCCCTCATTGATAGGGGAATGTTTTGCAGATTATTACTCCAAATTGTACAACATTGAGAAAAATGAAAATAAATTCCCTGCCCCTACACAACACATTAGACAATTTCTTAGCTCTCTCAACCTTCCGAATCTGACTTCTGAACAACAAGAGTCACTAACTAGCCCATTTACCCTGCCTGAACTCAAGCAGATAATCAAGCGTCTGAAACCTTTTCCAAACAAAGATCCCTCATTGTGCCCTAACTACAGGCCCATTTCAATGATCAATGCAGACATCAAAATATACTCAAAATTGTTGGCCAACCGTATCTGCAAACTTCTACCTAGCTTAATTAACCTGGATCAGGTAGGATTTATATACAATTGCGAGGGCCCCGACAATACAAAGCGCCTTGTCAATGTTGTCTGTGAGTCGACGAGAATGAATAAACCTTTCTCGGTCATCTCTTTAGATGCTGAGAAAGCTTTTGATCGGGTTAAATGGGCTTACCTCTGGGAGACATTGAAAGCCTTCAAGTTTCCCTCCGACATATGTCTTGTGGTACAAGCCCTGTATTCCAGACCGACAGCTGTAGTCAGGGGATTGGGCTTCCAATCGGATCCGTTCCCAATATCTAATGGTACGAGGCAGGGCTACCCACTGTCCCCATTATTGTTTGCCCTAGCCATTGAACCTTTAGCGGAAAAAATGCGTTCTGGTGAGGTATTGGAGGGAATTACCTTTTCTGGATCTAACCATAAAGTAGTAATGTTTGCAGATGACGTCACTGTGTTTTCTGCAGATCCTCTCTGTACAACCCCTAGACTCATGGAGATTTTGGAGGCCTTCTGTGACCTATCCTTCTACAAACTTAATGTCCCTAAAACAGAGATATACTGATGGGGATATCCCCAAAACTACATTCTGGATCTGCAAGCCAGATTCTGTTTTAATTGAAATAGATTTTTATTCATTTTCCTTTGGACACATTACATAATATATCATACGGTTAAAGATGAACAAGATTATACAGATATATCCATGGTACATATCTTAAGAGTTCCTTTTACTATCTCCCATTAACCAAATTATAAAGGTTCTATTCCATCTCACCCCTGCATGTCCAATAACTTAGGATAATACATAATATTCATAACATACAAAACTCATAAAAACTTCCCCTCCCCCCCTACCCCCCAGGTGTTTCCAAGTACTATTACTAATCCCAGGTTGAATCAATGAACTTATAGCAGAGGATTGCTAAATAACTTATCTATATTTAGATATTCAGGTGTCAGGTGTCTGGGATTCTCTATTATGCCCCTCTTATATCCACCGCCGCCCCTACTCTCTTCCTCTCTGTTCCTGCCGAAGGATCTATAAGTAACTATCCTTTCTCAAAATCCACATGTGCCTATACGTCCCTCTTTCCCTACATCCTCTATAACAAGTCCCTGTACTTTCTGAAATAAAGTGTGTTGTCTGCTCAGGAGTAAGGTACCATCTAAAGGCAACTTTCAAACAATTTTCTTTCATATCCGCACTCAGCAATCCCTTACCAGCTTCTAGTAGGAATTCATACCACTCTCCCTTTTCCCTTGTCTCACCTATATCCTTCTCCCATCTGTCCTTCAGGGGAGACTTAGAGACAGCTCTTGATTCCTGAAGCAATATATATATTTGTGAAATCACGTTTCCCTCTAAAGGGGATTTTGCATATCTTTTCCATTAGGGTCGGGTTTGGCAAGAACCATTAGACAAATATTTAGTTATAACCGACGAGATCTGTAGATAGAGAAACCAGAGTAATGTGTATGGTTGGACTTTGTCTTTAATCTGATTGAATGGAAGTATTGTGTTTTTGTCTAAGAAGTCCGCCACCCTATATAATCCCTTATTCTCCCATTTCTCCACCAGCTTCCTGAGCTCTCGAGGTAAGAAAACCCCACGGGCATTAACAAGGAATGAGTAGGGTATAATCTCAATGTTTTGGTGAACTTATTCCACAACTGTATTGTCTTGCATGTTATAGGTGATCTATATGTCAATGCTTTCTTTTTTAATGTGGGGTCCCACAGAATATCTGCCGGATTGTCACAACCAGCAATATCGGCTTCAATTTGTGACCAAGTAGCTTCCTTCAAATTTTTCTCCAAAATGGTAGATTGCGCTAGCCTAGAAGCATAATAATAGTCTGCCAAATTCGGGACTCCCGCTCCCCCCACCTGCCTGTGTTGCTTTAACACCTGTGCTGCTATTCTGGCTTTCCCATCCCCTCTTAGAAAGCATAACAAGTCCACCTGTAAGGCGTGTAAGTCTGTCCTGGGGACCGCAATCGGCAGAGCTCTAAAAAGGTACATAATCCTGGGGAGAACATTCATTTTTATAGCCGACAGTCTCCCATACCACGAGAACCTACCCTTTTTCCAATTATTAAGGTCTTTCCTGATAGTTTTATAAAGGGGGACGTAATTTAGTCGGTATAAGTCTGAAATATTCTCATTTAATTTAACCCCCCAAATAGGTTATGTTGACCTTCGCCCATGTAATATTAAAATTCAATTCCACCGTTTTTTTGTATGAGGGGGAAGGGAGATCTAAAGGGACTCACACTTGTCTAAGTTAACTTTATATCCCAAAATCTCTGAAAACTTCCCTAGAATGTCATATAGGTTTGGTAAAGAAATCAGGGGTTTGGTCAACGTCAATAAGACGTCATCGGCGAACAACGTCAGTTTATAGTCCCTACCCTCCAGATGTACACTCGCTATCTCCCCTGACTGTCTGATGACCGCTGACAATGGTTCAATGAAAATGGCAAATAAGAGCGGCGAGAGCGGACACCCCTGACGAGTTCCATTTAAAATATCTATGTACCTCGAGGTGTATCCCGCGGCACCTACTACCGCTGTTGGGTTTGAGTATATAGTTGTAAGAGCCTTTATAAAAGCCCCCCGAAATCCCATTTTATCTAGGACCCTAAACATATAACTCCAGTCTACCCTATCAAACGCCTTTTCCGCGTCAAGTGATAGTAGCAATGCTGGCGTCTCAGTTCTCATTAAATAGTCTACTAGGGTCACTATTCTCCGCACATTATCTGGGGCCTCTCTTTCTTTGACAAATCCCACTTGATCTTGATGGACCAGGGAGGGAAGAATCAATTTCAGTCTATTTGCCATAATTTTTGTGAAGATTTTAAGATCAGAATTTATCAATGAAATAGGCCTGTAATTTTGGCAAAATTTAGAGTTCTTTCCTACTTTAGGTATTACTACGATCTTAGCTTGAAACATTTCTTTAAGGAGCTCCCCTCCTGCCAAAATTTCATTACAAAATGTTAGTAGATGCGCTAACAAATCCTTCCCAAACGTTTTGTAGTATTCCCCTGTAAGGCCATCTGGGCCTTCTGCTTTCCCTGACTAAAAGTCTTTGATGAACCTTAAAATTTCTATGGCCGTAACTTTTGCATTAAGTTGTTGAAGATCAGAATCCTGGATTACTGGTAAATTAGCTTGTCTTAAAAAACTATCTATCTGTGTAGAAATATCGCACAGAGCCACCTTTCTCCCATCATACAACTCCTCATTATTTTGGGCAAAATTTTCAGCTATCTCCTGAGGGTTTGAAAAGCTCCACTAGGCCTCTGTATGGAAGGGATAGCAAAGAATTTAGTTCTTTCCCTCAGTTTAAATGCTAGATATTTGTCCGGCTTGTTTGCATAAACATAATAGTGAGCCCTCAACTTCAAATCCGTACGGATAGAAAATTCATTTAAAATTTTAGTTAACTCCTGTCTTTTAGATTGGAGAGTCTTATATACCTTAATTGATAAAGTACGTCTATGTTCCCTCTCAAGTGTCTCAACCTTCCTCTGAAGGTTATTAACTAACTGTGTCAATTTTTTCAACAGTATTGATTTCTCTTTAATAAATAGCCCTCTCACAAAGGGTTTATGTGCCGCCCACATGACTAAAGGGTTGCTTGTGGTTCCCACGTTTATTTACCGATATTCCCTCAATGCTTTGGTGACTCTTTCATGTATCTCTGGGTTCCTAAGAAGTATTGGGCTGTATGTCCACGACCTTTGTCGCGTGAAGTATATTAGGCCTGAGAGCTCTAAAGTTACCAGTGAGTGGTCTGACCAAATGCACGGCTGTGTGTTCAATGCTACCCGATTAGGGGTTAATATTTGGCTCACGTATATGTAATCTAATGTTGAGTACGATTGATGTGCCGGTGAATAGTATGTGTAGTCATGCTTGGAGTTACCCACAGCCGTCCAAGAGTCTATGAGGTTGTGTGCACCTAATGAGTCTCTAATGGACTTGATAATAGCTAAGATAATTCTATCCTGTGACCACTGGGTGAGATGATGCAAGATTTGCCAAATAAAGGTATTCTGTGTTTCATTAGGTGCGTATATGTTACACAATGTAATTTTGGTATTTTGAATCGTACCCTGAACGATCACAAACCTGCCTTCCCTATCCCTAGTTACCTTTTCCAATATAAAATCTAATGATTTATGTAATAATATCGTCACCCCCCTTTTTTTTTGTGTCCGTAGTAGAGTGAAAGTGGTGGGGAAATTGATGGGACCAATATTTTGGTATTGTCTGGGAAATAAAATGAGTTTCCTGAAGGAAAATAATGTTTGCTTTCAGTTTCAGGTAGTGTGTCATGGCCGTGCGTCTCTTGTTATCTGTATTGAGTCCCCTAACATTATGGGAAATTAATCTTAGATTATGTGACATCGTTATTTCTCTCCAAACCTTTAACTGTCTCCCATGTAGCTAGTACATCAAGAAAACCTCCAATACTGTGGAGCACACATCTTGCTTCCTTACTCCCAGACACCCGTATCACCTCTTCACCTCTTTTCCTCTCCCGTTCTATTATCACATACCCACTAGGAAACACCTGGTATAGAAAAAAACATATTAAATAACAATAAAAAATAAAATTAAGAACATTAACTGTTTTGGTCCTTTTTAAGACTCCACCACATATTATATCTAAGTGCAGTCGCAATCTTATCTTAGTTATTGTGGCAAGATTTGCAGCTAAAATATACAGAAACAAACAGAAACATTAATAGAACCTATGCAACCCCCCTCTTCATTACAATAAATGAATTAGCAACATTTCTCTCTCTCTCTCCCTCCTTAAAAAAAAAAGGGGGAGAAAAAAAGAAAAAGCAATCTTCATTCCTCCCTCCCAGAGAACATATTCTGTTCAACACTCACAGTTGTATTGTATTTCAACTAGCGTGACATCATAGTTTTCTATTATGGCCCATTGTTCAAGGTCCAAGATGATGTTCAACATATCTCCTACCTTCCCCCAACAATATGTATAACTCCCCAACATACATCCTCGAGCAACCCCCCCCCCACCCCATGAAGTAAATACAACTTTACTATACTCATCTGCTCAATGTCTGCCTTTTGAATGGACCCTGGGTATTCACAGAAAGTTCTACCCCTTCAGATGGGGTACGTCCAGCAAAAGGTTTTTAACCCTCATCGTCATCTCCTGTTTATAATACCCAAACTCTTCAGGTCTTTCGTTTCTTTTCTGCTATCTTGGTCCATTGCCTCTGACGGGATTTGTTTCCCTGACTTAGGTGTTCTGAGGGTTCTCCCTGTTGTGGAAGAGCTGGAGGCTCCATTGCCTCTGGAATCTCCCGAGGTTCCTTAATAAAGAATGACTTATTCTCCCACGTTATGTGGAGGGCAAAGGGGAACCCCCACCTATATGGGACCTGTGTTTTCCTCAGAAAGGAAGTTAGAGGTCGGAGAGAGCTTCTTCTTTGCAGTGTTCTCAAGCACAGGTCCTGGAAGAATTGGATGATATTACCCTGATACTTGAATGTTGGATTCCTCCTTGCTGCCGCAAGTATTTCCTCCCTTTCTTGAAAGCGTAGCATCTTTATGATGACATCTCTGGGAGGTTCCTCCCCCTTAGGCTTAGGCTTGAGTGCCCGATGCGACCTTTCCATCTGAAATTTCTCCTCCCCAGCAGAGCCAGTGAAGGAATGAAAGAGGTTAAGTAAATATGTATTCAGCTCCTTAGGGCCAATTAATTCTGGGACTCCTTTTAATCGCAGATTAGATCTGCGATTCCGGTTTTCCAAATCTTTCAGCTTGTCGTATATGTCATCAATTTCTGCTTGCTGAGAGGTGACCTTTTCCGTTACTTCATTCAAGCCTTCCACCACAGCATCTCCACTTTCTTCCAGGGTGTTTACTCGTGATCCTAAATCTACCACCTCCTGTTTCAGATCTGCTATGCTGTTGGTCACAGAATTTTGCAAGCTTTCCATCTTCTCTAAAAGTTTCTCAAAGTTTGCATTTATGTCCTGCTTGGAGACCAGATGTTCCAGATCAGCCTTAGTAATGGGCCTTGTATCTATTGACCCCTCTGTGGGGTGCTCATCCATATCCCATTCTTCATCAGATTGCTGTGCTTGCATATAGGAGGATTTATCTCCCTTTGCAAGTTTAAAAAAGAGACTAGAGGCCGTTTGCTTATTTAGAGGGTTTATCTTTGTATTATTTCTGGCAGCCATTTTGGCACGCCACTGATGTAAAAGAATTAGAATAAAGCTTTTGAGCAATATTGCAAGTGAAACTTCCTTCTATGCCCTCCAACAGGCCAGGAGAAACAAGTAATATGTATATATCCCTTTAAAGGGACAGTTAAGTCCTAAAAAAACTTTCATGATTTAAATAGGGCATGCAATTTTAAACAACTTCCCAATTTACTTTTATCACCAATTTTGCTTTGTTCTCTTGGTATTCTTAGTTGAAAACTAAACCTAAGAGGTTCATATGCTAATTTCTTAGGCCTAGATTTAGAGTTCGGCGGTAAAAGGGCTGTTAACGCTCCGCGGGTTTTTTTCTGGCCGCACCATAAATTTAACTCTGGTATCGAGAGTTCAAACAAATGCTGCGTTAGGCTCCAAAAAAGGAGCGTAGAGCATTTTTACCGCAAATGCAACTCTCGATACCAGAGTTGCTTACGGACGCGGCCGGCATCAAAAACGTGCTCGTGCACGATTCTCCCATAGGAAACAATGGGGCTGTTTGAGCTGAAAAAAAACCTAACACCTGCAAAAAAGCAGCGTTCAGCTCCTAACGCAGCCCCATTGTTTCCTATGGGGAAACACCTCCTAAGTCTGCACCTAACACCCTAACATGTACCCCGAGTCTAAACACCCCTAACCTTACACTTATTAACCCCTAATCTGCCGCCCCCCGCTATCGCTGACCCCTGCATTACACTTTTAACCCCTAATCTGCCGCTCCGTAAACCGCCGCCACCTACGTTATCCCTATGTACCCCTAATCTGCTGCCCTAACATCGCCGACCCCTATGTTATATTTATTAACCCCTAATCTGCCCCCCACAACGTCGCCGACACCTACCTACACTTATTAACCCCTAATCTGCCGAGCGGACCTGAGCGCTACTATAATAAAGTTATTAACCCCTAATCCGCCTCACTAACCCTATCATAAATAGTATTAACCCCTAATCTGCCCTCCCTAACATCGCCGACACCTACCTTCAATTATTAACCCCTAATCTGCCGACCGGAGCTCACCGCTATTCTAATAAATGTATTAACCCCTAAAGCTAAGTCTAACCCTAACACTAACACCCCCCTAAGTTAAATATAATTTTTATCTAACGAAATAAATTAACTCTTATTAAATAAATAATTCCTATTTAAAGCTAAATACTTACCTGTAAAATAAATCCTAATATAGCTACAATATAAATTATAATTATATTATACCTATTTTAGGATTAATATTTATTTTACAGGCAACTTTGTAATTATTTTAACCAGGTACAATAGCTATTAAATAGTTAAGAACTATTTAATAGTTACCTAGTTAAAATAATTACAAATTTACCTGTAAAATAAATCCTAACCTAAGATATAATTAAACCTAACACTACCCTATCAATAAAATAATTAAATAAACTACCTACAATTACCTACAATTAACCTAACACTACACTATCAATAAATTAATTAAACACAATTGCTACAAATAAATAAAATTAAATAAACTATCTAAAGTACAAAAAATAAAAAAGAACTAAGTTACAGAAAATAATAAAATATTTACAAACATAAGAAAAATATTACAACAATTTTAAACTAATTACACCTACTCTAAGCCCCCTAATAAAATAACAAAGCCCCCCAAAATAAAAAATTCCCTACCCTATTCTAAAATACAAATATTACAAGCTCTTTTACCTTACCAGCCCTGAACAGGGCCCTTTGCGGGGCATGCCCCAAGAATTTCAGCTCTTTTGCCTGTAAAAAAAAACATACTATACCCCCCCCCCAACATTACAACCCACCACCCACATACCCCTAATCTAACCCAAACCCCCCTTAAATAAACCTAACACTACCCCCCTGATGATCTTCCTACCTTGTCTTCACCATGCCAGGTTCACCGATCCGTCCTGGCTCCAAGATCTTCATCCAACACAAGCGGGGGCTAGACATCCACTGAAGAAGTCCAGAAGAGGGTCCAAAGTCTTCCTCCTATCCGGCAAGAAGAGGACATCCGGACCGGCAAACATCTTCTCCAAGCGGCATCTTCTATCTTCTTCCATCCGATGACGACCGGCTCCATCTTGAAGACCTCCAGCGCGGATCCATCCTCTTCTTCCGACGACTAGACGACGAATGACGGTTCCTTTAAGGGACGTCATCCAAGATGGCGTCCCTCGAATTCCGATTGGCTGATAGGATTCTATCAGCCAATCGGAATTAAGGTAGGAATTTTCTGATTGGCTGATGGAATCAGCCAATCAGAATATAGTTCAATCCGATTGGCTGATCCAATCAGCCAATCAGATTGAGCTCGCATTCTATTGGCTGATCGGAACAGCCAATAGAATGCGAGCTCAATCTGATTGGCTGATTGGATCAGCCAATCGGATTGAACTATATTCTGATTGGCTGATTCCATCAGCCAATCAGAAAATTCCTACCTTAATTCCGATTGGCTGATAGAATCCTATCAGCCAATCGGAATTCGAGGGACGCCATCTTGGATGACGTCCCTTAAAGGAACCGTCATTCGTCGTCTAGTCGTCGGAAGAAGAGGATGGATCCGCGCTGGAGGTCTTCAAGATGGAGCCGGTCGTCATCGGATGGAAGAAGATAGAAGATGCCGCTTGGAGAAGATGTTTGCCGGTCCGGATGTCCTCTTCTTGCCGGATAGGAGGAAGACTTTGGACCCTCTTCTGGACTTCTTCAGTGGATGTCTAGCCCCCGCTTGGGTTGGATGAAGATCTTGGAGCCAGGACGGATCGGTGAACCTGGCATGGTGAAGACAAGGTAGGAAGATCATCAGGGGGGTAGTGTTAGGTTTATTTAAGGGGGGTTTGGGTTAGATTAGGGGTATGTGGGTGGTGGGTTGTAATGTTGGGGGGGGGTATTGTATGTTTTTTTTTACAGGCAAAAGAGCTGAAATTCTTGGGGCATGCCCCGCAAAGGGCCCTGTTCAGGGCTGGTAAGGTAAAAGAGCTTGTAATATTTGTATTTTAGAATAGGGTAGGGAATTTTTTATGTTGGGGGGCTTTGTTATTTTATTAGGGGGCTTAGAGTAGGTGTAATTAGTTTAAAATTGTTGTAATATTTTTCTTATGTTTGTAAATATTTTATTATTTTCTGTAACTTAGTTCTTTTTTATTTTTTGTACTTTAGATAGTTTATTTAATTTTATTTATTTGTAGCAATTGTGTTTAATTAATTTATTGATAGTGTAGTGTTAGGTTAATTGTAGGTAATTGTAGGTAGTTTATTTAATTATTTTATTGATAGGGTAGTGTTAGGTTTAATTATATCTTAGGTTAGGATTTATTTTACAGGTAAATTTGTAATTATTTTAACTAGGTAACTATTAAATAGTTCTTAACTATTTAATAGCTATTGTACCCGGTTAAAATAATTACAAAGTTGCCTGTAAAATAAATATTAATCCTAAAATAGGTATAATATAATTATAATTTATATTGTAGCTATATTAGGATGTATTTTACAGGTAAGTATTTAGCTTTAAATAGGAATTATTTATTTAATAAGAGTTAATTTATTTCGTTAGATAAAAATTATATTTAACTTAGGGGGGTGTTAGTGTTAGGGTTAGACTTAGCTTTAGGGGTTAATACATTTATTAGAATAGCGGTGAGCTCCGGTCGGCAGATTAGGGGTTAATAATTGAAGGTAGGTGTCGGCGATGTTAGGGAGGGCAGATTAGGGGTTAATACTATTTATGATAGGGTTAGTGAGGCGGATTAGGGGTTAATAACTTTATTATAGTAGCGCTCAGGTCCGCTCGGCAGATTAGGGGTTAATAAGTGTAGGTAGGTGTCGGCGACGTTGTGGGGGGCAGATTAGGGGTTAATAAATATAACATAGGGGTCGGCGATGTTAGGGGTAGCAGATTAGGGGTACATAGGGATAACGTAGGTGGCGGCGATTTGCGGTCGGAAGATTAGGGGTTAATTATTTTAAGTAGCTTGCGGCGACGTTGTGGGGGGCAAGTTAGGGGTTAATAGATATAATACAGGGGTCGGCGGTGTTAGGGGCAGCAGATTAGGGGTACATAAGTATAACGTAGGTGGCGGTCGGCAGATTAGGGGTTAAAAATTTTAATCGAGTGGCGGCGATGTGGGGGGACCTCGGTTTAGGGGTACATAGGTAGTTTATGGGTGTTAGTGTACTTTAGGGTACAGTAGTTAAGAGCTTTATAAACCGGCGTTAGCCAGAAAGCTCTTAACTCCTGCTATTTTCAGGCGGCTGGAATCTTGTCGTTAGAGCTCTAACGCTCACTGCAGAAACGACTCTAAATACCAGCGTTAGAAAGATCCCATTGAAAAGATAGGCTACGCAAATGGCGTAGGGGGATCTGCGGTATGGAAAAGTCGCGGCTGAAAAGTGAGCGTTAGACCCTTTAATCACTGACTCCAAATACCAGCGGGCGCCCAAAACCAGCGTTAGGAGCCTCTAACGCTGGTTTTGACGGCTACCGCCGAACTCTAAATCTAGGCCTTAGACTTTGAAGACTGCCTCCAATCTGAATACATTTTGACCACTAGAGGGCATTAGTTCACATGTTTCATATAGATCATATTGAGCTCATGCACGTAAAGTGACCTAGGACTGAGCACTGATTGGCTAAACTGCATGTCTGTCAAAAGAACTGAAATAAGGGGGCAGTCAGCAGAGGCTTATATACAAGATAATCACAGAGGTAAAAAGGGTATTATTATAACTCTGTTGGTTATGCAAAACTAGGGAATGGGTAATAAAGGGATTATCTTTTTTTTTAAACAACAAAAATTCTGGTGTTGACTGTCCCTTTAAGTATATAGGTGAGTTTTGCAAAACCAGGGAGAAAGTTGCTGTGTATAGGAGAAAGCTGCAAATTGTTTAAACCATAATTTCCTTCACAGTCTCATATATATAGTGGTCTGCAAAGCTATTTATACAGAATGTGGAATCTGCCTCCTCCTCCTCACCTCCATGACTTATATAAGCATTCTCACAGGTTATCTTTCCTGTACCTTTCAATGAACCCCACAAGATCAAAAATATGTTGATGCAAGCAGCCTGTGTTCCTGTAGTTATCTCTCAAAAAAATTCATCACGCTGTTTTCTCTGAACTCATCCAATTTAGATATGCCTATGTAACACTTCCCATTCACTATATTTAATTAACTATAATCTGCAGAACTTGTAAAAGTGTTCTAAGCTTCTTTTCCCAGCTCATGCATCTCGTCACTATATGTAGTATATAAATCCTCTGGGTCACTATTTGCAAATGCCCCGTTATGTCTCTCTAGATGGATATCTCTTTAAGCTTCAAATGACCCCCGGAGCTGTTCTGTATAATTATTTCAATGACTCCACTATGTAGGTCTGAATTAACTAGGCCGTTATTGCACCGTAGCTTAGGAGCTGCAAGAGCTGCGCCCACTATTTGTCCTCTCTTTTAGCCCACTGCCGGTTATTTATGGCTATCTCTCTATTGTTTAGCCCTTTTATTGAGCTTTTAAGTCTCTTACCGGCCTCTTCAGTCGTATGTTGTAGTTGCTACAGCCGCTGCTCACAAAAGTTTCTCCACGTTGGCTGTTAAAATGGCGACCGGCTGTATCTGCACAGGCCCCCTCCGGACCTCGCTCAGCATCAGTAGAGTAAGTGCTCCGGTGCCTGAAGACTAACGTCCAGATGATATGCTCCACATACGATCACATCCTATGTCTCTGTTATGCCACTAACACTGTCTTCTTGCCTTTAGTCTCCTTCTCCTGCATGGAGCTCTCCACTTAAGCAGCCATTCTCTTGCTGCTCCAAACTCCGCCCCCCAGATTCTGTTTTAAATGGTCAAACAAGCACGGCGCTCAACTTGGAGTGAGGATCTCTAATAATTTAGGGCACAACTATCTCCCCTTATTAGCAGACCTACGTTCTCTTAAAAATGAATGGGACCATAAGTCTATATTTTGGATGGGCCATATAGCCTCTCTCAAAATGTCTTTCCTCCCTAGGCTTACTTACCTTTTTCGGTGTCTCCCAATCAGAATACCCACTCACCTTCTACTACAATTTCAAAGCAAGTGTACAAAGTTTATATGGCAAGGGAAGGCTCCTAGAGTCGCCCACAGAACCTTACAATTTCTTATTCACCTTGGCGGGTTGGCCTCCCCATCCATAGTCAAATACTATGAAGGGGCTATGCTTACGCATATATCCCAATGGACGCAAGATAGATGGAGGGATATTGAACAGGCTTTGTTGCCATCCAACATCTTCCTTAAAGACCTAATCTGGACCCCAGCCCATAGTCGTTGAACCTTAGGGATAACCAACCTTGTAATACTCGAATGTCTGGCTGTCTGGGATAAGATTCGACACTGCGGGTTGATTGCACCTCACCTCTCCCCGATTACATCCATCCCGGGCCTCCTTTCAGGTCTAGCGGAAACGCATCCCAATGCTTGGGCTCGGGTATCTAGCCAAGATAGGTATATTTTGTTGGCCCAAGAATCATCTGGCGAAAGTATCCCATCCTTCCTTCGCTTTGAACTCACTAGAAATAAGAGTTTCCTCTCTAGCTGGGGTTTCCTCCCCAGTGCTTCTCACCCGTTAACTCCATGGGTGTCCATCTGGTGCGGGGGATGCAGACTGCTCAAGCCTTTATCAAGACACTATGGCTTACTTGACGGTAGCATACCCCCTGACCTGGCTCCACATTTACTCAGGTGGAACACTTCGCTTCTCACCCACATTCCCGTAAATGCCTGGCAAAAGTCCATTATGTTAACTAAAAAAACACTACACTGCATAACAACCTTTGAAACATACTATAACGTCATATCTCATTGGTACTTAGTCCCTATGCGATTATCCAAAATGTTTCCACAGACTTCCCCTCTTTGCTGGAGGCAGTGTGGCCTCCCAGGCGATATGCTTCACACGTGGTGGGAGTGTCCAAAAATCAGGCCCTTATGGAACTTATTCTTCCACACTCTTTATGCACTTAAGATCACGATACCTAAAAGTACAGCTACGGCGCTACTTCACTTAAATATACACTCTCTTCCCAAACGCCAGAAAATACTATGTATATACCTGCTGTCCTCAGTTAAAACTAATATTGCGAGGTCTTGGAAGAAAGAGTCTCCCCCACGTTGGACTGAGATACTAGATACCATGGCCTATCAGTACACAATGGAAAAATATATTTATTACAGTTTAGATAAAGTTGAATTATTTGAAATGGCCTGGGCTGACTGGAAGGACATATGACACTCTATGGAGACCACTGGCCAAGTAATTAGCAGATTCGCTCTAGCCCAAGTTAAGTTGACTAGCTAGACAGTTTCCCCTTTTCTTCCTCCCTTAACCTCGTTCTCCCCTTCCTTAACCCCCTCCCCACCACGCGATCGCACTATGATATATCGACTTCCCTCTCTATTCTCTTTGTTATTGAATATATTTGTTTACCACTTATATTATTATGGTACCCTCTCCGTGTAGAGGGTTTGTTGAATGTGTTGTTACGTGATATTAAAACGGTTCATTTGTACTTCTGATATGAACCAACTTGTGTAGGGGTCCTGCGAGTCCCCAGATGTGATATGTAATGTTTAAAACCTAATAAAAATTTATATTTAAAAAAAAAAAAAATAATAATTAGTGAAGTAGCACAGCAGAGACCATGCTACCCTGAACATGCTAATACTGAATGCAGGGGTGTCTGAAGAACAATTTGATGGTTATGTCTGCATCACTAGGTTGGAAATTCTTAAATTCAGCGTTGCTAGTATAAGTACAAAATGAGTGGTTTGTCTTTCCACTTTCACGAAATCCTGATTTCTTACATGCAGCTACAAGCACACAAAATACTCTGCACAGCCAAGCACCTCACAAAAACAAATACATGCACAAGATGGCTGTTAACACTCCCAGGGCCGTTAAGAGGTCCCAGATGTGCAAGGACTCACTAACATTGTACAAACATACCTCCCAACATTTCAGCATTCCAAAGAGGGACACCCTTTGGAGAGTGTGTAAAAAATAATAATAATAAAAAAAATATATAAATTGTGTGTCTGTGTATGATCTGCCCATTTTCTGTTCCTGTGAATTATGTATGAATTTTTTTTTTTTTTTTTAAACTGGACAGATAGCTCAGCATGCTAAGGCACTGTAGCTGAGCTCTGTAGCAACCCAAGAGTTACAGGTTCGATCCCCAGCAAGGTCCACTCAGCCTTTCATCCTTCCGAGGTCGATAAAATGAGCAGCGCCTCGTGACCCTTGCGGATGGTTAGCCGCGCTTTACAAGTGCCCAATACATACACATACAAATATTTTTATTTTTTTATTTATTATTTTTATCATGTAAGTTGTAGATTATGATTCATATAAGCAAAATAATACACAATATTGTTTTGTTAGTTTAAAAGTAAGATATAAAGAATAACATTTAACTTAACATAATTAATACTCACAGTTCTAATTATATTTTAACAAAATTTTACATTCCTTTTACTCATATATTTGTTAGCGTTGTTCCAGCATAACCAATCCACAATTATGTTCATTCAGTATATTAGGTTCACCAATAAGTCAAACAAAAAACAAAACTTTAATTACATGCCTTTGTAAAAGGTGTAAGATGTTGGGTAAGGGTAAATATGGAAAAAGGGTGAATAAGAGGGGGGTAGAGGGAAATAGCTAACCTAGGATCCAGAGCGAGAGGCTCCCCCTGCCTCCAACGATCTCATTGGCAGTATGTTTTGCAATTGTGTAGGATGTTGAGATTGTGGTTTATCCTTATGTGCGTGCAAGGATTCCTCCCAATAAAATTTGGCTTCTAAAAAAATTGACACTTTATTGCATTTAAGATATCATATTCCTCCAACCCTAGAAGTTCCATAACTCTTTCTATCCACATCTGCATTGTGAGGGTGGTAGAAGTTTTCCATGAGCGTGCTATCAATGACCTAGCTCCATTGAAACCGATTTGAAGGAGGAGATATTTTATTTTACATAATGGTTTTAGGGAGATCATTTAGCAGTGCTAAATTGGGGGTTAACTTAATTTTTTTCTGCCTAGTATTGATTGGAAATGGAGTTCAATTGCATCCCAAAGTAGCGTGAGATTTCTACACTGCCACCACGTATGTAAAAGGCTACCCCTCCAGCAATTTTGAGATGAACCAGGGTAAATAGTATTTAGTCTGGACGGTGTAAGATACCAACGGAGCATAATTTTATAATTAATTTCTAGAATTTGTGGGGACAATGAGGATTTTCTGGTCAATTGAAAAATGTGATCCCAATCTTTCTGGTCCCATGGAATGTCTAGGTCATTATTCCATTTATTTATATATGATGGCAAGTGTGTTTTATTATGGTCTATCAGTAATTTACGTGAGGAAGAGGGCTTTGAATTAACATTCCTTTGTCACATATGTTTTCAAATTGGGTAAGTGGTCTTAGTAGTTCAGTCTTATATGAGAAGTGTGGATGAAGTGGTGTAATTGGGCATATTTTAAACAGTTTACAAATTTCCCCTCTGCAATGTCATCTAAATTCTGCCTGTCTATAAGTTTCCCATTTTCCGTAAATCTGGATAGAGGAATTGTATACCCCTATTCATGTAGTCTCCGAAAATCCTTTGTCTAGTCCTTCTATCTTTTCCTTTTTAAAGACTATTGGAAATAGTGGGGATATGCTTGTGGATATGTGTGGTTTAGAGGCTATTATTGTGTCCCAGTTTTTAAAAAAATGTTTGAGAATGTCTAAATATTGACACTGAGGGGGTCGGAGGTCACTAGGTACCCAGCATAATGCATATACTTGAGGGGCCTTAAGAATATGGGAGTCTATTGAGACCCATGCTTTGCACTCTCCTGATGTATGCCAATCCATAATTCTTTGAAGGCTTACTGCATTGTAATATTCTTCTATGCGTGGTAATCCCAATCCACCTTGAGTTGTGGGGCGGTACATGATATTTTTATTTATCATGGGTTTACATTTGCCCCAAACAAAAGAATTAATAAGCCCCTGCAATCTTCTCAGAAAACAATTTGTCAAGTGTTTTGAGATGGCTTGTAAAATTTATAAAATTCTATGTGGGGAAGTCATTTTTATAGATTAAATTCTTCCCCACCAAGGGAGGGGTTTATTTGACCAGGCTATTAGATCTTTTTGAGTGTTAATTAGTAAATTGGAATAGTTTTTCTCAGAATTGAGTGGTTAGGAGATATATGTATTCCAAGATATTTAATGGATTCTGCCTGAAAGTGCAGTGTGCATATGGATCTGAGACGATCAAAGTCTGTCTGCGTGAGGGATATATTAAGGATTTCAGACTTTAACTTGTTAACCGCAAAGTTAGAATATAGCACAAAAGTGTCTAGTTCTTGAAGTATAGCTGGCATAGAAGTGTAGGGTGTAGTGACCGAGAGAAGGATATCGTCTGCATACATGCTATTTTGAAGTTGTGAGGTCCTAAAGGAACGCACCTCCATCTTTAAGATTAAAGGAAGGGAGACAATTGGCATCCCTGACGGGTGCCATTTTGTATTGGGAAGGGAGTTGATAGCATACCAACTCCCTTTTACTTTCGTACTGGGGTGTGAATATAGACTAAATATTCTGTGGATTAATTTGGGCCAAATACGAAAGCTGTTAAGGTCTCTTCAAGGAATTTCCAATTAGTTCTATCAAATGCCTATTCCACATCAATTGCTATAAGGACTGATCCAATATCATTAAATTTGGCTTTTGCTGTTAATGTTAGGGCCCTGATTGTTTTATCCCTAGCCTCGTAGCGGGGGACAAAACCTACCTGGTCCGTGTGTATAATTTCGTTAACTACAGTGTTGATACATTTTGATAATATTTTGCATAAGATCTTTAAATCTCTGTTCAAGAAAGAGATTGGTCTATAACTGCTGTGGTCTTCTGGTGGCTTATCTGGTTTTAGGAGTACCGTAATGTGTGTAGTAAGCATTTCTGTTGAGAAAGTTGAGGTATCATCTATGGATTGGAAAAGTTTTAGAAGGTGAGGGGGCCAATATATCTTTGAAGAGTTTGTAATATGAATTGGTGAATCAGTCTGGGCCCGGGCTTTTTCCTGCATGGTAGGTTTGCTATGGCTCTTTTTATTTCTGATAGGGATATAGATTTATCTGTGAGATTTTGTTCAGATTTGCCTGTTCTATGTATTTACTTATTTATGCATTGTGGTTGGGAGAGATTTGTGTTTTTAGGTTGTATAACTGGCTATAAAATGTTATTAATCTGGTCAGCAATTTCCTTACTGTCATAAGTGCAGGTATTGTTAGATTTTTTAATTTTTTGTATATGGGAGAGAGATTATTTGGTTTTGAGGGCTCTTTTGCGTAAAAGGAGCCGAGGCTGTTACCCTCATAGAAGAAAGTCTTTTTAAGCATCAAGGCTTTCCTCTGTGCTTCTTTTAAGAGAATAGAGTTAGTTTCTCTTCTCATTTCTTTTATGATAGAGATAAGTCTCATATCTCCAGGGGTATTTTTGTGTTTTATTTCTAACTGGTGGAGGCAGTGACAATGAGTCAGGTTCATGCCACAGGGATCCCAAGTGAGAGAGGGAAGGTTGGTTCTTCTAGCGGAGTATGGAACGTATAGTTTTTTAGATTTGTTAGGACTGCTAAGGTGAGTAGAGACAAAAAAATTTGAGCAAACAATAAACAATACATTAAAAATAATAAAAACAGGCGCACACACCACCCTAGGGTTAAAAACTATACCTTTTATTCTCACCCGCACAGAAAATATTCCAGGATTGACTACCTATTTACAGACACCACAGGCCTTACAATTACGAAAAGCAGCAACATCAACACGATTACGTGGTCGGATCACGCACCAGTCAGTTGCTCCATATTGTGGCCCAATGTCCCAATCACACCTTATATTTGGCGATTGGATGACACACTATTAGAAGATCCAGTGTTTAGAGCAGATACACATAGGGCAATAACAGAGTTCTTTCAGCTTAATGCAGATGACCACATCGAGAATGCTACTATCTGGGAAGCGCATAAATGCACAATTAGGGGCCTCCTGATTAAGAGGAGATCTGATCTAAATAAAGTTAGGAAGGAGCGCTACCAAGTTTTACTGTCTCGGGTGGAAAAAGCGGAACAAAACCACAAATTACAACCGACTGACGAGGTCAGAACTAAATTACTGACCACGGCAAGAGAGAGCCTGTTGAAATTCTTGCAGGAAGATTACCAAAAAAAAGCGCTGATGTTGAGGCAACTCTATTTTGAACAAGGGGATAAAGCTAGAAAATTACTAGCCAGGGCGATTGCACTCACACCTCAGGAGAGAGGGGAGCGCATGCAGCAACCACAAAGTGACGAAAATATCTTAGAGTACCTTAGAGGAGTGGAGCTCCCCAAGCTCACAGAACAAGAAAAAGACACATTGGAATCCCCAGTCACGATAGGTGAAATAAAAAAAGCAATTAAGGACCTCCCATCTGGGAAAAGCCCTGGGCCAGACGGCTATGGGCTTAAATATTATAAATTATATGCGGATATATTGGCTCCTATACTGATTAACCTATTCAACACCTTATCCCAATCCCCCAAACTCCCAGGCTCCATGCTGGAAACCTATATCACAGTGATTCCCAAGCCAGGGAAACCGCAGGATAAACTTTAGGCCTATATCACTTTTGAACTCGGATATTAAGATCCTTGCCAAAGTGTTGGCCAACCGAATGAACAGATTGCTTCCTGGTTTGGTTTCAACAGATCAAGTGGGCTTTATCCCAGCATGGGAGGCAAGGGATAATACCCTGAAAGTTTTGCAGATGATCTCATATTCCCAATCACATGATTAGCCACTCTCCCTGGTTACAACAGATGCGGAAAGATGGTCTTTCATGCAGCTCACATTAGAGAAATTCGGCTTTGGAACCAAATTTATAAACACAGTGATGTCTCTTTACTCCACTCCAAATGCAAGGATTAGAGTCAACGGCACGCTCTCTAATCCATTTAACATCAAAAATGGTACCAGGCAGGGCTGTCCCTTCTCGCCACTATTATTCGCACTTATGATTGAAGTTTTAGCAAGCAAGATCAGGGACAATCCTCTGATCAGGGGATTCCATATAGGCGGAAAAGAACATAAACTCTCAATGTACGACGACGACGTCTTAATGACTATATCAAACTCGCCCAACTCACTACATGAGGCCATTGCAGAATTCTCTGCTTTTGGCAATGTCTCAAACTTCCTCCTTAATCCGCAGAAATCTGAAATCCTGATTGTCAATGAACGTCCCGCACTGATCAGTGCAATTAGAGCAAATTGCCCAATCAAAATAGCGCAGCACTCTATAAAATACTTGGGAATAAAAATCACTCCCAACATAAACGAAGTGGTTGAACTTAACTATAAAAATATTCTAGACGAAATCCTAAAGGATTTAGCTAACTGGAAAAACAAGACCATTTCGTGGATGGGGCGCATTGGAGTGGTTAAGATGAATATCTTACCGAGAGTGTTATATGTGGTGCAAGCCATACCAGTCTCTCCGGTAACACAATATGTACAACATATTCAATTGGCAATTGAAGCTTATATTTGGAATGGCTTAAAACCCAGGATTCAAAAACATACCACATACATGCCCAGAGACAGGGGCGGACTGGGGATTCCCCTTCTGAGAGAATATCAGAGAGCTATCTCCTTGCAGAGACTGGTGGAGTGGAGTAATAAGGTACAGATTGACAATGACATCCTCAGGCATGGAAACGTAGGGGCTCTGGCCTGGATCTCCACAAAAAAACGCCCAGCCACCATTGCGCAATACCCACTTATGTTAGAAATATTCAGGATGTGGGACAAACTCATGAGCGAAGGCTCGTATGTGTCCTCTTTCTAATCACTGAATACACCAGTTCGCGAAAACCCAGACTTGGGTATTGAATATAAGCCACATGTCAAGGGAGAATTCTACACCCTGGCTGAGGCCTCAATAGACAACATATTACAGCAGGGTAAACTCAAAACACAGGTTGAGCTCTCTGAATGGGCACCCGAGATCTTTGCGTTATGGTACAGGGTCGCTCAGATAACACATTACTTGAAGACACACAATGATAAATCTGCATTGACTAAACCAAGAACACTGTTCAATTCCTTTGCACAATGGCACAAACCCCGACCCATTTAATATCACAACTATACAAAATGTTAATGAAAAAGGGGAATACCACCCTCCCAACATATACCACAACAAGGCAGGCAGAATTTAATCAAGATATAGGGGAAAAATAATGGATCAAGATTTTTGAAAGAGCAAAGAAGGCCTCAGTGTCAATGAAAATACAAGAAACACATTATAAATTTCTAAGCAGATGGTACATGACACCCCTTCGACTACACAGAATCTATCCACATGCTAGCGGGGTTTGTTGGAGGGGTTGTGGAGAAGAAGGAACACTCTTACACATTTGGTGGCATTGCCCTCACATACAGCCATATTGGGAGGAGGTGCTGGGAGAAATTAGTAAGACTCTGGGTACCATTGTACCCCCAAAACCTTCCTATCTGATTTACACGATCTACCCAAAATGGTGGGAGAAGATAAATACCTACTTCTCCTGCTGATGCTGAACACTAGTGCGAAGGGTTTAATTCCGATACATTGGAAGAAAAGCCGGGTTCCGACTTTTCAGGATTGGAAAGTCAGAGTTGGGGAATTACTTAGTCTAGAAAGATACCACTATCTTAAAATGGGTAAATTAGCCACGCATGAACTGATGACATTATCTTGGTCGGGCAAGGGGCTGTAATACATCTTAACACATCAGACAAGACAAAATGTAAATTGAGTCTAGACCTTTTATCCAGATAAGCAGCCTTTCCCCCTCTCCCAGACCCTACCCTCCCTTCCACTCTTCCCCCCTCGCTCCTCTTCCTCCCTCCTCCCTTTCCCTCTTATCTCCCCCTCCCTTTTTCCCCCCTCTCTTCTTCCTCATTCTCTTCCCCTGCCTACCCCCTCTTTTCTTTGTGACTCCCCCTTATTCCATACAGTTTTTCTTTGTTTTGTTCTACTTACCTTGCACTCATGTGAAGTGTAGGGGAGAAACCTCAGGAATTGGATCAGCCTCAGCGGAATGTGGTAAAGAAGCTGAGTTGCTATATGAATAAGATCAACAGGATCCTGATGTTAAGCTTCAAAGACTATGTTTGTTTATTGATAAGAGTTAATTATCCTTGCGAGCAGTTCTGTTCATAGAGACAAGCTCAAAGATACTGGACCTACTATAAGCAATAACTGCAGAGATGAGGATATGTTACCTTAGCCTTAAGATATAACACAGAAGCAATTATTGTAAGATATACATTTTTTTACTGTACATGTTGTAATGGCTGTCTACTTGATCAGTGAATTGTAAGGTTGGATAAGATTGTTTCTCTTTATTTCCTCAATAAAGCTTGTTTGAAAACTAAAAATAATAAAAACATAAACAGTACCCCAACGGGGGAAAACAACCGTAAGTTGAACCCTTTCAGGGTCACAATGTATGGATAAGGGGTAGTGTAGCAACTTAAGTTACTTAAACTCCTGGGACTGCATGACAGGGATAATTTAAATGGGTCTACCTGGTGTGTATCAGGGGGAGTTATGTTGGTATTCCCTATTAATAATCTGTTATTATTATTATTATTATCTGGGAAAGAGAGGGAGGAGTAGAAAGTTGGCTTTCATATAATATCTTCTCAACAATCCTCTCTCGTTTCACATTGCTTGAGGATCTATATTTAGCCATCTAAGGAAATGTTTAGGGGGTTTAATACAAACCAAATCAATGTAAAGGGTAGAGAGAGTATGGCATTTTGGGGCAGATCTATATTAGGGAATGAGTCACTGTTTCTGAACCGAGTTCAGCAGTAGCACACAAGTGTGCGTTGGTGGGAATCAAGACAAACAAGTGTGACATTATCTTCAAGGAGGGTTCTTAGTTTGAGAGTCTGCGGGTTTATGGGCCGAGGTAGAGGTTTTTCTTTTCTTGGAGATTTTTGCCCAATGCTGGTGAAGAGAAGAAGGTGTCATCTTCCATTTGAGGTGGGGTTGGTCTTGGTATATTCAATTGGGAGCAAAATCTTTCAAGATCTTCTTCCTTATTGTCCCTAAGTGCTTTAAGGGAGAAGGGGAATCCCCATCGATATGGGATATTTAGTTCTGTCAGATGTGTTGTGAGGAAACCCTCCTCTTTGCGTTTAGTTAAGGTGAGGGGGTTAAGGTCTGCATAGATTTGTAATGTAGATCCTTCCATTTGGACTGGTGATTTCTTCCTTGCTGCAGTTAAGATTCTCTCTTTTTCCTGAAAGTAGTGACATTTTAGTATAACATCTCTGGGTGGAGCTAACTCCGGTGGTTTTGGCCTCAGGGCTCTATGTATCCTGTCCAACATTATATTGGGTGTTTCTTCATTGTCTAGTAAAAAGCCAAACCATTTTTGTATATATTGTGGGAGCTGTGTAGGGGTGATAATTTCAGGGATACCCCATATCCTTAGATTTTGACGGCGACCCCTATTATCCAAATCTTCTATTTGAGCTTGTAGCTGCATAATTTCAGTGTTTTGATGTTGTATTTGCATAGCTGTTAAATTTGTTGATTCAGAGACCTCCTCTGTATATTCTTCTAATTGTAATACTCTGTTTCCCAGGTCTGTAACATCTTTTTTAATGTCCGCTAGGCCCTCTTTAAACAGCAGACTCACATGTGACATAAATGAGGAAAATGCCTCTTTGGAGGGTAAATATTTAAAGTCTGCTCTAGTTAAAGTTAGATTCTCAGTCTGGTTTATAGAACCTATTTCTTCTCTGTCTTCGCTCAAATCCGAGTGTGGTGAGTCTGGAGAAGTTATAGTCATCTGTTCTGGAGCTTTGAAATAAGAGCTTATTCTTGAACTGGATTTAGTTATAGATTTTGTGATTTTATCACCCTTTGCCTGTCTTTTAGCTGCCATCTTCAGTATAGTGATAGAAGTCTTCCTTTTGTTGCCCTAAGTTAATCTTTAGTGAGAGGGGCTTCTTCTCCAAATTGCACTTGATTATGGTTTCCAGCTGGCTACATATTAAGTTTGGTTCCACTGGGGTGTTTGAATAATAATGTCCCTTCAATAAAGGTGTTAACCTTATTACTCTGTGCTGGATTTGTGCATGGTTAGCTGTGATCAGCCTCTGTTTATATGGAGGTTCTGTGTAAGGAAAGATTGTGTGAGTGTCCCTCTTTCTTTAGGGAATATGGGTCATAGGATGGTACTCATAGTTCTTTTATCTGCTGGTGCCACTGTCCATGTGTTAAAACTAATTGGTGTCTTCGATTCGTCTCTGCTGCGTCTCGTCGTGTGGTGAGTCCCTTTAGGGAAGGTGCGATGATGCGACTAGGCCGCAGGAGCTGTGGCGCAGTTTCGTATCTGCTGTTGTTGCATAAATAATGTCTAGACCGATAGTTGCAAATGTGCGGAGATTATATCAATGGCATGCAGGGGTATTCAGCTAACTTTTTATCCCCATGTGGCCGTATTATTGCTCCCCTGATGACCGCAAGCTTGGTCCCAGGAGTTCAGTTAAACTGAGCTTCACACAGATGTGGCCATGTTGGACGTCAGCCGGCTCCTCCCCTCCTATGTATGCATTTTTAATGTTGGATAAAATACATTGATCGCCAGCATATTTTCACTTTCTCATATACACACACACACACACACACACATATATATATATAGCCAAATGGGTTAAATGTGTGCTTAGATAACAGCTTTTTTTATTTGAACTATGAAAAGTTCCTCAGGACTGCAAAGACCTTCCTGAACTCAGTGTGATTTAATACCTCTGACTGCAGCCACCATGGCCATTTGTGGGGTGGACCGGTATTCCTGCAGGCAAGCACAAGAGGAGTACACTGCTCTGTAAATCCATGGCTGACTGAGTGTGCTGAATGCTGCCTGACATAAGGATATGCAGCATTTAGCAAATAAATTATCAGCACCAATACCGGCACAGAGCAGGGAACTTGCCTGCAATCCAGGAATTACCTGTCTGACTCCCCTGCTGCGGTGACTTCTCAGCCCTCATGCATGCCTCACTGTTTAGGATGTTTGCAAAACAGTGCATGAAGGAAACTTAAAAAAAAGAGTAATTTTGCTATGCAAAGCTAGAGAGATAAAGCTAAATCCTACCTTTGAAAAGCTACAACTCCTGTACCATCCAGTGGCATATTTAGGTTTTGTGCTGCCCTAGGCATTTACAATTCTGCTGCCCCCAACCCCCAGGTCTTGAGCCATTTTAAGCCATAATATTTTTTGGGGGTATTATATATATATATATATATATATATATATATACTGATATATATATATATATATATATATATAGTCCATGTAAAAAACAAGGTAACAGCACCACAGCACACAATCTTCTTTTAAAGGTGAAAAATCTTTATTTTTCACCTTTAAAAGAAGATTGTGTGCTGTGGTGCTGTTACCTTGTTTTTTACATGGACTGTATACACTGGAGTTTGGCTGATACTCCTTGGTAACGTGCACACAGGTGGGAAAGAAATTTTACTAAAACCTATGGTGCTGGATTCAACTCACTTACTTCTTATATATATATATATATATTTATATATATATATATATATATACTGATTATATATATATATATATATATATATATATATATATATATATATATAAAGCACATCTCTGTGAGATTTACGACTGTAATAAACAATCACTCACAAACAGGATGACAGCTGGTGTTCCCCCAGCTGCAAGCACACGCCAAGTGCTCACAACAGAGCTAAATGGCGAAATAAAAGTAGAAAAAAGAAGAATCCAAAGCTAGTGAACAAATGGCAACAATACAAAAAGCTCACTAGTTAAAAGTAAAAAAGTCAACAATTTATTCAGTAAAGCATAAAAACTTACAAATTCAGTGTGGGATAGTAGTACTCTATCTATGTCAACTGACGCGTTTCACACCGCAGTGGCGCTTTCTCAAAGACAGTGTGGGGGATGTTGGTTGCCAACAGACTTTAAGGCATAAGAACAGACACGCCTTTTTACATTTGGTAACCAATCACCTATTGGCTTTGGAGACCGGCCTCCTTCACACCTTATTACATAGAAAGACATAACAAAAAGCATAATATAAAAGTTAACAGTTTAGAAACAGAAATAGCAACATAATATATATACTGTATCACGCAAAGTATGAGTGTGATCCCAAGAACTCGCTAATGTTGCATATTAATCTGCAAATATGGAAACGTACCAAATATTCATGGTTTAATGTATACATCATAAAAATCAATGGAGAACAGAAACAGAACAATGGTATTGATTTCAGAATTAACTTTTATGATATATTGAACTTTTTCAGGAAAAAACGCATAGTGATATGGTAAAATTACATGAACAAATCTCAGCAAATATACACAAACAGAATAAATCTAATCTTACACGAAAACAGATAGTTGCCCTGAGAACCTTAGACAAAGGACAGATAAATCTATCACTCCAACTGACAAGGGAGGAGCCACAGTGGTTCAAGACTACTACGGAGAGGCAATTAGTCAGCTGGGTGATGGAGATATCTATAAAAAATTAGCAGGCAATCCCATCAAACATTTTCAATTGGAACTTCGATGGCTTTTGGATTGAGGTCTACACTTGGGCATTCTAGACAAAGCACTGTGTGATAATCTGTACCAACCATTTACCAAAGTAGCCAATTTTAGGCTTGTGCCAAAAATTCACAAAGATCCCAGGTCTCCAGCAGGAAGGCTTATAGTGGCAGGTGATGGGTCCCTGGGCGAGAATTTGGTAGAATGGCTAGACATGGGGAGATTGAATATGAAGTAGATACAATTCTAGCCTCCAGGAGAAGATATAAAAATCTTCAATATGTGATTGGTTGGGAAGGATATGGTCCCAATATGGTCTCAATGAAGATTCTTGGGAGGATGCTACTAATGTTCATGCTCCCAAACTGGTAAAGGTTTTTCATGCACAATACCTATCTAAGCCATCCCCTCTGAGCCCCTGAGTTTCTCCTTTGAAGGGGGATCTGTAATGTGTATATATTTGTAAAAAAAAACACCTTTAGTGCTTACTTTTTCAGTTAATCCACCTTAATCAGCTAAACCCTCTTACTTAGATCATCACTAATCTATTTAATCTTGTTCACCTGATCTACCAGTGCTTGTTCAATGCATACTGAAGTCTAACCTGTTTGGATTGCAAATACTTTAGGAAAAGCTACTTCACTGGGGAAAGATTCTCCTTAAAACTATACAAAGGACAAAAAAGAAGAAGGCGCCAACATAGTGTGATTCAGTATTAAAAGGTGCTCACTCCCCACGCATTCAATAGTCGTACTTACAAGAAGTAAGGCACTTGAGAAGTGCTACACCGGCCTTCTGGAACATTAACAGCTGTCCAGGTAGCTGCTCGCTCGTTATACAGGTGAATCCCTTGATGCAGTGGCTCTCCTGTTCGTCAAAGATGTTCAAGGTCCCTGCAGATTTTTAACTTGCGGTGCTTCTATTCCTCGTAGTGACCGCCCTCAGGAGATGTACCCAACCAGGTGGGTTTAAAGCGGGACAACCGTGTAGTTGAGGAGAATCGAGCATAAAATATCACTCAAGCCATGATAAAGATATAGTCTAAAAACAAATGTTTATTGAAAACATGTAAAATCACAACGCGTTTCCCGGTCTATCTTGACCGCTTTCTCACCTGAGCGAGCAGCTACCTGGACAGCTGTTAATGTTCCAGAAGGCCGGTGTAGCACTTCTCAAGTGCCTTACTTCTTGTAAGTACGACTATTGAATGCGTGGGGAGTGAGCACCTTTTAATACTGAATCACACTATGTTGGCGCCTTCTTCTTTTTTGTCCTTTGTACAGATTTGCTCCGTTTGAATTGCCTTCAACTTTTGGAAGAAGTGTTTTGCAGCCATATGAACTCCATATCAGCTTTGGACTTTTTGGTTTATTTACCAGTATTATTTGTGTGAATTTTATATTTTAACTATTTTTTATCAGCACTTGTGGGATATATCACATTTTGGTTGTGTGTCACTACACATCATTATTGATTTTTTACCTATTAGGCATTTGATTATATATTGCCAACACTAAATTGTTAACAGTTATCACTATTTTTATATAGGCGCATCTGACATCATTTTTTTGTTTATTAGCACTTTTCTCCTTAAAACTATTTCTCTTGCTACACAGAGTACTCCTTGTGCATAACATACACTTTTCATTATTCACTGAGGAATAATTCCCACTAAGGAATCTCTACTTCCTGGGTCACTTTTGCTTGCTGGAATTCTGGAAACTCCTAACTAGTGATGTTGCGAACCTAAAAATTTAGGTTTGCGAACTGCGGACTCGAACTTCCGCAAATGTTTGCGAACCGGCGAACCGGGCGAACCGCCATTGACTTCAATAGGCAGGCGAACTTTAAAACCCACAAGGACTCTTTCTGGCCACAATAGTGATGGAAAAGTTGTTTCAAGGGGACTAACACCTGGACTGTGGCATGCCGGAGGGGGATCCATGGCAAACCTCCCACAGAAAATTACATTGTTGATGCAGAGTCTGGTTTTAACCCATAAAGGGCCTAAATCACCTAACATTCCTAAATTGTTTGGAATAACGTGCTTTAAAACATCAGGTATGATGTTGTATTGATCAGGTAGTATAAGGGTTATGCATGCTTCACTGTGACAGACCAAACTCCCTGTGTAACGCACCGCAAACAACCGCAAACAGTCCATTTGCACAACCACGAGATAGATAGATTTGATAGATAGATAGATACATTGAAGGCAACTTCAATAAGATTACACTAGCAGACTGATGTTTCACATTAAAAAATATTTATTTAAAATATTTACACTACTGTTATAACAAATATGATTGGTGGCACTAGTTGGCAAGTGGGCCTGGCACACACGCTGGGAGGAAGGCAACTGCAATTAGATTACACTAGATGACTGATGTTTCTCAGTCAAAAAAGTTTTTATTTTAAATAGTTACAATACTGTTATAACAAATATGATTGCTGGCACTAGTTGGCAAGTGGGCCTGGCACTCACGCTGGCAGGCCGGCAACTGCAATTTAATTGCACTAGCAGACTGATGATTCACAGTCAAAAAAGTTTTTATTTAAAATATTTACACTACTGTTATAATAAATATGATTCGCGGCACTAGTTGGAAAGTGGGCACACACGCTGGCAGACAGGCAACTGCAATTAAATAACAATAGCAGACTGATGTAAAAGTTTTTTTTTAAAAGTTACACTAATGTTACAACAGATAGGAGTGATGGCACTCAGGATAGAAGTAGGCACAGTATGTGCTGGCAGCCTGACACACAGGCTGGCACTAGTGGCAGGCTGGCCTGGCAACTAAAATTAAATAACACTAGAAGACTGATGTAAAAGTTTTTTTTTTTACAAAATTTAAACTAATGTTACACCAGATAGGAGTGGTGGACTGGCACTGAGGATGGAAGTAGGCACAGAATATGCTGGCAGCCTGACACACAGGCTGGCACTAATGGCAGCCAGGCTGGCCTGGCAACTAAAATTAAATAACACTAGAAGAGGGCTGATGTAAAAAAAAAAATTTAAAAAAAATTTACACTAATGTTACACCAGATATAAGTGGTGGAAAAAAGAGCTATTAATCACACTATATGATGTGGGCCTGACACAGAGGCCTGATGGAAAATGAAATTAGATTACACTAGCAAAAATGATTTAAATGTTTTTTTTTTTAAATTTACAATAATGTTAAGCAGATATGAGTGGCGGCTGCTGTCACAGCATTTAACCACAGTATATGCTGTGTGAGCCTGAGACACAGGCCTGATAGAAAATGAAATTAGATAACAGTAGAAAAATGATTTAAAAGTTTTGTTGTTTAAATTTACACTAATGTTAAGCAGATATCAGTGGTGGCACTAATCACAGTACAGGTATACCTCACTTTACAGCGCTTCACTTTACAGCGTTTCGCTAATACAGCACTTTGTGGAGCTGAAGTTCATCCTCCAGTGATTTTGAAACAGTGCTATAATCATCGTGAGATTGCGAGAAAAGTGACTGGCACCATTTTGTTATGATTAGTCCATTCTATTTACAGCATTACAGTGCAATCTGTGTCTCAGTGCTATAGTCTAGCAAATTTTACTACAGTAATTGTCACTAATTTACAGGTACAGTATTTATTGAATACTGTGCTGTGCTAGTGTTAAACTAAACCTAGCACTATTGCACCTCTAATATATGTTAGTTCAAACATGTTTTCAAGTTTTTAAACACACTGGCAAGTGAAAAGAAAGCTAAAACTGCCTTGTTTCACTTTAAGGCGGTTTTCACTTTACAGCAGGGCTCCGGTCCCTAACCCGCTGTATGAGTGGGGTATACCTGTATATGCTGTGAGCCTCACACACAGGCTGAAAGCCAGGCAAATGCAAATAAAATTAAAAAAAAAAAAAAACGACTGAAGTTCTAGCCCTAAAAAGGGCTTTTTGGGGTGCTGTCCTTACAGCAGAGATTAGATGAGTCCTTCAGGACTGTAGTGGATACTAAATACACTAGCCTAGCTATTTATTTCCCTATAATGTCAGCAGCAGCAACACTAAATCTCCTCTGGCTAAGAAAGCAGGATTGTAATGAATCTAAAATGGCTGCTGCCCAGGAGCTGGGAGGGTCTGTGAGGGAGTGTCTGCTGCTGATTGGCTCAAATGTGTCTGAAGGCTGTGAGATACAGGGTCAAAGTTTCCTCAATGATGATGAATAGGGGGCGGATCGAACATCGCATATGTTCGCCCGCAGCGGCGAACGCGAACAAGCTATGTTCGCCGGGAACTGTTCTCCGGCGAACTGTTCGCGACATCACTACTCCTAACCAAACTTACACTGAAACTGTCAGATCCTCTGCTCCCTCCTAGCCAGCTGAACCAGTTCCTGCTAAAAGAATAGTCTCTCACAAAACTGGTAGGCATCTAATCTTTACTAGCTGATATATTTAGTACATTTACACAGTCCAAAATCCTGCCTGCATATTAACTGCAAGTAAAAACCAATACAGCTTTACTTGTTACTATGGGGAAGATCATTGTTATAATTATTTATTTCTTTAAACACCCTATTAACTTAAATTTTGAATTACGGCAATAGTGAGAAGAGACCTATGTGAATAGGTGCTAACATCAAGCAAAATCATATTATAAATATATTAATCACATTTTTTTATTACTGAACTTTGCTACACTTGAAGATTTTCTTAAAGACACACACCATTAAATTAACATTAACCATACACAAAGATTACAAGTTGTGCGCTAAAGCGGTATTGCACTCTCCATAGTGCTGCCATTACAAGTTACTGAAAAACCTTCTTTTGTTGTGCGATATGGTGCGATAAGCTCCATACCGCACAAAAGCCAAGGCCTGACTTGACGTGCTCATGCACGTTTTCCCCCCTAGACATCAATGAGAGAAAATGTTAGAATAAAACCTGTGATCGCGGAATGGTGATCACTATAACGTAACCCCATTGATGTCTATGGGGAAAGGAACATTATATATAAATCTAACACCCTAACATAAACCCCTAGTCTAAATACCCCTAACCTCCACCCCCCAACATCAGCGACTCAAATTAAAGTTATTACCCCCTACATTACCATCCTCTGACATCGCCGACACAAAATAAACATATTAACCCCTAAACCAATGGCCCCCATATCGCTATTATTAAAATAACATTATTAACCCTTAAACCGCCGATCCCCGACATCGCCAACTCTAAATAAACCTATTAACCCCTAAACAGCCGACCTCCACACATCGCCAACACTAAACTAAACCTATTAACCCCTAAACCGATGCCCCCCCCCCAAAAAAAAACCTTGATTACAAATATTAAAAAAACTAACATTACAAAAAAACCCCCACTAAAATTACGAAAATTAAAACTAATCTAAGATTACAAAAAAATATTAATGAGATTATCCAAAATAATAAAAATTAAACCTAATATAATAGCCCTATAAAAACAAAAATAAATTGTAGGTAAAAGAGCTGTTTAACTTACGGCAAAGCCCTACAAATAGCCCTTTAAGGGCTATTAGTAGCTTATTGATAGATTTAGGGGATGTTTTTATTTTGTGGTGTTTTCGTTTTAATAGGGCTATTAGATTAGGTTTAATTTTCATTATTTTGGATAATTTCGTTTATTATTTTTTGTAATCTTAGATGTTTTTTTATTTTTCATAATGTTAGTGTTTTTCTTTGTAATGTTAAACAAGTTCTGTGGGAATACACAAGAAAGAAGGGCGCCTCCTAGTGTAATATAGTTTACACAATGTACAATCAAACGAAAAGTAAGACAGGTACTCACAATTGATGCAGCACCCACTCGTGCTAAGTATCACCTACTGGGTGATACTGGATGAAACAGCGTGTAAGGTGAAAAACGAGTTGCAATATTGTATTACATAGTGATACTGCTGTACACTTTTGTTTTACATTGCATTTTATTAAAAGTGGATTTTATTTCTGCACTTGACTGAGAGCCTGAGTATTTTTCCCTGGGGAACGCCTGGAACCGAGTTTTGCTGATTCCAATTATCAGTGAGCTGGGACACTGAGTGATCCCAGTAGGTGATACTTAGCCCGAGTGGGTGCTGCATCCATTGTGAGCACCTGTCTTACTTTTCGTTTGATTGTACATTGTGTAAACTATATTACACTAGGAGGCGCCCTTCTTTCTTGTGTGTTCCCACAGAACTTAACATCTTCCGATTGGATTGGGAAGGAGCAGCCAACAGTGGGGATCAAAGAACCCCCTGAAACCCCAAGAAGGAATAACATTGACCATATATATGGATGATTAAGATAAGAAGCTTTTATTATTGTTTTGTGACAAAAAACTGTCCGTATATTTTCTAGAAAATAACGATCCATATAATCTCTGGCTAAAATGAAGATACTATTAGTATTAAGCTTGTAAGATAAAAGGTTCTAATATATCTTTTTTTATATTATTGTATATTGCGCACCCTTGAGTGGTGACGAGAGATTTTTCACCAGGTTTTGTTTTTTTGTAATGTTAGATTATTTTTAATTTTTGTATTTTTGTGTGGTTTTTTTTTTGCAATGTTAGTTTTATTTTTATTTTTTCATAGTGTTAGCATTTTTTAATATTGTTATTTAGGTTTTTTTATTTATAGTTTATTTTTTTTAAAATAGTAATGTTTGGTTAATTTATAGTTTAATCTTAGGCTGTTTTTTTCACAGGTTTATTTATTTTAAGATGGTTATATTGTAAGTTTAATTTAAAGTATCCTTTAGGTTTAGGGGTTAATAGTTTAATTTAGTGTTTTGCAATGTGGGGGGCCGGCGGTTTAGGGGTTAACAGATCTAGTTTAGTGTTGGTGATGTGGGAGGCTGGCAGTTTAGGGGTTAATATGTTTTTTATAGTAGTAGCGATGTGGGGGGCCGACGGTTTAGGGGTTAATATGTTTATTTAGTGTTGCCTATGTGGGTGGGTGGCAGATTAGGGGTTAATACATTTAATATAGTATTCCAATGCGGGGGGATGGCGGTTTAGGGGTTAATAGTGTAGTTTATGGGTTTTAGTGTACTTTGTAACATTTTTTTATGAGTTTTGTGAAACATTTTTGTTTTTCAAAATCCATAGCTACTGGTCTCGGATAGCGGAATAGATTGGGACGGTATAAGCTATATTGCTAGCAGAATAGACAGACTGCACAACCTGTAATACGGATGCAATGAAAATCCCGCACTCAAAAGCCATTTTTTGAGTGCGGAATGGAGAGTTGTGTAAAGGCTAAAATGCTAGCAGTATAGCTGTACCGCCGCGACTTATAATACGGGAGACATGCATATTCCGCACGCAATGGCCAATTTTTTAGTGGTATAGCCATACCGCAACACTTGTAATCTTGCTGATAGTGAGAAGAGACCTATGTAAGGCCTAGAGTTTGGCGTTAGTTGTGAAAACCAGCGTTAGAGGCGCCTAACGCTGGTTTTAGGCTACCTCCAGTATTTGGAGTCACTCAAAAAAGGGTCTAACGCTCACTTTTCAGCCGCGACTTTTCCATACCACAGATCCCCTTATGTCAATTGCGTATCCTATCTTTTCAATGGGATTTTTCTAACTCCGGTATTTAGAGTCGTGTCTGAAGTGAGCGTTAGAACTCTAACTACAAAACTCCAGCCGCAGGAAAAAAGTCAGTAGTTAAGAGCTTTCTGGGCTAACGCCGGTTTATAAAGCTCTTAACTACTGTACTCTAAAGTACACTAACACCCATAAATTACCTATGTACCCCTAAACCGAGGTCCCCCACATCGCCGCCACTCGATTACATTTTTTTAACCCCTAATTTGCCGACCGCCAACTACGTTATCCTTATGTACCCCTAATCTGCTGCCCCTAACATCGCCGACCCCTATATTATATTTATTAACCCCTAATCTGCCCCCCACAACATCGCCGCCAGCTACCTACACTTATTAACCCCTAATCTGCCGACCGCAAAACGCCGCCACCTACGTTATCCTTATGTACCCCTAATCTGCTGCCCCTAACACCGCCGACCCCTATATTATATTTATTAACCCCTAATCTGCCCCCCACAACGTCGCCTCCACCTGCCTACACTTATTAACCCCTAATCTGCCGAGCGGACCGCACCGCTACTATAATAAAGTTATTAACCCCTAATCCGCCTCACTAACCCTATAATAAATAGTATTAACCCCTAATCTGCCCTCCCTAACATCGCCGACACCTAACTTCAATTATTAACCCCTAATCTGCCGACCGGAGCTCACCGCTATTCTAATAAATGTATTAACCCCTAAAGCTAAGTCTAACCCTAACACTAACACCCCCCTAAATTAAATATAATTTTAATCTAACGAAATTAATTAACTCTTATTAAATAAATTTTTCCTATTTAAAGATAAATACTTACCTGTAAAATAAATCCTAATATAGCTACAATATAAATTATAATTACATTGTAGCTATTTTAGGATTAATATTTATTTTACAGGCAACTTTGTAATTATTTTAACCATGTACAATAGCTATTAAATAGTTAAGAACTATTTAATAGTTACCTAGTTAAAATAATTACAAAATTACCTGTAAAAAAAATCCTAACCTAAGTTACAATTAAACCTAACACTACACTATCAATACATTAATTAAATACAATATCTACAAATATCTACAATGAAATAAACTAACTAAAGTACAAAAAATAAAAAAGAAGTAAATTACAAAAAATAAAAAAATATCTACAAACATAAGAAAAATATTACAACAATTTTAAACTAATTACACCTACTCTAAGCCCCCTAATAAAACAACAAAGCCCCCCAAAATAAAAAATGCCCTACCCTATTCTAAATTACTAAAGTTAAAAGCTCTTTTACCTTACCAGCCCTGAACAGGGCCCTTTGCGGGGCATGCCCCAAGAAGTTCAGCTCTTTTGCCTGTAAAAAAAACATACAATACCCCCCCAACATTACAACCCACCACCCACATACCCCTAATCTAACCCAAACCCCCCTTAAATAAACCTAACACTAAGCCCCTGAAGATCTTCCTACCTTATCTTCACCATACCAGGTTCACCGATCCGTCCTGAAGAGCTCCTCCGATGTCCTGATCCAAGCCCAAGCGGGGGGCTGAAGATGTCCATGATCCGGTAGAAGTCTTCATCCAAGCGGGGCAGAAGAGGTCTTCCATTTGATTGAAGTCTTCATCCAAGCGGGGCAGAAGTGGTCTTCCATCTGATTGAAGTCTTCATCCAGGCGGCATCTTCTATCGACATCCATCTGGAGCGGAGCGGCAGCATCCTGAAGACCTCCGACGCGGAACATCCATCCTGGCAGACGACTGAAGTACGAATGACGGTTCCTTTAAATGACGTCATCCAAGATGGCGTCCCTCGAATTCCGATTGGCTGATAGGATTCTATCAGCCAATCGGAATTAAGGTAGGAAAAATCTGATTGGCTGATTGAATCAGCCAATCAGATTTAGCTCGCATTCTATTGGCTGATCGGAACAGCCAATAGAATGCGAGCTCAATCTGATTGGCTGATTGGATCAGCCAATCGGATTGAACTTGATTCTGATTGGCTGATTCCATCAGCCAATCAGAATATTCCTACCTTAATTCCGATTGGCTGATAGAATCCTATCAGCCAATCGGAATTCGAGGGACGCCATCTTGGATGACGTCATTTAAAGGAACTGTCATTCGTCGTTCAGTCGTCGGCCAGGATGGATGTTCCACGTCGGAGGTCTTCAGGATGCTGCCGCTCCGCTCCAGATGGATGTCGATAGAAGATGCCGCCTGGATGAAGACTTCAATTGGATGGAAGACCTCTTCTGCCCCGCTTGGATGAAGACTTCAATCGGATGGAAGACCTCTTCTGCCCCGCTTGGATGAAGACTTCTACCGGATCATGGACATCTTCAGCCCCCCGCTTGGGCTTGGATCAGGACATCGGAGGAGCTCTTCAGGACGGATCAGTGAACCTGGTATGGTGAAGATAAGGTAGGAAGATCTTCAGGGGCTTAGTGTTAGGTTTATTTAAGGGGGGTTTGGGTTAGATTAGGGGTATGTGGGTGGTGGGTTGTAATGTTGGGGGGGGGGGTATTGTATGTTTTTTTTACAGGCAAAAGAGCTGAACTTCTTGGGGCATGCCCCACAAAGGGCCCTGTTCAGGGCTGGTAAGGTAAAAGAGCTTTTAACTTTAGTAATTTAGAATAGGGTAGGGCATTTTTTATTTTGGGGGGCTTTGTTGTTTTATTAGGGGGCTTAGAGTAGGTGTAATTAGTTTAAAATTGTTGTAATATTTTTCATATGTTTGTAGATATTTTTTTATTTTTTGTAACTTAGTTCTTTTTTATTTTTTGTACTTTAGTTAGTTTATTTCATTGTCGTTATTTGTAGATATTGTATTTAATTAATGTATTGATAGTGTAGTGTTAGGTTTAATTGTAGGTAATTGTAGGTATTTTATTTAATTAATTTAATGATAGTATAGTGTTAGGTTTAATTGTAACTTAGGTTAGGATTTATTTTACAGGTAATTTTGTAATTATTTTAACTAGGTAACTATTAAATAGTTCTTAACTATTTAATAGCTATTGTACATGGTTAAAATAATTACAAAGTTGCCTGTAAAATAAATATTAATCCTAAAATAGCTACAATGTCATTATAATTTATATTGTAACTATATTAGGATTTATTTTACAGGTAAGTATTTAGCTTTAAATAGGAATAATGTATTTAATAAGAGTTACTTAATTTCATTAGATTAAAATTATATTTAATTTAGGGGGGTGTTAGTGTTAGGGTTAGACTTAGCTTTAGGGGTTAATACATTTATTAGAATAGCGGTGAGCTCCGGTCGGCAGATTAGGTGTTAATAATTGAAGTTAGGTGTCGGCGATGTTAGGGAGGGCAGATTAGGGGTTAATACTATTTATTATAGGGTTAGTGAAGCGGATTAGGGGTTAATAACTTTATTATAGTAGCGCTCAGGTCCGCTCGGCAGATTAGGGGTTAATAAGTGTAGGCAGGTGGAGGCGACGTTGTGGGGGGCAGATTAGGGGTTAATAAATATAATATAGGGATCAGTGATGTTAGGGCAGCAGATTAGGGGTACATAGGGATAATGTAAGTAGCAGCGGTTTACGAAGCGGCAGATTAGGGGTTAATAATAATATGCAGGGGGCAGCGATAGCGGGGGCAGCAGATTAGGGGTTAATAAGTGTAAGGTTAGGGGTGTTTAGACTCGGGGTACATGTTAGAGTGTTAGGTGCAGACGTAGGAAGTGTTTCCGCCTAGCAAACAATGGGGCTGCGTTAGGAGCTGAACGCGGTGTTTTGCAGGTGTTAGGTTTTTTTTCAGATCAAACAGCCCCATTGTTTTCTATGGGGGAATCGTGCACGAGCACGTTTTTGAGGCTGGCCGCTTGCGTAAGCAACTCTGGTATCGAGAGTTGAAGCTGCGTTAAAAATGCTCTACGCTCCTTTTTTTGGAGCCTAACGCAGCCTTTATGTGGACTCTCAATACCAGAGTTATTTTTATGGTGCGGCCAGAAAAAAGCCGGCATTAGCTACGCGGGTCCTTACCGACAAAACTCTAAATCTAGCCGTAAGTGAGTAGTAATATCAACAAGAATCCTATAATAATTATATAATAGTATTTTTAAATTATCAAATTATACTTTGCTTGACTTTCCAAATACAAAATATTGGTATAAAAAAATCCACCAATTTATAAACCTATTCTTATTAGGATTTTTTTTAACCAAAAAAAAGTTCTCAAAAGCAATTTGATTCCAAATTTAATTTCAGAGTTTTCTTATGGTTGAAGTTCTCTGCTTTATCCATCTTTTAAAGTTTGAAACTTGTTTTCTAAATCCATTTTAGCAAAATAAAAAATCACATTTTTCATATCAATTTAATCTGATATTTTATGATATTAATTAACATATATAAAAAAAACTTGATTTTGAAACCTTTAGAGAGAAATCAACCTTATTAAAAGAACATTTAATATTTTTTTTTGAAGTTTGATTTAAGTCATAAGATAATTACATAAGATAACTCTCCCATATTTTTTGTGTTTGTTAATCTATGCAACAAATTAACAGAATACACAGAGACTTTTTTTTTTTAGATTTTTATAGCTTGGAGATATTGTTGATTTCCCTACAATAAACAAAGTTAGACTATCCAAAAATGAAACAAATGATTTAATAATAAAGCAATCCATATTGATTGATAACAAACTACCCACTTACCTAGGAAACATCACAAAGAAAGAATAAAGTGGTAACTATGAGTTTTTCTGTTTTTTAACAATGCATTTTTTTTTAAATGATTACAAATGAACGTATTACTGGATTCTTGGTAGAACAGTTTATGATCTGGTTCAAACTAAAGCTCAGGTGAAACCAGAATTTTTATTATTTTAAAAGATAGATAATCCCTTTATTGCTCATTCCATAATTTTGCATAACCAACACAGTTAATAGTACTTTTACTTCTGTGATTATCTTGTATATAAGCCTCTGCAAACTGCCCCCTTATTTCAGTTCTTTTGACAGTTGCATTTTAGCCAATTAGTGCTGACTCCTAGGTAACTCCACATGTGTGACCACAGTGTTATCCATATGACACACATGAACTAATGCCCTTTAGTGGTGAAAAACTGTCAATATGCATTTAGATAAGAGGCGGCCTTCAAGGTCTAAGACATTAGCATATGAATCTCCTGTGGTGACATTTTATTACAGGAATATTGGAATATAGCTCATAGATTTTATACCTTGCAATTCACATAGCTGGTTTTAAAGTTGAATATTCAAGTGGTTCTTTTGTCTAGTGTCTGTATAGGTGGGACACTCCCAATGGTCTTTGAGTGGCATTTGATAGGCCACTCCATTTTGAATTGGGGTATAAAATACTGTAACACCAGAACCTCTGTCTCTTTTTCTTATCTTACTTATTCTGGAAAGATGGCTGCTGGTGGACACCTTGGAAAATGTGGCTAAGTATATTCCTATGATTATTTTAGCATTATTGGACAAATTGGGATTTTTGTAGTAAAGTTGCCCTGTATTCAATATTGGACTGCTTGCTGTAAAATAGATTTGTATATATATCTGTAAATATTTATCTTATTATTAACATATATTGATTCCTAAATAAACTGTTTGGGGAAAAATAAAGACCCTCTCATAGAGTTTATTTCACAATTTATTTGTGTTGGTTTTAGTGGTTTCACTATAGATTAGAATTATATTTAGTAGAAAGTTAAGATGTTTTAAATTAATTAATAACCACACCTCCTAGGTTTAGCTTTCAACTAAGAATACCAAGGGAACAAAGCAAAATTGGTGATTAAAATAAATTGGAAAGTTGTTTAAATAGACATGCTCTATCTGAATCATGAAAGTTTATTTTGGACTAGACTGTCCCTTTTAAGTTAGCTCGGCTATAATTAACAAGTAAAATTAGACGAGTACAGTCACTGTCTGACTTAACTCCTGGACATTAAATACAAGAAATGTAATGTGTAATGTACATTGTAAAAGACACACATAAATATACAAACTATCGGCTAGATTTAGAGTTTTGTCGGTAAGGACCCGCGTAGCTAACGCTGGCTATTTTCTGGCCGCACCATAAAAATAACTCTGGTATTGAGAGTCCACAGAAAGGCTGCATTAGGCTCCAAAAAAGGAGCGTAGAGCATATTTAACGCAACTGCAACTCTCGATACCAGAGTTGCTTACGGACGCGGCCATCATCAAAAACGTGCTCGTGCACGTTTCCCCCATAGGAAACAATGGGGCTGTTTGAGCTGAAAAAAAACCTAACACCTGCAAAAAAGCTGTGTTCAGCTCCTAACGCAGCATCATTGTTTCCTATGGGGAAACATTTCCTACGTCTGCACCTAACACTCTAACATGTACCCCGAGTCTAAAAACCCCTAACCTTACACTTATTAACCCCTATTCTGCCGCCCCCGCTATTGCTGACCCCTGCATATTATGATTAACCCCTAATCTGCCGCTCCGTAAACCGCCGCTACTTACATTATCCCTATGTACCCCTAATCTGCTGCCCCTAACACCGCCGAACCCTATATTATATTTATTAACCCCTAATCTGCCCCCCTCAACGTCGCCTCCACCTGCCTACACTTATTAACCCCTAATCTGCCGAGCGGACCGCACCGCTATTATAATAAAGTTATTAACCCCTAATCCGCCTCACTAACCTTATAATAAATAGTATTAACCCCTAATCTGCCCTCCCTAACATTGCCGACACCTAACTTCAATTATTAACCCCTAATCTGCCGACTGGAGCTCACCGCTATTCTAATAAATGTATTAACCCCTAAAGCTAAGTCTCACCCTAACACTTACACCCCCCTAAATTAAATATAATTTTAATCTAACGAAATTAATTAACTCTTTTTAAATAAATTATTCCTATTTAAAGATAAATACTTACCTGTAAAATAAACCCTAATATAGCTACAATATAAATTATAATTATATTATAGCTATTTTAGGATTAATATTTATTTTACAGGTAACTTTGTAATTATTTTAACCAGGTACAATAGCTATTAAATAGTTAAGAACTATTTAATAGCTACCTAGTTAAAATAATTACAAATATACCTGTAAAATAAATCCTAACCTAAGTTACAATTAAACCTAACACTACACTATCAATAAATTAATTAAATAAAATACCTATAATTATCTACAATTAAACCTAACACTACACTATCAATAAATAAATTAAATACAATTCCTACAAATAAATACAATGAAATAAACTAACTAAAGTACAAAAAATAAAAAAGAACTAAGTTACAAAAAATAAAATATTTACAAACATTAGAAATATATTACAACAATTTTAAACTAATTACACCTACTCTAAGCCCCCTAATAAAATAACAAAGCCCCCCAAAATAAAAAAATGCCCTACCCTATTCTAAATTACTAAAGTTCAAAGCTCTTTTACCTTACCAGCCCTGAACAGGGCCCTTTGCGGGGCATGCCCCAAGAAGTTCAGCTCTTTTGCCTGTAAAAAAAAACATACAATACCCCCCCCCCAACATTACAACCCACCACCCACATACCCCTAATCTAACCCAAACCCCCCTTAAATAAACCTAACACTAAGCCCCTGAAGATCTCCATACCTTGAGTCGTCTTCACCCAGCCGAGCCAAACTCTTCATCCAAGCGGAGCAAGAAGAGGTCCTCCATCCGGTAGAAGTCTTCATCCAAGCGGGGCAGAAGAGGTCTTCCATCCGATTGAAGTCTTCATCCAAGAGGCATCTTCTATCGTCATCCATCCGGAGCGGAGCGGCAGCATCCTGAAGACCTCCGATGCGGAACATCCATCCTGGCCGACGACTGAACGACGAATGACGGTTCCTTTAAATGACGTCATCCAAGATGGCGTCCCTCGAATTCCGATTGGCTGATAGGATTCTATCAGCCAATCGGAATTAAGGTAGGAAAAATCTGATTGGCTGATTGAATCAGCCAATCAGATTGAGCTTGCATTCTATTGGCTGATCGGAACAGCCAATAGAATGCGAGCTCAATCTGATTGGCTGATTGGATCAGCCAATCGGATTGAACTTGATTCTGATTGGCTGATTCCATCAGCCAATCAGAATATTCCTACCTTAATTCCGATTGGCTGATAGAATCCTATCAGCCAATCGGAATTTGAGGGACGCCATCTTGGATGAAGTCATTTAAAGGAACCGTCATTCGTCGTTCAGTCGTCGGCCAGGATGGATGTTCCGCGTCGGAGGTCTTCAGGATGCTGCCGCTCCACTCCGGATGGATGACGATAGAAGATGCCTCTTGGATGAAGACTTCAATCGGATGGAAGACCTCTTCTGCCCCACTTGGATGAAGACTTCTACCGGATGGATGACCTCTTCTTGCTCCGCTTGGATGAAGAATTTGGCTCAGCTGGGTGAAGACGACTCAAGGTAGGGAGATCTTCAGGGGCTTAGTGTTAGGTTTATTTAAGGGGGGTTTGGGTTAGATTAGGGGTATGTGGGTGGTGGGTTGTAATGTTGGGGGGGGTATTGTATGTTTTTTTTTTACAGGCAAAAGAGCTGAACTTCTTGGGGCATGCCCCGCAAAGGGCCCTGTTCAGGGCTGGTAAGGTAAAAGAGCTTTGAACTTTAGTAATTTAGAATAGGGTAGGGCATTTTTTTATTTTGGGGGGCTTTGTTATTTTATTAGGGGGCTTAGAGTAGGTGTAATTAGTTTAAAATTGTTGTAATATATTTCTAATGTTTGTAAATATTTTTTTATTTTTTGTAACTTAGTTCTTTTTTATTTTTTGTACTTTAGTTAGTTTATTTCATTGTATTTATTTGTAGGAATTGTATTTAATTTATTTATTGATAGTGTAGTGTTAGGTTTAATTGTAGATAATTATAGGTATTTTATTTAATTAATTTATTGATAGTGTAGTGTTAGGTTTAATTGTAACTTAGGTTAGGATTTATTTTACAGGTATATTTGTAATTATTTTAACTATTTTAGCTATTAAATAGTTCTTAACTATTTAATAGCTATTGTACCTGGTTAAAATAATTACAAAGTTACCTGTAAAATAAATATTAATCCTAAAATAGCTATAATATAATTATAATTTATATTGTAGCTATATTAGGGTTTATTTTACAGGTAAGTATTTAGCTTTAAATAGGAATAATGTATTTAATAAGAGTTAATTAATTTCGTTAGATTAAAATTATATTTAATTTAGGGGGGTGTTAGTGTTAGGGTTAGACTTAGCTTTAGTGGTTAATACATTTATTAGAATAGCGGTGAGCTCCACTCGGCAGATTAGGGGTTAATAATTGAAGTTAGGTGTCGGCGATGTTAGGGAGGGCAGATTAGGGGTTAATAAAATTTATTATAGGGTTAGTGAGGCGGATTAGGGGTTAATAACTTTATTATAGTAGCGCTCAGGTCCGCTCGGCAGATTAGGGGTTAATAAGTGTAGGCAGGTGGAGGCGACGTTGAGGGGGGCAGATTAGGGGTTAATAAATATAATATAGGGGTCGGCGGTGTTAGGGGCAGCAGATTAGGGGTACATAGCTATAATGTAGGTGGCGGTCAGCAGATTAGGGGTTAAAAAAATTTAATCGAGTGGCGGCGATGTGGGGGGACCTCGGTTTAGGGGTACATAGGTTGTTTATGGGTGTTAGTGTACTTTAGAGTACAGTAGTTAAGAGCTTTATGAACCGGCGTTAGCCCAGAAAGCTCTTAACTACTGACTTTTTTCTGCGGCTGGAGTTTTGTCGTTAGATTTCTAACGCTCACTTCAGCCACGACTCTAAATACTGGAGTTAGAAAAATCCGATTGAAAAGATAGGATACGCAATTGACGTAAGGGGATCTGCGGTATGGAAAAGTCGCGGCTGAAAAGTGAGCGTTAGACCCTTTTTTGAGTGACTCCAAATACCGGAGGTAGCCTAAAACCAGCGTTAGGAGCCTCTAACGCTGGTTTTCACGGCTACCGCCAAACTCCAAATCTAGGCCTAAGAAACTAATTTGTTAAAGTTACACATTAAATGTGAAGGCATAAACAGAATTTGTAAAATCAAAATCCTAAATACCCTGCTAAATACAAAATAAAATACAAAATAGAAAGTGCAAAGTTTAAATCTAATCAAAGTTAATCTGTAGTGTAAATTGATATAAAATACAAAGCACAACATGTAAATGCAGGAGAACTTTTATGTCATGTAGTTCTATATTGCACTGGGCTTGTCTCTCCTTCACATACAGAAATGTAGGGAATGCCTCATAAAGGGACAGTCCAATAAAAAAAAAACTTTCATGATTCAGATAGGGCATGTAATTTTAAAAAAATTTCCAATTTACTTTTATCACCAATTTTTCATTGTTCTCTTGGTATTCTTAGTTGAAAGCTTAACCTAGGAGGTTCATATGCTAATATCTTAGACCTTGAAGGCCGCCTCTTAAGAATGCATTTTAACAGGTTTTTCACCACTAGAGGGTGTTAGTTCATGTTTTTCATATAGATAACACTGTGCTCGTGCACGGGAAGTTACCTGGGAGCCATCACTGATTGGCTAAACTGCAAGTCTGTCAAAGAACTGAAATAAAGGGGCAGTCTGCAGAGGCTTAGATACAAGATAATCACAGAGGTAAAAAATATATAAATATAACTGTGTTGGTTATGCAAAACTAGGGAATGGGTAAACAAGGGATTATCTATCTTTTAAAACAATAACAATTCTGGTGTAGACTGTCCCTTTAAGAAGTAGAGCAAAATCTGCCTTTTAAAAATAGGGATCTTGAACTGGAGGATTATTTTAGATCATCTTACCTGAGCGCAGAGGTTTTGGACATCAGGCCCTCAGTGTGATAGGACATACTGGAATGACAGAATTTTTTTTTTTTTTTTATGTCACACGTTTTTTGTTGTTGTTTGATTTGTTTGTTTGAGAAATCTGATGTAATATTTAGCCTTACTTCCCACCAAAGCATCGCATCTGTACTATTTATCCCTACATATCAAATCATGTGACCAGAGATTACTGTTATATGGAGCAATATGGGGATAATAGAAATGTTCAAAATGTTATAACATATTCTATTTCTGTCAATATGCTTACTCCCAAAACTTGTAACATTTTTCTAAATTGGAAAGCTCTCTGTAAAAATATGACCATTTGAACAACACAATCACCTAGATTACAAGTTTTGTGCTATACCGGGTGCTTAAAGAAAGCAATAAAATGAGCTGTTCCAGCTGCCAGGCTCTCTCACATTTCGGCATGGGCAGACAAGGGTGAACCACAGGGATAGAAAAGCATAGAGGCGCTAGACCTTCCAATGGGTTTAAGTCTAGCCGATCTACCCTGGATTCCTGGCCACTGTCTCGACAATCTTGGAATAAAGAATGTCATTGTCAGAGATAATCTGAAAGCTTGGCATAACCTTAGAAATCTATTCAAAATTGCCCTGCATCCGTCTCCTATTCACTCCCTACCAGCCTTACTTGCAGCCCTGCCTGACACACACGTACAACAGTGGAGAGAGTGGGACTTAAAACTGGTCTCCCACCTATACCCCTCAGGCACTCTTCTCACTCCCAACAACATAAGATCAATCATCCCAGACCCTCCTCTATGGGCCACTTTTGAATACTCTAGACTTTATGCTTTCATGATATCTTGGGGATTCACCAAAGTCCTAAATAGACCCCTGACTAACTTGGAAAAATTGTGGCAGCTCACTGCCAAGACTCCTAGACTTATATCATTCCATTATGACCTCCTGCAGACGTCTACGAACAGAGACAGACCCTGGCAGCTTAGGGCCTGGGAGGGAGATCTATCCAGACCAATCACAGACAAGGACCTGCACACAGCTATGACGTTAACTAAGAAGACTGTACACTGTGCAAACACTTTAGAGTCCTACATGAAACTATTTCTGAAATGGTGTTATACCCCCTCTAGATTGTCACAGATGTTTCCTACAACATCTCCTTTATGCTGAAGAGAATGCACACAAAGAGGCTCAGATATACATATATGGTGGGAATGCCCAAAATTAACACCCATTTGGAGTCAGATATCGAACCTTTTCTCTAATCTTGGGCTATCTATTCCACTTACTCCTGAAATTGCTCTCTTACATATCTTCCCAAGAAGTGTCCCAACTCCCATATCTAAATTGATCATCTTTGTCCTTGCGGCCACGAAACTGGCGATAGCGAGAGCTTGGAAGCAGTCCCAGCCCCCAGATATTACAGTTGTCACCTCTATAATGCAGGTATATGCCAAAATGGAACAAAGTTTCTATTTTAACATGGATAAAGAAGACCTCTACTGGCAGATCTGGGAGATCTCGTTCAGCTACCAGAGAGACCATAGTCAAGCATGCAGACACGATACGGCCCCTTGACATCCCCATTAACATAACTAAACTTCCAAACCTAATGTGAATCTGCTACTTAACTGAAGACCCTCGCCTATCCTTACTTAATTCCAAAATCTGACCGATTCCCTTCCCTCTATCTCTCTACCCCCCTCCTCCCCCCCCTCTTCCCCCCTCCATAATATGCAACTTATTACTCCTTGCCCTACCTCCTACCTTTCTCTCATCCCACCTCTCCATAAACAGCCTCCCCCGCCTGGAGATGCGCACTATGATTACTGGAAGAAGTATGTTGACAGGTATCTTTTGGCTGACTTCCTGAAGCCTCTATTAAATTAAGTTAATATGTATGACTGGTGAATTACACTAGTCCCCACATTTAAGATTTGTTGATAGCTATTGCTTACTTTATGTAATCTCCTAAGCGGAGGTGACTGTACTAGTATGTATATTATGTCTATTGAGCGATTATTGTTTGACATATGTTTGTAAAAGAAATTAATGAACCGAATGCTGTTATTACCAAGTTTATTCTACAATAAAAACTTTATTGGAAAAAAAAATAAATGAGCTGTTCCACACTTTTCATAGCGCTGCCATTACGAGTTACTGAAAAACCTCCTTGTGTTATGGTGCGTTAAACTCCATACCACTCAAAAGCCAAGGGCTGAGTTTAGGGCATTGCCCTAAGTTAAATAGCTCTTTTACCTCAAATAAATTACAAAGTCCCCCCAACAGTAAAAAAAAAAAACACCCAACCAACCCCCCAAAATAAAAAACCTAAGTCTAAATAAAACTTAAGCTACCCATTGCCCATAAAGGGGCATTTGTATGGGCATTGCCCTTGAATGGGCATTCAGCTCTTTTACTGCCCTTAAAAGGGCATTCAGCTGACATTTTCAAATCAGCCAATAGGATGAGAGCTACTGAAATCCTACTGGTTGTTCAAATCAGCCAATAGGATTTCCTTAGCTCTCATTATATTGGCTGATTTGAAAATGTCAACCAATAGGAATGCAAGGTACCCCATATTTAAACAGGTACCTTACATTCAAGCTTCAGTGTATGGCGGTGATGGTATGAAGAGGATCCTTCACGCTGGATGTCCGCACCGCCGGCAAAGAAGCTCCGCACCTCCACAGCTCCGCTCCTTCACAGCTCCATGACACCGGGATGAAGAAAGAAGATGGCCCTGCGATGGATGAATATGTCGCCGTCTGGATGAAGATTTTTCGCTGCCTGGATGAAGATGGATGTCCGGACTTTAAGAACCGTGAGTAGATTTTATTGGGTTAGTGTTAGATTTTTTGTTTGTTTTTTGGGTGTTTTTTTTGTTTTTTAGATTAGGGATGGGCAATGTAAAAAAGCTGAATGCCCTTTTAAGGGCAGTAAAAGACCTGGATGCCCTTTTAAGAGCAATGGCAATGGGTAGCTTAGGTTTTATTTAGACTTAGGTTTTTTATTTTTGGGAATTAGTTGGGTGGGGTTTTTTACTGTTGGGGGACTTTGTAATTTATTTGAGGTAAAAGAGCTGTTTAACTTAGGTCAATGCCCAACAAAAGGCCCTTTTAAGGGCTATTGGTAGTCTATGGTAGGTTAAGGGGTGTTTTTATTTTGGGGGGCTTTTTTATTTTTATAGGGCTATTAGATTAGGTGTAATTGTTTTTATTTCTGATAATTTCATTTATTATTTTTTGTAATCTTAGAGGTTTTTTTTTGTAGTATTAGGTATTTTTTAATTTGTAATTTTTTTCTTTTCTTCATATTGTTAGGTTTTTTAATCATGTAATTTAGTTTTTTTAATTGGTAGTTTTTTTTTAAAATTAGAATAGTAATGTTAGGTGAATTTATAGTTTAATGTTGTTATTTTTTTTATTTCACAGTTAAGTTTTTATTTATTTAAAGTGAAGGTAAACTTTGATGAATGAACGCCTGTTTTTTAAAATACTATTAAAAACAGGGGCACTTTCATTCATCAAAGTTTAGAAGGCAGGCGTTTTTATTAAAAACTTTGTTTTTTTCACAGCAAGAGCAGCTTCCCCCACCCGGAGATCCTCTCTTCACACGTCATCAATGACTAATCCAGCTTCCTCCAATCATGGCATGGCCTCAGGCAATGACTACCCTGGGGGGAAAGCCGCGATTGGAGGAAGCTGGATTAGTCACTAATGACATGTGAAGAGAGGATTTCCGGGTGGGGGAAGCTGCTCTGGCTGTGCAAAGAAAAGAGGTAAGTTTTTAATCAAAACGGCTGCTTTGTAAACTTTGATGAATGAAAGTGCCCCTGTTTTTAATAGTATTTTTTTAAAAATGGACTTTCATTCATCAAAGTTTACCTTCACTTTAAAGATAGTTATATTGTAACTTTTAATTTAAAGTTAGGGGGTGTTAAGTTTAGGGGTTAATAGTTTAATTTGGTGTTTTGCGATGTGGGGGGTTAGCGGTTTAGGGGTTAATAGGTTTAGTTTATTAGTTTCAATGTGGGGGACTGGCGGTTTAGGAGTTAATAGGTTTATTTATTAGTTGCGATGTGGGGGGCTGGCGGTTTAGGGGTTAATAGGTTTATTTAGTGTCAGCGATGTGGGGGTTCAGTGGTTTAGGGGTTAATTGGTTTATTTTAGTGTCGGCAATGTGGATGGGTGGCAGATTATGGGTTAATAGGTTTAATATAGTGTTTGCAATGTGGGAGGGTGGCGGTTTAGGGGTTAATAGGTAATTTATGGGTGTTAGTGTACTTTGTAACATTTTAGTTATTAGTTCTGAGAAACATTTTTTGTTTTGCAAAATCCATAACTACTTTTTCTCAGATTGTGGAATGGATGGTTGCGTTAAGGCTAAAATACTTGTGTTACAGCCTATACCTCCGTGACTCGTAATATGCGTTACCGGCCTTTCCACTTGCAATGGCAAATTTTTCAGTGGTATAGCCGTACCGCACCGTAACACAAAACTCATAATTTAGCCGAATGTTATTTATATTTCTGAATATATATATGCCCTTTGTTTGTAGAATTGCCTTTTTGTCTTCCCTGTATAGCACTCTGGTAGCATATCCTCTTTATTTGTAGTTTTATTGGCTTTATATGGGTGTTTGAGAATACTTGCTTCTTGGCTATCTTTTCAAATCTTCAGTTTTAAGGTGTTAAAAAACGTTGTACGACTTATAACAGCAAAAAGTACTCACATTTTCTATTGTCAAAGTACTATATGACAAAAAAACACTGTTTATAATCAGCAATGTCTCCTGACATTCCCACCACCTGTTCAAAACCTACAGAGATGAATGAAGTAAAACAATCTGACAGGGAGATAAATACCTTCTACATTTTGTCGTATTGGTCTTGGGACATTATGTTTGACCCAAAACTAACATGACTCTCTGTTGAATTTATTAATGAATTTTTATTGTTGAGGATAAATTATAGTAGCATATATTACAGCAGAAATTGAGTCAAAATAATAGAACAAAACACTTCTATTTAAAACGTATACCCAGTTTAAGCAATTATCCCTTGAATGCCTCCTTCTTAAACACACACCATTTTAAAATATCTTATCCTTTCTTTGTTTGTAATATAAAAAAGAACTACTTTAGACCATAAGAACAACTGTATAGACATAAAACATGGAAAGCATAGAGCTCTGTGGCCCTGTCTCATACAAGGTGCTTATTATATACACAATGGGCCAGATTACAAGTGGAGCGGTATTTAACGCTCCTGCTTGAGCACTAACTCTGCTAGAAGTAAGCTTTTTGCGAGTGTCAAGTAGCGCTTGGATTACAAATTGAAAGTTTACTGTTTTTGCTCACACTCTAACCCGACGAGCTTACCCGAAAATTTTAAGTATTAATATTTCCCATTCCAATGTTCTTCACATAGCAGAATATGTTCTAATTAATCATAAATACATATATATATATATATACAGTATATATATATATATATATATATATATATATATATATATATATATATATATATATATATATATGATTTATAAATGTGTGGGAAAAGGGGAAGACATACAGACAAAAAGGTAATGAATCTAGTGGTGCAACACTTATTAAATACACTGATTGATATGTGGATAGGAGTATTTATACCTATGAAAATAAGAGTTATTAAATATAGGTTGCTACGTATAAATTTGATCGTTTAAGGTGGCCTGCAAGTGTCAATACAAAGCTATGCACCTTTAGACAAACCTATAAACAAATAAACAGTAGTAAAAAGTACTCATATGTTGCATACACTAATGGTAATATGCATAAAATAAAGAGAACATTGCAATAGTCAAAATAAAAAACAGTTGAAAAGATCATACATAGTATTCTATTATATGATAGGTTCTTAATGCTGGTGGATGATGAATATTATAATAAAAGCCAGAGAATAGTGATGTCGCGAATAGTTCGCCGGCGAATAGTTCCCGGCGAACATAGCATGTTTGCGTTCCCCGCGGCGGGCGAACATATGCGATGTTCGATCCGCCCCCTATTCTTCATCATTGAGTAAACTTTGACCCTTTACCTCACAGTCAGCAGACACATTACAGCCAATCAGCGGCAGACACTCCGTCCTAGACCCTCCCACCTCCTGGACAGCATCCATTTTAGATTCATTTGGAAGCTGCAATCTTAGTGAGAGGAGGGAGAGTGTAGCTGCTGCTGATTTAATATGGAAATTGATAGCTAGGCTAGTGTATTCAGTGTCCACTACAGTCCTGAAGGACTCATCTGATCTCTGCTGTAAGGACAGCACCCCAAAAATCCCTTTTTAGGGCTAGAACATCAGTCTGCTTTTTTTTTTTCCTGTGTAATCTAATTGCAGTTGCCTGCCTGCCAGCATGTGTGTCAGGCTCACAGCATATACTGTGCCCACTTGCCCAGCGCAACTCATATCTGGTGTAACAGTAGTGTAGATTTAAAAAAAACAACACTTTTTTGACTGTGTTAAATAATAGCAGTCAGTTTCCTTCACACGTGTGCGTTTCAGTGCCTGCCAGGGCACATTGTCACTCCAGTTCAACTCATATCTGGTATAACAGTAGTGTAGATTTTAAAAAAAACAACACTTTTTTGACTGTGTTAAATAATAGCAGTCAGTTTCCTTCACACGTGTGCGTTTCAGGGCCTGCCTGCCAAGGCACAGTGTCACCCCAGTGCAACTCATATCTGGTGTAACAGTAGTGCAGATTTTAAAAAAAACAACACTTTTTTCACTGTGTTAAATAATAGCAGTCAGTTTCCTTCACACGTGTGCGTTTCAGGGCCTGCCTGCCAAGGCACAGTGTCACCCCAGTGCAACTCATATCTGGTGTAACAGTAGTGCAGATTTAAAAAAAAACAACACTTTTTTGACTGTGTTAAATAATAGCAGTCAGTTTCCTTCACACGTGTGCGTTTCAGGGCCTGCCTGCCTGCCAGGGCACATTGTCACCCCAGTGCAACTCATATCTGGCGTAACAGTAGTGTAGATTTAAAAAAAAAACAACACTTTTTTGACTGTGTTAAATAATAGCAGTCAGTTTCCTTCACACGTGTGCGTTTCAGTGCCTGCCAGGGCACAGTGTCACACCAGTGCAACTCATATATGGTGTAACAGTAGTGTACATTTAAAAAAAAACAACACTTTTTTGACTGTGTTAAATAACATAATTTATGTAAGAACTTACCTGATAAATTCATTTCTTTCATATTAGCAAGAGTCCATGAGCTAGTGACGTATGGGATATACATTCCTACCAGGAGGGGCAAAGTTTCCCAAACCTCAAAATGCCTATAAATACACCCCTCACCACACCCACAATTCAGTTTAACGAATAGCCAAGAAGTGGGGTGATAAAAAAGTGCGAAAGCATATAAAATAAGGAATTGGAATAATTGTGCTTTATACAAAAATCATAACCACCCCAAAAAAAGGGCGGGCCTCATGGACTCTTGCTAATATGAAAGAAATGAATTTATCAGGTAAGTTCTTACATAAATTATGTTTTCTTTCATGTAATTAGCAAGAGTCCATGAGCTAGTGACGTATGGGATAATGATTACCCAAGATGTGGATCTTTCCACGCAAGAGTCACTAGAGAGGGAGGGATAAAATAAAGACAGCCAATTCCTGCTGAAAATAATCCACACCCAAAATAAAGTTTAATGAAAAACATAAGCAGAAGATTCAAACTGAAACCGCTGCCTGAAGTACTTTTCTACCAAAAACTGCTTCAGAAGAAGAAAATACATCAAAATGGTAGAATTTAGTAAAAGTATGCAAAGAGGACCAAGTTGCTGCTTTGCAAATCTGATCAATCGAAGCTTCATTCCTAAACGCCCAGGAAGTAGAAACTGACCTAGTAGAATGAGCTGTAATCCTTTGAGGCGGAGTTTTACCCGACTCAACATAGGCAAGATGAATTAAAGATTTCAACCAAGATGCCAAAGAAATGGCAGAAGCTTTCTGGCCTTTTGTAGAACCGGAAAAGATAACAAATAAACTAGAAGTCTTTCGGAAAGACTTAGTAGCTTCAACATAATATTTCAAAGCTCTAACAACATCCAAAGAATGCAATGATTTCTCCTTAGAATTCTTAGGATTAGGACATAATGAAGGAACCACAATTTCTCTACTAATGTTGTTAGAATTCACAACTTTAGGTAAAAATTCAAAAGAAGTTCGCAACACTGCCTTATCCTGATGAAAAATCAGAAAAGGAGACTCACAAGAAAGAGCAGATAATTCAGAAACTCTTCTGGCAGAAGAGATTGCCAAAAGGAACAAAACTTTCCAAGAAAGTAATTTAATGTCCAATGAATGCATAGGTTCAAACGGAGGAGCTTGAAGAGCCCCCAGAACCAAATTCAAACTCCAAGGAGGAGAAATTGACTTAATGACAGGTTTTATATGAACCAAAGCTTGTACAAAACAATGAATATCAGGAAGATTAGCAATCTTTCTGTGAAAAAGAACAGAAAGAGCAGAGATTTGTCCTTTCAAAGAACTTGCGGATAAACCTTTATCTAAACCATCCTGAAGAAACTGTAAAATTCTCGGAATTCTAAAAGAATGCCAAGAAAAATGATGAGAAAGACACCAAGAAATATAAGTCTTCCAGACTCTATAATATATCTCTCTGGATACAGATTTACGAGCCTGTAACATAGTATTAATCACAGAGTCAGAGAAACCTCTTTGACCAAGAATCAAGCGTTCACTCTCCATACCTTTAAATTTAAGGATTTGAGATCCTGATGGAAAAAAGGACCTTGCGACAGAAGGTCTGGTCGTAGCGGAAGAGTCCACGGATGGCAAGAGGCCATCCGGACAAGATCCGCATACCAAAACCTGTGAGGCCATGCCGGAGCTACCAGCAGAACAAACGAGCATTCCTTCAGAATCTTGGAGATTACTCTTGGAAGAAGAACTAGAGGCGGAAAGATATAAGCAGGATGATACTTCCAAGGAATTGATAATGCATCCACTGCTTCCGCCTGAGGATCCCGGGATCTGGACAGATACATGGGAAGTTTCTTGTTTAGATGAGACGCCATCAGATCTATTTCTGGAAGCTCCCACATTTGAACAATCTGAAGAAATACCTCTGGGTGAAGAGACCATTCGCCCGGATGCAACGTTTGGCGACTGAGATAATCCGCTTCCCAATTGTCTATACCTGGGATATGAACCGCAGATATTAGACAGGAGCTGGATTCCGCCCAAACCAGAATTCGAGATACTTCTTTCATAGCCAGAGGACTGTGAGTCCCTCCTTGATGATTGATGTATGCCACAGTAGTGACATTGTCTGTCTGAAAACAAATGAACGATTCTCTCTTCAGAAGAGGCCAAAACTGAAGAGCTCTGGAAATTGCACGGAGTTCCAAAATATTGATCGGTAATCTCACCTCCTGAGATTCCCAAACTCCTTGTGCTGTCAGAGATCCCCACACAGCTCCCCAACCTGTGAGACTTGCATCTGTTGAAATTACAGTCCAGGTCGGAAGCACAAAAGAAGCCCCCTGAATCAAACGATGGTGATCTGTCCACCACGTTAGAGAGTGTCGTACAATCGGTTTTAAAGATATTAATTGAGATATCTTTGTGTAATCCTTGCACCATTGATTCAGCATACAGAGCTGAAGAGGTCGCATGTGAAAACGAGCAAAGGGGATCGCGTCCGATGCAGCAGTCATAAGACCTAGAATTTCCATGCATAAGGCTACCGAAGGGAATGATTGTGACTGAAGGTTTCGACAAGCCGAAATCAATTTTAGACGTCTCTTGTCTGTTAAAGACAGAGTCATGGACACTGAATCTATCTGGAAACCCAGAAAGGTTACCCTTGTCTGAGGAATCAATTAACTTTTTGGTGAATTGATCCTCCAACCATGATCTTGAAGAAACAACACAAGTCGATTCGTATGAGATTCTGCTAAATGTAAAGACTGAGCAAGTACCAAGATATCGTCCAAATAAGGAAATACCACAATACCCTGTTCTCTGATTACAGACAGAAGGGAACCGAGAACCTTTGTAAAAATTCTTGGAGCTGTAGCTAGGCCAAACGGCAGAGCCACAAACTGGTAATGCTTGTCCAGAAAAGAGAATCTCAGGAACTGATAATGATCTGGATGAATCGGAATATGCAGATATGCATCCTGTAAATCTATTGTGGACATATAATGCCCTTGCTGAACAAAAGGCAAGATAGTCCTTACAGTTACCATTTTGAATGTTGGTATCCTTACATAACGATTCAATATTTTTAGATCCAGAACTGGTCTGAAGGAATTCTCCTTCTTTGGTACAATGAAGAGATTTGAATAAAACCCCATCCCCTGTTCCAGAACTGGAACTGGCATAATTACTCCAGTCAATTCTAGATCTGAAACACAATTCAGAAATGCTTGAGCTTTCACTGGATTTACTGGGACACGGGAAAGAAAAAATCTCTTTGCAGGAGGTCTCATCTTGAAACCAATTCTGTACCCTTCTGAAACAATGTTCTGAATCCAAAGATTGTGAACAGAATTGATCCAAATTTCTTTGAAAAAACGTAACCTGCCCCCTACCAGCTGAGCTGGAATGAGGGCCGCACCTTCATGTGGACTTAGAAGCAGGCTTTGCCTTTCTAGAAGGCTTGGATTTATTCCAGACTGGAGATGGTTTCCAAACTGAAACTGCTCCTGAGGATGAAGGATCAGGCTTTTGTTCTTTGTTGAAACGAAAGGAACGAAAACGATTATTAGCCCTGTTTTTACCCTTAGATTTTTTATCCTGTGGTAAAAAAGTTCCTTTCCCACCAGTAACAGTTGAGATAATAGAATCCAACTAAGAACCAAATAATTTGTTACCCTGGAAAGAAATGGAAAGTAGAGTTGATTTAGAAGCCATATCAGCATTCCAAGTTTTAAGCCATAAAGCTCTTCTAGCTAGAATAGCTAGAGACATAAACCTGACATCAACTCTGATAATATCAAAGATGGCATCACAGATAAAATTATTAGCATGCTGAAGAAGAATAATAATATTATGAGAATCATGATCTGTTACTTGTTGCGCTAAAGTCTCCAACCAAAAAGTTGAAGCTGCAGCAACATCAGCCAATGGTCTAAGAAGATTACCTGAACACAGATAAGCTTTTCTTAGAAAGGATTCAATTTTCCTATCTAAAGGATCTTTAAACGAAGTACCATCCGACGTAGGAATAGTAGTACGTTGTGATATCCCTTTAAATTTAAAACCTGCATTAGCACTTCCTTCCTATTTAAGGAAGTGCTTACCCATTAATCAGGGCCTGAAAATTGAAGTTGTTTCTCACTTCTCCTTGCTCCTCTGTGGAGCTACTACCACATTGTGCATTTGTTGCTTAACCTTCAGGTCTTTTACATCGCCTTCGATACCCGCTGGGTATCTACTGTTGCCTCTATCCTGACCGGGACCATCTTCCGGATTCATCCGCCAAACGGAACTTCTTTCACCACGCTGAAGTCGCGCTCACACCAAACAGACGCTGAACCTAAGAGCTGCAACTTACCTCTCAACCTTTATATCCAAAAGGCATTACCGCTCCCCACGCTTCATACCACCGCTACTGTTAAGATAAGTACCGCTCTCCACGCTACAATTTATTCATTCATAAAGGTTAAACCTTAAACATCATTGTTTGTTATTGGAGATACCTATAACCTTTATTGTGATTCTCATCTGACTCAGTAGATTGCGGTTTGGGATTCAAGCTAGTATGTCTGGACTGTGTATATATTTTATTGCGTGAAAGTGTGAGTGCGTGAAGAAATTACCTTTACTTTATCAAGCAGTCTAATCCTTTGCTTTGCTTTATCTGCTTTAATCAGCATTTACTGTTGCATAATTTTGTAACACATATGACTTTCTCTGAACTTAAATCTCAGTTACTCATAATCTTTCCTGAATATTTATATATTCATACCTTAGTGAAGTTTCATAATATTCTATCAATTACAAAATTAATGACTCACCTTAAATAAGTAAGTTTAATAAATCATTTTCTCTTGCTTATTTTAAGAAAAGAGCAACAAAACCTTTATTTTTCCATATTTAAATCATCACACTATTAGATAACTTTTGGTTATCACAGAATTTTCAGGCCTATAAGGTTATAACCTGTAAAATATAGGATGGATCCTAGTGAAATAAAAAATGAATTCACCAACATCCATCAAAAATTAGAATATCTAGCCAGGGCCTTAACTGAGGTACAATCAGAAAATAAAGCACTTAAAACTCTAGTAAAAGAATGTTTACCAGCCAAGAGCTCAGAAGTCCCTGAACCTCACATTAACTATCCTCAACCCTTTTCTGGTAAACGAAGTGAATATAGAGACTTTAAAAATGCTTGCAAATTACTTTTTTCATTAAGGCCTAAAACTTATCACTCTGAGAGAATCAAGGTTTGTACTACCATCTCCTTCCTCCAGGGGGAGCCTCGCTCATGGGCTAATAGATATTTTGAGAATAACCATCCAATCTTAGATTCCTTGGAAGAATTTTTTTTAGCCATGACATCCTTATATGAGGACTCTCATTCACAGATGACGGCAGAAACGAAACTGAGATCCCTAAAACAGGGTAAGAGGAATATAGAAGATTATATTACTGAATTCCAAATGTGGATAGATGATTCTAAATGGAATGAAATTAGTTTGAAGAACCAGTTCAGACTGGGCCTTTCAGAATTGTTAAAGGATGAGTTGTCCCGTTTGGAGATGCCCGAAACCCTGAATGGACTGATGAAATTAAGTACTACCCTGGATCGGCGAATACGTGAAAGGAAGGCTGAGAGAGCTACCTGTGACGTACCACCTAGACGTCCGTATCTTTACACACCCAACCAGGAAAAGGGTACTTCTAATCAGACCCCAATGGAGATTGGAGCCATAAAAGGACCTTTAACACCTGAAGAAAAGGCCAGACGCAGATCTGAGAATCTATGCTTATATTGTGGGCAAAAAGAACACTCAGTTAATAATTGCCCAATTCTTCAAAAGCAGAAGAAGGGTAAGATTCATTCAAAACATAATATTTTATACTTCACTCAAAACCCTCAATTGACTCTTAACCTTTCTTTACAGTGGGATCAGAAAAACGTGCAGTCTAATGCATTGATCGATTCTGGGGCAGCCGGAAATTATATCGATATATCTTTTGTTGATTTAAATAAAATTCCTACTGTTTGCAAGGCACAACCAGTCTCAGTTAAACTTATTGATGGTTCCCTCATACAACATGGTCCCATTACTCATCAAACAATACCTTTACTAGTGACAACTGACAATGGACATACTGAATATCTTACTTTTGACTTAATTTCCATCCACATGCATACACTTATTTTTGGCTTTACATGGTTAAAAAAACATAACCCCAGCATTGACTGGTCCACTCCACAGGTATCATTAGCATCACCATTCTGTTTAAAAACATGTTATCCATATCAGTTAATCTCTGCTATTGAATCCGAACTACCAGAAATTTATCAGGATCTGGCAGAGGTGTTTGATCTAAAAGAGGCAGAAAACCTCCCCCCTCATAGGGAGTTTGATTGTCCAATTGATCTGATACCGGGCTCTCAAATTCCTCACGGAAAAATATACCCACTTTCACAAGATGAACTTACTTACTTACGTTCCTATTTAGACGACAATCTCCGAAAAGGTTTTATATCCCACTCAACATCTCCAGCTGCTGCTGGAATGTTCTTAGTACGCAATAAGGACGGTACAATAAGACCCATTATTGATTATAGAGCTTTAAACGAAATTACTGTTAAAAACAGGTATCCTCTACCCCTCATACCCGAATTATTGGAACGTTTAAACGAAGCTACAATTTATTCAAAACTTGATCTTAAGGGGGCTTACAATCTTATCCGTATGAAAGAAGGTCATGAGTGGAAAACCGCCTTTAGAACCCGTTATGGGCTCTTTCAATATAATGTAATGCCCTTCGGCTTAAGCAATGTTCCTGCAACATTCCAGCATTTTATTAATGAAATATTCCACGACCTTATGGACATCTGTGTTATAATTTACTTAGATGATATTCTAATATACTCCAAAACACCCTCTGATCACGAAAAGCATGTAAGATGGGTACTCACCCGTCTCAAGGAGCACAAATTATATGCTAAATTAGAAAAATGTGTATTCCATGTCTCTAAGATAAAATTTTTAGGTTATATAATAACTCCTAACCATGTACAAATGGATCCTGACAAAGTGTCTGCCATTAAAGATTGGCCAGCTCCCACTACTGTGAAAGCGTTACAACGCTTTATCGGTTTCGCTAATTTTTATCGAAAGTTTATTAAAAACTTTTCTTCAATAGTAAGACCACTGACACAACTGACTAGTGTTAATCAAAAATTTAAATGGTCTCAAAAAGCTCAAGAAACCTTCGAAAAACTTAAAGAGTTATTTTCTACAGCACCAATCTTATCACTACCCAACTTTGATCTCCAATTCCAACTTGAAGCAGATGCCTCTAATACTGGCATAGGAGCAGTACTCTCCCAACAACAAGTTGAGAATGGGGAAATTCACCCCATTGCATTTTATTCAAGAACCTTAACTAGTGCAGAAAGTAATTATAGTGTGGGGGACAAAGAATTGTTAGCAATAAAGAGTGCCCTTGAACAATGGAGACACCTCCTAGAAGGATCTAAACTTCCATTCATTATTTTTACTGACCATAAGAATCTTGAATATTTAAAAAAGAACAAGACTTTGACAGCCAGACAAGCGAGATGGTCTCTATTTTTAGACCGTTTTAACTTTATAATTACCTACAAACCAGGCAGTCAAAATACTAAGGCTGATGCTTTATCACGTATAAACGAAAGCTTAACTCATGAACCACCTAATTTTACTATTCCTCCTGAAAAAATCATAGGCGTCCTGACACCTATAGAACAAGAGGTTCACAAGGCTTTAAAACAAGATTCAATACCCCACCAAACTTGTGTTAAAGACTCTCAATCTGGATTGTACTATCATAACAGTCAATTGTATATACCCAAGAGCATGAGATCATCAATACTCACACACACCCATGATGATACAATGTCTGGTCATCCTGGAATTAAAAAGACCATTGAACTAACCCGACGTAATTTCTGGTGGCCTGGCATGAACAAATATATATATGACTATGTATCAGGATGTGAAAATTGTGCCCGAAATAAATTAGTTCATAAGAGACCAATTGGTCTACTTACACCTCTGCCTATCCCAGATAAACCATGGAGTACCATAGCCATGGATTTTATTGTTGAACTCCCACTCACTCAACAATATAATACTATCATGGTAATAATTGACCATTTAACCAGACTAGCTCATTTTATCCCACTTAAGGGATTACCCTCAGCTATGACTACGGCCAAGGTATTTATCGATCATATAGTCAGACTACATGGTTTACCCTCCAACATAATTACAGATAGGGGAACGCAATTTACCTCATCCTTCTGGAGATCTCTGTGTAAATTGCTAAAGATTGACCACCTTTATACCACTGCTTTCCATCCCCAGACTAATGGACTCACAGAGAGACTTAATCAGACCATAGAACAATTCTTACGATGTTACATATCACATCTCCAAGATGATTGGACCGTTTTTCTTCCCATGGCCGAATTCACATATAACAATTCCATAAGTACTTCAATCAAAACTTCTCCCTTTTTTGCAACATATGGTTACCACCCAAACACTATATCTCTCTCTAACAAATCTGTAAACTCTCCCACAGCTACTGAATTTACATCTAACCTCCACGAAAGGTTAACTGTCCTGAAAAGACATCTACATGAAGCCAAACAATATCAAAAATCATACTATGACTTAAAACATCGTAGGGGTCCTGATTATAAGGTTGGGGACTTAGTACTTCTCTCAACAAAAAATCTTAAACTCAAAGTTCCTAGCAAGAAACTTGCGAATCAATTCTTGGGTCCGTTTCCAATAGAACATGTGATAAATTCCAATGTGGTTAGACTTAAACTGCCAAAAGACTACAAAATACATCCTTCTTTCCATATCTCATTGTTGAAACCATTCCCAACCAAAAACCATCCTTCTTCTATTCCTCCACCACCTGTTATGGTTGATCATCAAGAAGAATTCGAGGTTGAATCCATACTGGATTCTAGGATACACAGAAATAAACTGGAATATCTCATTAAATGGAAAGGTTACGGCCCTGAGGAAAACTCCTGGCTCATTCATTCCGAAGTCCATTCGCCCCGATTGATCAAGTTCTTCCATAAGAAATATCCACTTAAACCTCACGCAGAATCCCCAGGGGTGATTCCCTGAGGAGGGGGGCATGTGATATCCCTTTAAATTTAAAACCTGCATTAGCACTTCCTTCCTATTTAAGGAAGTGCTTACCCATTAATCAGGGCCTGAAAATTGAAGTTGTTTCTCACTTCTCCTTGCTCCTCTGTGGAGCTACTACCACATTGTGCATTTGTTGCTTAACCTTCAGGTCTTTTACATCGCCTTCGATACCCGCTGGGTATCTACTGTTGCCTCTATCCTGACCGGGACCATCTTCCGGATTCATCCGCCAAACGGAACTTCTTTCACCACGCTGAAGTCGCGCTCACACCAAACAGACGCTGAACCTAAGAGCTGCAACTTACCTCTCAACCTTTATATCCAAAAGGCATTACCGCTCCCCACGCTTCATACCACCGCTACTGTTAAGATAAGTACCGCTCTCCACGCTACAATTTATTCATTCATAAAGGTTAAACCTTAAACATCATTGTTTGTTATTGGAGATACCTATAACCTTTATTGTGATTCTCATCTGACTCAGTAGATTGCGGTTTGGGATTCAAGCTAGTATGTCTGGACTGTGTATATATTTTATTGCGTGAAAGTGTGAGTGCGTGAAGAAATTACCTTTACTTTATCAAGCAGTCTAATCCTTTGCTTTGCTTTATCTGCTTTAATCAGCATTTACTGTTGCATAATTTTGTAACACATATGACTTTCTCTGAACTTAAATCTCAGTTACTCATAATCTTTCCTGAATATTTATATATTCATACCTTAGTGAAGTTTCATAATATTCTATCAATTACAAAATTAATGACTCACCTTAAATAAGTAAGTTTAATAAATCATTTTCTCTTGCTTATTTTAAGAAAAGAGCAACAAAACCTTTATTTTTCCATATTTAAATCATCACACTATTAGATAACTTTTGGTTATCACATACGTTTAGCAAGGGTAGAAATAGCCCCATCGACTTTAGGGATTTTGTCCCAAAATTCTAATCTGTCAGACGGCACAGGATATAATTGCTTAAAACGTTTAGAAGGAGTAAATGAATTACCCAATTTATCCCATTCTCTGGAAATTACTTCAGAAATAGCATTAGGAACAGGAAAAACTTCTGGAATAACCACAGGAGATTTAAATACCTTATCTAAACGTTTAGAATTAGTATCAAGAGAACCAGAATCCTCTATTTCTAAAGCAATTAGTACTTCTTTAAGTAAAGAACGAATAAATTCCATTTTAAATAAATATGAAGATTTATCAGCATCAATCTCTGAGATAGAATCCTCTGAACCAGAAGAGTCATCAGAATCAGAATGATGATGTTCATTTAAAAATTCATCTGTAGAGAGAGAAGTTTTAAAAGATTTTTTATGTTTACTAGAAGGAGAAATAACAGACATAGCCTTCTTGATGGATTCAGAAACAAAATCTCTTATGTTATCAGGAACATTCTGCACCTTAGATGTTGAAGGAACTGCAACAGGCAATGGTACATTACTAAAGGAAATATTATCTGCTTTAACAAGTTTGTCATGACAATTAATACAAACAACAGCCGGAGGAATAGCTACCAAAAGTTTACAGCAGATACACTTAGCTTTGGTAGTTCCAGCACTAGACAGCGATTTTCCTGAAGTATCTTCTGACTCAGATGCAACGTGAGACATCTTGCAATATGTAAGAGAAAAAACAACATATAAAGCAAAATTGATCAAATTCCTTAAATTACAGTTTCAGGAATGGGAAAAAATGCCAATAAACAAGCTTCTAGTAACCAGAAGCAAAGAAAAAATGAGACTGAAATAATGTGGAGACAAAAGCGACGCCCATATTTTTTGGCGCCAAATAAGACGCCCACATTATTTGGCGCCTAAATGCTTTTTGGCGACAAAAATAATGCCACATCCGGAACGCCTACATTTTTGGCGCAAAAGGACGTCAAAAAATGACGCAACTTCCGGCGACACGTATGACGCCGGAAACAGAAAAGATTTTTTGCGCCAAAAAAGTCCGCGCCAAGAATGACGCAATAAAATGAAGCATTTTCAGCCCCCGCGAGCCTAACAGCCCACAGGGAAAAAAGAGTCAAATTTTAAGGTAAGAAAAAAATTGATTCAAATGCATTATCCCAAATATGAAACTGACTGTCTGAAAATAAGGAATGTTGAACATCCTGAGTCAAGGCAAATAAATGTTTGAATACATATATTTAGAACTTTATAAATAAAGTGCCCAACCATAGCTTAGAGTGTCACAGAAAATAAGATTTACTTACCCCAGGACACTCATCTACATGTTTGTAGAAAGCCAAACCAGTACTGAAACGAGAATCAGCAGAGGTAATGGTATATAAATAAGAGTATATCGTCGATCTGAAAAGGGATTTAAGAGATGAATCTCTACGGCCGATAACAGAGAACCTATGAAATAGACCCCGTAGAAGGAGATCACTGCATTCAAATAGGCAATACTCTCCTCACATCCCTCTGACATTCACTGCACGCTGAGAGGAAAACCGGGCTCCAACTTGCTGCGGAGCGCATATCAACGTAGAATCTAGCACAAACTTACTTCACCACCTCCATAGGAGGCAAAGTTTGTAAAACTGAATTGTGGGTGTGGTGAGGGGTGTATTTATAGGCATTTTGAGGTTTGGGAAACTTTGCCCCTCCTGGTAGGAATGTATATCCCATACGTCACTAGCTCATGGACTCTTGCTAATTACATGAAAGAAAATAGCAGTCAGTTTCCTTCACACGTGTGCATTTCAGGGCCTGCCTGCCAGGGCACAGTGTCACCCCAGTGCAACTCATATCTGGTGTAACAGTAGTGTAGATTTAAAAAAAAAAACACTTTTTTGACTGTGTTAAATAATAGCAGTCAGTTTCCTTCACACGTGTGTGTTTCAGTGCCTGCCGGGGCACAGTGTCACTCCAGTGCAACTCATATCTGGTGTAACAGTAGTGTAGATTTAAAAAAAACAACACTTTTTTGACTGTGTTAAATAATAGCAGTCAGTGTCCTTCACACGTGTGCGTTTCAGGGCCTGCCTGCCAAGGCACAGTGTCACCCCAGTGCAACTCATATCTGGTGTAACAGTAGTGCAGATTTAAAAAAAACAAACACTTTTTTGACTGTGTTAAATAATAGCAGTCAGTTTCCTTCACACGTGTGCGTTTCAGGGCCTGCCTGCCAGGGCACAGTGTCACCCCAGTGCAACTCATATCTGGCATAACAGTAGTGTAGATTTAAAAAACAACAACACTTTTTTCACTGTGTTAAATAATAGCAGTCAGTTTCCTTCACACGTGTGCGTTTCAGGGCCTGCCTGCCAGGGCACAGTGTCACCCCAGTGCAACTCATATCTGGCGTAACAGTAGTGTAGATTTAAAAAAAACAACACTTTTTTGACTGTGTTAAATAATAGCAGTCAGTTTCCTTCACACGTGTGCGTTTCAGGGCCTGTCTGCCAGGGCACAGTGTCACCCCAGTGCAACTCATATCTGGCGTAACAGTAGTGTAGATTTAAAAAAAACAACACTTTTTTGACTGTGTTAAATAATAGCAGTCAGTTTCCTTCACACGTGTGCGTTTCAGGGCCTTCCTGCCAGGGAACAGTGTCACCCCAGTGTAACTCATATCTGGTGTAACAGTAGTGTAGATTTAAAAAAAAAAACACTTTTTTGACTGTGTTAAATAATAGCAGTCAGTTTCCTTCACACGTGTGTGTTTCAGTGCCTGCCGGGGCACAGTGTCACTCCAGTGCAACTCATATCTGGTGTAACAGTAGTGTAGATTTAAAAAAAACAACACTTTTTTGACTGTGTTAAATAATAGCAGTCAGTGTCCTTCACACGTGTGCGTTTCAGGGCCTGCCTGCCAAGGCACAGTGTCACCCCAGTGCAACTCATATCTGGTGTAACAGTAGTGCAGATTTAAAAAAAACAAACACTTTTTTGACTGTGTTAAATAATAGCAGTCAGTTTCCTTCACACGTGTGCGTTTCAGGGCCTGCCTGCCAGGGCACAGTGTCACCCCAGTGCAACTCATATCTGGCATAACAGTAGTGTAGATTTAAAAAACAACAACACTTTTTTCACTGTGTTAAATAATAGCAGTCAGTTTCCTTCACACGTGTGCGTTTCAGGGCCTGCCTGCCAGGGCACAGTGTCACCCCAGTGCAACTCATATCTGGCGTAACAGTAGTGTAGATTTAAAAAAAACAACACTTTTTTGACTGTGTTAAATAATAGCAGTCAGTTTCCTTCACACGTGTGCGTTTCAGGGCCTGTCTGCCAGGGCACAGTGTCACCCCAGTGCAACTCATATCTGGCGTAACAGTAGTGTAGATTTAAAAAAAACAACACTTTTTTGACTGTGTTAAATAATAGCAGTCAGTTTCCTTCACACGTGTGCGTTTCAGGGCCTTCCTGCCAGGGAACAGTGTCACCCCAGTGTAACTCATATCTGGTGTAACAGTAGTGTAGATTTAAAAAAAACAACACTTTTTTGACTGTGTTAAATAATAGCAGTCAGTTTCCTTCACACGTGTGCGTTTCAGTGCCTGCCAGGGCACAGTGTCACACCAGTGCAACTCATATCTGGTGTAACAGTAGTGTACATTTAAAAAAAAACAACACTTTTTTGACTGTGTTAAATAATAGCAGTCAGTTTCCTTCACACGTGTGCATTTCAGGGCCTGCCTGCCAGGGCACAGTGTCACCCCAGTGCAACTCATATCTGGTGTAACAGTAGTGTAGATTTAAAAAAAAACAACACTTTTTTGACTGTGTTAAATAATAGCAGTCAGTTTCCTTCACACGTGTGCGTTTCAGTGCCTGCCGGGGCACAGTGTCACTCCAGTGCAACTCATATCTGGTGTAACAGTAGTGTAGATTTAAAAAAAAACAACACTTTTTTGACTGTGTTAAATAATAGCAGTCAGTGTCCTTCACACGTGTGCGTTTCAGGGCCTGCCTGCCAAGGCACAGTGTCACCCCAGTGCAACTCATATCTGGTGTAACAGTAGTGCAGATTTAAAAAAAAAAACACTTTTTTGACTGTGTTAAATAATAGCAGTCAGTTTCCTTCACACGTGTGCGTTTCAGGGCCTGCCAGGGCACAGTGTCACCCCAGTGCAACTCATATCTGGCATAACAGTAGTGTAGATTTAAAAAAAAACAACACTTTTTTCACTGTGTTAAATAATAGCAGTCAGTTTCCTTCACACGTGTGCGTTTCAGGGCCTGCCTGCCAGGGCACAGTGTCACCCCAGTGCAACTCATATCTGGCGTAACAGTAGTGTAGATTTAAAAAAAACAACACTTTTTTGACTGTGTTAAATAATAGCAGTCAGTTTCCTTCACACGTGTGCGTTTCAGGGCCTGCCTGCCAGGGCACAGTGTCACCCCAGTGCAACTCATATCTGGCGTAACAGTAGTGTAGATTTAAAAAAAAAAAAAACACTTTTTTGACTGTGTTAAATAATAGCAGTCAGTTTCCTTCACACGTGTGCGTTTCAGGGCCTTCCTGCCAGGGCACAGTGTCACCCCAGTGCAACTCATATCTGGTGTAACAGTAGTGTAGATTTAAAAAAAAAAAAACACTTTTTTGACTGTGTTAAATAATAGCAGTCAGTTTCCTTCACACGTGTGCGTTTCAGTGCCTGCCTGCCAGGGCACAGTGTCACCCCAGTGCAACTCATATCTGGTGTAACAGTAGTGTAGATTTAAAAAAAACAACACTTTTTTGACTGTTAAATAATAGCAGTTAGTTTCCTTCACACGTGTGCGTTTCAGTGCCTGCCAGGGCACAGTGTCACACCAGTTTAACTCATATCTGGTGTAACAGTAGTGTACATTTAAAAAAAAAAAACAACTTTTTTGACTGTGTTAAATAATAGTAGTCAGTTTCCTTCACACGTGTGCATTTCAGGGCCTGCCTGCCAGGGCACAGTGTCACCCCAGTGCAACTCATATCTGGTGTAACAGTAGTGTAGATTTAAAAAAAACAACACTTTTTTGACTGTGTTAAATAATAGTAGTCAGTTTCCTTCACACGTGTGCGTTTCAGTGCCTGCCAGGGCACAGTTTCACACCAGTGCAACTCATATCTGGTGTAACAGTAGTGTACATTTAAAAAAACAACACTTTTTTGACTGTGTTAAATAATAGCAGTCAGTTTCCTTCACATGTGTGCATTTCAGTGCCTGCCAGGGCACAGTGTCACACCAGTGCAACTCATATCTGGTGTAACAGTAGTGTACATTTAAAAAAAAAAATACAATTTTGACTGTAATAGATTGAATAGCAGTTAGTTGTCTGCAAGCGTGTGTGTCAGGCCTACAGTGTCTACTCTGCCAACATCTGCCAGTGCACAGTGCTACTCATATCTGTTGTCACATTAGCTTGCACGCATAGTACCACCAATCGAAAAAAAAATGACAGGCAGAGACAGGCCACCCCGCAGGGGCCGTCGTAATCGTGGTGCTGTGATTCCCTTTGGCCCTAGAATAATGACCAGTGTTCAGAGGCCACGTACCCCGAACTCTAACATTTCTGAGGACATAGTTGACTGGCTAACACAGAACACCCAATCTTCTACAGCTTCCGCTCGGAACCTTGACGCACCATCCTCCTCCAGCTTAGCTTCGGGCACCTCTCAAGTTACCACTCGCCCGCCTGCGGCCACCACCAACACTAGCACCACAGCCGCTTCACTTGATCTGTCAGAGGAGTCATTTACACATCAGTTGGAAGAAATGAGTGATGCGCAACCATTATTGCCAGAGGATGTAGATAACAGGGATATGTCTCAGTCAGGCAGCATTACACACATGGACGTACGGTGTGATGATGATGATGTTGTACCCGCTGCGGGAGTTTGGTCTGTCACTGTTTGGTCTGTCACTGTGAAGCGGGCGTAACCCTTACACTACCTGATCGATACAACATCATACCTGATGTTTTAAAGCACGTTATTCCAAAGAATTTAGGAATGTTAGGTGATTTATGCCCTTTATGGCTTAAAAACAGACTCTGCATCAACTATGTAATTATGCCACAGTCCAGGTGTTAGTCCCCTTGAAACAACTTTTCCATCACTATTGTGGCCAAAAAGAGTCCCTGTGGGTTTTAAAATTCGCCTGCTCATTGAAGTCAATGGCGGTTCGCCCGGTTCGCGAACTTTTGGGGAAGTCCACGTTCGCTGTTCGCGAACCTAAATTTTTAGGTTCGCGACATCACTACCAGAGAACCATTACAGTCACTTCAATTAAATTAAAGTATCTTCTCGGTGCCAAAACAATAAATTATTGATCGATACACTGTAGAAAAGTAAACCACTTGAAATACAGGTCCCTTTGGGAGTCTACTTACACTCCTTCACCTCAATCCTATGAGGTAAGTGCCGCACAGTGCAAGGGGAATCCCTTGGGATCAGAGATGAGAGTTGTTTCGCAAATGTCTTTACAAACAGGTGCTTCTCTTCAGGACTCGTCTCCAGGTATATAGGGCATACAAAACAAGAAAGCAAATAATAGGGCAACCCTGTATAAAATTGTCAGACAATTTATTATAATTCAAGGATTTGCACTTACAATAAGAACCCTCAATAATGTATGAGGTAATTAAAAACGAATAATGCCTTATATGACATGAAAAGAATAGTAATGTCCCTGTTTTGAAGTGTGCACTATGTGCAAACGTATAGAAAGTGTCCTGACGTGTTTTGAAGGGAACACACTGATTTAGACCCTTCTTCCTCAGAGGCTATCCATATATATATTAATTTATTTATTTTTCTTTCTTTCATGATTCAGATAATTTCAATTTTATCATGCAATTTTAAGCAACTTTTTAGTTTACTCCTATTATCATTTTTTTCATTCTCTCGCTATCTATATTTCAAAAAGAAGGAATCTAAGCTAAGGAGCCAGCCCATTTTTGGATAGCACTTGCAGATTGTTGGGTACATTTAGTCACCAATAAGCAAGCGCAACCCAGGTCCTGAACCAAAAATGGGCCGACTCCTAAGCTTACATTCTTGCTTTTCAAATAAGTATAGGAAGATAATTAGGAAACATTGATAATAGGAGTAAATTAGAAAGTTGCTTAAAATTGCATGCTCTATCTGAATAATGAAAGAGAAAAATGTGTGTTTAGTATCTCTTTAACCAGAGCTCTGAGATTGCTCTAACCCGATGCAAGTTCACTTCAATTGTACGCAGGCGATCACGTTTACTTACAACTGAAAAACCTGACGTGCACAAACACCATTTTCACTTGCATGTAACTGTTATCACTCCACTCGTAATATAGCCCTATATACACTATATAATATATAATGTTTATAAGGGTTTAACCACACAATTTGTAATTCCCAGTGATTTAACAAAGGAACTGGCCTTAAAGTTCCCACCATGAAAGTCTTTACCCCTGACATATGCTAAACTGCATAAATAAGACACAGACATGGAACTGGAGAGAAAACTAATCACAATTATATTGAGGGGGAGGCAACTTGGTTCCCCAACAAACACCAAACCACCAAGGGGTCAAAAGATTGGTGCATCAGTCCTTAAGCTCTACTCTTCACAGAGATAAAGACACCCAGTCTAATGAGAGGGGTGGGTATTCTGAGGCCACAATAGCCAATCAACCCAGTTTTCACTTCATCCAGGAGGGTAGATTTATCATACCCCAGGCAGACATGATTCGATATAGTGAATCATGTCCACCCTGCATTGCTGAATGCCGACAGCATACGCTTTCGTCATTTAACATTGCACCAGCAGTTCTGGCGAACTGCTTGTGCAATTCCGCCCCTTGCAGATTCATGGCTAATTGACCGTTAGCAGGGGTTGTCAATCAACCCGACCGTATGTGATTGGGTGCATTGCTTTCCGCAGATTCAGAGGCGGTGGATGAGTTGAGGAGCACAGGTCTTAAGACTGCTGCTTCTTAAAGGGACATGAAACCCACATTTTTTCTTTCATGATTTAGAAAGAGAATGCAGTTTTAAACATCTTTCTAATTTACTTATATTATCTAATTTGTTTTATTATCTGGATATTCTTTGCTGAAAAGCATATCTAGATATGCTCAGTAGCTGCTGATTGGTTGCTGCACATAGAAGCCTCGTGTGATTGGCTCACCATGTGCATTGCTTTTTCTTCAACTAAGGATATCTAAAAAATTAAGCAAAATAAATAATAGAAGTAAATTGTAATGTTATTTAAATTTATATTCTCTATCTGAATCATGAAAGAAAGATTTTGGGTTTAGTGGCCCTTTAACTCCTGTTTCCGGCAAGCCTGAAGGCTCACGCAGAAACAGTTATATTCAGGGCCATTCGGCCCTTGTTAAATCGGCCCCAGAATCTGCTCTTTCACTGGGCCTTAAAGAATCTGAAGAAAAGTAATCGTCAGCCATTATATTATTCACAATGTCATGTGCCTAGCCATGGTAGTGTGGTGCATAGACCAGGGTTTCTGAAGAAAGTACAAGATCTAAGGCTAACATTTTCTGCAAAATTAGTGTGGAAATACTTGTGCTCATATATATATAGAGATTGGTTCTGGGGTGTGGAGCTGCACTCTGGTTGTGTGCTATTGTGTATTTTTTTGACATTGACAAAGGCACAATGCAGTGCCGAAACGTTTGTCGGTTTTAACTTGATGCAATAAAGTATTTATATTTTACAATAAAGTCCAGTGAGTGCCTGCTGTTTTGGATACTATATATATATATATATATTCATATAGATATTTAGCTATGTATATATATATATATATATATATATATATATATAATTTTTTTTTTATATATATATATATATATATATATATATATAATTTTATATATATATATATATATATATGCATATAGATTCACAGCTATAGATATAGATTATATATATATATATATATAGTATATATAATATACTAGATAGATAGATAGATAGATAGATAGATACAAATATAAAAATAAATAAATATGTATATATAATTTGAAATCAACATCATGTATATATACTATCAGTGTTTTCTCCTTTATTTGAAATATGCTTAATTTACTGTGTTGAATCACTGTGGATATGAAAGTTTTCATCACATCTCACTGTAGAGAATATAAATAGAATTTCAAAAGCAATCACACATAATTGCAACTCTGTAGCATTTAAAAAACATATAAAAACACTAAATATTACTGTATGAAAAGGAAAAATAAAGTATTATTTTACAAGTGTTGCTCAAACAGATGTAAGAGTTCACTGGAAGAATATAAATCCAGGAATATGTCAGCATATTTTCTACAAATTCCTACCAAAGTGTCAAGCTCAATGTCTTTGAAATGCCAGACAGTAACATTAAACTTTAACTGATGATACTACAATGGGCCTCAGATTGTTAGAATATGCTCATGGTTAAGGAAATAAAATTGTAATATAATGCAGTGTAGTAATATATTGTAAATTGTGATTTCCACCATTTAACTGTTCCTGTAATATTTTTTACTTAGCAATAAGTATTTGCCTCCTTAGTCACAAATATATTTTTTCTCTAATAGACTGTCTAGTAAGTTGCAACCCAGGAGCCAAATAGTTAATGCTAAATACCATTCCTCATATCTGTATATCCATAACATATGAGATTTGCCACCAAAGGTCATTAGGGCTTGAAATAACAAACTCCTGAATTGGCCGTTGCTTTCATTTTAATGCAATTTAGTCTTACTGTGCACTGTAATTTAGAATGGCAGCAAAACCAATTGAATGAATTATGGCATGGGATCTAATCAGAGGCTGCTATGCATCAGTGAGTTTTCTCTAAATGCACAAATGTTTGAATAATACCTTGAAGTCACTCTGTCTTTCTTTATGTCTTTCAATCTATCTATCAAACTCAGTCTCTGTCTAAAGACGTTTGGTTTGACCAAATTAAATACTTAAAGGGATAGTAAAGTCCAAATTAAACTTTCATGATTCAGATAGGGCAGAGCCTTTTTTTATTTTATTCAAATTTTTTTATTGGGTTTATAAACTTTCATACAATAGCATCCAAACAGTGCAGATTTGCAACATTAACAGAATTCAATATATATGAAATTGCTACAGCATGGATAATGGCAGCTTACCCAAACATTTAAACCATTATAAAGGTAGTAACAGCAGTTAAATTAAACAATATTAAGGTACTCTTACATTAGAAGGTAGAGACAAATGGTGAAAGACAAAGAAAGAGAAGAGGAAAAGGAAGAGGGGAGTGGGAGGATGGGGTCAGGCAAATGGGATATTGTGGACTTTTCTACCACTAGGTAAAGATATGTGTCGGGGCGTCAGATGTCACAGTGATAGATAGGGTCAAGACATGTCCGACCTCCAGTTAGAGTGTGTAGGGACTGCCTGGGATTTCCACATTCTGGGGATTAATCTTTTAGCACTGACTAGCATTATCTGAAGTAATTTCATGCAGAGTCTACAGTGGAGGGGTGGAAGGAGGTTGAGGAGAATGAGTCTAGGGCCTAAGGATATGTTCGAACCTAGGATCTTGTTAATACTATGTTCCAAAGCTCTCCAAAAGTTAGAGAGGAGTGGGCAGTCCCACCATATATGGATCATAGTACCTGTGCCTCCGCAACGTCTCCTACAGGAAGTCTCTGGGGCGTCAAGTACCATAAGGATATTATTTTATAGTTAGTTTCTGCAATAAGCAGTGAGGTGGATGCTGAGTAAGTGGCTTTGAAACAGATCCTCCAATCCTCATCCGTGGTTTCATTGGGTAAGTCTAAACTCCATTTTCTAAGGTATGAAGGCCTCTGTTGGGGGAAGGTTCCTTTGAGCAGTTTGTAAATATTCGAGAGGAATCCTCTCTGAATTTCAAAGTTAGTACACAATCGTTCAAATTTTGTAAGTGGTCTAAGGATAGTTAGTTTGTGTGTGCTATTATTAAGTGCGTGTCTGATCTGCAGCTAGGAATACCAGTTATGAAAAGGAGGGCCGATCTCATCTGACAACACTGTCTTATCTTTGAGTGTTCCTGACTCTAATAAAGTATAGATAGGAAGATTCCGCAAGTGTGTTGTGGTGTCTGTCTGAGTAAAAGAAGCGTGTTGAAAAAATATCTGGTTACCTAGCAGTGGGGTGAGAGGGGAGATAGGGGTGGAGATCTCTTTGCGATGCATGAGTATTTGATCCCATATGTCAAGAGTAGTTCTAACAAAGTAGTTTTTATATGACTGAGGCGGTCTATAGTTTTTAGGGAGCCAAGCAATATCTCTCATAGACTTAACCTTAAGCAAAGCTGATTCAATTTGTACCCACAGAGATGTTGGATTGTAGTGGGTCCAGGAAAGTACTCTAGCTAGATGGACAGCTCTATAGTAATTCAGGAGGTGCGGGGCATTGAGTCCCCCATCTTCTTTATTTAAATGTAGGGTATCCTGGGAGACTCTAGGTTTTTTTATAGGACCAAATGAAAGAATTAAACATTCTCTGTTGAGTACGTAAGTATGAGGCAGGGAGTGCTATCGGTAGTGTCTGGAAGAGGTAGAGGTATTTTGGTATGACCATCATCTTGACGGTATTAACTATGCCCATCCAGGACAGGTGTCCTTGTTTATGCCAGCCCTCAAGGAGATCTCGTACTGTTCATTGGAGACTGGCATAGTTAGATTGGAAGAGCTCTTGGCTATTGTTAGAGATAACTAGGCCTAGTACTTAAGTTTGTCAGTTATCTTGAACGTTGTGTAGGTTTTTATAAAATCAATGTCCTGAGCGGGCATGTTTAGTAGCATTATTCCTGATTTCTCCATATTAATGGAGAAGTTGGACACCTGGCCATATAGGTCTAGAGTTCTAATCAAAGCAGGAAGAGTGGAGGATGGAGACTGGAGAGTGAAAATCACATCGTCGGCAAACAACAGGCATTTTTGGTCAATATGGTCGTATTGTATTCCAATTATCTCTGGGTTTTCCCTAATTTTTATTTCTAGGATCTCGATCGTAATGGCGAATAGTAAAGGTGACAGCGGGCAACCTTGACGGGTTCCGTTTGTTATAGGAAATGAGCATGAGGCTGTACCGTTTATCTGAACTCTGGCTTGGGGCTTTGAGTATAGGGCTTGGATCCGAGAGACAAAGGTCGGAGAGAAACCAAATTTCGACAGGGTCCTCCACATAAATTGCCAGTTGACTCTGTCGAATGCCTTCTCCTCATCGGTCGATAAAACTATGAGAGGGGACCCATCTTCATGCGAGGACTGCAGCGTGTGTAATACTGTAATCATATTATCTTTAGCCTCTCTTCCCCTGATAAATCCTACCTGGTCCAGATATATTATATTCAGCAAAATATTATTCATACGGTTAGCAAGTATTTTGTCGTAGATCTTTATATCAATATTTAAAAGAGATATGGGGCGATAACTGCTCGCCTGGTTGAGTGGTTTATCAGGTTTCGGGATAACCGTAATAAGGGCTTCTAGCAAGGGTTGGGAAAAAGTGTCACCATTATCTATTGAAGTGAATAATGTATGTAGTGAAGGGCCTAATTGGGTATGAAGCAATTGATAAAATTTAGCTGTTAGACCATCCGGACCAGGGGACTTGCCACTAGGGAGAGCTTTAATGGTAGTTGCTATTTCTTGAAGGGTTATAGGCGAGTCTAGAGTTTCTTTTTCCTCATCTGTCAATTTTGGGGTTTTTAGGGTGTGTAAATAATTATCTATGTTGTTGAGTTTCTTTTGGGATACAACAGGGTCGAGATTATAAAGCCTAGAATAGTAGGAGACAAAGGTGTTGGCTATATCTTCATTTTTACTAACCAAGTTCCCTGAGGGGTGTGTAATAGATTGTATGAAGAAATTATACCTTTGTTTTTTAAGAGACCTGGCTAAGAGACGTCCTGCTTTGTTACTTTCAGAATAAAATTTAGCTTTAGAGGTGATTGCTCTTTGGTGTGCATTTTGAGTTAGATATTTGTTGAGATTGTCTCTTGCTAAAGGAAGATCTAGGAGCTTTTGGATAGAAGATGGGTCTAATTTGTGGGCAGTGTCTGCCTGAGTCAAGTTCTTTCTTAAAAGGGAGAATTGGGCAGAGTTTGATTTTTGGAGTTTGGTGGTATGTTTTATTAAGTAACCTCTAATAAAGCATTTGTATGCTTCCCAGTTGTTCGCGGGGGATGTGTCCTCTGGTTTATTTATTAGGAATAATTTGTCAGTTGCCTTGGTCAGGTCCTCTAGAGTTCCTGGGTTTGTTAGTATAGAGTCATTTAGTCTCCAGCTAAAAGATTTCCTCAGTCTAGTAGACCAGTGAAAGGTGGCTAGGGCCATGCTATGGTCAGACCAGGGGGTGTGTAAGATGTTAGAGTGGGTCAGGTCTGTAAGAAGTGACTGATCACACATTAAATAGTCTAGGCGTGAGTATGTACGTTTGGGGTGAGAGAAGAATGTATAGTCTCTTCGTGTAGGGTGGGCTATTCTCCAAGTGTCGAAGAGAGAGATCGAGTGTAGTGTGGCACAGTTCGATTTCCGTAGATTATTGCTAAGGTATGATGTGCCTTTTGAGTTGTCTAGAGCAGGGGTCATCGTGAAGTTAAAGTCTCCTCCCAGTATAATTGGACCTTTGGAAACATCGAGAATTTTGTTAACCACAGATTTAAAAAAGGAGGATGTGGGCCTATTTGGTGCGTATATATTAGCCACGGTAATCGGGCGATGGTAACACAACCCAACTAGAATCAGGAGTCTTCCCTCTGAGTCTGAATGTTTCTGTATAAGTTCAAAGGGGACATTTTTCCTGATAGAAATACAGACACCATTTTTCCTATTCGGGCCTGAGCTAAAGAAATGTTTGTCAAAATATCTGGTCGCTTATTGGGGTTCATTGCGTTTTTTGAAATGAGTCTCCTGAATCATAATAAAATCTATGTTTTTTTATAGAAATCATAGCATTTTATAGAGCGTTTCTCAGCAGAGAGGAATCCCTTCACATTCTGGCTAGCTATTGCTAAAGTGTTCATAACTTGGATTGGATTCTTACTAGTATATCCAGTAAAGTTAATGTCCTCTTAGAGGGGAGTGTGAAGGTGGATGAGTCCGATGTCAAACCTATATAAGTGTGAAGGGAGTTGGGTGGGGGAAGAGGATTAGGGGGAGAGAGGGGTAGAGAAATAGAAAATGAAAGGAAAGAAAAAAGAGTAAACTATGAGTGAAAATGTACGTCAGACCGTGATATTCTGTCACTGCTTAAAACTTAAAAAGAGAATGGTCTTCTTATACATCTATTTAAAAATGTACAGAGTTAGCTAATTAGAATAATAACAAATATAAAAACAGTACAAAAACAGTTTGGGCAAGATGGCAAGCCGGGTGTTTGCCAAAGATTATATATTGTTATGCAACTTCATTCATAATGATTATACAGTAGGCACTGAAGGTATCTCTGCATGGGCTGTACATAATTCAAAACCTCTGAACATTAGGTTACAAAGTCAGCAGTAAATATTGTGTTTAAATCAACAAGTAATGGTGGCAAGTTTCATATATAGCACATAGAGTATAAACAGTATAACAAATCTAAACAAAGTGCATTCATAACATTTCAATATTTTTTGTAAACAGTAAGTGCAAACAGTAAAATGTAACCACATGATAAAAATTATTAGCAATCTGGGGTCATAATGCTTTAAATGAGCTGATCATAATCTGAGTGTATAAATGAAAACATATTACCTCAGTGTCCCTGGTTAGTGCAGTCAGGGAATACATTCAACAAAAAATCAGCAGCAGATATCATAATACCTGTCGAATACCTTAGGAACCCTGTATTAGCTCCATGGGCCAATTAGGAGTTCACAATGGGAGGTAATGCAATGTATTAGAGGAAGACAGACAATCAAGTGTCTTTAACTTAGGAGAGCCTGGGGAAGTAAAGCAAAGTCATCCAGGTTCTTGTAGAACTTCTTCTTGTGAGGCTATCTGTCTCCATTTTGATTGACTAGCAAGATTGTCCGATAATGATCTTCTCTGAGGTTTCGGGGCCAGGTGTTCCAGAGGAGAGTTTCGTGTTTGTTGTTTAGTCTCTGTGGCCGGAGCCAAGATACCTAATGCTGAGCAAAAACCCTTAATCTCAGACACAGATTTGCAGTCATAGCGGATTCCATTTTTTGTAGCAATAACCAAGGTAGGGAACCCCCACCTATAGGGTATTTTCAGTTGTCTTAGGTGTGAGGTCAAGACAAAAAAGTCTCTCCGCTTTTGCAGGGTTCTTGCAGACAAGTCCTGGAAAATCTGTATATGGATGCCTTGATATAGTATGGCTTGTTGCTTCCGGGCTAGATTGTAGATGTCATCCTGATGTTCGAAATTTTGAAAGCGGACAATAATGTCTCTTGGTGGAGCGTCATCAGGTGGTCTTGGGCGAAGTGCTCTATGCGCTCTATCTAAAATGGTATTAGGTAGGTCATTATCATCTGGTCCTGCCATCTCAGCAAATAGGCCCCGGAGAAAATCTCTTAGTTCATTGCTTTGCACGGATTCTGGGATCCCTCAAAAACGAAGATTGTTGCGCCTAGTGCGGTTTTCAAGGTCGTCAAGTTTATCTTCTAGGTCAATAGAAAACTGTTGTTGATGTTTTACCTTGGAGGATAGTTCTGCCATTTTCTGAGAGAAAACATATTCATGCTCCTCCAAGGAGTCGACTCTACGACCTAAGTCGCCAATCTCTTTTTTAAGATCTGCACATTCATTTTTATGCATGTTTTGACCTGATTGATCAGGGCCTCCATAGCTTTAAGGGTGATAGGGGGTTCTTCTGTAGTATCAGTTAACACAGGGGACGAACTTCTTGAGACATCAGAGTCATCTTCCATATTATCTGTGTTGTTGGGAGGTATAAGGGATGCCCCCGCCTTTTGTTTGGCTTTTTCCACTTGCTTAAAAAAAGGTATTCATCCCCTCTTGGGATTTCTGGGTCGTTTTATGTTGTTTATCATTCTTTGTTCCCTTCCTCTGTGACATCCTGGCAAGGTAGCTGTATGTTGAGCCAGTAAGCAGCAAAAGATGGCCAAACAAATATAGGAGGAGAGAAAAAAAAACAGTAGTTTTATATCTTTTTAGTTTCTGCCTCACTCTCCCTGGATAATGCCCTCACAGAGCGATGCCGGGAAAAGGAAAGAGGATATGACCTGCTGCCAAGTATTTCCCAGAGACACTGAAATATTGTGTAAGGACACCAAGTGGATGTAATAACTGTCCAATGATGTTGTGATGGAGCTTTTGCTTTTGTGATCCGGAGGGGTGTAGCAGTATAGAGCCTTAAGTAATAATAGACACACATCCAAAAAAAGGAAGAGAAAAAATAAAAATAACAAGCCCCGAGGTGGAGGCTTTTAAGGCCGCAAGAGAAAAATCACTGTAGGGCAGCTCTGAATACTGTCGTGTGTAGGGTGTAGGCCTAGACTCCGGGTCTTTTGAGTTAAATATTGGCCTGTTCTGCGATTATGAGATCAAATCAGGGTTGTCAGCAATCCGTATAAATATCTTCACATATTCCTAGGTCTCACAGCAATAGGTGCTATCGTGTGTACCGGGATTGTAACTGGTTGTGGTAAATATTTATTCCAGCAGCCACGTATCAGTTATGGGCCCCTTGCATGGAAGTCTCTAGGAAGTGTGTGTAGTGGTTGCTGAATGCACCGGAGCGGGTCCCCGGCCCTCCGGTGTCTGGTCAGGAATGCAGAAAGTGATAGCTGGTTATCAGTATAATGTTACTTAACATAAGCGTTTGGCCACAAAGTTAAACTCAAGAGGGTAGTTAGCTGAAGTCTTTTTGCAGGGGGGGTCGTCTTATTACACAGGCAGAGGTGGCTACATATACCGGAGCGGAGCCCCGACCCTCCGGTATGTGGTGTTATAGTTAAGATAGCGTAACAGTCTGTTATTTGCTCACCCTCAGGAGTAGATGCTTGTTGGCAAAGGTGAGCTCTTCAAGATCAGGTAGACTCCTATTTAGATAGTCGCTGGAGGTTATCGGATGGTAACTGCGTCACAGCTCAGGGCGCCATAGCTCCTTTACATGTCTTACCTTTGTGCCACTGAACAGATCTCCGTTAGGCAGTAGAAAAAGATTTTTGTGGTCTGCACATATTCACGAGCAAGCTGGTGCCATCGAAGCTTGTTTAGAGGATGTTCTGTGCATAAAAATTACTCATAACACCCGGCTTGTGTTAAGAGCCTCAGTGAAACGCGGCCATCTTAGGCAGCCGTTCGCTCCACCCCCCCAGGGCAGACCCTTTTTAACAACTTTCTGATTTACATTTATCATCAAATTTGCTTTGTTCTCTTGGTATTCTTGGGTTGAAAGCTAAACCTAGGTAGGCTCATATGCTTATTTCTAAGCCATTGAAGGCAGCCTCTTATTTAAATGCATTTGACAGTTTTTCACAGGTAGAGGGTGTTAGTTCATGTGTTTAATATAAATAACATTGTGCTCAAGCATGTGGAGTTATTTAAGAGTCAGCACTTATTGCCTGAAATACAAGTCTGTCAAAAGATCTAAGATAAGGATGCAGTCAATAGAAGCTTAGATACAAGGTATCAGTCAATAGAAGCTTAGATATAAGGTATTTACAGAGGTAAAAAGTATATAAATATAACAGTGCTGGTTATGCAAAACTGTACAACACAAAATGTCCGGAGTTGCAGTAAAAACTTTCTACTTTATTTTCTTAAAAAAAACTGGTGCAGTAACATGATACAAAACAAAACAAAATACATGCCCTTAGTGACTGGACAGTGCCAGTTTAGAATAAGTTTTGTAACTAATAATTGCATTTGCTACGAACGAGTTAACACAACAATTGCCCCTTAGCCAATCATATGGTTTTAATTCCTTTAAATAGCCCAGTAGGGAAACTAGAGAGCTATGAGTACGGCTTAAATGCCGAAACGCGTGAGCTTTTCCAGTCACTAAGGGCATGTATTTTGTTTTGTTTTGTAACATGTTACTGCACCAGTTTTATTGAAGAAAATAAAGTAGAAAGTTTTTACTGCAGCTCCGGACATTTTGTGTTGTACCTTTATTGGGCCGTTTTTTGGAGCAGAGCAGTTTCTACCCCTAAAGGCATCCACTACAAGATTTGTTTGCAGTGCAAGGGATCTCGGAGCAGCTACAGTATTCCGGAACCTCTTACCCCTTGTAAGTCGGCGCAGCCTGATGACATCAGGATCTTTGAGCCAGAGCGTATGAGAGATTACAGCATCTGGATCGCTACATTGGTTAGAGCGAGCGGCTTGTGGGAGCAATGCGACTCCAAGCCATGGATATCGCCACCTTTGTTGCCTAGGATAATGGCCTCCCTAATGGCAACAACACACTGGGCCAACTCTGATCCAGCTGTGAAGAGGGGGGTAAATACTATACTTTTATGCTGCGGTTGCCAGGCTACAGGAGCTTAACAGATATATATCCCATGCACACCTACAACATGGAGATATATTGCCAATGCATAGTGTTTTTGTTCACCACAAGGGTCTTCCCCAATCTTGGTTTTTTTTGTACATTGTTATGAAAAACTGTGTAATGGTAAATAAAGGTATTATCTATCTTTATAAACAATAACATTTTTGGTGTTTACTATCCTTTTAAGTTTGGCATGTTAGGAGAGTGATATCTCTATGCAGTGGCAATGTGTTAAGCATGACTTTTTCATGAATATTCTGTGTTTAATTCATTCATTTTTATCTGTATGCAGATCAGGGGATCGATTTATTTTTGGTCGTTTTTAGGAGAATAGAAGAGAGTTTATGTGTAGCTAATATCTAGGTAAGTTTTTTGCTTGTTTCCTAGAGCAGGGTTCTTCAAACCTTTTTCCCAAGACCCAGTGCCATGATACCACATACCTTCACGACCCTATTTTTTTTTTGTTTGGTCAAAATATTTCTGAAATAATATACAAGATAGCTGCAATTTTTGTCAAAGTGCCTAAAATGTGTGGTTACTTTATTCCTGATTGTAGTCAAACACACCCCCTCATACAACACATACACACTCTCATATAACAAACACAAACAATTTTATATAACACACACACACCACACAAACGCTCATACAACACACCACACACATGCTCATACAACACCCCACACACTCCCATATAACACACACACACCACACCCACTGTAGATATAAAAACACACTCTCCTACAGCGCACACACAAGCTGTGACACAGTAAACATTGTGTTACAACCCAATAATAGATCCTGACCCGTGGTTTGAAGAACCCTGTCCTAGAGAACTGACTTTGAAGCAGGAGATGTGGATTATAATGGAAACATCATCAAACAAGCTTCCAAAAATACATATCACTATACCTGGGAGTATAAAGGTTAACGTTGTCATGGGGGTTCACTTTAGATGTCACTTACACAGCACAATACAGACAAATGCTGAGCTCCCACCATCCCTGCATTTTGAGGTATATTTATAGTATGGGAGCTCTATCTACTGAGCCTACCACATCTTCCCAGGACCATGCAAAACTTGTTTTCACCAATTTATGCCCAACTCTGCCTTCCTATCATTTTAATCAATTTACTAATTTACTCCTATTATCAATTTTTCTTTGTTCTAGGTAGACAGGTAGAGGGGAGCGGCGTTGGTGAAATCTTAAGGGTGAGGATTATGAATTTAATTCTGCTGTGAATGGGGAGCCAATGAAGGGACTCGCAGAGAGGTGCAGCAGATACAGAGCAACGGGAGAGGTGGATTATCCTTGCAGAAGCATTTAGGATGGATTGAAGGAAGGCAGGCGGAAAAGAGGAAGACCAGTAATTTAGGTTATTGCCGTAGTCAAGTCGGGAAATAACAAGGGAGTGGATTATTTGCTTTGTGGTGTTATCGCTTAGAAAAGGGGCGAAAGTTGTTTAAAATTACATGCTCTATCTGAATCATGAAAGAAAAAACTAATGGATTTAATGTTCCTTTAGTATCAAAGTCAAATTTTTTGTAGATTTGAACATAGTCATCTTCTTTTTTCCCAAAATTTCCCAAAGGTTAAAGGGACACTGAACCCAAATTTGTTTCTTTCATGATTCAGATAGAGCATTACATTTTAAGCAACTTTCTAATTTATGCCTATTATCAATTTTTCTTTGTTCTCTTGCTATCTTTATTTAAAAAGCAGGAATGTGATGCATAGGAGCCAGACCATTTTTGGTTAAGAACCTGGGTTGGTTATGCTTGCTTATTAGTGGGTAAATGTAAGCTTCCAATAAGCAAGTGCTATCCATGGTGCTGAGCCTAAAATGCGCTGGCTGCTAAGATTTACATTCCTGCTTTTAAAATAAAGAGAACAATGTTTTTTTTGATAATAGGCGTAAATTAGAAAGTTGCTTAAAATTTAATGCTCTGAATCATCAAATGAACAAATTTGGGTTCAGTGTCCCTTTAACCTTTGGGAACTTTTGGGAAATATGAAGATGACTATGTGCAAATCTACAAAAAAAATTGACTTTGATCTTAAAGGAATATTAAATCCATTATTTTGTTCTTTCATGATTCAGATAGAGCATGTAATTTTAAACAACTTTCACCCTTTTCTGAGCGCTAACACCACAAAGCAAATAATCCACTCCCTTGTTATTTCCCAACATGACTACTGCAATAACCTACTCACTAGCCTTCCTCTTTTCCGCCTCTCCCCCTTCAATCTATCCTAAATGCTTCTGCAAGGCTTATCCACCTTTCCCGTCGCACTATATCTGCTGCACCTCTCTGCGAGTCCCTTCATTGGCTCCCCATTCACAGCAGAATTAAATTCAAAATCCTCACCCTTACATACAAAGCTTTCACTAACGCCGCACCCCTTTACCTATCCTCTCTAATACACAAGTATACTCCAGCCCACCCATTAAGATCCAACATTGACCTGCTCCTTGCATCTTCAACTATCACCTCCTCTCATGCTAAACTGCAGGACTTCTGTCGTGCAGCAACTACCCTCTGGAACACTCTCCCCCGTGCTGTCAGGCTTTGCCCTAATCTTTCTTCCTTTAAATGCTCCCTGAAGACTTTTTTGTTCAGAGAAGCCTACCACCCAACTCAGTACTAAATTAATTTCACTTACCTAATATTTCCCTAATCTAATTCTGCATTAACATCTTTCTCAATCTTGCAGTCCTCACCTCCTGTTTCTCAACCTCCTACCCTTCTAGATTGTAAGTTCCCACAGGAATAGGGCCCTCAATTCCTCCTGTATGTGTTTGTAAAATTGTGTCTTGTTTCTTACAAGTTTGATATCATTGTTTTATTTAAACAAATTGTACCCATGGACAGCGCTGCAGAATATGTTGGCGCTTCATAAATAAATATATAATAATAATAATTTTACTTCTTTTACCAAATTGTATTTATTCTATTGGTATCCTTTGTATAAAGAGAAGCAATGCACTAATGGGATATAGCTGAACACATCTGCTGACCTTTTGTCAAGAGGCATATATGTGCAGCTACCAATCAACAGCTAGCTCTCAGTAGTGCATAGCTGCTCCTACCTACCTAGGTACACTTTTCAAAAAAGGTTACCAAGAGAATGAAGCAAAGTAGATAATAGAAGTACATTGGAACATTTCTAAAATTGTATGTTGTACCTGAATCATGAAGAAAAAATGTGGGGTTGTATGTCTCTTTAAAGAAACAGTTTAGCTTCATATTAGTGTCTCATATGATAACATAATGAGATAAATTATATATTATGAAAATGGGAAGCACCTTAACATACTAAACTTAATTAATTTATTAACATTACCATTGTATTCATAATTAAAACAAGAATATCTATCTATCTATCCATCTATAGCATTCACAGAAAATTTTGTTGAAGGTAATTGTACAGTAGCAATAAATTAGTGTGTATAAGTACGTCTTTATGGTGAAAACAACTCCACACTGGAGTCCCACTAATGTGGATATCACCAATTAACTTGTAGTACGTGAACATTCAATTTATAGATGCACAAGAAGGCTTAACGCACTTGCCAGTATCCAACCTCAGAAATTATGTCTCTTACATGCTCTTAATGTTCTCAATGTTAGCGTGTTACTTGCCGTGCAAGCGATGCAGTGTCGGTATGGATATCAAAGCGCCGCCTCTGTGTTAGACCTGCTGTGTAACACAGGTGTAAGACTGCTCCCAACTCCGGTGCTGCTAGGGCTCTCCAGAACCCCTCCAATCAGACAAATAGTAAATAGAGCAGAAATCACAGTTCCGGTGTAAGGATAGGCAGGGAGAGATTCAAAAGTTTAAAAGTTAATTTATTATACTTGCATTAAAACCGTAATTCAGCACAGCAAACTGACAGAATCTTCGGCTCTATCCATCAAATATCTATATAACTATCTATCTATCTATCTATTCCTATATCATATGGCACATCATGGGCAGGAAAACCTCATAATTTTATGCAATTGTCTTTAATTAATACCACTGTATAATGCACTTATGTTCATAGTACTATGGGTCAGTTCAGCACTCCATACATAAATTAGTAATAAACTATAAATCTAGCTATCTGTATATCTATCTATCTATCATCTATTTATCTATCCTCACATCATTAAACTGACTGACACAGATGTATATTATTTGTCTAAACACAAGAAGATATTGGATATTTGAATGCTTAGGCCATGGAGTTGTATTTATTCTCCTCTGGCAAGAGATATAATTTAAAAGGGCGTTAAACACCTTTCAATTACTGGACCATGTTGTTATCCTTGCTATAGAATAACATTGCTAAGTGTAAATATTTAAAAGCAAAGTAACACCTTGTTTGCTGCATCTTTTAAAGGTAACAATCTGGATTTATTACTTTATTTATTTATTAGTTATAAAAGTCTAGCGACTGTCATTATGTAAGCAAAAACTGTTTTGTTTTTCAGTTTGTTATATGATAAACTTTGCTAAGCCCAGATATGTCACAGATATGTTACAGGGTTAGCCCTTAGAAATCTGCTTAATAATGAAAGTATATTGCAAGTTGTTTTACTAATCATAATTAAACATTTTAGTTTACAACCTGAAGGTGCTAATTTTCTCTTTAAATGTTTGAAAATTTGGACAGGGGCAGTATGCAAAATATGTTTTTAAATATAATTTTGAATTGGTGATAATGCATCTAGGAAAAATACATACGGCTAGATTATGAGTCTTGTGTTAGGGTTAAAAATCAGCGTTGAGAGGTCCCAACACTGCTTTTTAATGCCCCCTGGTATTATGAGTCTTGCAGGTACAGGTGTACTGCTCACTTTTTTTGGCGCGACTCTAAAATACAGCAAATCCACTAACGTCAATTGCGTATCCTATATTTTCAATGGGATTTTCCTAACGCCAGTATTACGAATCTTCCTAAAAGTGAGCGGTACACCCTCTACCTTCAAGATGCCTAACGCATTTGAAAGTCAGTAGTTTTATGGGCTAACGCCCAGGGATAGGCAAGGTGTCCGTACACGGACACTGGTGTCCGTGACTGGCCCTTGCAGTGTCCGTCACCCGTTTTGCGGAGGGGAGAGAGGAGTAGGACAGATGAATTCTGGTCCTCACTCCTCCTTGATCCAAGTGGCGCCACGCTTATTAGTGGGAAAGTAAGGGAAGAAGCAAGCTGCCTGCAGTCAACTAACCGTGAGTTGTGCCCCCAATTTCTTGATCTGTGCGGCAGCGTGGTGCTGGTGTCTGTGTGTAGAAGACCGCTGCCTACTCTGACAAACCTTACGTAACCAAGTAAGTAACCAACCATGATGATCATGCAATTAACATCAAGGTGGGTGGGTTTGGTCAGGAGTTACAAAAGAAATAAAAGGTAATGCCACAAGCGGTCTTTATATAAATGTTATTTTAAACTTGTTTGATTAGATGACTAATTTGTACTTGTGGAACTAGACCATTCACTCTCCTGATTTATAGAAACATAGAATATGTCGGCAGATAGGAACCATTCGGCTAATCTAGTCTGCCCAATTTTCTGAATACTTCATTAGTTCCTGGTCATATCTTATATCTAGGAGGAAGGAGAACAGCACACCTGTTTGTGGGGCACGGAGTAAGATTTGCCAAATCTTGTCAATCCAAATAGTCATACATCCAAATAACTCCAGCCACCAAAAGAAAACTTTGTTTAAAAGACCTTTATTCTCATTAGTTGGGTCCAAAAGTTTACAGGAACAATGTTTTGAACCTACAATAGGCTCTTAGTCACGTACACTGATTGCATACAGGTTTGTACCTTTTATATCCTCACCTGGATAATGCTGAGGTCTAGGTAACATTATAGTGACATCTACTAGTAACATATTGGTATTATATCTTTCAACTTCAATATTAACCCTTAACCAAACTTAAAAAGTTAAAACCATAGGTAAAGTATCTTATATCTAGCATAACCTTATGCCTATCCCATACATTTTAAACTACTTCACTGTCTCTACCACTTCTGCTAGATGGCTATTCCACCATGTATCCACTACCTTCTTTGTAAAGAGAGTGTTTTTTGATGTTTTTAATTTGAAATGTACCTTGTGTCCTTCACTAACGTCTGTACTTTGGAAAATGTCCACCACATCCTTGGTCCGTGCCTATCCCTGCTAATGCCATAATATAAAACTCTTAACTAAAGTGCTAAAAAGTACACTAACACCCATAAACTACCTATTAACCCCTAAACCAAGGCCCCCCACATCGCAAACAGTTAAATAAAAATGTTAACCCCTAATCTGCCGAACCGGACATCGCCGCCACTTTAATAAATATATTAACCCCTAAACTGCCACACTCCCGCCTCGCAAACACTAGTTAAATTTTATTAACCCCTAATCTGCCGTCCCTAACATCGCCGCCACCTACCTACATTTATTAACCCCAAATCTGCCGCCCCCAACGTCGCCGCCACTATATTAAATGTATTAACCCCAAAACTAACCCTAACACCCCCTAACTTAAATATAATTTAAATAAATCTAAATAAAATAACTACAATTATTTCTATTTAAAACTAAATACTTACCTATAAAATAAACATTAAGCTAGCTACAATACAATACAATTAGGTGAGTGGGTGGTGGGTTTTAATGTTGGGGGGTATTGTACTTTTTTTACAGGTAAAAGAGCTGATTACTTTGGGGCAATGCCCTGTAAAAAGCCCTTTTAAGGGCTATTTGTAATTTAGTATAGGGTAGGGCTTTTTATTATTTTGGGGGGCTTTTTTATTTTATTAGGGGGATTAGATTAGGTGTAATAAGTTTAAAAAAACTAATTATTTTATTATTTTCTGTAATTTAGTGTTTTTTTTCGTACTTTAGATAATTTTATTTAATTGTAATTAATTGTATTTAGTTTATTTAATTTATTTAATTATAGTGTTAGGTGTAATTGTAACTTAGGTTAGGTTTTATTTTACAGGTAAATTTGTCTTTATTTTAACGAGGTAGCTATTAAATAGTTAATAACTATTTAATAACTATTGTACCTAGTTAAAATAAATACAAAGTTGCCTGTAAAATAAAACCTAAGCTAGCTACAATGTAACTATTAGATGTAACTATTAGTTAAATTGTAGCTATCTTAGGGTTTATTTTATAGGTAAGTATTTAGTTTTAAATAGGAATAATTTAGTTAATTGTAGTTATTTTATTTAGATTTATTTCAATTATATTTAAGTTAGGGGGGGTTAGGGTTAGACTTAGATTTAGGGGTTAATAACTTTATTATAGTGGTGGCGACGTTGTGGGCAGCAGATTAGGGGTAAATAAATGTAGTTAGGTAGCGGAGACATTGGGGGTGGCAGATTAGGGGTTAATAAATATAATGTAGGTGTCGGCGATGTTGGGGGCAGCAGATTAGGGGTTAATAAATATAATGTAGGTGTTGGCGATGTTGGGGGCAGCAGATTAGGGGTTAATAAGTGTAAGATTAGGGATGTTTAGACTCTGCGTTCATGTTAGGGTGTTAGGTGTAGACATAAAATGTATTTCCCCATAGGAATCAATGGGGCTGCGTTAGGAGCTGAACGCTGCTTTTTTGCAGGTTTTAGGTTTTTTTTTCAGCCGGCTCTCCCCCATTGATTCCTATGGGGAAATCGTGCACAAGCACGTTTAGCCAGCTCACGGCTAACGTAAGCGGCGCTGGTATTGAGGTGAGATGTGGAGCAAAATTTTGCTCTCCGCTCACTTTTCTGCGGCTAACGCCGGGTTTAAAAAAAAAACATACCAGCGCTGTCTGCAAGTGAGCGGGGAGCATAAACTGCTCATTAGCCCCGCACAGTTTTACTGAAAAATAAAATCGTAATCTACCCGATACTGAGCATTGTAGTCATGTAAGGCCTTAAGGTAAAACAAATAGAATATTTAATGTTATCCATGAAGTTATGAAAAAAGTAAAAGGTGGCAGAAGTATATAACATTTGGAGAGTGGAATAAGACACATTTTTGTTTGACCCTCCCATCCCCTCCATATGAGAAGATCCACAACACAATTAGGAGCAAGCAGGAATCTGTAGACTTCAGTCTACATCTGATACAATGGGGCTTGGTTAGGAGTCTGAAAATCAGCACAATGCTATTAAAAAATAATCAAAACTTGTTACATTGTTACAAAATAATTTCCAGATGGGCTATATGAATGGATCCTCCACAAAACATTTATGCAAAGATAGATCTAGTGTACAATGCCCCTTTAAGGTGTAGGAGATGTTTATAGACAGTCAATGACACAGTTTATTAGGGAGATATTACCCCATAATACTTAAAGTGAAGGTCAATTTTGATGAATTAGTGCCGGTTTTTAATAATCCTATTAAAAACAAGGACACTTTAATTCATCAAAATAGACATTTCACTAGTTTTCTTCAGAAACTTACCTTTTAATCCTGACAGCCTCTCCAGCGCTTCCTCTGCCCGTCGCAAGCCCTCTTCGCGGGTCCAAAATGATGAATTCGACTTCCTCCAGTCACGCCATTGCCTCAGGCCATGATTCACCCGGGGGGAAGCCGTGTTTGATTTTCTCTTGGTATCTTTATTTAAAAAGCAGGAATGTAAGCTTGTTGGTTCAGCACATGGGTAGCACTTGTTGATTGGTGGCTACATTTAGACACCAATGACCAAGCACCACCCAGGTGCTGAACCAAATATGGGCTGGCTGCTACGTATATATGACTAGATAACGAGTGGAGTGCAAATGTTTGCACCCGAGCGATAAGGGGTATATTATGAGGGCTGGCACTCATCGGGCCTAGCGCTTGTATTACGAGCTGAAAGTAAATGCGATTGCGTGAACGCAATCATGATTTACGGTAGAATCATTGCACACAAAAGTTATAAGGGATTAGGTGTTAGAAAAATAAGAGCAGGCAAAGGGCTTTAACATAGATAGAGATACATGCATATACATGTCTATATATATATATATATATATATATATATATATATATATACATACATACATACAGTACATGGGTGGAAAAATATCACTATGGTTTACTAGTCAGGGGTTGAAAGCTGTGTATATATGTATCTACAGGCATATAAAAACACATAAATACAGTACATATGTATACATAAATAGACAATTATTTAAGTGCATTGGAGCCCTTTGCCATTCAGTAGATGAGAACATGAAAAAACATATTTACGCAATATTAATATTTAATAAATGTTTCAACTATGTATTTACCATAAATATTTTCAATCCCAATGTTCTGCACATAGCAGAATATGTTCCATGTATTTCTATATAGATACTCGTATATATTTCTGTGTAAATCTATTACCTATATATACTCATGTATATTTATGTTAAAATATTTTTTATTGTCACTATGCAAAATACATTCCATCACAAATTAATAAACAGTCATATATCGGTACATCACAAAATCAGTAGGTGTTACATCAATATAGCAATTGTACATCTCCCTTTTTTCTGCATCAACTTTTACCATTGACTGTAGATTGAGATTATAGTCCCCAGTGTCCATCCAATGTTATATAATCTCTCATCAAGGAATTTTAATACTAGTATCGGAGATCAGTCTTCATCTGTTACACCCTACAACGTGACTGTTAACATAGATTCTTTGCATATTATTTTTCATAGAGAAAAGAATAAAAAATTATATTTCCCTTCCTTTTTTAATAAACAAATAAAAAAGAACAAAAAACACAACAAAGAACAAAAACAAACAACAAGTGGTCAAGTGATAAGCATATGTATGTGTCATTGCTATTTGGTACCTTAAGAACTATATTCCATATAGGGGGTAAAATATCTATAAGTAACCCTTTCCCATTTCCACCTCTTCTGATGCGTATTAGCAGTCTGTCTACCAATGTAGTTTAGGGCCTCAAGAAAGTCAGTGTGTCAATTCGGTTGCATTAACCAGTAAAACCATGTTTTGTGGTAAGCATCTACGTTTCCCAGGATAAAAGCTGCGGTTTCATGGAGTTTATGTGTCAAACTAATTCTGTTTAGGATTTCCTGCCACAGTGGTGCCCCCTCCCTCCAATACTTAGCTATGCATATTCTTGTGATTGTGCAAAGTATTCTGATGAAAGTATTAATATGATGGTGGTATTTTGGGAATGGCATATTAAGGAGCCCCTGGGACATAGTTAATGTTATCCGTTCCTCCAGTAGTGTACTAAGAAGGTCAGACAGCTTCAACCAAATCCGCCTGACCTCATGGCATTCCCACCACATATGTACATACGTTCCTATTTCATTGCATCCCCTGTAGCAATTCCTATTTTTTACTTCTGTAAAGTGGGAAGTTTTTATTGGGGTTAGATACCACCTAAAAATGGTCTTACAACTATTTTCTCGTAGATCCGCACTTATCAGTCCTCTGCAGGAGGAATAAAGTAGCTCATACCATTCCTTCACCTCCATACTATTGCCTAAGTCAGTCTCCCATTTGCACATAATAGAAGACTTTTCCTCACTTGTAGTTGACTGTATCGCTATATATAGCCTCAAAATGGTATGTTTTAGTCTAGTGTCAGCACTGCATATTTTCTCTAGAGTGGTACTGAGTTTATTTTGTGCGTTTGATAAAAATTTATGTAAGGCAGAAGTAACTTGTAAATATAAGTACCATCTAAGGGGGTCTGGTGCAAGCTTTTCCTGAGTCTGTGTGAAGGTTAATGGCTTACCATGTGATATCATATCTCCCACCCTATAAAGGCCCTTATTTACCCATTTGTCTAATTGTTTCCTGTATTCCCCTGGGATAAGGTATCTGAGTGGTGTCTTAAGTGAGTTATCTGGGACCAGTTTTTTTTTCCTATTTAAAGTTCGCCAGTGTTCTACCGAGAGGCCAGTAATTGGGGAGTATTAGTGAATTTCTTGTACAGACATGGAAGTGTCCCATATTAGAGCCCCTGGGGAGTCCACCTCTCCCAGATCCGATTCCATCCCTATCCAGATTATATCTGGGTTAGAGGATCTCATTAATGCTGTTTGAGCCAGTCTAGAGGCGTCATAATAATCTGTCAGGTTAGGAATTCCAATCCCACCTAGCTGTCTATGTTTCGTCATTATCTGATAAGGGATTCTGGAGTGCTTTTTGTTATTAACAAAATGAATAAATTCTGACTGTAGTGTCTCCAGATCTCTCCTAGGAACCGCTATCGGCAAGGTCCTGAACAGGTATATTAGTCTCGGGAGAATATTCATTTTTTTTTTTTTTTTTTTTTTTTTTTATTGAGGTATTAAAGTCAGGCTTACAAACCAGTAAACAACATACAAAGAAAGTTACAATACATCACAGAGAAGTTAAGGTGTCTCCACTTTGCGATATCTTTTCGAATAGCTTTATATAATGGCAAGTAATTGATTTTGTATAGGTCCATACATTGAACAGATAAATTGATTCCTAAGTATTTGACATGTGTTTTAACCCAAGAGAATTCAAAATTAAGTTCAATTAATTTTTTTGTTTGGGGTGGTAATGCTATTGCCATTGCTTCACTTTTGTCCATATTTATTTAATATCCCGATATGGCAGAAAATTGGTCCAAGATTTCATAAAGGTTAGTGAGGGAGGTCAGTGGTTTGGTCAAGGTCAACAGAACGTCGTCTGCAAAAAGGGCAATCTTATAGTCCTTCTTTTTAAGTTGGAAGCCTGTAATGCCAGAGTTTTGTCTAATACAAGCAGCTAATGGCTCCATACAGAGCGCAAACAACAGTGGCGAGAGAGGGCAACCCTGTCTCGTACCATTTTTAATATTTATAAGTTTGGAATGATGTCCAATGGCCCTAACAGTGGCTGTAGGTGCAGAGTATATACCCCGTAGAGCTGTTACAAAGGGGCCCCTGAAATCCATCTTATCTAGGACAGCAAACATGTATGCCCAATCTATCCTATCAAACGCCTTCTCCGTATCCAGTGATAGGACCAGAGAAGGCGTTTTCGATCTTGTACTCATGTATATTTAAAGGTATATGTATATATTGTACCAAAATACCATCAGATATATGTAGAAATATGTATTTCTGAATAAATAGAAAATATTCTTCTATGTAAAGAACATTGGAATATGAAATATTTATATTTTCATGTTTGGTTAGGGCACATGAGAATGTGCGATATTGTTTGCGTTATAGTGGGGTGTTTTCTTTCTCCATTGACTTCTAGGCCTAGAGCCTCTAGACAGCAGCACAACTTCAGCATATATTCTGTCTTTTAAAAACAGGTTCTAACTAGTAGCCTTAGCACACACTATTTAACAAGACACACACACACAAACATATATATATATATATATATATATATATATAAATATATATATATATATATATATATACACTCACCAGCCACTTTATTAGGTGCACCTTGCTAGTACCGAGTTGGACCCCCTTTTGCCTTCAGAACTGCCTTAATTATTTGTGGCATAGATTCAACAAGCTGTTGGAAACATTCCTTAGACATTTTGGTCCATATTGACATGATAGCATCACACAGTTGCTGCAGATTTGTCGGCTGCACACCCATGAAGCGAATCTCCCGTTCCATCACATCCCAAAGGTGCTCTATTGGATTGAGATGTAGTGACTGTGGAGGCCATTAGAGTACAGTGAACTCATTGTCATGTTCAAGAAACCAGTTTGAGATGATTTGAGCTTTGTGACATGGTGCATTATCCTGCTGGAAGTAGCCATCAGAAGATGGACATGGTCAGCAAGAATACTCAGGTAGGCCATGACGTTTAAACAATGCTTAATTGGTACTAAGGGGCCCACTAGCCTGAACTATTGATACAAGGCATGATGGATTCATGATTCCATGTTGAATGTTGCAGCTGAAATCAAGACTCATCAAACCAGGCAGCATTTGAGAATTGTAGCCTCAGTTTCCTGTTCTTAGCTGACAGGAGTGGCACCCTGTGTGGTCTTCTGCTCCTGTAGCCCATCTGCTTCAAGGTTTGACATGTTGTGCATGTTACCTTTGTTGTAACAAGTGATTATTTGAGTTACTGTTACCTTTCTATCATCTCAAACCAGTCTGCCCATTCTTCTCTGACCTCTGAGCTCAACAAGGCATTTACATCCACAACTGCCGCTCACTGGATATTTTTTATTTTTTGGACCATTCTCTGTAAACCCTAGAGATGGTTGTGCATGAAAATCCCAGTCGATCAGCAGTTTTTGAAATACTCAGACCAGCCCGTCTGGCACCAACAACCTTGCCACATTCAAAGTCACTTAAATCCCCTTTCTTCCCCATTCTGATGCTTGGTTTCAACTTTAGCAAATCGTCTTCACCACGTCTAGATGCATTGAGTTGCTGCCATGTGATTGGCTGGTTAGCAATTTGTGTTACCAAGCAATTGAACAGGTGTACCTAATAAAGTGGAAGGTGAGTGTATGTGTGTGTATATATATATATATATATATATATATATATATATATATATATATATATATATATATATACATATATATATATATATATATATATATATATATATATATATATATATATATATATATATATATATAGATACTCCTGGAAAAAACGGATGCACTCTCAGGTCTTTTAGTGAAGAAAAGTAAACAATCTTTAATGGAACGTTTTCAGGGACTTCCTCCCCATCATCAGCATACTAGTACATACATAGTACATAGTATGCTGATGATGGGGAGGAAGTCCCTGAAAACGTTCCATTAAAGATTGTTTACTTTTCTTCACTAAAAGACCTGAGAGTGCATCCGTTTTTTCCAGGAGTATCTATTGCATGTTTGCACCCAGGCAGATGTCCTTAGGAGGGTAACACTGTACATTGGACGGTATTTTATATATATATATATATATATATATATATATATGAATCATGAGGGCACTCAAAGGGCTTAAAAGTCATATCTTCTCTCCCTCAAATCTCTCTCTCTCTTATACCCCCACTGGGGCATGCTATTGTCTCCTATTTTCATATATTTTTGCACAGAAAATGTTTGTTACTCATATTTTTAGTGTAGATTGGGATACAACAGGCAACATTAGCTATTTTAAAGAAATAAGAAATGGAAAGTGTTTTAAAACAAACACACTCCAGAAAGTAAAATGGACCACTAGGAACACATTAAAGGGGAGACAAACTGAGTACAATATCCATTTAAAAAGAACAAAGATATAGTCATTAAATCTGCCGTTAAAGGCAGAGGCATAGTTATCTTAGATAAAGAAAACTATAATAAAGAATGCCTAAGGCACTTAAATTAATCGACTACTTATACAATCCTCAAAACTAATCCGATGAAAGATTTTAATAAAGTCCTAGTAGAATATGCCACAAAAAGACTAGAGAAAGGTATTCTAAATTTTATTTGCCCAAAATTTCCCAAGATTCCAACTTTTTATATGTTACCCAAAGTACACAAAGATAAAGAACAACCGCTAGGAAGACCGATAGTCTCAGACTTTGTGGACATATATCAACATTTGTATTTGCGACTGTCAGAGCTTAATAGGCTTCCGTGTTTTGTGAAATGTTTAGCCGAAAGACTGTTCACTTCTAACTGTTGAATATATGCCTATAAGTTACCTGACTAATCCAGATTGTTCCGTTGTCCTTGTTTTTAAATAAACATATTTTACCTTTGTATCCTGGGAGTATCCTTGTGAGCTGTATTCCTACCTGCTCCAGTAAGATATATATTTTATCATCAAAGAAAAATCACTTTATTGAATTTATATATAAAATCTATATAAAATCTATATAAAATCAAATGTTGATATCCACAAGTCAAGATGTTGTTAATATATAACATATGCTTCTAAAAAAAAAGTAGTCTAACAAAAGTAAACATAAGTAAACCAAATAGAAGGTTGGTCAACCTAAAAAACTGGTACTGTTTGATAAAATATTAAAAGAGCAATCCATACATTGTGTGTGATAAAGTTCATCAATGTGAGAGCTGTAGTAATAGTCTAAAAACAGTAGAGATATCTCTAAAATCCAAAAGTATGTGCTGTCCTATATGAATTGATTCGGCACAGCTGCCTGCACTGATATCTGTATCGAAGCGTGAGTGCTCTGATCCTTATTAAAGGTGTTATTGCCAGGTTTCTGTTGGTATCCTCCAAGTATAAGTTCTGACTTTACCTTGTTTAAGCTTTGTTCTTAGTGGTGAAGTTTGAAGAAATCCGCTGATTCTGGAGCCGCAGCAGTCCTGTACCGTGGGGTATGGTCGCAAACATTCCTATTGCGCCCACGTGACTTGCTGATGATGGCTCTACGGCATGCGAGTAGTTCCAAGAATAGCACTGAGTCCTGTTAGTTCCATACAGAGGTGTATTGCAATGTGTTTCGGCTGTGGTTTCAGCATTTTTCAAGCATACACCTATGTATAATGCAAGGTATTTTATACCATTCTGTGTAATTAACCCATTACTTCGGTTAGTTGGCTCATTGAACGTTTTTCTCCTTGTTTATTTGTGAAAATGGCCAGAGTTTCTTTGTAATCATGTTTCTTCCTTTCTTCTTAGAAAAGTGATCAACTTTATAGACAGAGTTTATCATTGCCAAATTACATACTCGGTATGCTCTAATTTGCACTAATTTGCAATATGTTACATATGGGGAAGCCATTCCAAAGTTAATAGTGGATAGGTGATATTTATACAAGATATGTTTCAATAAATATACATCGGTAACAACAATACATCTCACTTTGTTATTCAAACAGGATAGTAACTTATGTGGAATCATATATAATGAAGACAGGGTTTGTGTACATTCATCATGCAACTATTGTGGTTATCCAATTTATGCTAGTTATGTTAATAGTTATTTCACAGCATTTATTTGTATGTCACAGTGTGATTGCGGGACAGTCATTGGTTAATATATATATATATATATATATATATATATATATATATATTCTTGCATTTTCATATATATGTGTTCCTGGTACAATTTGTGCTCTAGATTCTATATAAATGCACCAATAATGTTTGTGGAACCAGAATAATGCTATATTTAAGAAAGCAATTTAGGCTGAAGTCAATATTTAACCCTTTGGGTTGTAATGTCTGAAGCTCAAAAATCCACTTTGCTTCATTCTTGAGCAGGGTATTGGACTGATTTATACCCCTTCTGTTGTGATTTATTTTGGATATTGCTATGAAAGTAAAAAAAAAAAATAGGTTGCTATTGTTACAATTCCTAAAACGGGCACTGGGAGATCTTTATTCCTGTCTCCTTCCGAATGTTCTATGGAGAGTATATGCTCCCTGATTCTTTCCCTTATAGTTCTTTCTGTCTCTCTGGTATATTGCTTGCTGCATTTTTTACACTCTATTAAGTAGATAATATTTTTATCCATGCACCATATTGTATTTTTTATTTTGTATTCTTTGCCAGTTTGGTTAGATGTGAATGATTTAGTCTTTGTTGCATGTCTGCATGCTTTACAAATTTTGCAAGAGAAGAAACCTTGCAAGGGTTCTCCAAAGACTCCTTTATCTATTCTATATGTCTTATTTCTCATAGTGGGTGCTAGGATGCTTTTCAAATTTTTGGCTTTTCTATATGCAAATTTGGGGGTGGTCGGTAGACTTGTTCCTCTATGGGGGTCAGCTTATAAAATCCCCCAATGTTTCCTTATTATTTTTTCCAGGTTTTTTCTGTCCTCACTTTACTCTGTTATGATTGGAATTTATAGCAATTCGTTGTTGGTGGGGTTGTGTGTTTTTGTTCTGTACTGAAGTACATCAGATCTTTTGATTGTTTGTATTTTCCTCCTTTCTGTTTCTATGACTTCTGCCTTGTAACCTCTTTCTATAAATTTATTTTTTAAGACTAGCAACTGGGTCTCAAAATCTTCCTCTTTTTAACAGTTGTGTTTATTTTTAAGGAATTGGCCTTTAGGTATATTACGTTTCCATCTGTGCAGGTGACAGCTGGTCTCATGCATGAAGTTATTGGAGTCGACTTCTTTAAAGTATGTTCTAGTGTTGATTTCATTATTCTCTATTTCAATCTCAATGTCTAGGTAATGTATTTGTGTGTACTAAATTCTGCCCGTGAACTTCAGATTTACATTTTTTACATTCATCTATACATTTATTTTTTTTTAATTTTTTTTAAAGATTTTTATTGAGGTTAAGTAAATATATAACAATAAACAAAAGTTCAGTAGCATTTATACATTGAGTATAGTAATATTTGTTTAGCTTTTACATTCAGGTAGAAAGCATTAAATTATCATGTATATAACAGCATATAATTAGAAAGGCAATACAGCACTAATTGTACAAAACCCTGAACATAAATATTGGAACCTCATTTTCTGTTTTTTGTAGGAGATGAATGCCCCTCCAAAAGATCAGCAGACCACTCATGGGCCTATGTTATTTAAATGGATAGGAAGAGGCGCTCTAGTGTTATATACGGTTACATACGGTCACTCTTGGACCTCGAAATTTAGTTGTATTATTGGGTTTGAACCTTTGAACCTAACTTGTAAATGATTTTCTTGAATTTGTAAACTTAAAGTTAGGTAGCAATTGATATTTTAATAGATAGGTTGCGGCATTGGCGAGATAAGCCACGTAATTAACCCTCCTGAATCAGGAGGTATATTAAGGAGGGAGGGGAGGAGGTGGTAGGTAAAATATGGTGAGCAAAATGTATAGCGTAGGAGGCTTTTTTTTTTTTTTTATATAGTGTATCAACTATATGTAGATAAAGTAGGTTTCAAACATAAAAACAAAATATAATAGTCAGTGAACTATGTGAGTGGGACTAATATATGTGAAATAAAATATATCTAATGTATCCCATAAGTTGCTGTCTGAAAAATTCAATGATCATTCTGTGAATACCAATTAAAAGCTAGGGTTATACAAGCCCAGTAAACCTTCTCATAGCTCCCAATAGGATAAAATAGAGGATTAAAGCCTGTAGCCACTGACCTAGAGGGGCTGTATAACATGACAAAGGATGGCACCTTAACAACACATTTAGAACCAGTCAATGTTAATGCAGATATAGAGGCTCATCAAATATTGAAGATATATATCAGGGTTTATAGAATAAAGTTCAGTTGGGAAGTTCCAACAACACAGTTGATATGTTATTTATATATTGCAGGCCATCTATTTCCCAAGTAAACAGTTAACATCTTTTGGACTTAGTGCTTTGGTTAAGAGTTGCTCAGAGAGACACAATAACAGGATAAACATCAAATGTAAAAGGTAGGGAAATCGAAGATAAGAGTACCAGTATGGGTCCAGCCCACACTAGTACCCTAACAAATATCATGCTACAACACTAAACGTCTCCCTATAACAATAGTATTATATCTTGCAGTGAAAACAAAAGAATACAAAGTGGCTTCTAAAACAAACGAAAAACATAATCAGAGTATAAACATGTTAATCAGACAGTAACTATTGTAATGTTCATAGAGATATAACCACTGCACAGAAAGGTTGGGTCATCCTGTACCTAACTTCTGGCCTGTGACCCTAAACCTAGGGCATCTAACTAGTAACCTGAACAAGAATGTGTAAAGGGAAATATAACAAAAGGGTTATGCCAAAAGCTCCCCATTGATCATAAACAAAGACCAGCAGGTCTCAGATGTATGTGACTTCTGGGCGTCAGCAGATCTACAGTTAAATTCTAGCGTTTATAAGTAACATAAGAAAACAACCACAAGCTTCTGGAGGAGTTAGTTAGTAAAGTGTGGTATGATAGTACATTGAGCTAATATGGCACTATGTGTAGTCCCCGGGAGCTAAGAGAAATTATCTGACCGCCAGGTTCAGGGAGGAATAATATTAATGATATCATGCCTGTTGCCAGTGTGTGCAATGCTACCTAAGTACCTGAGAACTTACTTCTGGTTATCAGGCCCAGTATTTATAGTAAAAGAGTTTATATTCTTAACTTTGCCACTTCTTGAATCTACACAAAACTTGCATAGTCTGTTACATAAAGTCAGTAGTATGTGTAATGAGGAACAAAGTCCGACTGCTCAACCAGGGTGGACTCAGATGAGGATTAGAGGTGATCAATGAAAAGCTGTTCGGCACAAGAGTTCACTTAGGGACTGCCATGTTGCTGTCAAATTAGTTGGCATAAAGGATAACATGTCCGCTCTATCCTATACCCATCTTCTGCTTCCTCGCCTCAAGCTCTAGGCATGCCCTTTCAGTATGCACCTCAGGAATGGTATACCCGGAAAGATAAGATAGGTAGTAATGTCCCTGTATAGGAGGGAATTGTTGCGATGCCATCCGAACTTGTAAGTCCATGAGAGAAGTACTGAGGACAACCAGATAACAATCAGTACTAGCAGTATCCCAACACTCCGCAGTTTCTCGAGATCTATGTTCTATCTTGTTTCCCAACTGGTCTATGAGAGTGGGGTTCTCTCCTGTTTGTTTTTTGGAGATCGCACCTGGTATGGTAGCCTCAGCGGGAAACCCCTTAGCCTCACAAGAAGTCTCCGACTCAGCTGTTGCAAACTTAGAAGTACGCGGGGAATGCCGGGGCCCCAAGGCATCCCCATCAGAGATAGTCGCCTCTGCCGAGTCTGGAAACCCCACTGACGCTGGTCCACAATCTTCCCTCAGATCAGTGGCACCATTCAAAGCTGTAGAAAGTTTTTCCCGATGGTAGGTTAGGAGATTTCTAATCTCAGCAAGTATCGAGGGGGCGTCTGCCATAACGATTGTGCTCCCACGAGGGAGATAAGATGGCCGCCTCCTTTGAAATTCCTAAGCAGGTCACTTAGAGCCAGTACACGGTTAGTACACAAGTAGCCACGGCTAACATCCTCCAAACATCAAATAGGGCTTTAGAAGGGCAGTCAAGTTATGAGAAAAGCCATGAGTGGATTGCAATCCCATTTTAGGTCCCAATAAGCTAAAAAATGTTCCGGAGCTCTGAAAACTTGCAGCCTCTCCTGTGCACTGTTGGCTCCGCCCCCTCATCTATACATTTAGATAAATCCCCCTGCCAAATAAAAAATATATCATCTACATATCTTTTATAAATGATGAATTTATTTTTAAAAGGGGTAGTTTATATGAATTTTGATTCCCACAACCCCATGAACAGATTTGCGTAGCTTTGTGCGAATTTAGTTCCCATAGCTGTTCCGCATATCTGTTCATAGAATGTGTGTTCATAAATTAAGAATTTGTGTGTCAATATAAATCTTATACTATCCAAAATAAAGGGTTTTTTTGTTCTTTTTTGATACTAGTGTCCATGCTGATGAAATGGTCTGTGGCCTTAATCCCATCATTATGGTTAATGCAGGTTTATAAGGACAGGGCATCACATGTGACTAATATGTAGTCTGGTTCCCATTTTATATTATTGAGTAGAATTTGCAGATTTGTAGAGTCTCTCAAATCTGATGGTAACTGAGTTACATAGGTTTGAAGATATTTGTCTATATAGGGTGATAAGTTTGATGTCAGAGAGTTGATTCCTGAAATTTTCAGCCTCCCTGGGGGTTTTTCTATGGATGGTTCCCACCGTTCCATGCAGGCAGAAAGACAGGTGTGGTCGTCCCTTTGGGGGCAAACGAGGGACTTGAACCTGGGACCTCTTGTATCCTAGGCTTGTTCTCTTGCCTCTAAGCCACAGCTGCTTCTCTTTATTTGTGTGTGTATGGAAGCTTTCCTTATCCTTTCTGCAACACAGGGGTGGACTCTGGATATTGCTTTGCCTGGATCACCTGTGTCCATTTACATTCTACCAGTCAGTCTTACCTGGGACTTCCTACCAATTAGCAGCTAATTAGCTGGCTATATAACCCTGCCTTTTCCTCTGCTCAGTCTCAGTTCTTTGTTTCATGTTTCCTGTTTAGGTGTCTTTGTTCCTGAATCCCTTGTTATTATTCTCTGCAAAGCTAGTTAACCTTGTAGATGTCCTGGCACAACGCCTGGAGAATACTATCTCTATAAGATGTTCAAATAACCTTGTCTTCAACCTAGATGCACTCCTTATTATGACTATAGAATATTGTTTATGAGCTAGTATTTTTCCTGACAAACACTGTGTAAAATGACGCGGCCATAACGTGTCATCAAGTTAACCCTGTATACTGTAATTGGTGCCTATAAGACATGTTGTGTGTCTTTCAATAAACAGAATAGTGTTAGATCATTGCTGCGTGGTCTGAATTACTGTTCTCTGGACGTCCTTATCAAATAATCTATTCATCTCCAGGTGGTACGGTGGGCCCAAGTCCTGACTGACACTCCCCCTCTGAAACCAACACCTTGCAGTTTCTGGTGTCAGCTCGTGGGATTCACACTGGGTGAGTAGATGAGAGTTTTTTTACTCTACTTTTCCCTCTGTAAATCTGAACCTAAATTTATTTTTGTAATAGGTGTTGGTAATATATGATAAAAGGTTAAGGGATTCCTGCAGTAAAGAAAGAAGCAGGGTTTGTGTGTAGGTTCTTCGTCCTGTCGGCACTTGTGATAATCCCTCTAGACAGGTTAATAGTCCTGTGCTAGTTTAAGACAGATATTGTAGTCCTGTCTGGTGAAGCGCGCAAGATAAAAATTAGCATGCAGTTGAAGGAGGTTATCAGTCCCCTGGGCAAGTTTGCATCGCTTTGTTATAATGAGTTTGAGTCTCATGTGTGTCCCTATACAGTCCTATAATAGAGTTTTTGTTACCCACCTGGATCTGATGTTTGATATTTGATGCTCTGCTTTGCTTGTTGCTTTTGATTGCTATATGATTGTGCTGTGCTTAGAAAATATTAAGTGACTGTGAATTTTAGCATTGCTGCTCTTATTTGCATGTAAAATATTGATAATAAATGCGTGTTCGAAAAGGAGAATGTTATTTCATTTTTAATGTCTACAAAAGGGTTAACAGTTTCTGTTAAGGACAGAAACATTTCAGGCAGAGATATCCACTCCAGAAAGGGAGGGGGATGATAAATAAAACTGTCAGTAAGCACAGCTGTGTAGAGTCAGTGGAAAAGAAAAAAAACTGTTACAGAAGCTTTGTTGTATACTTGTTTGCAGTAATGAAAAGGAAATTTTGTATATTTTGATGTGTCATGTGTGATGATCTGTCAGTTTTCACTATGTCTGTTATCACGTGTAAAAGAGATGCTTAGATCAAAAAAAAAAAAAAAAATGGTAAAAAAAGGTTTTTTTTATCCTGTGTGAAATGTGTTTTTCTCAATTTGTGGGGAAAATGGCCATTCCTTGCAAATTCGGACACTTTCCAATACATTTTAAATTTGGTGGAAAGTTAATCTTATTGTATTTTTATGTCTTTGGTATGTTATGAAATATATGTTTTCCTGATAAGGAAAGAAAAAAAGGGAGTGAATTTCTGGTATGCGAGATGAGATGAGCTTGTGTATGTGTATCTCTGTAAAAATGACCTTGGTGCATTTTTCTTTCTGTATGATAATTATTTAAGTTGGTTTATTAACTAAGAAATCAGACGTTGTAATGAGGTATTTGAAGTTTGATTGTTATAGGTTTATTTTAAAGTCATAAGCATATTTAAGTATGTGTGTTATTAATAGCAGTTTTTAGTTTTAAGTGATTATTGTTGTATGCGGCATATAAATATATTGTTTTTGCAAGTGAACTAATTAAGGGATTTGTGAATGTGCGGATGATTGAGTGACTTGCAGTCATGTTCGGGTAAATGAAAAAAGATTAACAGGTTGATTCAAATATGTTGTATTTGTAAGATTTGTGCACGGCATTAGTGGAAAAGATAAAATATGGTTATAGGCTGTATATCATTAAAATTTATCTAAAAGTATTTAGGTCCGTTTCTGTTGCAAGTAAATTAATGCAGTAGAAGTGTTAATAGAAATGGGTATTATGTATGCTGTGATGGCTCTCATTTAAATATGCAGGTCATGATACTGTACAGAAGTAGAATTTTTGTGGTAAATAATATAAGTTTCCTAAATCCTGGCTAGGGTATACGTATGTAATTTACGTGATAAATGGTTAGTACTTAAAGGGACAGTACACTGTAACATAGTTTTGATATTAATGTATTTTCAATGGCTTGTTATACAAGCTGAATAGTTTAAAATGTAGGAGAAGTTGCATTTGTGAGTTTATTTGTGTATATATGAAGTAAATTGCAATGGGTTGAATTTCGGATAATAAGTATATTTTATTTTATTTCTTATCTTATATTTGTTGGTAAAACCGGAGCTTATGGCTTAGACAGAGCAATGGAAAATTGTCATTTTATTATTTAAAGGACCAGTTCACTCATGTGAAAGGAGTTCATGAGCAGCAATAGCACTGTATTAGCAGTTTGCAAAATATATTTTTTGAGACATTTCTTTGTATTATTCTTTTTAAATCTGCCATTTAGATAGCAGATATTTACGCAGTGTAAAATGCAAGCTGAATTTATAAATTGCCTGCAATCTTGGTGTTGGGATCTGTGAGACTAGCGGAAAAGGAAAAAAGAGAGGAGAGAAAATATTTAAAGAGATACAGGCAAACTGATATAAAATCTGAGATTTTAAGGAAATATTTACAGATAGTGAAAATGAGGTTTACTGTAAGACTAACACTATATATTTAACTGTGTCAGCAGTTTCAATTAGATATATTTTTTTTAATTTGGGTAAAATGTCCCTTTAACTAGCCTGCATCCCACTGTGAGTGTGTTTTTATGCTGGCTGTGTGTGCTTAGGCTATTTTAATGAATGTGAGTATACATTTTTTATTATAAGTAAGGCCAATGGATCATTGGGAACAATTTAAAAGGGAAACTTTTGGACAAACTATTCTTTTTAATCTATTTGTGTAAATTATTATTGTTATTATTCTTTTGTAGAAAGCTCATTTTTTATGTTATATACATTTGTTATATTTGGCTAGAGAGCTGCAAAAGGGTGAATATCAGATTATAAAACAAAGTTAAATCAAATAATTGTGTATTTATTAAAATTTTGGTTATGTAAAAGTATAGACTGGATTCTAGAGCTTTTCACAAATTATTTGTGCCACACCTGATTTATTTAACAGTGGATTTGCATGGTGCATGCAGGCAGGGGCTATATAGGCAGTGGCTGTACCATTGTTATCTGATCTTTACCAAAATAGGGTACTTAGGTGTTTGTGTGTTTCTTTGTAAATTTATGGTTCAGGATTTTATTTGTAAATATGCAACTGGAGTTTATTGATCATCTGCAGTGATTGCGTCATTAGTATGATCTCATAGTATTGTGCATGTTAGAATTTGCAGAAACCAGGGTATAGATGGTTGTTATAGGATTTTAATTATTTGTAGTGTTTTGCGAGTGCTTTGTTTCAGTGAATGTAAGTATATGTGTTGAATTTCAGGTTAATTGTGGTTGTTTAAAGTTTGTGTCAGCTGTTTATGTTTTGTTTTATGGAATGGACAATTGGTTTTAAGTGTTTTCTAAGAGGATGTTGTGTTTTTATTTTTTGTGACTGCGTGTGGAAGCATGCTGTATGAATGGCATATTGAATAGTGAGGTGTATTTGATTTTATTGCTATTAAGAATAGTATTCTGCATGCATGAGTGGAGTGCATGATTTGTCTTTTAGTTTTGTGTTATCTTGTGTTTGCGTGCCACATGGGTTGTTTAACGCAAACAAGGGGGAAGTATTGATGAGTATTGATGAGTATCTTTATGTGATTTGGGTGATTATTATTTTAAGTAAGAAAGTGAACCTAAAATGTTTTTATTTGTTCTTAACACAATATTTGTATTTGCAGGATGAGATCATGAAGCTGTATCCAGAGATTAAACACACTAACTTAATTATTTTTGAGTGTGTCATATTTAGGTAACATCTGTACAGATAAAATTCCATAAGTGCACTCTTCAAAAGATTGAAGATTGAATGCAAGTAAACCTTTAAAGAAAGAAAAATGAAGATAAAAGACCTTTTGTCAAGCTTGTTTTAACCACCATACTGCAGTAAAAGTTGCTGAACTATTCTTGGATCCATTCTTTGCTTTGCATGCTGGTACCAGCCCCAGAACTGGACTCTGGGTAATCTATGACTGTTTCCTATGATGTGTGTCTTCAGGACATAAAGACTATCCTTCTCTGGACTGTGCCTTGCCGGTTGATATTGTTGTTACAGAGTTAACCAATTAAATTAGGGGAGTATTGTTTTAACTTGTTTACTTATATTTCTTGTTTTGTATGCTCTTGTATTGGTGTTATTTCTGTTGATCTTATTAGGTATAAGAAGTCATATAGTTTTGTCTGCAGAGAAGCATGCCTTATAGGTATTAGTGCACATTGTAGTTTATGTACTTAAACAAAGTAACCCTTTAGATAAGCGTAATTCTAAACCTTGCAGTAGTGTAACCAATTGAATGGCCCACTGAGTATAGAAAATATGTTTGCACCTTTATAGTTTAAAGAAAATGCTGTAATATATCAGAATATTTTAGACCCTTCACCCTATGGAATGCAATGAGGACATGTCTCAGCTAGAAGTTTATATTAATTATACAGAGGAATATTTGTTTGGGGAGTAGCATAATTATAGTTATATTGATGGTATATTTTCTACCTACCATGGCTCTTATTTGAGCTATGTTATGAAAGCAAATGTATTTTTCCCTTTTATTAATTGGTATGGTATCTGCAATTTGAATTTGGTAATTCCAGATGTTTGTCAAAGAAAGGACTTATCTTACCATAAAGATTATTTTAAATATGTTATGATTATGGCATCCATCTTGTTTGAATAACCTTTATTATAGTGGTCTATTCTGTAGTGAGAAATATATGCTTATTCTCTGCAAAGCTAGTTAACCTTGTAGATGTCCTGGCACAACGCCTGGAGGATACTATATCTATAAGATGTTCAAATAACCGTGTCTTCATCCTAGATGCACTCCTTATTATGACTATAGAATATTGTTTATGAGCTAGTATTTTTCCTGACAAACACTGTGTAAAATGACGCGGCCATAACGTGTCATCAAGTTAACCCTGTACACTGTAATTGGTGCCTATAAGACATGGTGTGTGTCTTTCAATAAATAGAATAGTGTTAGATCATTGCTGCGTGGTCTGAATTACTGTTCTCTGGATGTCCTTATCAAATAATCTATTCATCTCCAGGTGGTACGGTGGGCCCAAGTCCTGACTGTTACTCCCCCTCTGAAACCAACACCTTACAGTTAGTTTTCTTATAAACTTATTAGCATCAATATAGACATTGAATTTGTCTAGTTTCCTTTGTTGGTGCAAAGGTTAGACCTTTAGCAAGTATTTCCATATGGTTTTTATCAAGTACAGTACTGCTTAGGTTGTATATCCATTTTTTGTTTATCTCATCCTTTTTATTCTCTGGTTGTGGACTGAGGTTTGTGATTAGTTTATTGTTACCCTTAATTCCTCCCCTTCTATTTCCTCTTCTTCTGATAGGCATCTTTTTCTTTTTGTTCCCTGTCTTGGATTGCTCTCCTCTAAAAAATGGTGTGACTTTTCTTGTTGTTCATAGTGGTTGGATGAAGTATATTCTCTTTCTCTAGGGATGTTAGGTTCTCATGTGTATTCTTTATTATTACCATCTTTGTGTTTGTTAAGGGGGTCAAATCTGTTGTTCGTAGGGATTTGTATCTCCTCTTTCCATATTCTGTTTCTGTCAGATCTATCATGGTGTCTATCGTAAGACCTCTCATTCTGTTTCATATTTCTATTAGGGTATTTTAAATTATCTTGTTGAACTTTTCTTATATCTGTATTTCTATTTTATATCCCCCTATTTGCCATGTAGGTCTAAGTTTTTTTTTGTAGACATTTTTATTGTAGTTACTAGTTGATAAGCCTGCCCAGAGGGCAGTCTATGGGGCATATGTATCAAGCTCCGTATCCACCTGCTCTGAGCAGGTGGACACACAGCGCCACAATACAACCCAATCGAGTACGATCGGGTTTATTGACACCCCCTGCTGGTGGCCTATTGGCCGTGAGTCTGCAGGGGGCAACGTTGCACCAGCAGCTGTTATGAGCTGCTGGTGCAATGCTGAATACGGCGAGCATATTGCTTGCCGTATTCAGCGAAGTCTGGCGGACCTGATCCGCACTGTCGGATCAGGTCCGCCAGACTTTGATAACTAGAGGCCCTTGTGTTGAAAATACAACCTCCAAGCTACAAAAAATAAAAAATAGAAATACAGAAAAAAAGCTATCAAAAATAATAAAATTAAACCTAAATTAATACCTCTATAAAAATAAAAATCCACTCAAAATAAAAAAAAAACCTAATCTAATACTAAACTACCAATACCTCTTAAACAGACTTTTTGTAGGGCGTTGCCCTAAGTTTAACAGCTATTTTATATTAAAAATAAGCAAAGTACCCCAAACATTAAACCCACCACCACCCAACCCCCCAAAATAAAAAACCTAACACTAATAAACCTAATCTACCCATTGCCCTGAAAAGGGCATTTGTATGGGTATTGCCCTTAAAAGGGCATTCAGCTCTTTTGAGATTCGCCCCCCCAAAAAAACAAACTCCCCCCCAAAAAATTAAAAAAACCTAACACTAAAGCACCAAATAGGTACTCACGGTTTCAGAAGTCCTGCAGAGAAGGTCTTCTTCCAGGTGGGTCGATCATCTTCATCCAATAATGATATGGGGTACTTTGAATTCTTCATTCAGTGTGTGATGGACGATCACATGAAGAGGAGCCGTCGACGCTGAGGAGCGCCAGCACTGAGGAGCGCCCCAGCGGCCGATGACTGCCGCCAAGGATCGCCACTTCTGGGAATACCGCTCCTGACCTCCGCTCCTCGCTGCCTTTGCTGTTGATAAAGATAATTGACCCGTCTGGAGAACAGACCAGCCAGACTTCTTAAACCGTTTTTGTGCTTTAGTGTTAGTTTTTTTTTTTTGGGGGGGGGTTATTTTTTTAGATTAGGTTTTTTGGGGGGCAAATCTCAAAAGAGCTGAATGCCCTTTTAAAGGCAATGCTCATACAAATGTCCTATTCAGGGCAATGAGTAGACTAGGTTTATTAATGTTAGTTTTTTTTATTTGGGGGGGTTTGGTGGGTGGGGAGTTTTACTGTTAGGGGGGTCTTGGTTTATTTGTAATGTAAAAAATCTGTTTTAAGGGTTATTGGTAGTTTAGCATTCAATTAGTAGGTTTTTTATTTTGGGTTTTTTTTTGTTTTTTTTTCATCGGGATTAGGTTTAATTGTTTTATTTTGGATAGAGTTGTTTATTATTTTTGTAATGTTAGCATGTTTTATTTTCTGTTATTAGATTAATGTAATGTAATTTTTTTATTTATTATTGTAATGTAGTAATTTTTTTTAATTGTAATTAAGGGGTTAATTTAGAGGGTGTTAGGTTAGGGGGCTTACTCATTAAATAATTTTTTTGCGTTGTGGGGGTTGGCGGTGTAGGAGTTAATAGGTAAATTAGGTTTAATGCGTTGTGGTGGGTTGGCGGATTAGGGGTTAATAGATGTATTAGGTAGTTTGCAATGTTGGGGTTTGTGGAATTAGGGGTTAATAATTTTATTAGATAGTTGTGTTTTTTTTTCTTAATACTTCTTGTGGGCGGTTAGTTTATTCTTTTCTTAATACTTCGTACAGGCAGTTAGTTTTTTTAAAAAAATGCTTAATGCGGGCAGTTAGGTGTTTTTTTCATACTTATTGCATGCATTGAATGCAAGGTAACGCCATCAATTTGGGGTACCTTGCATTCCTATTGGCTAAATTTTTCAGATAATACAACCCAAAGGGCTAAATATTGACTTTAGCCTAAATTGCTTTCTTAAATAAAGCATCATTCTGGTTCCACAAATATTATTGGTGCATTTATATAGAATCTAGAGCACACATTGTACCAGGAACACATATATATGAAAATGCAAGAATATATATATATATATATATATTATATATATATATATATATATATATATATATATATATATATATATATATATATATATATATATATATATATTAACCAATGACTGTCCCGCAATCACACTGTGACATACAAATAAATGCTGTGAAATAACTATTAAGATAACTAGCATAAATTGGATAACCACAATAGTTGCATGATGAATGTACACAAACCCTGTCTTCATTATATATGATTCCACATAAGTTACTATTCTGTTTGAATAACAAAGTGAGATTTATTGTTGTTACTGATGTATATTTATTGAAACATGTCTCTTTTTTTAACATGTCTTGTATAAACATCACCTATCCACTATTAACTATGGGACAGCTTCCCCATATGTAACATATTGCAAATGAGTGGAAATGAGTGCAAATTAGAACATACCGAGTATGTAAACTTTGTCTTGAGTTGATCACTTTTCTAAGAAGAAAGGAAGAAACATGATTACAAAGAAATTCTGGCCATTTTCACAAATAAACAAGGAGAAAATATTTCAATGAGCCAACTAACCGAAGTAATGTGTTAATTACACAAATTGGTATAAAAGACCCTGCATTATACATAGGTGTATGCTTGAAGAAGACTGAAACCACAGCCAAAAAGCGTTGCAATACACCTCTGTACAGAACAGAACTCAGTGCTATTCTTGGAAACACTTGCTTGCCATAGAGCCGGCATCAGCAAGTCACGTGGGCACAATCAGATTGTTTGCCACCATACCCCACGGTACAGGACTGCTACGGCTCCAGAATTGGTGGATTACTTCAAACTTCACAACTAAGAACAAAAACTTAAACAAGGTAAAGTCAGAACTTGTACTTGGAGGATACCAACAGAAACCCGGCAACAACACCTTTAATCAGGATCAGACCGCTCATGCTTCAATACAGGTATCAGTGCAGGCAGCAGTGCCGAATCAATTCATATAGGACAGCACATCCTTTTGGCATGTAAACTCTTTTTGGATTTTAGAGATATCTCTACTGTTTTTAGACTATTACTACAGATCTCGCATTGATGAACTTTATCACACACAATGTACAGGGAGTGCAGAATTATTAGGCAAATGAGTATTTTGACCACATCATCCTCTTTATGCATGTTGTCTTACTCCAAGCTGTATAGGCTCGAAAGCCTACTACCAATTAAGCATATTAGGTGATGTGCATCTCTGTAATGAGAAGGGGTGTGGTCTAATGACATCAACACCCTATATCAGGTGTGCATAATTATTAGGCAACTTCCTTTCCTTTGGCAAAATGGGTCAAAAGAAGGACTTGACAGGCTCAGAAAAGTAAAAAATAGTGAGATATCTTGCAGAGGGATGCAGCACTCTTAAAATTGCAAAGCTTCTGAAGCGTGATCATCGAACAATCAAGCGTTTCATTCAAAATAGTCAACAGGGTCGCAAGAAGCGTGTGGAAAAACCAAGGCGCAAAATAACTGCCCATGAACTGAGAAAAGTCAAGCGTGCAGCTGCCAAGATGCCACTTGCCACCAGTTTGGCCATATTTCAGAGCTGCAACATCACTGGAGTGCCCAAAAGCACAAGGTGTGCAATACTCAGAGACATGGCCAAGGTAAGAAAGGCTGAAAGACGACCACCACTGAACAAGACACACAAGCTGAAATGTCAAGACTGGGCCAAGAAATATCTCAAGACTGATTTTTCTAAGGTTTTATGGACTGATGAAATGAGAGTGAGTCTTGATGGGCCAGATGGATGGGCCCGTGGCTGGATTGGTAAAGGGCAGAGAGCTCCAGTCCGACTCAGACGCCAGCAAGGTGGAGGTGGAGTACTGGTTTGGGCTGGTATCATCAAAGATGAGCTTGTGGGGCCTTTTCGGGTTGAGGATGGAGTCAAGCTCAACTCCCAGTCCTACTGCCAGTTTCTGGAAGACACCTTCTTCAAGCAGTGGTACAGGAAGAAGTCTGCATCCTTCAAGAAAAACATGATTTTCATGCAGGACAATGCTCCATCACACGCGTCCAAGTACTCCACAGCGTGGCTGGCAAGAAAGGGTATAAAAGAAGAAAATCTAATGACATGGCCTCCTTGTTCACCTGATCTGAACCCCATTGAGAACCTGTGGTCCATCATCAAATGTGAGATTTACAAGGAGGGAAAACAGTACACCTCTCTGAACAGTGTCTGGGAGGCTGTGGTTGCTGCTGCACGCAATGTTGATGGTGAACAGATCAAAACACTGACAGAATCCATGGATGGCAGGCTTTTGAGTGTCCTTGCAAAGAATGGTGGCTATATTGGTCACTGATTTGTTTTTGTTTTGTTTTTGAATGTCAGAAATGTATATTTGTGAATGTTGAGATGTTATATTGGTTTCACTGGTAAAAATAAATAATTGAAATGGGTATATATTTGTTTTTTGTTAAGTTGCCTAATAATTATGCACAGTAATAGTCACCTGCACACACAGATATCCCCCTAAAATAGCTATAACTAAAAACAAACTAAAAACTACTTCAGCTTTGATATTAATGAGTTTTTTGGGTTCATTGAGAACATGGTTGTTGTTCAATAATAAAATTAATCCTCAAAAATACAACTTGCCTAATAATTCTGCACTCCCTGTATGGATTGCTCTTTTAATATTTTATCAAATGGTACCAGTTTTTTAGGGTTTCCAACCTTTTATTTGGTTTACTTATATAGATTTTATATATAAATTCAATAAACAGATTTTTTCTTTGATGATAAAATATATCTCTTACTGAATAATTTGTTACATAAATTTATTATTACCACCTCTGTCTGTTATATCAAATAGAGATCAGTGCTCTGCCATGGTATAATATTGAACAATTTGGGCATACTACAATATGTTGTCAGCCTACAGCTTAATATTCTAACTACCTTTCAGAACAGAGGGGACACACATTCATTATTTATTGACTTTATAGCCTCTCCTTAGTGTAATCGCTTGGATAGCGCTCCCCATACCCTCCTATACTTTTTTCATTCCTTCTGATTCTAAGAGTTCTGAAGGGGCCCTTTTGGGTTAGGGAGCTTACACAACCCAGCTCAGGGAATATTAATCTCTATATCAATTTATTCCTACCTGCACCATCACCAAGAGCTTAGTTATAGCTCTCCTCTATGTGAGTATTGTTCCCTAGGGGGTTGGATAACTTGATCCTATATACTTCACTATATACTATATATTATAGATACTGTATTATTTAAATATTACAAGTACCTCTTTTTTTGTAATTGCAGTGGGGGCACCATGGATATCTGGCAGTTTGCTACAGGCTTGTCACAGCATCATAGTAATTAAAATGTCAGGGTTTTGAACTCCCTGAAGAGGTGCGCTCACGGATGGAGAAATGAATGTGAAAAAATGTCCGAAGTAACGGCAGCTCTTCCGATGATTGCAGATGCGAGGAGGAGATCTATAGTGGAGATAAGAAGGTGCCAAACATAGGGTGTAGTACCTCGTTGGAGTGGGTCTCCTTTTTACCCTCCTATTCTAACCAGCAATTTCCAGTGTTTGTAGTGTATGGGACACTTGTTTTGTCTACACTGTTGCTATTCAACTCCTTCGGAAGCTTGGAAGAATGGTGTGTGTGCCTAATGGATCGTGATTGGCCAGATGACTCACGTGACTGTTGGAGGCTTGCTGTATGCCATTGTTTGGTCTTCCAGGTGACAGTTGAGGTCCCGGTCTGTGTTTCTAGGCACATCGTGGTGCCGCTCTGTTTGTAAGTATTCTATCTGCCTGCTATCTTAGCGTGTTGCCGGTTAGTGACGATATCACCCTATGTTTGGCCCCTTCTTATCTCCACTATAGATCATAGTAATTAAGCAGTAAACCGTTTTATTTGTGTATAAAATATATCAAAACAATAATTAATCATAATAATTTCTCTGTTTCCTATGTAGTTACTTGTTTACTATTAGTATTACATATATCATATACCGCTCATCTAGTTTAAAACATATTTGTTATTTTAGTGGGACCACCATGGGTATCTGGAAGTGTGCTATAGGCTCTCTACAGCACCATAGTAGTTATGTACCATGTAAAATATATAACAACAATAATTAGTAATAATTTCTCAGTGCCTGGCTATATTGCACACAGTGCAGGTCTGTTGCCTATATAATATTAGTGTTATAGATATTGTATTATATTGCATTCCTCATCTAATTGAAACCATATTTTTCGTTGCAGTGGGGAGAGGTAGATACCTGGCAATTTGCTACAGGCTCTCTACAGCACCATATACATTACATAGCATACAAACCAAATCAGCCTAAAATTCTGAACTGACACTTTCAGACAAACCAAATCTTTTGCTTGTGCACCTGTATAGTTCTTTGCTCAGTAGCATTAACCCAAAAGTATACAACTTACATCCAGTTTTCTATGAGGAAAAGCTCAGAGAATTACACAACGAATTACTTCAAGCTACTCTGCAAAACATGCTTTTTGGGCTGCAGGATAGAGTTTGCAGGCACTTCACTGTATTCTTCTTTACAGTAATCTTCATCACAAATATATTCTCATTTGTTGAAGAAATACTGTTTCATTTGGAGCAAAACTCAAAGGGCTAGATTACAAGAGGAGCCCTATTTAGGGCCAGATTACAAGTGGAGCACTAAATATGCTTTCTTGAAAGCGATATTAGCAGGGACAGAACTACAGGGGTTGCAGAGGTCGCAACTGTGATCGACCCCGAGGGTGGGGGCCCAGCTTAAAAAAAAAAGTATAGATATATTTTTTTTTAATAAAAAATGTTGACCTGCCACTGCCTGCACTGATATCATGTGAGTGTGACGTGATGCTTCACTAGTGTCTCTGTCTCTGACTATAGGAGTTAGTGTTTATGTTTTACCCATTGGTGTTTATATGTGTATGCATGTATGTGTGTGTGTATGTTTGTGGAACCAGCAAATTACAAACCTTGTTACTACAACATGAGGGGGAGGTAAACAGTGTCACTATACAGTACCACTATATACAGTACGGGGAGGCTGGACCATGTCAAAGACTACTGTGGTCACTTTATAAAATACTAGGGTGGGTAGGTTAGGCCAGCCATCTTACCGGCAGATTACAGACTGTCACTAACTAACTATGTACAGTACTGGTGGGTTAAACAGTGTCACTATATACAGTAATAGGGAGTCAGACCATCCCACAGACTGTGGGCACAGGGTATCTCCTTTTGCAGACATGTAATCTGATTCATATTTTTCCCCCTGTGTTAAATGTTTTAAAAAAAAGAAAGTAAAAAAGATATGATATGGGGGGGGGTTGCCCTTCTTAGATTCTTGCACCTGGGCCCTGCGATTTCTAGTTACATCTCTGGATATTAGTGCTCCACTTAGTAATACCAGTGCATGCTAATGTGCACTGATATTACAAGCTCACAGCTGGGAAGCATTGCGTTCACAGAAGCACATTTCCATAGGCTCAAATGGGAGCCTCAGTCTTATGCCATGACACAGCAAAGGGGTTAAGTAGCGCAGCGATGGCAGCAATTTGTAAATATATATGTATATGCTTATGTGTTAATATATGTATATACAGTTATACCTAATTTTATTGCACTTTGCTTTATTGCGCTTTGCAGATCATTGCTCTTTTTACAAATTGAAGGCTTGTGGCAACCGAGTGCCAAACAACTCTATTGGCATTTTTCCAACATATATAAATATATTATATGCATAAATACACATTAATACACATATGTACACATCTATATTTACACACCACCAGAATTATACATAATGCTATTGCACACTTAATACTACAGTATATTGTAAATATAACTTTTATATGCACTGGGGAACAAAAAAGTTAGTGTGACTCACTTTATTGCTATATTCACTTTATTGCAGTGGTTTGGAACTGAACCCACAATATCTCCAAGGTACGGCTGTACACGTATTAACACATAAATACAGTATCTCACAAAAGTGAGTACACCCCTCACATTTTTGTAAATATTTTATGATATCTTCTCATGTGACAATACTGAAGAAATGACAATTTGCTACAATGTAAAGTAGTGAGTGTACAGCCTGTTTAACAGTGTAAATTTGCTGCCCCCTCAAAATTACTCAACACACACCCATTAATGTATAAACCATTGGCAACAAAAGTGAATACACCCCTAAGTGGAAATGTCCAAATTGGGCCCAAAGTGTCAATATTTTGTGTGGCTTCCATCATTTTCCAGCACTGCCTTAACCCTCTTGGGCATGGAGTTCACCAGAGCTTCACAGGTTGCCACTGGAGTCTTCTTCATGACAACATCATGGAGCTGGTAGATGTTAGAGACCTTGCACTCCCCCACCTTCCGTTTGAGGATGCCCCACAGATGCTCAATAGGGTTTAGGTCTGGAGAGATGCTTGGTCAGTCCATCACCTTTACCCTCAGCTTCTTTAGCAAGGCAGTGGTCGTCTTGGAGGTGTGTTTGGGGTTGTTATCAAGTTGGAATACTGTCCTGCGGCCCAGTCTCCAAAGGGAGGGGATAATACTCTGCTTCAGTATGTCACAGTACATGTTGGCATTCATGGTTCCCTCAATGAACTGTAGCTCCGCAGTGCCGGCAGCACTCATGCAGGCCCAGACCATGACACTCCCACCGCCATGCTTGACTGTAGACAATACACACTTGTCTTTGTACTCCTCACCTGGTTGCCGCCACACACGCTTGACACCATCTGAACCAAATAAGTTTATCTTGGTCTCATCGGACCACAGTACATGGTTCCAGTAATCCATGTCCTTAGTCTGCTTGCCTTCAGCAAACTGTTTGCTGGCTTTCTTGTGCATCATCTTTAAAAGAGGCTTCCTTCTGGAACAACAGCCATGCAGATCAATTTGATGCAGTGTGTGGTGTATGGTCTGAGCACTGACAGGCTGACCCCCACACCTTCAACCTCTGCAGCAATGATGGCAGCGCTCATATGTCTATTTCCCAAAGACAACCTCTGGATATGACGCTGAGCATGTGCACTCAACTTCTTTGGTCGACCATGGTGATGCCTGTTCTGAGTGGAACCTTGCCTGTGAAATCGCTATAAGATCTTGCCCACCGTGCTGCAGTTCAGTTTCAGGGTCTTGGCAATCTTCTTATAGTCTAGGCCAACTTTATGTAGAGCAACAATTCTTTTTTTCAGATCCTCAGAATTCTTTGCCATGAGGTGCCGTGTTGAACTTCCAGTGACCAGTATGAGAGAGTGTGAGAGTGATAACACCAAATTTAACACACCTGTTCCACATTCACACTTGAGACCTTGTAACACTAATGAGTCAAACGAAACTGGGTAGCGAAAATAGCTTTTTGGGCCCAATTTTGACATTTCCCCTTAGGGGTGTACTCACTTTTTTTGCCAACGGTTTAGACATGAATGGCTGTGTGTTGAGTGATTTTGAGGGGACAGCAAATTTACACTGTTTTACAGGCTGTACACTCACTACTTTACATTGTAGCAAAGTGTAATTTCTTTAGTGTTGTCACATGAAAAGATATAATGAAATATATACAAAAATGTGAGGGGTGTACTCACTTTTGTGAGATACTGTATATATGTATAAAAAAACATACGGCTAGATTATGAGTTTTGTCGGTAAAAACTTGCGGTGCTAACGAGTCTTTTTTTTCCAGCGCTCACTTTAAACAACGCTGGTATTACAAGTTTTCTGAATGGCTGTGTTAGCCTCAGAAAAGTGAGCATTGAGCAAATTTAGCGCCACTTCTCACTGTAATACCAGCGTTGCTTACAGTAGCGTTAAGCTGGCTAAAACGTGCTCATGCACAATCTCCCCATAGGAAACAATGGGGCTGAGACGGCTAAAAAAATAACTAACACCTGCAAAAAAACAGCGTTCAGCTCCTAACGCAGCCCCATTGTTTCCTATTTGAAAATACTTTCTAAATCTACACCTAACACCCTAACATGAACCCCGAGTCTAAACACCCCTAACTTTACACTTATTAACCCCTAATATGCTGCCCCCGACATCCACGTCACCTGCATTATATTATTAACCTCTAATCTGCCGCTCCGGACACCACCGCCACCTACATTATACCTATGAACCCCTAATCTGCTGCCCCAACATCGCCGTCACATACATACTATTTATTAACCCCTAATCTTCCGCCCCCAATTTCGCCACCACCTACCTACAATTATTAACCCCTAATCTGCCGCCCCCAACGTCGCCGCTACTATATTAAATGTATTAACCCCTAAACCTAAGTCTAACCCTAACACCCCCTAACTTAAATCTATTTTTAAGAAATCTAAATAAAATTACTATCATTAAATAAATTATTCCTATTTAAAACTAAATACTTACCTATAAAATAAACCCTAATATAGCTACAATATAACTAATAGTTACATTGTAGCTATTTTAGGATTTATTTTTATTTTACAGGCAAGTTTGTATTTATTTTAACTAGGTACAATAGTTATTAAATAGTTATTAACTATTTAATAACTAACTAGCTAAAATAAATACAAATTTACCTGTAAAATAAACCCTAACCTAAGTTACAATTACACCTAACACTAATAATTAAATTAATTACCTAAACTACCTACAATTAAATGCAATTAAATTAAATAAACTAAATTGCGAAAAAAAACAAACACTAAATTACAGAAAATAAAAAAGAAATTACAATATTTTAAACTAATTACACCTAATCTAATCCCCCTAATAAAATAAAAAAGCCCCCCAAAATAATAAAATTCCCTACCCTACACTAAATTACAAATAGCCCTTAATAGGCATTGCCCCAAAGTAATCAGCTCTTTTACCAGCCCTTAAAAGGGATTTTTGCGGGGCATTGCCCCAAAGTAATCAGATCTTTTACCTGTAAAAAAAAGAAATACAATACCCCCCCAACATTACAACCCACCACCCACACACCCCTACTCTAAAACCCACCCGATCCCCCCTTAAAAAAACACTAGAAATGCAAGGTCAATTCTATTGGCTGATTAAATCAACCAATCAGATTTTTCCTACCTTAATTCCGATTGGCTGATAGAATACTATCAGCCAATCGGAATTCGAGGGAAGCCTTCTTGGATGACATCATTTAAAGGACCAGCCATTCGTCGGGTAGTCGTCGGCCTAGAAGGATGTTCCACGCCGGAGGTCTTCAAGATGGAGCCATTCCTCGTCAGATGGATGAAGATAGAAGATGCCGCTTGGATGAAGATACCTGCCGGTCCGGATGTCCTCTTCTGCCCGGATAGGATGAAGACTTCTGCTGGTCCGGATGTCCTCTTCTGCCCCATCAAATGACCACTGGTGCCCGGCTGGGTGAAGACGGCTCAAGGTAGGGTGATCTTCAATGGGGTAGTGTTAGGTTTTTTTAAGGGGGGGATCGGGTGGGTTTTATAGTAGTGGTGTGTGGGTGGTGGGTTATAATGTTGGGGGGGTATAGTATTTCTTTTTTTTACAAGTAAAAGAGCTGATTACTTTGGGGCAATGCCCTGCAAAAACTATTAATAACTATTGTGCCTAGTTAAAATAATTACAAACTTGCCTGTAAAATAAAAATAAATCCTAAAATAGCTACAATGTAACTATTAGTTATATTGTAGCTATATTAGGGATTATTTTATAGGTAAGTATTTAGTTTTAAATAGGAATAATTTATTTAATGATAGTAATTTTATTTAGATTTCTTAAAAATAGATTTAAGTTAGGGGGTATTAAGGTTAGACTTAGGTTTAGGGGTTAATATATTTAATATAGTAGCGGTGATGTTGGGGGCGGCAGATTAGGGGTTAATAATTGTAGGTAGGTGGCGGCGATGTTAGGGACAGCAGATTAGGGGTTAATAACAAATCTTATAGTGTTTGCGAGGTGGGAGTGTGGCGGTTTAGGGGTTAATACATTTATTATAGTGGCAGGGATGTCCGGTCAGCAGATTAGGGGTTAATAATTGTAGTTAGGTGGCGGCGACGTTGGGGGCGGCAGATTAGGGGTTAATAAATATAATGTAGGTGTCGGCGATGTTAGGGGCAGCAGATTAGGGGTTCATAGGTAAAATGTATGTGGCGGCGATGTCCGGTCGGCAGATTAGGGGTTAAATAATTTTATTATAGTGTTTGCAATATGGGGGGGCTCGGGTTTAGGGGTTAATAGGTAGTTTATGGGTGTTAGTATACTTTTTAGCACTTTAGTTAAGAGCTTTATGTTCCGGCGTTAGCCCATAAAACTTTTAACTTCTGACTTTTATATGCGGTAGGAGTCTTGGAGGTAGAGGCTGTACCGCTCACTTCTTCCAAGACTTGTAATACCAGCGTTAGGAAAATCCCATTAAAAAGATAGGATACGCAATTGACGTAAGGGGATTTGCGATATGGAAAAGTCGCGGAAGAAAAGTGAGCGGTACACCTGTACCTGTTAAACTTGTAATACCAGCAGGCGTTAAAAAGCAGCATTAGGACCCCTTAACGCTGCTTTTTAAGGCTAACGCGAAACGCGTAATCTAGCCGATATATATTTGCTGAGAACACACTTCCCATAGACAGTCACTTCCCATAAAGTCACTTTTCAGTGCTGTTTTTTTTAAAACACCTCACTCTGCCAACTTTAAAGTCCCAAAACTGACTAGTGCAGTTATTTTTTATTAAAAAAAAATGCAAACATTTTTTTTAATAAAAAACTTTAATGCCCTCTATTTTGAGGGCATTTGGGGCACTTTTAGAGAATAAACCAGAGATCTAATCTCTAGTAATTTTTCAGAGCACTAATTGCTACCACAAGCTTGCGATAGAAATAACCAGCCAATTGTACTGGCTGGTTATTTATCACGCACAAAATGGGCAAATTTGGAGCGAGTGATAATTTAATGCTCCACTTGTAATCTAGCCCTTAGCATTTTCGCTGTAGCGCTAATTGCGCTAGAAGTAAACTTTCTGTGTTCGTCGGCTTGTGCGAGTTGAAAGTAAAAAGTTATTGTGCTCACAATAATTAGATGTTTGCAAAAAGCTGAATTTACAATATCACATGCGCGTTCACGTATTCCCCCATAGAAGTAAATGGAGAAAAAAAAATATTGCATAAATATGCTTTTTATGTTTTCATGTACTTAACTGCAAAGGTCTCTAATGCACTTCTATATATGTCTATATATAGACATATATGTGTGTATATATGTGATACATATGTGTGTACATATGTATAAATGTGCTATATGTGTATATATGTCTGTAAATATATATATATATACACATATAAATATATAAATACATATGTATATATATATATATATATATATATATATATATATATATATACAGTACATACGTACATATCCATCTTAAGACATGTATATATATGTACAGTATCTCAATGTTAAAGCCCTAAGACCTCATATGTTTGAACCCTTATACATTTTTTGTGCAATATTTTTTAAGAATTATTTTTATTAGATGGTGTTATTATGAGTGTAAGTGGACGCGATAATTATTCTAGAGTAAATCACAATTGGGCTCAAGCAATCACGTTTACTTTCAACTCGTTATACCAGCGCAATTTAACCTGCAAGCAAATGATTCTGAAAACTGAATAGCGCTTTTGCACAAACTCTTTCCACTCCTAATCTGGCCCAAAATGTTTAACTTTTCCAAAGAAGTTGAAACCAAGTCCAAAAGGGATGTATGGTCATTTGGAGATTTTAAACATTATTAATAAATATGCATCACGTGGGAAAGTTTATGCAGAATAAATAGAAATGGAAATTCAAATTTGCTACATAAGTCACAACGTAAAAAATTATTCTCTATTAAAATATATATTAAAGCAATTATGGTATGATGCCGGATGAAACGACGGGTTACCTCTGTGAAACGCGTTGCCATTTATAGGGACTCTTTTAAAGAGTTTTCTTTTTTTTTTAATGTTTAAATAAATACTTTTTTTTAACTTATATTAGTCTTCTTGGCTGCTGTTTACGGTGTCCCAGTAAAGATCCTGCACTCCGGATAGGCAATCTAATGGATGGTTCCTGAGAACGGATGTTCAGTTAGCTGGCCCACGGTTGAGAGTGCTATTTATTTTGTGAGTACGTTGATCTTTGAATGCTATACTTCCTGTTTATATACATTATGTTATACTGCACCTTTGTTTTGTTTTATAGAAACATTTCTACTGAAGTTTGTGTTTGTAGGAAAAGAAGACCTGCCTGAATTTCATTGTGTTCATTCTGAGTTATTCCCATACTGGACTCTCTATGGACTTATTAGCGCCTCTGCTCTTTTCTCTAGCATTAAGTTTGTTGTTTTGCATTGATATAGCAATGAGTGTAGTATAAAAAGATATATTGTCACACAAATAGTTCCCCTTCCATATCCTGAATTAATATTTCTTTATTTGCTTCTTAATGGGATAGGAAAGTCAAAATTAAACTTGCATGTTTCAAATATAGCATGTTATTTTAAGACACTTTAAAATCCACTTCTAGTTTTAAATGGGCTTCGTTCTTTTGCTATCCTTTTTTTAAAAAAAATAAGCACATATCCTATACTAGTGAGAGCTAGCTGTTGATTGGTGCCTGCACACATTTGTTTCTCGTGATTGGCTAACTAGATGTGTTCAGCTACCTGCTAGTAGTGCAATGCTGTTCCTTCAGCAATGGATAACAAGAGACTGAAGCAAATTTGGTAATAAAAATATATTGAAACATTGTTTTAAATTGTATGTTCTATCCAAATCATGAAAGATATATTTGAGATTCCTGTCCCTTTAATAAAACTGAAATTATATAAAAATGGTTAACAGTGTTCAGAAGACTGATATTATATAAAATATCAGAGCTCACCTTAAAATAAAACTAATGCGCTATATCTGATGGTAAGAATATTTTATAAAACCTTTTAGTGAGCAGTATGCAATTCCTTCATTCATGGTAGATATAATGATAGGGTTGCACTGTAATTACCACAAGCTTTATCAGACTTACCACAAGCAGTGCAATATTTCTCTTTTAGTTCTGTTAGAAAAGCTAACAGTCTTTAGAATTTCTCTTCTGGATCTAAAAAAATCTATACAATCCTATCCCCAATGTGGGATGTAGACAAAACAGATTAAGTGCCATTTTGCAGTTAGATAAATTTGTCCATATTTGCTAAGAAGTTGAAATGCTTGTACGTACTAGAAAGAAACAGAGAGCACTTATTGTGTCTTATAAAAAATAAAAGGTTATTTATATGATTTGATACAGATCAATGCTACAGCTGGAGACATTTTTTACTCTCTATTTTTTTTATTTTATTTTTTTAAATCAAAGCCAAATCCAGATAATACAAAAAAAAAAAAAAATCACTTTACAAAGGTCTAAGGTATTTGTTTTTGTATTTCTGCTATGCAAAATGATAGAGTGCACCTTTATATTCTAAACATCTAGATATAGCATTTAGGAGTGTAATTGTGTATATACTGCTATTAATAGAAGCAGTGTCACAATAACTCTCTATCACTATCTATTGCAGAAAATAGAGGTGCATGTGTAAAAAGTGTAACAAAAATGTTTTTAATTGAAATATAATATTGCACAGTCTTAATGTTATATTGTTTCTAACTAGTGTTTAACAGCCTTAATATTATTTATGAATATCGTTTGCGCAATAAATAACCAGCCATTACAAGTGGCTGGGTATTGCTACCACAAGCTTGCATTAGCAATTAGTGCTCAGAAACTTAACCAGAGATTAGATCTCTGAATAATTTTCTAAAAGTGCCCGAAATGCCCTCAAAATAGAGGGCATTATAGATTTTTATTAAAAAATATTGTATTTTTTTTTTATAAAAAAATAACTGCACTAGGCAGTTTTGTGGCTTTAGAGTTGGCAGGCTTTAAAGTTGAAAAAGTGCCTTTACATTGCGGTCTTTGGGAACTGTGTGTTACCTTTAAATATATATGCTTATATACAAATATATTTATGTGTTAATATGTGTATATACACATATTAACACTTACATATATATGTATATAAGCATATAGTACATATACATTTATATGTGCTACCTTCGCTGTGCTATTTACCTCTTTTGCTGAGCTTAGGTTTTGATGCCGTCTCTGACGGCATCAGAACGAGGCTCTCATTGGAGCCTATGGAAGTGCGCTTTAGTGATTTCATTGCTGACAACTTGTAATACCTCCGCACATTTGTGTGCACTTGTATTACTCAGGGGAGTGCTAATATCACTGGCACACAATCGATATTTAGCGCTCCACTTGTAATCTAGCACATAATGAATAAATTAGAAATGTAATTTATCATATGTTATGAAAGTCTTAAGAGTATAATAGAGTTGGTAATGTAGATTTATACTATTGCAATAAAACGTGACCCACCTATTTTTACTTAAAGGGACAGTCTACATGAAAATGTTTGTTGTTTAAAAAGATAGATAATCTCTTTATTACCCATTTCCCAGTTTTGCATAACCAACCCTGTTATATATACTTTTTTACTTCTGTGATTACTCTGTATCTAAGCCACTGCAGACTGCCCCCTTATCTCAGTTTTTTTTTTTTACAAACGTGTATTTTAGCCAAATAGTGCTGCTTTATAAATAACTCCACAGGATTGAGCATATTGTTATCTATATAGCACAGATGAACTAGCACTGTCTGGCTGTAAAAAGCTTATAAAATGCACTGATAAAGAGGCTGTCTCTTTAAATAAACAAGCCAGTAATTATATTAAAGGGATACTGAACCCAATTTTTTTCTTTTGTGATTCAGATAGAGCATGCATTTTTAAGAAACTTTCTAATTTACTCCTATTATCAATTTTTATTCGTTCTCTTGCTATCTTTATATAAAAAAGAAGGCATCTAAGCTTTTTTCTTGGTTCAGAACTCTGGACAGCAGTTTTTGATTGGTCGATGAATTTATCCACCAATCAGCAAGGACAACCTAGGTTGTTCACCAAAAATGGGCCGGCATCTAAACTTACATTCTTGCATTTCAAATAAAGATTCCAAGAGAATGAAGAAAATTTGATAATAGGAGTAAATTAGAAAGTTACTTAAAATGTCATGCTCTATCTGAATCACGAAAGAAAAAAATTGGGTTCAGTGTCCCTTTAATTTTAAATCAAACACAATATGGTGTATGTATCATATTTATTGGCTCCCAGTAAATAAAGATGCATTGAGCCAGTATGGAATACAATTCAGTTTTATTGCATATGTAGTGTATAATTTATTTTCAATATGTGTTACTGTAGCTGCTGTATCAAAAAAATATATGCATCTATATTATTTAAAAAAATTATTTGAGCTTACTATTCATTGGTTTTGCATATTTGTCATTTCTATAGTTTTGTCATTAAAACAGATACATGTAAAACTTTAAGAATTATATACATTGTGATGGATGTGCACGGTGCTCAGCTTATACAAAAGTATACTTGATGCTGCATCAGTAGAAGCTAGTTTGAGATATAGATAAAGATACATTTTTATTATTTTGCCATTTGTACAATATATGGATCACTGCTATCGTTTACATATTCTTTCTAGAGAGAATCATGTGTATTTTTCATTACAATATTTAATTTTCTTGGTATAGCAGATAGGCACCGACCATTCAAATCTATCCCTTGTTTTGTGTTCTTTTGTATATCAATAGACATCAAAGATTCATCTTTACTATTCAGCTAATATTACATTCAGTTCTTGTAGCTGCAGATCTTGTACCTCAGATTGCACTTTGGTTAAAGTATTTCCATTTAGCCAACTAAAAATCAGTTATATAGATGCAATTAAAGGGACATAAAAGTCCAAATAAATTGTTCCTGATTTAGACAGAAATACTTCTATTACCAAATGTATCTTTCTTTTTGTACCCTTCATGTAAATTGGGCATACTGAGGTAGGCTCAAGGGTAGGCACATGTGTTGAGCAGTATAAAGCAGCTGTGATTGTAACAGTGTTATACACATAGTGCTGAAGAAATGTGCATGCTCCTGAGCCCAATTGTGTCCCATTTACACTGGGGACGGCTCACATTTTGTGCCTTCATCCCAGAATTGCTGTAAGACAATATTGCAGTACTGTGATGCTATTTGGTCATGATCTACTATGAGTGGTGTTCTCTGTGGTGTTTATTGAATACACCATGCTCCTAAGCTTGCCTCAGTATGCTCTTGTGTAAAGGAGGTACAAAGAAAAGGAGGTAAATGTAATGATAGAGTTAAATTAGAATATTGTTTTTAACTATATGCTCTGTTGGAATCATGAAAGATTAATTTTAAGTGCCATGTCTCTTTAAAGTAAGTGTACAATACATTCCCTAAAATACTGAAGGCTTTTTATCCCAGCTAATATGAAAGTAAGACATCTTATATAAAGCGTACCACAGATGATGTGCCAGGTGAGGCATGTTCCTGATAAAGAGGCAGGTCACATTACACAATAAGGGAAATATTTATGCTGTGTAATTATCACATGAGGCATTTTGATACTGTTTCCCCTGTAGCACTCACATCACATAAGCTATTTTTCTTCTTTTGGATGGGCACACAAAAGACACACATCTTTTACCCTGTGCTAGTACAAATGTAGTAGATTACAATAACATCAATTTAGAATAATGATATTGTAGATTGGGATCAAATACAGTTCATTTTCCTACTCATTGTGAATATCAATAAATCTAATGGCAAGTTCATTGGGTAATTTTATTTCAGTTAGCAGCTTTTTTTAAAAAAAATGTAATCTATCTTTTAAAATAATTATTAATTTATTTTGTAATTTGTCCCTTAGCTTGGATTCAAGGGAAATCTTAGCAGATAGGGTGTCCTATCAGTTAGAGGGTCTGGTGATACCTTGGGGGTCCTTTTATGTGAGGGATTCCCTAGAGGGAGTGTCCCTAGGAGAAATATTACTAAGAGGAGGTCCTTAGCATTATTTGTGTAGGGGTTATTTGTGGTTACAAGATAAGTGCAGAGGTGGATCTGGCAATTTAGAGGTGAAGTTTGGTAAGATTTTGGTGGTTTAAGGGTTAAGTCCAGCAGTCCATAATGATTAGTTAAAATGTGTGATGAGGGGTTGGGGTTCAGTTTGGTTAGGCTTGCCATTTACCAAGAGGATTAAAACTTTATTACCTACCAGCTTTTTTGATGCAGTAAGACAAATGAACAGGCAAAACTGTATGTGATTTACCAGCAATAATCAGTGCACAATTTGTATACCACCTAATGAGGCATACAAAGGGGGATATCTATCAAGCCGGCAACTTTGTTGAATTCGACGGCACCAATACACTCGCCTAACATTGCGGTCGCGGACCTGAATATGCTCTCCATATTTATAAAAAAAAGCCGGCAAACAGACGCGCACCAAGTACAGGGAGATGAGAATCGGACTGTTGTTAACTAGCAGTCATCGATCTCGCATCTATTCGGCTTTTTACCAACTTTATTTATACCCTGTCACTAAACTCCGCCACTATACTAAAATGTTTAACCCCTATCCTGTTGCTCCCGGACCCCGCCGCCATCTAAATAAAGTTATTAACCCATATCCCACCGCCGCCTAAATAAATGTATTGACCCCTATCCCGCCACTCCCAGACCCCCCCGCCACTAAATAAACATATTAACCCCTAAACCTCTGGTCTCCCACATCACTACCACTAACTAAACCTATTAACCCCTAAACCGCCAACCCCCCACATCACCATAAACTAATTAAGCTATTAACCCCTAAACCTAACAAGCCGCTAACTTTAAATTAAAATTACAACATTCCTATCCTCAAATATATTTAAACTTACCTGTAGAATTAAAAGAAACTATTTTAAAACTATTAATTAACCTACTCTAACTATTATACTACACTTAAATTAAACTAGCAATTCAATTAACTAAATTACATATTAAAAGACCCTAACCCTACTCAAATTATTTAAATATACTATTTAACCTTATTAAAAGTTACAAAAAATAAAAAACACTAAATTATTGAAAAAAACAAACGACATTATCAAAAATAAAAACAAATTATTCCTAATCTAATAGCCCTATCAAAATAAAAAGCCCCCCCAAAATAATAAAAACCCTAGACTACAATAAACTACCAGTGGCCCTTAAAAGGGCCTTTTATGGGGCATTGCCCCAAAGAAATCAGCTCTTTTACCTGTAAAAAATAAATAAAAACACCCCCCAACAGTAAAACCCACCACCCAACCAACCAACCCCCCCAAATAAAAACTCTATCTAAAATAACCTAAGCTGCCCATTGCCCTGAAAAGGGCATTTGTATGGTCATTGCCCTTAACAGGGCATTTAGCTATTTTACCTGCCCAGACCCTACTCTAAAAATAAAACCCACCCAAAAAACCCTTAAATAAACGTAACACTAAACCCAGACGATCCACTTACAGTTATTGAAGTCCTGCTTGAAGGATCCATCCATCCATGGGAGCATTTGGGGCACATTTATAACATTAAAGTAAAGGTAAAGTTTTACAGTCTTAAAGACAACCTAGCATTTATCCTTATGACCCTAATCTAGTCGCTAAGGTTTTTTTTTTTTATTACTTCTAGGTTTTTAAAAAAAATATATATTTAAAACTCCCTACCGCTTAGCTAACAACTCCTCCCAAGTCCTACTTCCATCTTCTTGTGACGTCACTTCGTCTCAAATGCGCGTTCACCCGGCAGTCTATAAATGCGCATGAACCAATCGCCGATTTTGAGAACTACTGCGCATGCGCTAATCGCCTAACATTTCCCAATACGCATGGGAGCGCGCCATTGTAATCAGACTGTAAATAAATTTAAAAGAGCATGCACAGATGAGTAAAGGGGCGGATGATGCGGAGTGACGGCCGCCTAATAGCCGAAATTTAAATTGGTCCCTAAAAGAAGGTGATTAAGAGCTAAAAAAAATGTATATACAGGTTGAATTAGAGGAAGTTAAGAAAAATAATTCTAAAGGTTAAAACTTGATTTTTACGATAAATTGTAAACAATGATGAATGAAACTTACATTGATTTAGCCTCAACAATGTGATGCTTGATAGAATTAGAGTCAACTTTACCATCACTTTAATCAGAGCGCTAATTGTAACCGCAAGCTCCAAATAAGGCCTAGATTAAGTGGATATTTTTAACGTAAATTGCTTCAAGGAAATTCATATTGTGAGCGTCTCTGTGCTCATATTACAAGTTATAAGCAAAGTTTTTTTCACTAGAGTACAAGAATCATTCAAGCACAAGTAGAAAATAAACCATCTTTCCTTTTGGAAAACCTAAATGATTCTGATCTGTACAGTAAAAAACACAATTTATACTTACCTGATAAATTATTTTCTTTCCTGGCATGGAGAGTCCGTGAATCCATTCAATTACTAGTGTGAATTCAACTTCTGGCCACCAGGTGTAGGCAAAGAACACCTCAGCAAAGCTTCAAGTATCCTCCCACTACCCACAATCCCCAGTCATTCAGCTGAGGAATTATGGAAAGAGAAGAAGACACAAAGGGTATAGAGGTGCCTGAGGTTTAGAAAAATGACAAAAAAAAAAATCTTAAAATAAAGGCGGGTTGTGGACTCTCCATGCCAGAAAAAAAAATCAGGTTAGTATACATTATGTTTTCTTTCCAATGGCAAGAATAGTCCACAAATCCATTCAATTACTATTGGGAACCAATAGCAAAGCTAGAGTCCACAATGGAATGGAAGAGAGGGATACACAAGAAAGGCGAACCTTAGCAGAAGGCACCACAAAAAAAAAAGCCTCAGCTGAGGCAAAAACATCAAATTTTGCCAAGTGGCCACCTTGCAAATATGTTACATAGAAGCATCATTTTTAAAAGCCCATGAGGAAGCGACAGCCCTAATGGAGTGAGTCGTAATTTTCTCGGGAGGCTGCTGTCCAGCTGTCTCAGAAGCAAATCGAATAACACTTCTCAACCAAACGGAGCGAGTAGAAGAAGTAGCATTCTGACCCCTTTGTTTACCAGAAAAAACAACAACAAGAGCAGAAGATTGACGAAAATCTTTCGTAGCCTGTAAATAGAACTTCAAAGAATGCACAACACCTAGATTGTGCCAAAAACGCTCCTTCTTAGAGGAAGGATTAGGACAAAATGAAGGAACAACAATTTCTTGGTTAATATTGTGTTCTGAAACCACCTTAGGTAAAAAACCTAATTTAGTACGGAGAACCGCCTTATCTGCATGAAGAATATTATAAGGAGAATCACACTGTAGAGTCAAAAGCTCAGAAACTCAGGCAGAAGAAACAGAATGCATAGTCCCAAATGGAGCCTGCTGCAGAGCTGTAAGAACCAGATTACGACTCCAAGGTGGAGCAATTGACCTAAACATAGGCCTGATTCTAACCAAAGCCTGGACAAAAGATTTAACATCTGGCAAAATTGCTAGACCTCTGCAGAAGAATCGACAGAGCCGAGATCTGACCCTTTAGGGTACTGACTGATAAACCATTCTCCAGGTCCTCCAGAAGAAAGGACAGAATACTGTGAATTCTCACCTGACAAGAAAAAACCCTAGATCTACACCAATGAAGGTATTTACGCCATACCTTATAATAAATCTTATGAGTAACAGGCTTACGAGTCTGAATCATAGTCTCAATACCCTTCACAGAAAAATCTCATCTGGACAAGACTAAGCGTTCAATCTCCAAGCAGTCAGCTTCAGAGAGACTAAGTTCAGATGGAGGAAGGGACCCTGAAGAAGAAGATCCTTCCTCAGAGGCAATTTCCTTGAGGTAAATGATGACATCTTCACTAGGTCCGCAAACCAAGTTCTGCAAGGCCACGCAGGAGCTATTAGAATAACCGAAGACTGCTGCTGTTTGATACGAGCTATCACTCGAGGAAGGAGGGCAACTGGAGGAAACATATAAATTAGACCGAAATCCCATGGCACTGCCAGGGCATCTACCAGAGCTGGTTGAGGATCTCTTGATCTTGCTCTGTATTTTGGAAGCTTGGCGTTTAGACAAGATGCCATCAGATCCAGCTCCAGAACTCCACATTTGAGGGTTAACATCAAGAAAACTTCTGGATGGAAAGCCCATTCACCTGGATGAAATGTCTGCCTGCTTAGACAATCTGCTTCCTAGTTGTCCACCCTTGGGATATGAATGGCAGAGAGATAAAAATTGTGAGACTCTGCCCACTTAAGAATGCGAGTCACCTCCTTCATAGCTAACAAGCTCCGAGTTCCTCCTTGGTGGTTGATATATGCCACCGAAGTGATGGTGTCCGATTGAAATCTGATAAACCGGACTAAACTCAGTTGAGGTCAAGCTGTTAAAGCATTGACAATTCTTCTCAATTCTAGGATATTTATAGGGAGGGCAGACTTCTCCTGAGTCTAAAGTCCCTGAGCTCTTAGGGACCCCCCAAACTGCTCCCCATCCTAACAGGCTGACATCCGTGGTCACAATCTCCCAAGAAGGTCTCAGGAAATAAGTGCCCTGAGATAAATGGTCTTGAGAGATCCACCAAGACAGAGAAATCCTTGTCTGAGAGTCTAAAACTATCCTCTGAGAGAGATACAAGTGGTTTCCGTTCCACTGATTCAGCATACATAACTGTAGAGGTCTCAGATGGAAGTGAGCAAATGGAATAATGTCTATGGATGTCACCATGAGACCAATTACTACCATGCATACTGCTACCGATGGATGAACAGAGGACTGAAGAGAACGACAGGCCTCCATAAAAAAAAATCTTCATAGATACTGAGTCTATTATTGTCCCCAGAAAACATACCCTGGTTTTTGGCACCAAGGAACTTTTCCCTAGATTAACCTTCCACCCGTGAGAGTGGAGAATAGCTAACAGAGAATTTGTATGTGATCTTGCTAACTGAAAAGATGGCGTCTGGACCAAGATATCGTCCAGGTAAGGAGCCACCACAATCCCCTAGAGATCTGGCCACAATAGCATCCTCGTAAGGCTTCCTGGATTGCTTACCCTTCTTCCAGGTTTGGCTAGCTCCCCAAGAAGTCTTGGCTTGCTCAACTTTAGAAGACGAGAAAGATCTCTGTTCTCTGAAGTTACGAAAGGTACAAAAATTAGAAGTCTGATGACCCTTGGATCTAAATAAACTCCCTTTCCACCAGTAACTGTGGAAATGATCTCTACCAAACCAGGACCAAATAAAGTCTTACCCTTAAAAGGTAGAGACAGAAGCTGTGATTTGGAAGTCACATCCGCAGACCAAGACTTTAACCAAAGGATTCTGTGGGCTATTACCGCAAAACTAGAAATCTTGGTTCTCAGTCTAACAACTTGCATGCTGGCATCACAGATAAAAGTTTTAGCCAGCTTTAAAGCCTTGATCCTATCCTAGATCTCCTCTATAGTAGTTTCCTCTGAAATTTGATCAGACAATGAGTCATACCAGCGCTGGGGAATCTGTTGGCGCTCTACAAATAACCAATAATAATAATAATAATAATAATAAATAATACCAATAAGAGGCTGCACCAGCAACTGTCGCAATACTAGCAACTGGTTGCCACTGCAAACCCTGATGAAGATACAACTTTCTTAAATAACCCTCTAGTTTCTTATACACGGGGTCTTTAAATGAAGAACTATCCTCAAGAGGAATAGTTCTCTTAGCTAAGGTAGATATAGCACCCTCTACTCTAGGAACAGTGCGCCACAGATCTCGCACTGAATCAGCCACAGGAAACATCTTTTTAAACACAGGAGACGGGTTAAAAGAAACACCCGGCTTCTCCCATTCCTGAGATATAATGTCAGACAGGGGATCTGGAACAGGAAAAAGAAAAGCTCCACAGATTTAGGTTTGACATCAAAAACTCTATTCAGTTTATTAGCCCTTTTAGGAGCTTCTGCAACTGTATCAGTCATCCAAAGTAACTAAAACCTCCTTCAAAAGTAAACGTAGAACCCATAGAAATGCTCTTAGATTTCCTCTTTCTTTTAAAAGAACTAGGTAAAGCAGAAACTGCAGAAGTCAACTGTGCAGCAAAATCTTTAGGCAAACAAACACTCCCAGAAACTGAATGAGAGGAACCGCAGGAAATTGCATGTGAATCTCTCAAAGATTGGGACATGTTAGAAGAAGGCTGAAACAACCCCTGAATAGCATTAACCTGAGAAAAAGAAGGCTCAGATAAAGAATCCATATCCTTAGATAACAAAACTTTATTAAGGCAAGGGGAACAAAATTGCACAGGAGGTATAACCTGGGTATCTGCACAATAAAGACATTTATCAAACGACAGAGAAAGCTTGGGATTGGCATCCATGGTAAATAAAATAGCCTTTTATTTCCCTTATACTCCAATTTCAATATAAAACATTAGAATAAATTTCTAAGCATAGATAAATAATTATTAAAACCGGAACCTCTACACCCCAGCCATATTGGAGAGACTCACCCAACCAGTAACCAGGAATCAAATCCACACCAGCAGATTAATCCTGTTCAAACTGCAAACCCTAGAAAGCTGCAAACATCAGAGAGATGCTACAGGCAGAAAAAACGATCTAATGCCAGAAAATCCGGTCTGTCGCCTTGAAAATCCGGCTTCCAAACAGCCAGCAAGAAACAAACCATTCAGCACTCAGGAAATAACTGTCCTGAGTCACATGACCTCAAATTCAAAAGTGAGATACGGTAAAGAGAACCGCCAATAACTTCCTTAAAGAGATATTACCCAAACTAAATAAAAGGTAAACTTGTGCAAACAAATCCCCATAGCCAATATAAAAAAAGCCTTCACATGACAGAACAGTGCCCTGAACTGCTGCCCAGTAAATCCCCAATCTTTAAAAGAATATTCAGTCCCATAAGGATCCACCTTGTTCTCTAAGTATCCTTTTTCATTATTATTTTTTTTAAAAAACAAGGAACCCCTAAGTGCTGCATCCTTCTCACCTAGAAGGTAAAAGCACTTTCCTGTAGATCCGCTGTAGGGCAGGTACGGCAAACAGGTGACACAGAATCCTCACTGACATAGACCTGTAGATAAAGAAAAAACAGAGTAACCAACCTTGGTTTTCTATATAGGGATATCAAAAATGTTGAAAGGCAAGCAAAGACCACCTCACCATCTTCCAACTGCTAAAAGTCACCATTACTCTTACTGGACACAGCATAACCCCAATCATTGCTTGCAGGGAAAAGTATCCGATACAGGATTAACAACTTGGTTTCTTTAGACATCTTCTTCGCACACTACCTATAATGTTACACAGGCAAAGAATGACTGGGGATTGAGGGTAGTGGGAGGATACTTGAAGCTTTGCTGGGGTGTTCTTTGCCCTCACTTGGTGGCCAGGAGTTGAATTCCAACTAGTAATTGAATGGATTCATGGACTCTCCATGCCATTGGAAAGAAACTAGACCAACTGCACTAAAGCCGAAGGTGCTAGGAATACTTTACATTTCTATGTTGTTCAGATAGAATAAAATGCTCTTTTTATATATATATAAAGATCTATAGTATTTCTATTTAGAAAACATTAAAACACATTCACCTAGATTAAGAGTTTTGCGTTCGTGTTTTAACGCTGAAAAAATGGCTATTTCAGCGTTAAAACAGCACCACAGCCATTACAAGTCTTGTCAGTATAGCTGTACTGCAAGCCTTTTAGCCTGTAACGCAACGTCAGTCCCGCACAAGTAAAAATTACGTTTTTTCATAGGACTTTCGAGTTTTGCAGTGAGGCTAAAAAGCTTGCGTTGCAGCCTATAATGACAAGATCCATTCCGCCATCTGAGAGCAGTAGTTATGAGTTTTACGCTACAAAACTGTTACATAAAACTCATAACTAAACTGTTACTAACCCCTAAACTGAGGCCCTCCCGAATCGCAAATACTATATTAAGGTTATTAACCCCTAATCTGCCGCTCCCCATATCGCTGCCACTAATAACATTTATTAACCCTTATTCCGCCGCTCCCCGACATTGCCGCCTCTATAACTTAAAGTTATTAACCCCTAAAATGCCGCCCTCCTGCATCGCAAACACTATTTAAATATTATTAACCCCTAATCTGACGGCCGCCCACATTGCCCCCACTATACTAAAGTTATTAACCCCAAATTCTGCCGCCACTATAATAAACCTATTAACCACTAAACCTAACGCCCCCCTAACTTTATATTAAAATTACAATTTCCCTATCTTAAATTAAATTAAAAGTTTAATCTAACAATTAAACTAATATAACTATTAAACTAAAATTAAACTAACTAGCAATAAAATAAACTATATTACACATTAAAAAAATCCTAACACTACTCTAAAAATTGCAAACTTTTTAATTACAAAAATTAAAAAAGACTAAATTACAAAAAATAACAAAAACTAAATTACGACAAATGACAAATGAAATTATCAAAAATAAAAAAGAATTACACCTAATCTAATAGCCCTATCAAAATAAAAAAGCTCCTCCAAAATAAAAAAACCCTAGCCTACAATAAACTACCAATAGCCCTTAAAAGGGCCTTTTGTAGGGCTTTGTCCTAAGTTAAACAGCACTTTTACCTGAAGAAAAATACAAAGACCCCCCCAACAGTAAAACCCACCACCCAACCAACCCCCCAAAATAGTAAAAAACTAACTCTAAAAAAAACCTAAGCAGAGCATCCTCTTCATATGGTCGCCGCTGTATACTGAATTTTCAATGCAAGGTACGCGATTCAAACTGGCATCCCTTGCATTCCTATTGGTTGAATTGATTTTTGAAATTCAAATCAGCCAATAGGATGATAGCTACTAAAATTCTATTGGTTGACTTGAACAGCCAATAGAATTTCAGAAGCTTTCATCCTATTGGCTGTTTTGAACAGTCAATAGGATTTCAGTAGCTCTCATCTTATTGGCTGATTTGAATTTCCAAAATAAAATCAGCAAATAGGAATGAAAAGAACGCCATTTTGAATTGCGTACCTTGCATTGAAGATTCAGTATACAGCGGCGACCGTATGCTGGGTTAAAGATAGAAGATGCTGCTTGGATGAAGATAGAAGAGGCCGTCTGGATGAAGACTTCTCGCCGCCTGGATGAGGACTTCGCCGCCTGAATGAAGATAGAAGAGGCCGTCTGGATGAATACTTCTCGCCGCCTGGATGTGGATTGTTCAAGCGGGACTTCAAAAACTGTAAGTGGATCTTCGGGGGTTATTGGTAGGTTTTTTTTTAAGGGTTTTTGGTTGTTTTGTTTTTTTTAGTTTAGGGTTTGGGCTATTCCTAAACAAGCTAAATGCCCTTTTAATGGCAATGCCCATACAATTGCCCTTTTCAGGGCAATGGGTAGCTTATGTTTTTTAGATATTTTTTTTATTTTTGTGGGTTTATTGGGGGGGGGGGGTGTTGTAATGTTAGTTGGTCTTTCGTTTTTTGTTTTTGGTAGGAGAGCTGTTTAACTTAGGGCAATGCCCTACAAAAGGCCCTTTTAAGGGCTATTCCTAGCTTATTCTAGATTATTTTTTTTTAATGGGTATTAGAATAGGAATAATTTTTATTATTTTTGATAATGTGATGTATTTTTTCAGTTTGGGGTGGATTTTTATTTTAAATTAGGGCTTGGGCATTTTGTAAACAAGCTAAATGCCCTTTTAAGGGCAATGCCCATACAAACGCCCTTTTCAGGGCAATGGGTAGATTAGGTTTTACTTTTATTTTTATTTTGTGGGTTTCGGGGGTAGGGGGTTATATACTGTTAGGGGGTGTTTATTTTGTTTTGTAGCAAAAGAGCTGTTAACTTTGGGGCCTTTTAAGGGCCCTTGGTAGTTTATTCTAGATGGGGCTTTTTTATTTTGGGGTGTTTTTTTTTTTTTTTACTTTTAAAGGGTATTAGAATAAGAATAATGTTTATTGTTTTAGATAATTTCGTTTGTTATTTTTTTGTAATGGTAGTTTTTTTAATTTTTGGAATTTTGTGTTTTTTATTTTTTGTAATGGTAGATGTTAGTGTAAGGTAACGTAGGTTTTATTTCACAGGTAAGTTTGTATTTATTTTAACTAGGTAGTTAGTAAATAGTTAAAGGGACAGTAAAGTAAAAAAATAAATCTTTCATGATTTAAATAGGGCATGTAATTTTAAACAACTTTCCATTTTATTTTTATTACCATCTTTGCTTTGTTCTCTTTGTATTCTTAGTTGAAAGCTAAATCTAGGAGCTTCATGTGCTAATTCTTAGACCTTTAAGACTGCCTCTAATCTGAAAGCATTTTGACAGTTTTTCACCACTAGAGGGCATTAGTTAATGTGTTTCATATAGATAACATAGAGCTCAGGCACGTGAAGCTCATAGGAGTCAGCACTGATTGGCTAAAAATGCAAGTCTGTCAAAAGAACTGAAATAAGTGGGCAGTTTGCAGATTCATAGATACAAGGTAATCACGGAGGTAAAAAGTATATTATTATAACTGTGTTGGTTATGCAAAATTGGGGAATGGGTAATAAAGGGATTATCTACCTTTTATAAACAACAGAAATTCTGGTGTTTACTGTCCCTTTAATAACTATTTACTAACTAGTCTACTTAGTTAAAATAAATACAAACTTACCTGTGAAATAAAAATAAAGCCTAAGCAAGCTACAATATAACTATTAGTTATATTGTAGCTAGCTTATATTTAATTTCACAGGTAAGCATGTATTTAGCTTTAAATAGGTATTGTTTAGTTAATAACTGTAACTTTAATTTAGGTCTATTTTAATTATGTTAAAGTTAGGGGGTGTTAGGGTTAGGGTTACAATAGGGTTAGGGTTACATTAGGTTTAGGGTTAGGTTTAGGGGTTAATAGTTTAATTTAGGTTGTAGCGATGAGGGGGGGTGACAGTTTAGGGGTTAATAGGGTTATTTAGTGGTAGTGATGTGGGAGGCCAGAGGTTTAAAGGTTAATAACTTTATTTAGTAGCGGCAATGTCGGCTAGTGGCGGAATAGTGGTTAATAGATTCATTATAGTGTGGGTAATGTTGTGGTCAGGTGCAGTGGAATAGTGGTTAATAACTTTAGTATAGTGGGAGCGATATTGGGAACGGCATATTAGGGCTTAAAGGGCCATGATACCCAAATGTTGAAACAATTGAAAGTGATGCAGCATAGCTGTAAAAAGCTGACTAGAAAATATCACCTGAACATCTCTATGTGAAAAAGAAAGATATTTTACCTCAAAAGTTCCTTAGTAGCCACATCCCATTGTAAAGGACTTCTAAGCAGCAAATCAGTATGTCTGTCCCGGGACAACTAGGGGATTGAGCCTCGTGCACTCTCATGTTATTTCCCTATTTAGTTTAAGGAAGTTTACTATGAAATCTCATGAGAGTTAAGTCAAATCTCATGAGATTACAGTAAAAGAGTTTATGACCTCAGCACTGCTGATGCTGATTGGCTGCAGTTCGTTTCTTCATTTTTTTTTTTTTTTTTTACCTGCAGCTGGGTAGCAGCTGAATTATAACATGTTACACAGAACTTACTCTGCTGAGCTGAGGAGATTGTGAGGTAAAATATCTTCCTTTTTTACATAGAGATGCTCAGGTGATATTTTCCTGTCAACTTTTTACAGTTATACTGCATCAGTTTCAAGTGATTTAGCATATGAGTATTATGTCCCTTTAATAGATTTATTTAGGTGGCGGCGATATTGGGCGTGGCAGATTAGGGGTTAATAACATTATGCAGGTGTCGGTGATGTTGGGGGCAGCAGATTGGGGTGTTTAGACTTAGGGTTTATGTTAGGGTATTAGGTTTAAACATAACTTTTTTTTCCCCATAGACATCAATGGAGCTGCGTTACGGAGCTTTTCATTCCGCGCTTCAGGTGTTTTTTTCTGACACCTTCTCCCCATTAATGTCTATGGGGAAAGTGTGCACAAGCACATCAAAACAGCGCTTGAATTGTTTGGGGTATGGAGTTTAAAACCACCATATCGCACGCACAAGCCGGCTGTTTGAAAACTTGTAATGGCTGTGCTATAGAGGGTTAAATAACGAAACTTTTGTTGCGTTCATTAATTTCCCTATAGCGCTCATAACTCGTAATCTAGCTGACTGAAAATAAGTTAAATGATATTGCATGTTTCAAGTTATTTGACTAATAAGGTCTCAAAGTGCATTCATGTGTATTTATATGTGTATATGACTGTATGTGTGCACATACTTATTTACATTTTTAAACACACAAGTACACTATACATATATACATATATATAGACATATAAACACATATACTGTATATATATATATATATATATATATATATATACACTGTGTGCAGAATTATTAGGCAAATGAGTATTTTGACCACATCATCCTCTTTATGCATGTTGTCTTACTCCAAGCTGTATAGGCTTGAAAGCCTACTACCAATTAAGCATATTAGGTGATGTGCATCTCTGTAATGAGAAGGGGTGTGGTCTAATGACATCAACACCCTATATAAGGTGTGCATAATTATTAGGCAACTTCCTTTCCTTTGGCAAAATGGGTCAAAAGAAGGACTTGACAGGCTCAGAAAAGTCAAAAATAGTGAGATATCTTGCAGAGGGATGCAGCACTCTTAAAATTGCAAAGCTTCTGAAGCGTGATCATCGAACAATCAAGCGTTTCATTCAAAATAGTCAACAGGGTCGCAAGAAGCGTGTGGAAAAACCAAGGCGCAAAATAACTGCCCATGAACTGAGAAGTCAAGCGTGCAGCTGCCAAGATGCCACTTGCCACCAGTTTGGCCATATTTCAGAGCTGCAACATCACTGGAGTGCCCAAAAGCACAAGGTGTGCAATACTCAGAGACATGGCCAAGGTAAGAAAGGCTGAAAGACGACCACCACTGAACAAGACAAGCTGAAACGTCAAGACTGGGCCAAGAAATATCTCAAGACTGATTTTTCTAAGGTTTTATGGACTGATGAAATGAGAGTTAGTCTTGATGGGCCAGATGGATGGGCCCGTGGCTGGATTGGTAAAGGGCAGAGAGCTCCAGTCCGACTCAGACGCCAGCAAGGTGGAGGTGGAGTACTGGTTTGGGCTGGTATCGTCAAAGATGAGCTTGTGGGGCCTTTTCGGGTTGAGGATGGAGTCAAGCTCAACTCCCAGTCCTACTGCCAGTTTCTGGAAGACACCTTCTTCAAGCAGTGGTACAGGAAGAAGTCTGCATCCTTCAAGAAAAACATGATTTTCATGCAGGACAATGCTCCATCACACGCGTCCAAGTACTCCACAGCGTGGCTGGCAAGAAAGGGTATAAAAGAAGAAAATCTAATGACATGGCCTCCTTGTTCACCTGATCTGAACCCCATTGAGAACCTGTGGTCCATCATCAAATGTGAGATTTACAAGGAGGGAAAACAGTACACCTCTCTGAACATTGTCTGGGAGCCTGTGGTTGCGCATGCACGCAATGTTGATGGTGAACAGATCAAAACACTGACAGAATCCATGGATGGCAGGCTTTTGAGTGTCCTTGCAAAGAAAGGTGGCTATATTGGTCACTGATTTGTTTTTTGTTTTGTTTTTGAATGTCAGAAATGTATATTTGTGAATGTTGAGATGTTATATTGGTTTCACTGGTAAAAATAAATAATTGAAATGCGTATATATTTGTTTTTTGTTAAGTTGCCTAATAATTATGCACAGTAATAGTCACCTGCACACACAGATATCCCCCTAAAATAGCTATAACTAAAAACAAACTAAAAACTACTTCCAAAAATATTCAGCTTTGATATTAATGAGTTTTTTGGGTTCATTGAGAACATGGTTGTTGTTCAATAATAAAATTAATCCTCAAAAATACAACTTGCCTAATAATTCTGCACTCCCTGTATGTATATATATATATATATAGTACATTAGAGCCCTTTTCCAGTCAAAAACCTTGCCATATATTATGGAGCTGAAATTATCATGCTCTGAATGGAGCCTGATACCCCTGATTCCTCTGAGGCTGTGGTCTTCAATCGCCCGATCCTATACGATTGATTGACACCCCCTATGAATCTGCAGGGGGCGGCATTGCACATACAGTTTACTGACAAATAATGAAGGAGAAGAGCGCAAAAAGGACTCAAGTGAAATACTTTAATAACACATAAAAACAAATAAAATAAGGTATTCAGCATACCAGAATTAAGAAAATAACAAGGACATCAGTTAAATGGTCTTTAATGTAGACGGTAGTCAAGGAATCTTACTGGATCCAGATAACTCCCGGTTCACCTTTTCAGCAGATTTATAGTCAGCTATAGCAGAGGGTTCTCCAGGGGAGCCATCTCAAATGAAGTTTGTCTCTGTTAAGGGGCCAGCTGTATTGGCGGTTCCGGTGGGTAAAACTTGTATCTGTGACTGCTTATGCTAATGTATTGAAGTCTGCGTCCTGCAGTAAACAACTGGGCCTCTATTTATCAAGCTGTCTACTTTCTAGCATTCGCTGGCCCCAATACGCTCACCTAAGCTCGCCTAACATCGCAGCCGAGTACCTGAATACGTTCGCCAAATTTATCAAGAAAGCTGTCAAAAAGCCGCACGACAAGTACGGTGCGATGAGCAGCGGACTGTTGTTAACTAACAGTCATCGATCTCGCTGCTCATCGGCTTATTCGCAGCGTTCTTGCTAGCCTGTCACTAATCACCCACACTATACTATACTGTTATACCCCCTAAATCGCCGCTCCCAGAGCCCCCAGCAACTAAATAAACTTATTAACCTCTAAACCGCTGCTCCCGGACCCCGCCGCAACTATAATAAATATATTAACCCCTAAACCGCCGCTCCCGGACCCGGTCGCAACTATAATAAATTTATTAACCCCCAAACCGCCGCTCCCGGACCCCACCGCCACCTACATTATACCTATTAACCCCTAATCTGCCGCCCCCTATACCGCTGCCACCTTTATAAAGTTATTAACCCCTATCCTGTCAATCCCGAACCCCGCCGCAAATAAATTAATTGTTTAACCCCTAAACTGCCGCTCCCGGAGCCCACCGCCACCTACATTACATTTATTAATCCCTAATTTGCCCCCCCTACACCGCCGCCACCTACATTATATCTATTAACCCCTAAGTTTAACCCTAACCCTAACACCCCCTAACTTAAATATCATTTAAATTAATCTAAATAAATATTCCAATAATTAAATAAATTATTCCTGTTTAAAACTATATACTTACCTATAAAATAAACCCTAAGATAGCTACAATATAACTAATTGTTACATTGTATCTAGCTTAGACTTTATTTTTATTTTACAGGCAACTTTGTATTTATTTTAACTAGGTACAATAGTTATTAAATAGTTATTAACTATTTAATAGCTACCTAGTTAAAATAACTACAAATTTACCTGTAAAATAAATCCTAACCTAAGTTACAATTACACCTAACACTATACTACAATTAAATAAATTCAATTAATTAAATACAATTACCTACAATTAAATAAAAATAACTAAAATTAACTAAAGTACAAAAAAACCTCTAAATTACAGAAAATAAAAGTTACAAGAAGTTTAAACTAATTACACCTAATCTAAGCCCCCTAATAAAATAAAAAATCCACCCAAAATAATAAAATTCCCTACCCTATACTAAATTACAAATAGCCCTTAAAAGGGCTTTTTGTGGGGCATTGCCCCAAAGTAATCAGCTCTTTTACCTGTAAAAAAAAGAAATACACCCCCCAACATTAAAACCCACCACCCACACACCCAACACTACTCTAAAACCCACCAGTAGCTATGTTAGGGTTTATTTTATAGGTAAGTATTTAGTTTTAAATAGGAATCATTTATTTAATTATAGGGGGTGTTAGGGTTAGATTTAGTTTTAGTGGTTAATAGATATAATGTAGGTGGCGGCAGTGTGGGGGGCAGATTAGGGGTTAATAAATGTAATGTAGGTGGCGGTGGGCTCCGGGAGCGGCGGTTTAGGGGTTAAACAAATTATTTATTTGCAGCGGGGTCCGGGATCGGCAGGATAGGGATTAATAACTTTATGTAGGTGGCGGCGGTATAGGGGCGGCAGATTAGGGGTTAATAGGTATAATGTAGGTGGCGGCAGGGTCCGGGAGCGGCGGTTTAGGGGTTAATAAATTTATTATAGTTGCGGCGGGGACCGGGAGCGGTGGTTTAGGGGTTAATACATATAATGTAGGTGGTGGCGGTGTAGGGGGGGGCAGATTAGGGGTGTTTAGACTCGGGGTACATGTTAGGGTGTTAGGTGCAGACACTTCCCATAGGAATCAATGGGATATCGGGCAGCAGCGAACATGAGCTCTCGCTGCTGTCAGACTCCCATTGATTCCTATGGGATCCGCCGCCTCCAGGGCGGCGGATTGAAAACCAGGTACGCTGGGCCGGAATAGTGGCAAGCGTACCTGGTTGTTCTTTGATAACTAACAAAAGTAGTCAGATTGTGCCGAACTTGCGTTCGGAACATCTGGAGTGATGTAACCATCGATCTGTGTCGGACTGAGTCCGGCGGATCGTATGTTACGTCACTAGATTCTACTTTTGCCGGTCTGTAGGGCTTGATAACTATGGCGAATCAGCCTCGCCACAAATACGCTGTGGAATTCCAGCGTATTTGTGGTTGACGGCTTGATAAATAGAGGCCCTGGTGCATGCACCTGTGGGTGTGTTTGAATGTCTCTACAGCCGTTTCGTTCCCTAACGTGGGAACTTTGTCAAGAGAGGTATACAAAACTGCTTGTGCAATGATAAATTCATTTATCGCAGACATGATACACTACATCATGTCCGTCCGCACTTTTGTAAATCGGCCCTTATATCTCTTTTAACCTTTTATAAAATGTTTGCTATCCAGTCATACCAATTTTATTAATGAGATCATATTGAGGTCACTAGTAATATTAACAAACAAACCACTGATACAGATGCAGCGCTATACAAATAAATGATAATAATAACAATTATAATAATAAATAGGTATCAGTGTTATAGCATTTTAATTGTAATTGTGCCCTTCACCTACTGTAGTAATGTTAAATCCTACCCTGTCCCACCAAATTTTTTTTACCTATGATCTTGCTTCCTCACAATTAACCCTGGCAATGAGTCAATTTTAATAAATGACTGACCCACCCCCATAACTATGATTCCCCCACCATGATTCCCTTTATCTTTAATTATAATGACATGGTCAATTACACAATTCCCTCTTACCATTATTCTCACTGCAATTACCTTTCCAATAATGGTCTCTGAGGATGATGCAAGCATAATGGCTTCTGATCTTTCATCACTTGCAAGTGTATTTTATCTATGTATATTCGTCATTCGAATAAAGTTATCTAAGATTTTTACCCACACTCTGCTTAGAATTTTTTGTCCTACTTACCAATAACTTCCACTCCCACAAATTTTTAGTTCATATAGTTCATAGGTAAAAGCATTATCTGCCATCAAAGTTCTGTCTTAGGGCCCAATGATATAAAGGTCTTTAGTCTTGGCAAAATTATTTAAAAATGTTCGCCAGTAGTCCTATTTCCCTGGTGGAATTCTTTAAAGCCACTTTTTACCATGAAATCTGAATGTTTCTGTCAGGATCCCATGAGCTACTGCCAGGACCCCATAAATTCTGTTTGTGCTAAAATGCAAACTGCATGGCGGGGAAACCGCTGGTGACTTCCCTCACTTTACCATACCTGAGATGGAATCAGGGACTCCAGGTCAGAGTCTGGCTTGCTCTGTTTGTGCCGCTAGAGGATTTTTACTTGCAAGGGTTTATGGGAGAATATTATCATCAGTATGTGTGTCTTACAGCTCCACCCCCTCTGAATGATAGCCATTCAGGGAAGTGCTCTCCGGCAACATATTGAGCAGCCTATGTTTTTATTCCTTGCTCTTTCTTGTTTGTTGGTAGATTTCCTGCCTGTAACCTTGCCTAAGTTTGGACACTTGCTGCTTTCCTTTAAATTTTGGACTATCCTAAGTTTGTCTTTGTAGTTAGGATTTTACCTTGGACTTTCGCTGTTGCAGTTTCACAGCTCCTATACTTTATTACCTGCTGTGCCTATTTGTGTGTCCTATATCCAGCACTGCCTCTGTTTGCCCTTGCTTGCAGCCTATTTTCAATACCCCGGTATCCCAGAAGCATGCATTCTCCTTTGATTGACCCAGAAGTGGGCATTCCAGTTTGCTTTACCCAGGAGCAGGCATTCCCTTTGCTTGGCCTAGAAGTGGGCACTACATTTTAATTTCAGAACTTGACTCTTGTCTGTCTGAATTTGCACCTGAACATCATCTATACTGGTTTGTACAGTTTGCTTCAGTTAACTCTTACTTGTACCTGTTTTCTTTTACCCAGTACAATCTATTTCAGGACATTACTTGCTATTTGCCTGAGTCTCCAGTCTATTGCTATGCAATCTACCCACTTTCCTGTTACTCTTGCATTGGGCTCCATTATGTTAAATAAGCTGTCAGTCTCGCTAAGGGGTGTATACTACATTTTCATATTGGAAGGAGATGCATACATTATGAAAGTTCACAATGAAAATCATAATTTAATAATCATACAAAACAAATAATTAAATTAGTCACACAAAAATACACAGGAAAAAAATATTGTCAAGGTACATCAAAAATTGCAACACAATTGTTCACCAAAAATCTTATTTTATCAAACACATAAAATTAATATGTAAATTACACAGGAATACACACACAGGAAATAAATCATATTAAATATGCACAGCATAAATTAAAATTTAAGTACACTGGATGTGCAAATAAAAGCACATGTAAACAATATACTTTTGTACAAAATACAAAACGTAATTTTTTTAATCGTAAAATGGGCTGAAATGGGAGTTCTATGTGCTTATCATAATATGATGACGGCAATTTGCCGAAACGCGTAAGCCTGTGTGCTGCGCTCTCCCCTAACATTTGTGGCAATCTGTCACTGTTCTTTGTTATGCAATTTTTAAATCTTTTTGAATAAAGTATCCAGTTTTTACAAGGAGTGTGGTATTGTATCTCTTTTTTCTTGCTTATCATAATATTGTCTCAAATCCCAGCATAATTATGCTAATATTTCTGCCCTACAGATCTCACAGATGTGTCCTGCTTTTTAAAAGAAGGCAAACTTTTATCAAAATACTAAAAACACTAATTACACTAAAAATAAAACCTATGCATAAGAAAATAACAGCGAATGTAAGGTACAGCACACCATGATTTGTATAAGGCATAATATTAAAGTTTAAACATACATTGGGTTCTCCCTGTGTTCTTAATCCTCCATCGTGAACTTTGACATAGAAGGGAGTTCTCACTGTGAGTATGAGAGACTGCTCGCCACTCTGTTTACTAGTCCCTTTGGTTTAATATATATACACCAAGGCTGCCCTGCGAGGATAAACTTGTTTTTTCATGTTTTTGGTGGCAAGTAAATGTTATTGCATTGTCTTTTTTTTATGCATTTGTTGATTACGTTAATCATGCTGTATTTGATGGCCCTTTATCAAGACTGCAGCCTAAGAAAGTAACGTGTTTGTCTGTGAAAAATAACTATCTGTTTATTTTAAACTGTGCATAGTTGCAAGTAAAATAAAAACTTTAGGTGGCCCTGTAAAGAAATATATTGATTGGTATTTAAAGAATATATTAGATAATAGCAGATAATAATTGAGATAATCATACTCTTATTATTATTATTATTATTATTATATTTTAAAACACCAACAAGTTCCACAGCGCTATCCATGGGTTAAAAAAATAACATTACAGCAATGATACAATATTTTTAAGAAACAGGACAAAATTGATCAAATACAGGAGGAAATGAGGGCCCTATTCCCTTGGGAACTTACAATCTAGAAGGGTCAGTACAGAGTTAGATGACTGCAATTATTAGGTAGGTGGGATTAATTTGTTACTGAGTTAGGTGGTAGGCTTCCTTGAACAAAAATGTCTTTAGGGAGTTTTTAAAGGAGGACAGATTAGGGGAAAGTCGGAAAGTACAAGGAAGTACGTTCAAGAGGGTTGGTGCTGCACAAGTGAAGTCCTGCAGTCTAGCATGGGAGGAGGTGATGGTACAATATGCAAAGAGCAGTTAATTGTTGGATCTTAGGGCCAGGCTGGATTATATTTGTTGATTAGGGAGGACAGGTAGTTAGGGGCAGAGTTGGTGAGGGCTTTGTAGGTCAGGATGAGACTTTTGAATTTAAATCTGATGGGAATGAGGAGCCAGTGAAGGGACTCACAGAAAGGGTCAGCAGATACAGTGCACAGGAAAGGTGGATTAGCCTGGCAGAGGCATTTAGGATGGATTGAAGGGGGAGAGGAAGGGCAGTTAGTAGGTTATTACACTAGTCAAGTCTTGAAATTACCAGAGAGTGGATTTTATGCTTAATGGTGTCAGCGCTCAGAAATGGACAAATTATTTTAGTGATATTGTAGGTGATTGTGAAGAGAACAATTTGATGTAAAGGATGATGGACAGATTGGAGTCAAGTCTAACTCTGAGGCCAGTGGCGTATTTAGGTTTTGTGCTGCCCTAGGCACTCAAAATTCTGCTGGGAGAAAAGGGTGGGAAAGGAAAGAAGAAAGGGAGGGAGAGAGAGAGAGAAAAGTGGGGAGGGAGAGGAGAAAAGGGATGAAAGAAGGAATTGAAAGAAAGAAGGGAGGGAAAGAAGGGAGGGAGGCAAAGAAAGAAGGGAGGGAGTGAGTTGAGGGAGGAAGGGAGGGAGAAAGGGAAATAAGGGAGAGGGGAAGGGAGGGAAATAAGAATACACTTTGGAACAATCACTGCCCTTCACATGCAACAACATACAGTAATTACCATCATTCAAGTAATGAAACTTTTTAAGTGTCCATTGACTATTTACTCCATTTGTTCATGAATGCAATGAAAGCTAGCTATTAGTAGCTAACATACATTAGCGCTGAGAGTTTATGATTAGACATCACAAGCTGATCTAAGCAGTGCACATAGGCATCCAGTCTGTTAGTTACTAGACCTTCAATAAGCACTGCGCTCGCAGACCCACCACAGCTGACAAGGGGAGGCAGCATAAAGGCACAAGGTCTTCTCCTCCAGCCTCATCTTGTAAGCATACCCCCGGGCAAGATTCTCACCAAGAACGCTTACACTGCAAAAATGCCGGCGGCTCTAAATGAAGCAATGGTTTAAAGGAGCACTGCCTGTGAAGAGTGACTAAAAGCCTGCAATTTATTGTGCACTGTGCTGGCTTTTCGAGAGAGGATAGGGCAGATGTGCTGCCCCTCCCAAATCTGCTGCCCTAGGCACCGGCCTTGTTGGCCTAGGCCATAATACGCCCCTGTCTGAGGCAGCAGACATGGGGTGATGGAGAGATAGTGATACTGCCAACAGTGATGGAAAAGTCAGATATTGGAGTAAATCTAGAGGCTGGTTAGATGGAGCTCAATCTTGGACATGTTAATCTTTTGGTGGTGAGAGGCTATCCAGGAAGAAATGCCAGATAAGAAGTCGCTGACATGAGAAAGGACAGCGGTAGAGAGAGCAGGGGTGGAGCAGAAGATCTGAGTATCATCAGCATAGAGGTGATATTTGAGGCCATAGATGCTGATAAGTTTACCCAGTAAAGAATTATAAATAGAGAAGAGGTTCCAGGAGAGAGATTGATGTGCTCCAACTGACAGAGGCATTGAAGAGGTTCAGCAAATGACAAAGAAAAGTATCTGTTAGAGAGATTAAAATGAATCCAAGAGAGGGCGGTGTCACAGAGACCAAGAGAGCTGAGATTCTGTAGGAGCAAGTGATGGTCAACAGTGTTGAAGGCAGCTGAGAGGTCAAGTAAGATAAGTATAGAGTAGTGGCCATTATTTTTAGCAGAAAGAAGATCATTAGTAACCTTGGTGAGGGTAGTTTCAGTTGAGTGTTGGGGATGGAAGCCAGATTGCAAGTGGTTAAGCAAGGAGTTGGAGGACAGGAAGCGGGTTAGGCAGTAGAAAATTTTTTTTCCAGGAGTTTTGAAGTTAATGGAGGCAGTGATATGGGGTTGCAGTGTTCAGTAGAATTAGGTTCAAGGGAGGGTTTTTTGATGATGGGGGTGGCCTTTGCATGTTTGAAAGAGAATTGGCAGAAAGGAATAGGTTGATGAAGATATGACTAAGAGATGGAGTGAGGGTGGAAGACAGAGAAGGTATTTAGATGTAAAGGCTTAGGGTTGAGCTGGCAGGTAGTGAGGCATAAGGAAGACAAAAAGGAACCCACATCATTCTCAGTGGCCAGGGAGGAAGATGCAGAGAGTGGCAGAGGGGGTGACCAGCGGTGGAAATGGAATATTGCAGGCTTGTGTCGGGATGTTGTTTCAGATATTATACATTTTGTAAAAAATTTGTCTGCCAGGTCATGAGAACTGAAGGCAGATGAAGGGGATGGTGAAGGTGGGTAGAGAAGGGAGCTGAAAAAAGAGAAAATAAGTTTAGAGTTTGGATATAAGAGAAGAGAAGTAGGTTTGCTTGGCTAAGTGGAGGGCAGATGTGTAAGAATGAAGAATTAATTTATAGTGGATGAAATCAGGTTCAGAGTGAGATTTCCTAAGCAGGTCGTATGTTTGTCTAGTGCAGAAGAGAGAGGGAGATAGTATTTTTATAGTAAGCTGTAGCAAGGGCAGGGCAGGATATTGTGTAAGTTTGATGGATGAGATATTGAATAAAATTAGAAAATTGTATTGGATCCACAGCGTGCAGATTTCTACAGGTGCTGGGGCGAGGGGGAGAAGTAGGTTTAGTCTGGACACTAAGATTATAGGTGAGCAGGTTATGGTCTAAAATGGGAAATGGGTGACAGGTGAAGTCAGATAAAGAGCAGAGATAGGAAAATACCAGCTCAATAGAATGTCCATCGCTGTGAATAAGGAAAAGGATGGATTGTGAGAGACTAAAGGAGTTTGTAAGTGAGAGAAGTTTAGAGGTATGTATTTTTGATTTACAAATGGGTAGCACATTTTACATTGTTTACCAAAGCTAGTGAAACAGCAATAATGAAAACATATCTTTTTTTGGGTGCTAATAACTGACTTCATAACCTGAGTTTGCAGAAACAGTGTTATTATGACTATAATTATACAGTTGTGATATGCAAATTATGATAATAAGAGGTTATTTTAGTTTACATTATTAGATTATATAAGAGAAATTGAGTTTATCTATTATAATGAAAGGTCATTTGGCAGACATTAGCAATAAAAAATTGCGCAATTTGATTTCCCATTGAAAGCTTGTCCTTGAAGTCATAAAGAGCCTGGAATTTCAGAATATACAATTCGAACATTTACATTTTTAACAAGCTACTTTTTCATGTAGTAAATACACATAGCAAAAGTCAGGCAAACAAAGTGCTCCAGTAAAACTCCATATTAGGACTTGACTGGTAATTGGTAGATATGTACATATGCTACTCCAGACTGGATCACTGGTGATACTTGTAATTGGAGTGCCAATACACTAAGGGCTAGATTACAAGTGGCACATAAACATTGACGTGTGCAATATTGAATTATCTCTCCTGCGCTAAGTTGCACTAATATTACAAATGAAAGTAAATGAGACTGCACGAGTGCAAACTAAATTTACGCTTGTCGGGTTTGTGTGACTGAAGTCCTCGAGTAAAGGGTTAGGGCTAAATTAAAAGTTACACATCATAAATACATTAAAATAACGTGTTACACTCATATAAAAACTTTCTAATAAAAATATTCATATAAATATTAAAAAAATAAAAATAAAATATAAGGGTTAAAAATATATGGTATATGACTAGGTGTATAAAAGGAAAGGTCTATAATATAATATACATACATACAGTCATGACCAAAAATATTGGCACCCATGCATTTCTGTCAGATAATGCACCACTTCGCCCAGAAAATTGTTGCAATTACAAATGTTTAGGCATTCTCACGTTTATTTCTTTTGTTTGTATTGGTATGACACAAAAAAGTGGAGAAAAAAAAGTCAAAACTCCAAAAATGGAATGGACAAAATTATTGGCACCCTCAATTTAATATTTGGTAGCACACCCCTTGGAAAAAAATAACTGAAATCATTCGCTTCCTGTAAACATCAATGAGTTTCTTACACCTCTCTACTGGAATTTTGGACCACTCTTCTTTCATATGCTCCAGGTCTCTCAGATTGGAAGGGTTCCTTTTCCCAACTGCTGTTTTGAGATCTCTCCCCAGGTGCTCTATGGGGTTGAGATCTGGACTCTGGGCCCTACATTGCACCACAGAATTCTTTGGTAATCTTCAGATTTCATAATGCCATACACACAATCAAGACATTCAGTGCCTGAAGCACCAAAACATCAGTGAACCTCCACCATGTTTGGACTGTAGGGACTGTTTTCTTTTCTTTAAAAGCCTCATTTCTTTTTCTGAAAACAGTAGAATGATGGGCTTTACAAAAAACAAATTTGTGTCGTCTGTCCACAGCACATTCTCCCAAAAGTATTTTGGCTTCCTTAGGTACGTTTTGGCAAACTTCAATCTGACTTTTTTTCTGTGTCAACAGTGGGGTCCTCCTGGGTCTCCTACCATAGCATCAGATAGCAACGTATAGTGCGAGCTGACACATTTGTACCCTGTGCCTGAAGGTCAGCTTGAATTTGTCTGGAAGTTGATTGAGGTTCTTTATCCACCATTCGAACAATCCTTCTTTGCAATCTTTGATCAATTTTTCTATTTTGTCCACGTCCAGGGAAATTAGCTACAGTGCTATGGGCTGTAAACTTTTTGAAAATGTTGCACACAGAGGACACAGGAACATTAAGATCTCTGAAGATGGACTTGTAACCTTGATCCTCAGACAAATCCTCAGACAATTCTTTGCTGCGCTTTCTCTTCTACATGCTCAGTGTGTCACACAGAGACACACAACAGAAAACTTGAGTAAATTTTTCACCATTTTAACTGGTTGCCAGTATAATTTCTATATTGTCAACATCTGTTAATTTATACAGGTGAGTTTAATTACAAATTACAGGAGCATCACAAACTTGGAATGCAATTATTTCTTAAAATTTTTAGAAGGGGACAATAATTTTGTCCAGTCCATTTTTGGAGTTTTGCGTGGAATTTGTCATATTTGGCTTTTTTCTCTCCCCTTTTTTGTGTCATACCAATACAAACAAAATAAATAAACATGAGAATGCCTTAACATTTGTAGTCGCAAACATTTTCTGGGCAAAGTGGTGTATTATCTGACAGAAATGCAGGGGTGCCAATATTTTTGGCCATGACGGTATACATGTCTAAATATGTGTATGTATGTAAATATATATATATATATATATATATATATATATATATATATATATATATATGTGTGTGTGTGTGTATACATGTGTATTAATGTTTATATGTGTATATATTTATGTGTATATATTTATATACAGACATATATACACAAGTAAACTTATATATACAGATATATATATATAATATATATATATATATATATATATATATATATATATATATATATATATATATATATACTGTTTGTAAATGGAGCACTTACCACTCAGATACTGGGGGAAAAAAACAATAATTTTTAGGAATTATTGTATTGTACAATTATGTATGTACAGTAAATTTATTACATTTCAGTGTTTTTCACATAGAGAAAATACATAGAATATTTTCTTCTATGTGAAGAACATTGGAATGTAAAATATGCATAGCTACCTATGGGTTAGAACAGTTGGTCTAATGTGTGTCAGGTTAGTGCATGAGTGACGTGTTTGCACGCTACATTGAAGTCTATTTGAAGAAGTTAATGCGGTCTCGATATTCAGTTGCACTTGAGGCTTTCTGTGAAAAAGAAACACACAGAGATGGCTTAGTACCATCAAACCAAGTGAAAATGATGATCAGACAAATGGTTACTCACAGACGTGATGCACACAATGGTGTTAATGGGGTAGGCTGGAACTTCACAGTAGTCAAGCTCACTGGGAGAAGTCTCCTGTTGTTCAGAGTGAGGAAGTTCCAGATACATTAAAACCTGTGTTGGGATGGAAAGCACACCACCATAGCCCAGTACAGTCTGACAAAGCAATAAAGGTAAGTTATAATTGCACTTACAAGAAAGAAAGCACCTCCAGGTGCAATACAAGCAGACTGGGACTTTGCAGCCGCCCAGCAGACTGAACTCCCCTGCAAAGCTGGTAATGCTCCAAATCACCAAAATTCAGATGATAAAATCCACAGCAACAGCAAGTGTATACATTAAAAACAATATCTTTCAAAAGATATTGTTTTTAATATATACACTTTCTGTTGGGAATTTGGAGCATTATTGCTTTGTCAGACTACTGGGCTATGGTGGTGTACTTTCCATCCCAACACAGGTTTTGATGGTGATCTATCTGGAACTTCCTCACTCTGGACAACAGTTGGCTTCTCCCAATGAGCCTCCCCATTAGCACCATTGGGTGCATCACGTCTGTGAGTAACCATTTGTCTGATAATCATTTTCACTTGGTTTGGTGGTACTAGGCCATTGTGGCGCCTCTGTTTTTTTTTTTTTTTACAGATTACCGTTCATCAGGATTTGACCATCCTTTGACAGAGAGCTGCCTACATTTGGGATTTCAAGGACTTTTTTTTTGCCTTGTATTTGTGATTGTTTTTGGCTTATGTTTTTTTTATGTTTATTTGAATATGTTAGCATTGATCAGGAAGCGCCCCCCTATGGGAGATTTTGTAGTAATACAATTTTCTAGTTTTTTTATTCGTCGACTTTCTTGCCCGCGTACAAACATTTTAATTTAATTTTGTAATACATTTGCTAATCCACACGTGTTAAAAGTGTACTTCTGGTGGTGTTTGCATGCAAGCGAAATTGCTAAATAGCGTGCTTGTAATATGGCCCTAAATGTTTTGAGTGTGCCCAGCTAGGATTAAACACATTGAGCTCCAGAGGTGCAGTAATGGAAGAGTTAAATAATCCTGAACTTTTTTGTGATGTTTGTTAAGCCCTGCTTGTACACAATTGGTTTGCCGTAGGGCTGAACATGCAAGTGCTCTCACAATGTTAAATGAAGGACCATAGTATGAAAAGAGAATTTGTTCAAAATGAAATGCTCTGAACAAAATTGAACATTTTTATTTTACACTATAATGCCCCTTTAATCATTATTGCTTATAACATCTCCAGTTTTGAAGCAAAGACATTATACAATCTTGACTTATTTGAGGACCAGATATCAATTCCAATGAGATTTCAAATATATGCATTTAATTTCCTTTATAATTTTTACTGTTTCATGTTGACTTCGTTCCTAACCACTCAAAATTAAAATAAAAAAACAAATAAAAAATGTAGGCAATATTTTTGTTATTTCTGTGTTATGATTCCTTTCTTTTCTCAAACAGGGTGGAAAAAAAAAATAAACCTGAAAAATTATTCATCAAATATAAAACAGAAAAATCTTTCAAAATATTCACCGCTCTGGACTAAAACCCATTCATTATATCCCAAAAGAATGACAATGGAATCATAATAGTTTATACTATTTAGCATGTTTATAGTTTGTGTAATTACCTCAACTGAGTTCTTTTATTTTTCTTGTTTTTGAAGGTGACTGACAAACAATAACAGATAAGAAACAAAACAAATTGCAGAAGACTTTTTTTCTTTTGCCCTTTTAGAGATTATATCACAGTACAGCAAAATAAATGGAAAATAGAACGGACTTGCTATATAGCAGAAATATCCTTTAATCCAGGCCTCTTCTCCGAAGAAACATTACTGTATCATATCTGATACTTTCCCTGAAAATGTTCTATGCTTTCACAATGCAACTAATTTATTTATGGAAAGGAGTATAGTTGAATAATACTTTTTCTTTATACTTCAAAGTAATATGTTCTACTTAAAGGGACATTAAAGTAATTTTATCATAAATGAATAGAATATTTACATCTTTTGGGGCTATGTGGAGCGAACATGATTGTGCCTGCAGCCATACATTTAAAGGGATAATAAACTAAAATTTGTTCTTTCATGGTTCAGATAGAACGTGCAATTTTAAACAACTTACTAATTTACTCCTACTATCATTTTTTCTTTTTTTTCTCTTGGTATCTTTATTTGAATATAAGTTTAGGAGCCGGACCATTTTGGGTTCAGAACCCTGGGTAGCACTTGCTGATTGGTGGCTACATTGGCAACACCAATCAGCAAGCACTACCCAGATACTGAACCAAAAATGGGCCATCCCCTAAGCTTAAAGATACACTGAACCCAATTTTTTTCTTTCATGATTTAGATAGAGCATGACATTTTAAGCAAATTTCTAGTTTACTCCTATTATCAATTTTTCTTCATTCTCCCGCTATCTTTATTTTAAAAGCAGGAATGTAATGTAAATCTTAGCAGCCAGCCCATTTTAGGTTCAGCACCATGGACAGCGCTTGCTTATTGGAGTCTTACATTTACCCACCAATAAGCAAGCATAACCCAGGTTCTCAACCAAAAATGGTCCTGCTCCAATGAATCACATTCCTGCTTTTTAAATAAAGATAGCAAGAGAACGAAGAAAAAATGATTATAGGAGTAAATTAGAAAGTTGCTTAAAATTGCATGCTCTATCTGAATCCATGAAAGGAAAAATGTAGGTTTAGTGTCCCTTTAAATTCCTGCTTTTCAAATAAAGATGCCAAGAGAACAAAGAAAATTTGATAATAGGAGTAAATTAGAACGTTGCTTAAAATTGCATGCTCTATCTGAATCATGAAAGAAAAACATTGCGCTTAATATCTCTTTAAGAAGCAGAAACTCTTTATTTTGCCTATTCACCCCCTCAGAGGTGGCAAGATCATTCAATACAAAACTTGCTCATTTGGGGTGATTAATGTGCCTGCTGTAGCGTAGTTGGTTGCATGAAAGCAGGGAGCTGCATTACACAAGAAAGTGCTTGTGCAATGTTAAATTTTGCCATGCGATGCAGCATTGTAAGTGGCAAATGCAGGTGGACAGGCTGTGAACCTGTCCACCTGCAATCATGACAAATCTTCACCATATTGTAACAAAGCAATGAATTGCAATTAATCCATTTGCATAAAAATAGGGCTTGAACTGCATTGCTTTAAACAATCACTATACAGGGCCACATTTATAATGTTGCTCAAGCAGATTCATGACCGTTTTGGAGCACATTAGCTCTTGCACTCATGCAAGCCTGCAGCCAAAAGTTAAGAAACACTCGGCTAGATTACGAGTTGTGCTTTAGGGTAAAAAAGCAGCTTTAAGAAGAGGTCCTAATGCTGCTTTTTTATGCCCGCTGGTATTACGAGTCTTGCAGGTTTAGGGGCACCACGCACTTCTTTGGCCTTACCGCAAAATGACAAAATGACTTTCGTAAAGTCTTTTATCTGTGGGACTTCCATAGCACTGATATTACGAGTCTGTCCTCGGAGGCCAAAAAGTGAGCGGTACACCCTACCCTGTTAAGATCCCTACAACGCCGTAGCATAAAACTCATAACTAAAGTGCTAAAAAGTACACTAACACCCATAAACTACCTATTAACCCCTAAACCGAGGCCCTCCCGCATCGCAAATACTATAATAAAATGATTAACCCCTAATCTGCCGCTCCGGACACCGCAGCCACCTACATTATATTTATGAACCCCTAATCTGCTGCCCCCAACATCGCCAACACCTACATTATATTTATTAACCCCTAATTTGCTGCCCCCAATGTTGCCGCAACCTACCTAAACTTTTTAACCCCTAATCTGCCGCCCCCAACGTCGCCGCCACTATAATAAACATATTAACCCCTAAACCGCCGCACTCCTGCCTTGCAAACATTAGTTAAATATTATTAACCCCTAATCTGCCGTCCCTAACATCGCTGCCACCTACCTACATTTATTAACCCCTAATCTGCCGTCCCCAACGTCGCCACCACTATATTAAAGTTATTAACCCCTAAATCTAAGTCTAACCCTAAACCTAACACCCACTAACTTAAATATAATTTAAATAAATCTAAATAAATATTCCTATCATTAACTAAATAATTCCTATTTAAAACTAAATACTTACCTATAAAATAAACCCTAAGCTAGCTACAATATAACTAATAGTTACATTGTAGCTATCTTAGGGTTTATTTTTTATTTTACAGGCAAGTTTGTATTTATTTTAACTAGGTAGAATAGTTATTAAATAGTTATTAACTATTTAACCCTTTAAGGACACAGCTTTCAGTTTGCTCAATTGTTTTATGACGGAAAAATTCCGTCATATGTCCTTAAGAGGTTAAAAACTATCTAGCTAAAATAAATACAAAAGTACATGTAAAATAAAACCTAACCTAAGTTACAATAACACCTAACAATACACTATAATTATATAAATTAACTAAATTAAATACAATTACCTAAATAAATAAATTAGCTAAAGTACAAAAAAAACCCACTAAATTACAGAAAATAATAAACAAATTACAGATATTTAAACTAATTACACCTAATCTAATAGCTCTACTAAAATAAAAAAAGCCCCCCAAAATAAAAAAAACCCTAGCCTAAACTAAATTACCAATAGCCCTTAAAAGGGCCTTCTGTGGGGTATTGCCCCAAAGTAATCAGCTCTTTTACCTGTAAAAAAATACAAACAACCCCCCCAACAGTAAAACCCACCACCCACACAACCAACTCCCCAAATAAAATACTATCTAAAAAAACCTAAGCTCCCCATTGCCCTGAAAAGGGCATTTGGATGGGCATGGCCCTTAAAAGGGTAGTTAGCTCTTTTGCAGGCCCAAAGTCCTTAAGTTAAAAATAAAACCCACCCAATACACCCTTAAAAAAAACTAACACTAACCCCCTGAAGATCGACTTACCGAGAGTAGTGATGTTGCGAATAGTTCGCCGGCGAATAGTTACCGGCGAACATAGCTTGTTCGCGTTCGCTGCGGCAGGCGAACATATGCGATGTTCGATCCGCCCCCTATTCGTCATCATTGAGTAAACTTTGACCCTGTATCTCACAGTCTGCAGACACATTTCAGCCAATCAGCAACAGACACTCCCTCCTAGACCCTCCCAGCTCCTGGACAGCAGCCATTTTAGATTAATTCTGATCCTGCATTCTTAGTGAGAGGAGGTATAGTGTAGCTGCTGCTGATTTTATAGGGAAATTGATAGCTAGGATAGTGTATTCAGTGTCCACTACAGTCCTGAAGGACTCATCTGATCTCTGCTGTAAGGACAGCACCCCAAAAAGCCCTTTTTAGGGCTAGAACATCTTTTTTTTTTTGCCTGTGTAATTTTGACTGTGAAACATCAGTCTGCTAGTGTAATCTAATTGCAGTTGCCTGCCTGCAGTGCCACCACTCATATCTGTTGTAACAGTAGTATAAATTTTGTAAAAAAAACTTTTTTGACTGTGAAACATCAGTCTGCTAGTGTAATCTATAAGCAGTTGCCTGCCTGCCAGCGTGTGTGCCAGGCCCACTTGCCAACTAGTGCCACCACTCATATCTGTTGTAACAGTAGTGTAAATTTTTTTAAACAAAACTTTTTTGACTGTGAAACATCAGTCTGCTAGTGTAATCTAATTGCAGTTGCCTGCCTGCCAGCATGTGTGCCAGGCCCACTTGCCAACTAGTGCCACCACTCATATCTGTTGTAACAGTAGTGTAAATTTAAAAAAAAAAACTTTTTTGACTGTGAAACATCAGTCTTCTAGTGTAATCTAATTGCAGTTGCCTGCCTGCCAGCGTGTGTGCCAGGCCCACTTGCCAACTAGTGCCACCACTCATATCTGTTGTAACAGTAGTGTAATTTAAAAAAAAAAAAAAATTTGACTGTGAAACATCAGTCTGCTAGTGTAATCTAATTGCAGTTGCCTGCCTGCCAGCGTGTGTGCCAGGCCCACTTGCCAACTAGTGCCACCACATATCTGTAACAGTAGTGTAAATTTAAAAAAAAAAAACTTTTTTGACTGTGAAACATCAGTCTGCTAGTGTAATCTAATAGCAGTTGCCTGCCTGCCAGCGTGTGTGCCTGTAATGATTAAATGTTTTCCCTAGAAGCATAGAGAAAACTAAATGTAAGGACCTCAACTGCAGGGTTAATTATATGTGTAGGATGGGAGATGGTGAGCACTACTTAGGAAAATTGGGGGGACAAGAGAGTAACATTTGTAGTGCTCTTATATTTCCCTTTCAAATAATATGCGGTAATGCTGATTTGACAACTGAGATGGGAGAATGTTACTTCTTTGCACAGAGTAAATCAGCTTAACCGGAATGTGAGTAACAGAAGAGATAAATAGTACTATTTAACTTATGCAGTTCTTTTTACATCTACGTTTGTCTAATTCTTATCCTAGATTGTAAATGACAAAAAGTTAAGTGAACAATATGAGGAGATGTTAAGTAGACAAAACGTTAGCAACAGTTTGGATACAGAAAATATAAGATATCTTGCTTCCTCATAATTAACTTAAATAAATGATTCCGGAAAGCTTCCCAAGTTACACTGTTGGTAGGTCACTTACCGGTAAGGACTTTTAGTTAGACCGGGTGAAGTCCGGTAGAGAGATGGGACACTGTCTGAACCGAAGTTGCGGCTAGCAGGTATAGAAGTGAGCCGATGCCGAGTGCACTTCCAGTGGCGTGTGACATCACACGTGAGGCGCTTGAGGCGGAACTTTCTGACAGCAGTCAGAGTCGAAGTTGCTTGTAGCTTGACTGTAGCTGCTGTGAGTAGGCGGCACAATACCAAGCAATTAGGATAAGGTGAGCTAACCATTTATAGGATAGAAAAGAGGAGTGTCGAAATAGATGCAAGGAGGTAAAGAGCAAACGTCACAAAGAGAACAAGGTCTGACAAAAAATATGACAGAATCCCCCACCATAAAATCAACTCCGGGGATCAGGACCAGGGCGCTCGGGGTGGCGCCTATGAAACTGGGCAAGGAGACGGGGAGCAGAGAGGTTAGCAGCTGGTTCCCAAGAATCCTCAGAGTCCGGATAACCCTTCCAATGTATTAAATACTGCAAAGTCCCCCTTAGGATACGGGAGTCAAGGATTTTGTGAACCTCATACTCATCTTGCGGCACGGGTAATGAAGGTAGATGAAGATCTTGTACCGTATGTTGCCGTAGAGAACGATAGGGTTTGAGAAGGGATACATGAAAAGTAGGATGAGTCCTCATATGAGGTGGTAACGTTAGGGTCACAGCATTTGAATTAACTATCTTCTCAATAGGGAATGGCCCTATGTAGGCAGAGGACAATTTCTTGGAGGGGAATGGTAGACGGAGGTTACGAGTAGAAAGCCATACGTAATCACCAAGTCGATAATCCGGAGATGGTAAGCGTCTCTTATCGTAGTGTAGTTTGTATCTATCCTTGGCAAGTTTTATGTTCTCAGTTGTTAAAGCAAAAGCATCCGATATAGTGTTTATCAGTTCATTCACCACAGGACAGGTATTTTGGTTTCCATTCTGCCAATGAAATGTGGGATGGAATCCATAGTTAATGAAGAAAGGTGAAGCTTTGGTGGTATTGTGGTATGTGTTATTAAAAGCGAACTCAGCAGATGGTAGAAGATCCACCCAGTTGTCCTGACGGGCTGATATAAAACAGCGAAGATATTGTTCAATCCATTGATTAGTCCTCTCTGTTTGACCGTTAGTCTGTGGTTGAAATGAAGTACTCAGGCGCCTGGTGATACGTAGAGTGTGGCATAATTCTCTCCAGAGCCTGCTGGTGAATTGGGTTCCTCTATCCGAGGTTATGGTGTTAGGAAGTCCATGTAATTTGAAGACATGGGAAAGGAGTAAGGTGACTGTTTCAAGTGTAGTGGGTAGTTAATGATATGGAATAAAATGAGCCATCTTACTGAAAAGATCAACAACGACTAGGATAGTGTTTTGTTTCTTAGATGCAGGTAGATCTACTATGAAGTCAAGGGCAATATCTGTCCAAGGACGTTCCGGAGTGGGTAAGGGTATCAGTTTTCCTGAAGGCGAGGTCCTTGAGAATTTTGAAACAGCACAAACCTTACATGATTTCACAAAAAGAGCTGTATCAGTCAAGAGGTTAGGCCACCAGAAAAACAGAGTAACAAGTTCTTGTGTCTTGTTGATGCCAGGATGTCCAACTAGAACTGAATCATGAAGTGTGCTTAAGACTTGCTGTCTAAGGGCTGGAGGTACGTAGACTTGATCTTTACGATAGTATAACCCATCGGCGTGTTGAATTAAGGCAGTTTTGGGTAGAGTGGTGTCTTTTCTTTGTTCATCTTTGAAGGTATTTACATGTGTTAAGGAGAGTCCTATAAAATGTTCCAGAGGAATAAGAGAGCATTCTTCCGGAGGTATAAGTGGCTGAGGAAATTGGCGAGAAAGAGCATCAGCTTTTTTGTTCCTAGAAGCAGGTCTGTACGTGATAAGTGTAAGATTCTGTTATGATTTTCTTAAGCAGGATCGCAACTGCCGAATCTGTTACTTTTTTATGTATCACTCTAATCAACAGACTATTGTATTAGCATAGGCTGTGTTTTTTCAGAGTGAGATTTTATCAAAATGACTCGTTGGTCAAATCCAGGGATAAAGTAATAAATGAATATAGCAAGTACTATTCATTAAAGATATTATTCGTTTAAGTCCCACTGTAATAGGCACACAAATGGTATCGAACTCTCACTGAATAATCCTGTGTTTGTCTATAACGTCTTGTGAAGAGCAGCTGCTGACAGGCTACAGTGTAACTTGGGAGAGGAGCAGTGTAACTTGAAGCCGCAGGTAGAGGCGTGACTGATTGCAGGGGGATTCCCTTTCGGTGACGTCACACTAGCAGTGTAGAGCTGTAACGGAGCCGGTATTTCAAGTAAGTTATCTCCGGTTTCAAAGATAGTTGCAGGTATGCAGATAAATAAGCAAAACTGTGTAAGATGAGCGTAAGATGGAAATAAACTCACTTAATAGTTGCGGTGAAAGTTCCGATATTTCCCAGGTTGAAAGTAACTTGCAGAGTGGATATCCTCAGATTAGATGGTAGAAGTACTGCAGCTAGCAGGCAGTGAAACTGAATGGATACTGAGTGAACAATTAGGCAAGTTTGTAGAAATATAGCAACCCAGGCTATATACGAAGAAGCAGAACAGTAATAATCCCGATAGAAGTTGTATTTGTAATCCAAATGTTTGGTTATAATCGGTTATCAATTTATATGAGCAAAAGGTTCTCTTTTAAGAATAGAGCAAACAGCTTAGCTGTACTGAACACAATAACTAAGCACTTGTTTGGGGCGGAGACATGACTTAAATACAGGTGTGTGTAGGTGAGCTGCTGTAGCAAGGAAAACCAGGAATGGAATCCTTACAATAAGATAGTTGAATCGGGCAAGAAATAGGTTCCAACGCACCTGTCTTGAAGAAAGTGTCCGATTGCTTTTGAGGTATTCCAAGTTTTTGTGGTCAGTATATATCAGGATTGGTTACTTCAGTACCCTCGAGTAGGTGTCTCCAGTGTTCCAAAAATGCCTTAATGGCCAATAGCTCCTTATCCCCTATGGGGTAATTCAATTCAGGAGGGGTCATAACCCTGGAATAGAAGGCTACTGGATGAAGAGGTTCCGTGGTTGTTTGTCTTTGGGACAATATAGCCCCTAGTGCGTGATTGGAGGCATCTACCTCAAGAATGAATTGGAGTTTAGGGTCAGGGTAACGTAGAATTGGAGCTGATGTGAATGTAGACTTTAGGAAATCAAACAGTTGTTGTAATTCTTGATTCCATATGAACCGTCCCTCTTTCTTAGTGAGGTTAGTTAGTGGTCTGGTTAGGACGGCAAAATCTTTTATAAATTTGCGGTAGAAGTTAGCAAAGCCCATGAACCTCTGGACATCCTTCTTAGTCGTAGGTGGTGGCCAGTCAAGGATAGCAGCCACCTTATTACCTTCCATTTGTATACCATCTGGCATGATTTCATAGCCCAGGAAATTGATCTTTTTTGAGTGGAAAATACACTTTTCTAATTTCACATAGAGTGAATTATCCCTAAGACGTGTCAGGATAATTTTAACGTGTTTTATATGTTCCTCGAGTGTGGGAGAGTATATTAGAATGTAATCAAGGTAAATGACTACAAAGAGGTCCAGCAAGTCCCTTAAAATATCATTAATAAAATATTGAAAAGTGGCAGGGGCATTGCATAGGCCAAAAGACTCCAACAAAAAAGACTAAGCAGTTAATTAGGAAGGTTAAAGCTCATGCAGAAGAGAAGATAGCACAGTCAGTAAAACATGGGGACAAAACATTCTTTAGATATATCAGTGAAAGAAGAAAAAATAAGGTAGGAATAGTAAAATTGAAATCAGTTGATGGTAGAATAATAGAAGGAGATAAGCACATTGCAGACTGTCTCAATGATTACTTCTGTTCTGTTTTCACTAAAGATTGTGAAGATACAATGTCTACATTAAGGGATGCAACGCAAAATAGAAACAAGCTTAACAGTAATCTTTTTACAGAGGATGAGGTTTTGTTAGCATTATCAAAAATAAATGTTACAAAGGCAGTGGGTCCTGATAATATTCATCCAAGGGTTTTAAAAGAACTTCGATCAGTGCTAACTGTCCCATTAACTGATCTGTTTAATCAGTCACTATTAACAGGAGCTGTCCCAGATGATTGGAGAATAGCAAATGTAATACCCCTTCATAAAAAGGGCAGCAGAGAAGAATCTGGCAACTACAGGCCAGTTAGTTTAACTTCAGTAGTAGGGAAATTAATGGAAAGCCTCTTAAAAGAAAGAATTATGACTTACATAAAGACAAACAATTTAGAAGAACAAAATCAGCATGGTTTTACTTCAGGGAGATCATGTCAGACTAATCTAATTGACTTCTTTGATTATGTAACAAAAGTATTAGACAAGGGAGGAGCAGTTGATGTAGCATATCTAGATTTCAGCAAAGCATTTGACACCGTCCCACACAATAAACTTATTCACAAACTATATCTCCTTGGTCTAGATTCAAAAATTGTGAACTGGGTGGAATGCTGGCTTAAGGACAGAAAACAAAGTGTCTTAGTAGATGGAGTTCATTCAGCAGAGGGGGCTGTTACTAGTGGTGTTCCTCAGGGGTCAGTTCTGGGGCCTGTTTTGTTTAACATATTTATCTGCGATATCAGCAAAGGGCTACAGGGGAAAGTATGTCTCTTTGCAGATGATACAAAAATTTGCAACAGAGTGGATGTTCCAGGGGGGGTAGACAAAATGAGAAGTGATATACAACAATTGGAGGATTGGACAAATGACTGGGGTCTAAAGTTTAACACAGCAAAGTGTAAAATAATGCATTTAGGGAAGAAAAATCCAAATGTTAATTACAGACTCAATGACACTTTACTGACTGTTACAGACGAGGAACAGGACTTGGGAATTATTATTTCAGATGATTTAAAACTTAGTAAACAATGTAGTAATGCAGCAAGTAAGGCTAGCAGAATGCTTGGATGTATTGGTAGAGGTATTTGCAACAGAAATAGTAAGGTTCTTATGCCACTTTATAGATCATTAGTTAGGCCTCATCTTGAGTATTGTGTGCAGTTCTGGAGACCATATCTTCAGAAGGATATTAACAAACTTGAATCTGTGCAAAGGAGGGCTACCAAAATGGTACATGGTCTAAAAAATAAAACTTACCAGGATAGGCTCAATGACCTAAATATGTATAGCTTAGAGGAGAGAAGGGAAAGAGGTGATATGATAGCAACTTTCAAGTACATTAAAGGGTTTAGTAAAACTGAGGCTGTGGGTATTTTACATAAAATGGAAAATTCAAGAACAAGGGGTCATGAGCTCAAGCTAAAGGGTAGTAGATTCAGAAGTAATTTGAGGAAGCACTTCTTTACAGAAAGAGTGATTGATTTATGGAATAAACTTCCTCAAGAGGTAGTAGCAACAAACACTGTGGGGGACTTTAAAAATGCATGGGACAAGCATAAGGCTATCCTACGAACTAGATAAGTTTATACTGTTAGGTAAGGTCGGGCAGACTTGCTGGGCCTATGGCTCTTATCTGCCGTCAATATCTATGTTTCTATCTATGTTTCTATGTTTCTATGTTTCTATGTTTCTATGTAAAAGGCATTACAGTGTATTCGTATAAACCATAACGAGTACGAAAAGCTGTCAGCCACTCATGTCCTGATTTGATACGAACTAAATTGTAGGCACCTCTGAGGTCCAATTTAGTGTAGAAAGCTGCATCTTTCAATCTGTCTATAAGTTGCAGTATCAAGGGTAGGGCGTATCTATTTTTTATGGTTCGCTTATTCAGTTCCCTATAGTCTATGATTGGCCTAAGAGAGTAGTCTTTGTTTCTAACAAAGAATATCCCAGCACCTGCTGGAGAGGTGGAGGGACGTATGAAGCCTTTTTGTAGATTTTCTTTTAAATAAGACTTGAGATGTAACAATTCAGAATCAGACAAGGGGAATATATGGCCATAAGGGATATCTACCCCTGGCAGTAGGTCTATAGGGCAGTCGTACACCCTGTGGGGTGGTAAAACCTCTGAGTCCTTTTTGCTGAAGACATCAGAGAATTGAGTATACTCTTTTGGTACTGTAATAGGTTCCATGATAAGTAACTGTTCATGGAAAAGGCAATTGTCCTTGCAATAGGAAGAATTAAACAGAATGGTAGAATTTGACCAAATGATTGTAGGATCATGTTTTTTGAACCATTGAATCCCTAAGATGACAGTATATAGAGGTGATGGTATGACATCAAAAGTGGCAAATTCAGTATGATGTGTATCAGTGGTAATGCATAGAGGGATGGTGTGATGTGTTATTGGGCCAGAGGAAATTTCTTTACCATCTACAAAACGAAGGAGACTTGGTTTTAACTTTTTAAGCAGTGGTATTTTATTTAAGTGTACATAGTCTTGATCAATGTAGTTGTGGCTGGCACCAGAATCAAGTATTGCTTGAGACTCCAGTCGCTGATGTTCCCACTGCAACAGAATAGGTAGGGAGCAATCGTTAGTTTGTGAATGTTTTAGGGAAAAGCATATTTGTACTTTCCTATGCTTACCATTCTTACGTTGCAGTTGGGTACATTCTCTGATAGTATGATCCATTCCTCCACAGTACATGCATAAGTCGTTTGCCTTACGCCTGAGTTTCTCCTGTGGGGTTAAGGGTCCCCTTGTGAAGCCAAGTTCCATTGGGACTATTGAAGACTTGGTAGTAGACTTAGATGAGGTCATGGGAGTGTTATAAACCTGTGGAGTTCTTTGTGCAGTGTCAGAGTAACGCCTTTCAGTCCGTCGCTCTCTAATACGTCTATCTAAAGTTATAAATAAATCAATAAGTTGGTCAAGAGTGTCAGGTAGAGGTTGTCTGGCAAGTTCGTCCTTTAAGGCGTCAGACAAGCCCAAGCAAAATTGGTTACGCAAGGACAAGTCGTTCCAGAGGGTATCAGTGGACCACTTTTAAAAGTCGGTTATATATTCTTCTACCTGTCTCTTATTTTGGCGAAGGGATCGCATGGCAGTCTCAGCTGAGAGCTGTTTGAAAGGGTCGTCGTAAAGTTGAGCCATAGCCTTAAAAAATTGCTCAAGTGAGTAAAGTATTGGGTCATTTGTCTCAAAAAAGAGGTTAGCCCAGATACGGGGTTCGCCACGTAAGTAAGATATAGTGGTAAGAACTTTTAAGTGGTCATTGGGGTAGGTTTTTGGTTTTAACTGAAAGTATAGGTAGCAAGAATTTTTAAATTCTCTGAATTCGTTTCGGTTACCTGTAAAAGGTTGAGGGGGGTTGGGTTGCGGCTCGTGAGAACTTAAAGTGACCTTAAGTGTGCCAATTTTGTCGTTAATGTACTGTTTAAGAGATGTATTCTCTGTTTGTAGGGCTGTCATTCCCTTTGCTAAATTGTCTACGGTCTGTGTGAGTGCCTCCACATGGGAGATTAATCCTGCTGGGTCCATGATCAAATGGCTTGGTATTACTGTAATGATTAAATGTTTTGCCTAGAAGCAGAGAAAAAACTAAATGTAAGGACCTCAACTGCAGGGTTAATTATATGTGTAGGATGGGAGATGGTGAGCACTACTTAGGAAAATTGGGGGACAAGAGAGTAACATTTGTAGTGCTCTTATATTTCCCTTTCAAATAATATGCGGTAATGCTGATTTGACAACTGAGATGGGAGAATTTTACTTCTTTGCACAGAGTAAATCAGCTTAACCGGAATGTGAGTAACAGAAGAGATAAATAGTACTATTTAACTTATGCAGTTCTTTTTACATCTACGTTTGTCTAATTCTTATCCTATATTGTAAATGACAAAAAGTTAAGTGAACAATATGAGGAGATGTTAAGTAGACAAAACGTTAGCAACAGTTTGGATACAGAAAATATAAGATATCTTGCTTCCTCATAATTAACTTAAAAAAATGATTCCGGAAAGCTTCCCAAGTTACACTGTTGGTAGGTCACTTACCGGTAAGGACTTTTAGTTAGACCGGGTGAAGTCCGGTAGAGAGATGGGACACTGTCTGAACCGAAGTTGCGGCTAGCAGGTATAGAAGTGAGCCGATGCCGAGTGCACTTCCGGTGGCGTGTGACGTCACACGTGAGGCGCTTGAGGCGGAACTTTCTGACAGCGGTCAGAGTCGAAGTTGCTTGTAGCTTGACTGTAGCTGCTGTGAGTAGGCGGCACAATACCAAGCAATTAGGATAAGGTGAGCTAACCATTTATAGGATAGAAAAGAGGAGTGTCGAAATAGGTGCAAGGACGTAAAGAGCAAACGTCACAAAAAGAACAAGGTCTGACAAAAAATATGACAGTGCCAGGCCTACTTGCCAACTAGTGCCACCACTCATATCTGTTGTAACAGTAGTGTAAATTTTTTTTTAAAAAAAACTTTTTTGACTGTGAAACATCAGTCTGCTGGGAAATTATCTATCTATCAAATCTATCTATTTATCTATCAAATCTATCTATCTATCATATCTATCATCAAATGTATCTATTGCTTCTATTGATCTATCTATCTAATCTAGGTATCTATCTATCTCGTGGCCGGACCGACCAAGCATCTTTTTCCATCTCCCGGTTCCTAAAATCATCTCGGGGTTCCTAAAATCGATGCCATATACACATCCCCTGATAGGGGACGTAACAGAGATTAAACGGATAAGAATAGTACTATTTAACACACCACTCCTATCTGGTGGCACATTAGATTGCACGCGCAATGCCCCAAATTGGAAGTAGGCGGACCGACCAAGCATCTCATCTCTGTGTGATTCCTGTTCTTGTAGGACAGTTAATGGGTCAGTCATGTTGCACAGCTCCTCAATGTGACAAATCTTCCTGGTTAGCTCGTCGTTCTCTTTTTCCCAGCTGCTGGATCAGATCAGAGATTGTGAGTAAAACCTGCTCCTGCTGCCGGGTGATCTCACTCAGGACTCTCTTCTCTAGGTCTTCCAGCTGTTTCCTGATGTCCCTAATCAGGGCAGTCAGTCTCTCTGTTACACCAGCTGCTTTCTCTTGCACCCCTCTCCTGTGCTTCTGCAGACTCTGGACTCTTTTCTCAGTCTCCTCTCTCTTTGTGGTCAGTTTCTGCAGAACATTTCTCAGTTTTTTTTTCTTCTTCTCAGAAGCCTCATTCAGCTGCTCGACCTGGTGTCCCCTGTGCTCTCCGGCCAGGGAGCAGGACACACAGATACAGGCAGCATCCTCAGTGCAGTAATATAATAGGAGCATCTTGTGGGTGGAGCATTTTCTGTTACCCCAGGAAGTGATTGCACGCGCAGTGACATCAGTGAGGACAAGGAACGGGACATGGCTAGCTTGGTATCCAACCTTGTGCAAATGGGGAGTTTGCGGTTGTGCAAATGGACTGTTTGCGGTTGTTTGCGGTGCCTTAAACGGGAAGTTTGGTCTGTCACTGTGAAGCGGGCGTAACCCTTACACTACCTGAACGATATAACATCATACCTGATGTTTTAAAGCATGTTATTCCAAACAATTTAGGAATTTTAGGTGATTTATGCCCTTTATGGATTAAAACCAGACTCTGCATCAACTATGTAATTTTCCATGGGAGTTTTGCCATGGATACCCCTCCGGCATGCCACAGTCCAAGTGTTAGTCCCCTTGAAACAACTTTTCCATCACTTTTGTGGCCAGAAAGAGTTCCTGTGGGTTTTAAAATTCGCCTGCCTATTGAAGTCTATGGCGGTTCGCCCGGTCCGCCCGTTTGCGAACTTTTGCGGAAGTTCGCGTTCGCTGTTGCGAACACAAAATTTTATGTTTGCGACATCACTAACCAGGAGAAGTCTTCATCCAAGCTGGGCCGAAGTCCTCAACGAAGCCAGGAGAAGCCGGGTGAAGTGGTCCTCCAGACGGGCAGAAGTCTTTATCCAGACGGCATCTTCTATCTTCATCCATCCGACGCGGAGCGGGTCCATCTTCTAGACATCCGACGCAGAGCATCCTCTTCATCCGACGACTAAAGCTGAATGAAGGTACCTTTAAGTGAAGTCATCCAAGATGTCATCCCTTAGATTCCGATTGGCTGATAGAATTCTATCAGCCAATCGGAATTAAGGTAGAAAAAAATCCCAGATTAGGGGTTAATAATATAATGCAGGTGTCAGCGAATGCGGGGGCGGCAGATTAGGGGTTATTAAGTGTAAGATTAGGGGTGTTTAGACTCGGGGTTCATGTTAGGGTGTTAGATGTAGACATACATTTTATTTCCTCATAGGAATCAATGGGGCTGCGTTAAGCAGTTTTACGCTGCTTTTTTGCAGGTGTTAGACTTTTTTTCAGCCGGCTCTCCCTGTTGATTCCTATAGGGACTTAAGCAGCGCTGGCATTGGAGTGCGGTAAGGAGCAAAATTTTGCTCAACGCTCACTTCTTGTCTTTTAACGACGGGTTTCTGAAAACTCGTAATACCAGCGCTGTAGGTAAGTGAGTTAGCACCGCACAGCCTCTAACGCAAAACTCGTAATCTAGGCCACTGGTTGTACAGCAGCTGCTTCTTAAATTAACTGCAATCTCAGAAGTTGCAGATGTCAGAAAATCTAGACTTGACTGACAAGCCCGGATTTTGTGCAATTGGTTAAGCAGGAATGGGGGGGGGGGTTGCATATTCCTGGGAAGATTTAAGGTTGTTGAAATTTAAAGGGATACTAAACCAATTTTTTTTCTTTCATGATTCAGATAGAGCATGGAATTTTAAGCAACTTTCTAATTTACGCCTATTATCAATTTTTCTTCGTTCTCTTGCTATCTTTATTTGAAAAAGCAGGAATGTAAGCTTAAAGTGCCATAAAACAGGTTGAGATATGTTGTGGATATCATAAAAGGGCTAATTAATTAAAATATTTGGTATTCAAAATTTGTTTAAAAATTGCTGGCAAGTATTTTAAAATAATTTTCAAAAATAAGCAAAAATACTTACATAGCCATGCTCTCTGGAACACTGTGCTCCACCCCCCTTATCAGTCTTTAGAGACAGGCATTGTATTTCAACTGAGTTCACAGCTTCTAGGCATGCTCCAGCAGATAATCCCTATTCACTTTCGGCTTCTACCAAAACAACAATAGAAATAGAAACAGCCATAGAAAGAACTGTGTGGGGATAGTTAGACCTTTACAATTTGGAAACTTAAATAAAAGGCTTAATGGCAAGGCACTGCAGTATAGATTTGTAGGTAAAGTAATTAAAGTGCATATTATTATATCTTGTCTCTATCCCAACCTGTTTTATCTCCCTTTAAGAGCCGGCCTATTTTTGGTACAGAACATGGGTAGCACTTGCTGATTGGTAGTTAAATGTAACCAACAATCAACAAGCACTTCCCAGGTGTTGAACCAAAAATGGGCTGGCTCTTAACCTTACTTTCCTGCTTTTTCAAATAAAGATAGCAAGAGAACAAAGAAAAATCGATAATATGAGTAAATTAGAAAGTTGCTTAAAATTGCATGCTCTATCTGAATCATGAAGGAAAAAAAATGTGGGTTTAGTGCCCCTTTAAAGTCTTTATTTTTGTGCCACAGAGGATGTTAGGTGACCAAACAGTGCCTGGGTGGTAGAATGATAGTTTCAATAGGTGAAGTCTCAGAGTTGACATAAAATGTGTGGCATTATCAGTTCTCATATTCTTTGCAACAATGAAATAAAATTTAATTGTATGTAGAGGGAACTGAGTCATATCTGTCTGAACAATAATTTAAAGCAGCTTTTTTATTATGTGCTATGTATTGTGATGGTCTGTAAATACTGATAGAAAATGGATTGCCCATTACAGCATATGATGTTATTATTCAAATCTCTTGTAATGATTAATAACCCTAGAACCTACCATGTAATCTATTTCAGCAGGAGTGCGTACACATGAGAAGAAAGCAGTTGCATCTGATACTCACATTTAATTATATTGCTTGAATAGCATTCTCTGTGGCATTTAAAGAAAGATTTGTCCATGTTTACTAACAGAGCTTATAGAAAAAAAAGATATTCAAAAGTAAATTGAGGTTAAAAATAATAAATTAAAACATAGAACTAGAAATTTATATTTCTTAACCTTTATCCTAGCTAGCACTTACCAGGTTAGAGCTCCCCCTTTCAGGGTGAATGGACAGAAGTGTACAATGCCCCCTTAACTTAAATATAAGAAGCCACCTTACCCTATCTCATTATTCCTAGTTCTGAACATCTCAAAAAAGGACAGAAAATAGGGAAGGGTACCCCTGGTAAGTGCTAGCTAAGATATTGGCTAAGATATAGAAACTTCTTTTTTTTCTATTTTTTTTTTTTTATTAATACAAATTATAAAAACCAAAACAAATAACACTGTATTATCATGAGAATAACAATTCTCAAACAGGTAAACATAGTGCAATATAACAACATTTTAGTTTTTTAACATTTCCGTCTATCATTTTTTCTTTCAGGTCTAATTCTACCGATTAAATAATTAATTATATCTTTAAGAAAGTGCTGTTTTATCTTTTTTTTTTTTCCTTTGTTTTTCTTGTGTAAAGATGGTTAGGGGGGTAAGGCAAAAAAAAAAAAAAAAAGAAAAATAGAATAAAAACAAGAAAAAAAGTATAATCCTTTCATTTAACTTCTCTATGCTATTCCTCTCCCCCTCCTTCCACTCATCATACTGCATAATTCCATTCGCCTCTAATTTGTGCTTCCAGAAAGTATTCTGTATTCCTAAAGGGTTTTAAGATTTCCTTTTGAGATTCTATTGGTTAATTTTTTACATAGAGAGACCATTTTTCAAAAAATATTCCAATTCTAGTATTTATATCTGCCATGGTATCCATTCTTTCTATATTGATCTGTTGCATTATAATTTTCTTTAGATGCCTAATCGTAGGTTTCTTTCTTTTTTCTATCCAAAATTTGAATATTAGCTTTCTTGACAGTAATATTATCATTGTTGTTAATTTAGTTTCGTCTTTTTTTATATCTGTAGGTAATTTAAAAATCAAAATATTCTCTACTTCCAATGTTAATTTTTTTTTCACGATTTGTGACATAAGTGTTGCTACTTGATACCAAAATTGTCTAATCTTTGGATAGAGCCAGATGTAATGTATTATATCTGGTATATTTTTATTGCATTTTATGCATGTTGGTTCAGTTCTGCTATCCCATTTTGCTCTCCTTGTGGGTGTAATATAGTCATGATGCAGTAATCTTACATTGGATTCTCTTATCCCCATGTCCAATGTTGATTTTTTCACGATCCTTATGCAATTTAATATTTTATCTTCGCCTATTTCTATTAAAGATATAGAAACTTCTATGTTTATGTTTTTAATTTCTTGGTATCTTAGCCTACCTAGCTATCACTTACCAGGTGAGAACTTTTCCACACTAACAATTATTTCAAGGGTGGGAAACAAAAAATGTATACAAAAAAAGATACTTCAAAAATATAAATTTATTTTTAAGAATGCACAGAAGGAAGAACTTTTACTCCAAACTTCACAGAAGAGGAGTGAACCACATCCAACTTATAATGGTTGATGAAAGTGTGTGGAGTTTTCCATACTGCAGCCTGGCAAACCTCATCCATAGAAGCTGCATGATCAAATGCCAAGGATGTTGCTAAAGCCTGAGTAGAATGTGCATTGTGTGTTCTAAAGTTGATAAGTGTGTGCTCTGAAGTTGATAAGGTTTTGAAATACAGCAAACATTCCAAGCAGATATCGTTGATTTGGCTGTAAAATATCCTTTCTTTGGATCAGATGGTATTACAAAGAGCCGATTTGAGTGACTAATTTCCTTAGTTGTCCTTATTAAAAGTCAAGAAGGGTTCTTCTACAGATAATGCATTGAGTTCAGATACACATTGTGCAGAAGTGATGGCTATCAAAAATACTGTCTTCAAAGATGGATATCATAAAGAAGCTGTCTCTAAAGGCTCAAATCGAGAAGACATCAAGGCATCCAAAACCAAAGGTAAATCCCAGGGAGGAACATGAGACCATATGAATGGTCTAATGTGAGAAAGAGCCTGAACAAAAATTAACCATAAGGGTTTCTTGTGCCCAACAAAATCCTGAAATTGCAGAAAATGCAGAAACTTGGGCTTTAAGCATTGAAGGAGACAAATCTTGCTGAAAACCATCATGTAAGAAATTAAGTAAATCACTCAGCTGAAAGTCTTCCAAAGACTTCCCATGAACAGAAATCCATATGGAAAAAAAACATCCCAAACTCTGTAATACATTTTTGAAGTTGAAGGTTCACTGGCTTTAAGAAGAGTTTCAATGACTGAAAGAGGAATATTCATCCTACTGTACCTAGACCATTCAGTAGCCAAGCCACCCAATGTAAATTCTTCATGTTTAGATAAGGAACAGGACCCTAATAAAGAACTTCTCTGAAATTGGGAAGAAACCAATGTGGCTGAATTGCTAGTTGCTGAACCAATGGAAATCAAAACTTCCTGGACCAATATGGTAGATTCACAATACTTTTTTAAGATGAAGAACCAAGAAAATCGGTGGAAAAATATCCTAGTTGAAAATCCCAGTTCTGGCTGAACACATCTATTCCCATTGATCCTGGGACTGGGAAAAGACAGAAAAACCTGTTGACTTGTCAATTCAGATTGGTGGTCATCATATCCACCTCTGGAAATCCCCATATTTAAGTTACAGTGAGAAAAACACTTATTTTCAGATAACCAGCCTCCATTTTAAATGACCTAAAATATGTATGGTTGTAATCATCTTCAAATTCTTCTGTGCTCACCTGAGAATTGGAGCAACTGCCAGAAGTGTAGAAAAACTTCTTGTACCCCCTTGATACTTGATCTAGGCCACTGCTGTTCTATTGTCTGTTATTATTTTGACTGACTGACCTTGAAGAATCTACTTAAAAGCCTTCAAAGCTTGAAATATTTCCATGTTCTCCAGGATATTTGCAGGTAAGGAATACTGCTTCTTGCTCCAACATCCTTGAGCTTGATGATTTTGACAGAGGGCCCCCAGCCCTGACTGCTGAAGTCTGTTGTAACCTGGATCCATTGAGGTTTGACCCTGAGAAAGATTCAATTGGTGAGACCACCACAGCAGATACTGCTTCAGAGAAGTTGGAAATTTGACTTGCTGGGATAATGGAAATTTCCTGCACCAATTGTTCCTAAAAAAGATCTGAAATGGTCTCATCCTCCAGCGAGCCCACTTGACAAGATGAATTGTTGAGGCCATCTTCCCCAAAAACCTCATCCAATTTCTGGCAGACAGATACTTGAAACTCAGAAGATCGTTAAAAAATCGTAATAACGCGCTAATTTTTTCCTGAGTAAGGGAAACAATTCCACATTCTGTATCGAAAAATGTGCCCAAAAATAAAGTCTGCTGAACTGGCTCAAACGGGCTTTTCTTCCAATTTATTAACCAACCAAAGGAATTAAGAACCTTAATGGTCCTTTGTGTCTGTGTCTTTTGTCTCTGTAATCAGCAAGGTAAGAATATTCATCTTTTCCTGATTTCTGCAATAAGTGGAAAAGGTAACTTTGTAAAGACTCTTGAAGCAGATGAAATCCCACATGTCAGGGCTCTGAACCGGTAGTGCTAAGAATTGATTGAAAATCTTAGAAAAAGTATATGGATGGTACGATAGGTACGTGGAAGTATGCATCTTTCATATCGATAGAGACCAGAAAAATTCCTAGAGAAATCAGAGCTATTGACTCCATATTGAAGGACTGGACTTTCAGAAAGTAATTGAGACTTCTGAGGTCTAAAATTGATCTCAATCCTTCATTTGTTTTCCTTATTAGGAACAATTGGGAATAAAATCCATGCGACTGGAACAGAGACACATTCTGAACAACTTGAGAATGAAGGAGATCTTCCAACGTACTGCAAAATGATCCACATTTTTCCTTTTTCCATAGGAAGAGGAGACTGGACATAGTGAAGTGGTGCAGGGGTTTTCCTGAACTCTAGCTTGTAACCTCTGTATACAATCTTTAGATCCCAGGGATCCTGAATATACTGATACCAAACCTGACTGAAGTGGACCAAACAAGTAGAGAAATTGTCATTTAGACTTTGATGGCTGTTATGTAGTAGCCCCCGCCCCCGAACCTTCCTCTTGTGGAAGGAAAGGGCTTCCATGACTAAGCCCTGAAATCTAAACTTCTAGAAGCATGAGCTTGCATTCTCTGACAAAAAAAATAAATAAAATTAAGGGGATTTACTGGACTTTGAAGTCTGCGGTAAAAAGTGGCTTTTCTCCCCATATCTCTTGGTATCAAATCCCCCAGGGTCTTGCCAAAAAGCATAGAAGGATCAAACTGCAAATTCAAAAGATTCACTTGGGATGCAGAATCCGCCTCCCAGTGCCTAAGTCAGAGTTGCCCTTCTAGCCAAATTAGTAGAAACCATGTTTCTTGCACTCAGATGGAGGAGATCATTGATAGCTACAGAGTAAAAATTAATTAACTGGCCCATATCTGTAAAAATGTATCCAATCAGCTGCTCATCACCTAAAGGAGATACATTATCTTGAAAAGAGGAGTGCCAATTTTCAGCTGCCTTACTAACCGAAAACTTAGATAAAATTGGGTTAAACATAGCACCTTTAAAAAGAAAAGACTGTATTAAAATGAAATCCATTTTCTTATCCAATACATCTTTAAAGGAGCCTCAATCATGTGTGAAGAAACATCTTTTTAGACAACTGAGATATAGGGGCATTAACCTTGGGAGGTGTGGAAAACAAGTTTGTAATTTCTTTAGGTAATGGAAAATGCTTTACAATTCTTTCAGGTATTAACTGTCTCTCTGGCTTTGTAAATTCAGATACAAATATTTGCTTGATTGCCTCAGATACAGGAAATTTAACAGAATTAGGAGATTCTGAATCATACCAATAAGAGGCATCTACTGATCAAGCCGTCAACTAACTTGCATTCAACGGCACCAATATGCTTGCCTAAGATTGCCTAACATCGTTGCCGCAGACCTGAATACAAAGTTACCAAAATAGCTGTCAAAAAGCCGCGCACCAAGTACGGGGCGATGAGCAGCGGACTGTTGTTAACTAACAGTCATCGATCTCGCTGCTCTTCGGCTTTTTCCCAGCTTTATTGCTAAACACCCACACTATACTAAACTGTTTTACCCCTATACCGCCTCTCCCAGAGCCCACAGCAACTCTAATAAATGTATTAACCCTTAAACAGCGGCTCACGGAACTGCCTCAACTAAATAAAGTGTTTAACCCCTAAACTGCTGCTCACCGGAGCCCACCGCCACCTACATTATACTTATTAACCCCTAATCTGACCCCCCTACACTGCCGCCACCTACATAAAGTTATTAACCCCTAATCTGCCCCCCATACACCGCCGCCACCTACATTATACTTAATAACCCCTAATCTGCCCCCTACATCGCCGCCACCTTCATTATACTTATTAACCCCTAATCTGCAGCCCTACATCGCCACCACCTACCTACATTTATTAACCCCTAATCTGCCGCCCCCTATATTAAATTTATTAACCCCTAAACCTAAGTCTAACCCTAACACCCCCTAACTTAAATAAAATTTAAATAAATCTAAATAAATATTCCTATCATTAACAAAATTATTCCTATTTAAAACTAAATACTTACCTATAAAATAAACCCTAAGCTAGCTACAATATAACTAATAGCTACATTGTAGCTATCTTAGGGTTTATTTTTATTTTACAGGCAAGTTTGTATTTATTTTAACTAGGTAGAATAGTTACTAAATAGTTATTAACTATTTACTAACTACCTAGTTAAAATAAATACAAATTTACCTGTAAAATAAAACCTAACCTAAGTTACAATTACACCTACAAAATTACAAAACAAACAAACACTAAATTACAGAAAATAAAAAACAAATTACAAGATTTTTAAACTAATTACACCTAATCTAATCCCCCTAACAAAATAAAAACGCCCCCCCAAAATAAAAAAAGCCCTACCCTACACTAAATTACAAATAGCCCTTGAAAGGGCCTTTTGCGGAGCATTGCCCCAAAGTAATCAGCTCTTTTATTTGTAAAAAAATACAAATCCCCCCAACATTAAAACCCACCAAAATCAGTCCGGCCATGAGATAGATAGATTTGATAGATAGATATACATAGATTGATAGTTAGATAGAATCGATAGAAGATAAATAGATCGATTTGATATATATATAATTACCCTTACAAAGTATAATAATAAAACATGCGGTCTGGGAGCCATGGTAACTAGGTTGTGTTAAGTAGTACTATTCTTAGCACATTCATCCCTGTAACTCCCCCTATTGGGGGAGGTCTATACGGCCTGCCTGATTACCCTGACCAAATATAACAACAAGACATGCAGTCTGGGACCCATGGTAACTAGGTTGTGTTAAGTAGTACTATTCTTAGCACTTTAATCCCTTTTACTCCCCCTATCGGGGGAGGTCTATATGGTCTGCCTGATTACCCTGACAAAATATAACAATAAGACATGCGGTCTGGGACCCATGGTAACTAGGTTGTGTTAAGTAGTACTATTCTTAGCACTTTAATCCCTTTTACTCCCCCTATCGGGGGAGGTCTATACGGCCTGCCTGATTACCCTGACCAAATATAACAACAAGACATGCGGTCTGGGACCCATGGTAACTAGGTTGTGTTAAGTAGTACTATTCTTAGCACTTTAATCCCTTTTACTCCCCCTATCAGGGGAGGTCTATATCATCTGCCTGATGACCCTGACAAAATATAACAATAAGACATGCGGTCTGGGACCCATGGTAACTAGGTTGTGTTAAGTAGTACTATTCTTAGGACTTTAAGCCCTTTTACTCCCCTTATCGGGGGAGGTCTATAGGGCCTGCCTGATTACCCTGACTAAATATAACAATAAGACATGCGGTCTGGGACCCATGGTAACTAGGTTGTGTTAAGTAGTACTATTCTTAGCACTTTAATCCCTTTTACTCCCCCTATCGGGGAGGTCTATATGGTCTGCCTGATTACCCTGACAAAATATAACAATAAGACATGCGGTCTGGGACCCATGGTAACTAGGTTGTGTTAAGTAGTACTATTCTTAGCACTTTAATCCCTTTTACTCCCCTTATCGGGGGAGGTCTAAAGGGCCTGCCTGATTACCCTGACTAAATATAACAATAAGACATGCGGTCTGGGACCCATGGTAACTAGGTTGTGTTAAGTAGTACTATTTTTAGCACTTTAATCCCTGAGATAATTTTTAGGAACCGGAAGATGGAAAAAAATGCTCCAGGACCATCAACAGAAACAACAGCATGAAACACCACATATGCCATCCTTTTGCACAATAGAGTACAAGTATGGCATCCATTTTAGGAACCCGGAGATAATTTTTAGGAACCGGGTGATGTAAAAAGATGCTTGGACAACCATTACACTTCGTTCTCCTTCAGCCTTTTTATAAGAGGGTCCCGGACCCTCAACAGAAACAACAGCAGGAAACACCACGTATGCCATCCTTTTGAACAATCCAGTACAGGTATGGCATCGATTTTAGGAACCCGGAGATAATTTTTAGGAACCGGGAGATGGAAAAAGATGCTTGGACACCCACTACAGCTCGTTCTCCTTCAGCCTTTTTATAAGAGGGTCCAGGACCCTCAACAGAAACAACAGCATGAAACACCACATATGCCATCCTTTTTAACAATAGAGTACAGGTATGGCATCCATTTCAGGAACCCGGAGATAATTTTTAGGAACCGGGAGATGGAAAAAGATGCTTGGACACCCAGTACAGGTCGTTCTCCTTCAGCCTTTTTAGACGAGGGTCCAGGACCCTCAACAGAAACAACAGCATAAAACACCACATATGCCATCCTTTTGAACAATAGAGTACAGGTATGGCATCGATTTTAGGAACCTGGAGATAATTTTTAGGAACCGGGAGATGGAAAAAGATGCTTGGACACCCAGTACAGCTCGTTCTCCTTCAGCCTTTTTATAAGAGGGTCCAGGACCCTCAACAGAAACAACAGCATGAAACACCACATATGCCATCCTTTTGAACAATCCAGTACAGGTATGGCATCCATTTTAGGAACCCAGAGATAATTTTTAGGAACCGGGAGATGGAAAAATATGCTTGGACACCCAGTACAGGTCGTTCTCCTTCAGCCTTTTTAGACGAGGGTCCAGGACCCTCAACAGAAACAACAGCATGAAACACCACATATGCCATCCTTTTGAACAATAGAGTACAGGTATGGCATCGATTTTAGGAACCCGGAGATAATTTTTAGGAACCGGGAGATGGAAAAAGATGCTTGGACACCCAGTACAGCTCGTTCTCCTTAAGCCTTTTTAGACAAGGGTCCAGGACCCTCAACAGAAACAACAGCATGAAACACCAGATATGCCATCCTTTTGAACAATAGAGTACAGGTATGGCATCGATTTTAGGAACCCGGAGATAATTTTTAGGAACCGGGAGATGGAAAAAGATGCTTGGACACCCAGTACAGCTCGCTCTCCTTCAGCCTTTTTAGACGAGGGTCCAGGACCCTCAACAGAAACAACAGCATGAAACACCACATATGCCATCCTTTTGAACAATCCAGTACAGGTATGGCATCTATTTTAGGAACCCGGAGATAATTTTAAGGAACCGGGAGATGGAAAAAGATGCTTGGACAACCATTACACTTCGTTCTCCTTCAGCCTTTTTATAAGAGGGTCCCGGACCCTCAACACAAACAACAGCATGAAACACCACATATGCCATCCTTTTGAACAATCCAGTACAGGTATGGCATCGATTTTAGGAACCCGGAGATAATTTTTAGGAACCGGGAGATGGAAAAAGATGCTTGGACACCCACTACAGCTCGTTCTCCTTCAGCCTTTTTATAAGAGGGTCCAGGACCCTCAACAGAAACAACAGCATGAAACACCACATATGCCATCCTTTTTAACAATAGAGTACAGGTATGGCATCCATTTTAGGAACCCGGAGATAATTTTTAGGAACTGGGAGATGGAAAAAGATGCTTTTACACCCAGTACAGGACGTTGTCCTTCAGCCTTTTTAGACGAGGGTCCAGGACCCTCAACAGAAACAACAGCATAAAACACCACATATGCCATCCTTTTGAACAATAGAGTATAGGTATGGCATCGATTTTAGGAACCCGGAGATAATTTTTAGGAACCGGGAGATGGAAAAAGATGCTTGGACACCCAGTACAGCTCGTTCTCCTTCAGCCTTTTTATAAGAGGGTCCAGGACCCTCAACATAAACAACAGCATGAAACACCACATATGCCATTCTTTTGAACAATCCAGTACATGTATGGCATCCATTTTAGGAACCTGGAGATCATTTTTAGGAACCGGGAGATGGAAAAAGATGCTTGGACACCCAGTACAGCTCGTTCTCCTTCAGCCTTTTTAGACGAGGGTCCAGGACCCTCAACAGAAACAACAGCATGAAACACCACATATGCCATCCTTTTGAACAATAGAGTACAGGTATGGCATCGATTTTAGGAACCCGGAGATAATTTTTAGGAACCGGGAGATGGAAAAAGATGCTTGGACACCCAGTACAGCTCGCTCTCCTTCAGCCTTTTTAGACGTGGGTCCAGGACCCTCAACAGAAACAACAGCATGAAACACCACATATGCCATCCTTTTGAACAATCCAGTACAGGTATGGCATCCATTTTAGGAACCCGGAGATAATTTTAAGGAACCGGGAGATTGAAAAAGATGCTTGGACAACCAGTACACTTCGTTCTCCTTCAGCCTTTTTAGACAAGGGTCCAGGACCCTTAACAGGCACAACAGCATGAAACACCACATATGCCATCCTTTTGAACAATCCAGTACAGGTATGGCATCCATTTTAGGAACCCGGAGATAATTTTTAGGAACCGGGAGATGGAAAAAGATGCTTGGACACCCAGTACAGCTCGTTCTCCTTAAGCCTTTTTAGACGAGGGTCCAGGACCCTCAACAGAAACAACAGCATGAAACACCACATATGCCATCCTTTTTAACAATAGAGTACAGGTGTGGCATCCATTTTAGGAACCCGGAGATAATTTTTAGGAACCGGGAGATGGAAAAAGATGCTTGGACACCCAGTACAGGTCGTTCTCCTTCAGCCTTTTTATACTATGGCCCACAACCCTCAACAGGCACAACAGCATGAAACACCACATATGCCATCCTTTTGCACAATAGATTACAGATATGGCATTGATTTTAGGAACCCGGAGATAATTTTTAGGAACCGGGAAATTGAACAAAAAGCCATGCTTGGACACCCAGTACAGGTCGTTCTCCTTCAGCCTTTTTATACGATGGTCCACAACCCCCCAACAGGCACAACAGCATGAAACACCAAATATGCCATCCTTTTGCACAATAGATTACAGATATGGCATTGATTTTAGGAACCCGGAGATAATTTTTAGGAACCGGGAAATTTAACAAAAAACCATGCTTGGACACCCGGTACAGCTCGTTCTCCTTCAGCCTTTTTATACGATGGTCCATGACCCTCAACAGGCACTACAGCATGAAACACCACATATGAAATCCTTTTGCTCAATCGAGTACAGGTATGGCATCGTTTTTAGGAACCCATAGATAATTTTTCGGAACCGTGAGATGGAATAAGATGCTTGGTCGGTCCTCCTACTTCAAATTTGGGGCACTGCGCGTGCAATCTACTGTGCCACCAGATATGAGTGGTGTGTTAATGACTGAGTATTATTCTTAACAGTTTCATAACTGTTATGTGCCGTTTTTTGGTTTGGGTTTTGTAGCCACAGTGCAGCACCAGAGGCCAGAAAAATTAGGCATGTCCAAATGCCTGAAAAATTCGATATTGTTGCAGCCGCTGCTGTAGCTGTGGACAGAAAAATTGATGTTTGTAAAACAGTTAGAAAGTGCCCTAAAACCTTGCGGGTTGAACACTAGTTGTTGGCGGATAAGTCACGCAAGTCATCCTGCATTCTAAGAAAAAAAAAGCCAGCGTGTGTACCATTTGTAGCCCAAGGCAGCTCATCTCATCATCAGGCCTTTTTTACTCAAATGTATCACCCAATGTCAGTCCCTTCGGGATCCATCCCTCATTTATTTTAATAAAGGTGAGATAATCAAGACTTTTTTGACCTAGCAACTTCTCTTCTCAGTGACAAAACCTCCTGCTGCACTGAAGGTCCTTTCTGACAGGACACTTGAAGTGGGGCAGGCCAGAAGTTCGATTGCAAATTGGGATAGCTCAGGCCACAGGTCAAGCCTGCACACCCAGTAGTCAAGGGGTCCATCGCTCCTCAGAGTGTCGAAATCCGCAGTTAATGCTAGGTAGTCTGCTACCTGTCGGTTGAGTCTTTCTCTGAGGCTGGATCCTGAAAGGCTCTGGCGATGCATAGGAGTTAAAAAGGTCTGCATGTCCTCCATCAACAACACGTCAGGAAAGCATCATGTCCTTGCCGCCGTGGTCGTGGGAGGAGGAGGAGGATTACTTTCATCTCTTCCCCTGTTAGATTCCCGTTGTGCTGTGACATCACCCTTATACGCTGTGTAAAGCATAGTTTTTAATTTATTTTTGAACTGCTCCATCCTTTCCGACTTGCGGGAATTTGGTAACATTTCAGTCACTTTATGCTTATACCGGGGGTCTAGTAGCGTGGACACACAGTACAGGTCGTTCTCCTTCAGCTTTTTTATACGAGGGTCCCTCAACAGGCATGACAGCATGAAAGACTCCATTTGCACAAGGTTGGATGCCGAGCTAATCATGTCCCATTCCTCATCCTCACTGATATCACTGAAGGTATCTTCTTCCCCCCAGCCACGTACAACACCACGGGTACCAGATAGGTGACAAGAACGAGCACCCTGGGATGCCTGTTGTGCTTGGTCTTCCTCCTACTCCTCCTCAAAGCCACATTCCTCCTCTGACTCCTCTTCCTCACATTCCTCTTCCTGTGTTGCCGCAGGTCCAGCAAGCAATGCTGATAAGGCTGTTTCTGGTGGTGATGGACACCACAACTCTTCCTCTTCATGCTCATCTACGGCCTGATCCAGCACTCTTCGCAGGGCGCGCTCCAGGAAGAAAACAAATGGTATGATGTTGCTGATGGTGCCTTTGGTGCAACTGACAAGGTTTTTCACCTCCTCAAAAGGATGCATGAGCCTACAGGAATTGCGCATGAGCGTCCAGTAATTTGGCAAAAAAATCCCCAGCTCCCCAGAGGCTGTCCTAGCACCCCGGTCATATAATTACTCATTAACAGCTTTTTCTTGTTGGAGCAGGTGGTCGAATATTAGGAGTGTTGAATTCCAACATGTCGGGCTGTCGCAAATCAAGTGCCTCACTGGCAGTTTGTTTCGACACTGGATATCGGACAAGTGCACCATGGCCGTGTAGGAACACCTGAAATGGCCACACACCTTCCTGGCTTGCTTCAGGACATCCTGTAAGCCTGAGTACTTATGCACAAAGCGTTGTACAATCAGATTACACACATGTGCCATGCACGGCACATGTGTCAACTTGCCCAATTTCAATGCCCCCACCAAATTACTTCCATTGTCAGAAACAACCTTGTCAATCTCCAGTTGGTGCGGAGTCAGCCACTGATCCACCTGTGCGTTCAGGGCAGACAGGAGTGCTGGTGCGGTGTGACTCTCTGCTTTCAGGCAAGTCAACCCCAAGACGGTGTGACTCTGCCGTATCCGGGATGTTGAATAGTACCTGGGGAGCTGGGGGGTGCCGTTGATGTGGAGCAAGACGCAGCAGCAGAAGAGGACTCAGCCGAGGAAGAGGTTATGGAAGAGGATGGAGTAGGAGGAGTAGAGGAGGTAGCAGCAGGCCTGCCTGCAAGTTGTGGCGGTGTCACCAACTCCTCTGCAGAGCCACGCATTCCATGCTTGGCAGCCGTCAGCAGGTTTACCCAATGCGCAGTGTAGGTGATATACCTGCCCTAACCATGCTTTGCAGACCAGCTATCAGTGGTCATATGGACCCTTGCCCCAAAGCTGTGTGCCAGACATGCCATTACTTCCTTTCGCACAATCGAGTACAGGTTTGGGATTGCCTTTTGTGAAAAGAAATTTCGGCCAGGTACCTTCCACTGCGGTGTCCCAATAGATAAAAAATGTTTGAAAGCCTCAGACTCCACCAGCTTGTATGGTAAAAGCTGGTGGGCTAAGAGTTCAGACAAGCCAGCTGTCAGACGCCGGGCAAGGGGGTGACTTTGGGAAATTGGCTTCTTACGCTCAAACATGTCCTTGACAGACACCTGACTGTGGGCAGATGACCAGGAACTGCTAGTGGAGGATGGTTGAGAGGGGGCAAGGAGGACAGCAGTGGTTGATGTGGCTGAAGATGCTGGACCAGGAGGAGGAGGGCGGCTTTGAGTTTGTGTGCTGCTTCTACTCATGTGTTCTTCCCATCAGCGTTTGTGATGTGAGACCATGTGCCTTCGCAAAGCAGTTGTACCTAGGTGAGTGTTGGACTTCCCACGACTCAGTTTCTTTTGGCACAGGTTGCAAATGGCATCGCTGTTGTCAGAGGCAGACACACAAAAAAAATGCCACAATGCTGAGCTCTGTGATGATCGCATTCTGGTGGTGTCAACAGCATGCGCTGATTGGCGTCAGTGTGCTGTCTGGCTGACCCCGGGTGTCGATGCATGCTGTCTGACTGTGCCACTAGCTCCTTGCGACAACCTCCCCCTGCTTCCAACTCGTCTCCTCCTCTCTGTCTCCCCATCTGAACTTTCCCCCTCTTCTTCTTCTCTTCTAGTGGGCACCCACATGACATCCACGGACACATCATCATCAACCACTTCACTTGTATCTGACACATCAACAAAGGAAGCAGCAGCGGGTACAACATCATCATCATCATCACACCATACCTCCATGTCTATAATGCTACCTGACTGAGACATATCACTGTTATCTACATCCTCTGTCAATGATGGTTGCGCATCACTCATTTCTTCCAACTGATGTGTCAATAACTCCTCTGACAGATCAAGTGAAGCGGCTGTGGTGCTAGTGTTGGTGGTGGCGACAGGTGGGCGAGTGGCACTGGTCACTTGAGAGGTGCCTAAAGCACAGCTGGAGGTGGATGGTGCGTCAAGGTTAGGACTAGGAGCGGAAGCTGTAGAAGATTGGGTGTCCTGTGTTAGCCATTCAACTAGGTCCTCCTCAGAACTAGCCTGGCCTCTGAACAATGTGCATATTTGTAGGGTTTAAAGGAATCACAGCACCACGACCACGACGGCACCTGCAGGGTGGCCTGCCTCTGCCTGTCATTTTTTTTAAATGTACACTTACAATACTATTAAACAAATTATGAGTGGTGGCACTGGGTAAGTGGGCACAGTATACGCTGTGAACCTGACACAAAAAAGCAGATGTTTTCAAAGTCAAAAAAGTATTAACACTACTGTAATAACAAATATGATTGGTGGCACTAGTTGGCAAGTGGGCCTTGCACACACGCTGGCAGGCAGGCAACTTGAATTCAATTGCACTAGCAGATTGATGATTCACAGTCAAAAAAGTTTTTATTGTAAATATTTACACTACTGTTATAACAAATATGATTGGTGGCACTAGTTGGCAAGTGGGCCTGGCACACACGCTGGGAGGAAGGCAACTGCAATTAGATTACACTAGCTGACTGGACTGATGCTTCACAGTCAATAATTTTTTTTTTTAAATATTTAAAATACTGTTATAACAAATATGATTGGTGGCACTAGTTGGCAAGTGGGCCAGGCACACATGCTTGCAGGCAGGAAACTGCAATTCAATTGGACTAGCAGACTGATGATTCACAGTCAAAAAAGTTTTTTAATTTTAAATATTAACACTACTGTAATAACAAATATGATTGGTGGGACTAGTTGGCAAGTGGGCCTGGCACACATGCTGGCAGGCAGGCAACTGCAATTCAATTGCACTAGCAGACTGATGATTCACAGTCAAAAAAGTTTTTATTTTAAATATTTTCAAAACTGTTATAACAAATATGATTGGTGGCACTAGTTGGCAAGTGGGCCTGGCACACACGCTGGGAGAAAGGCAACTGCAATTAGATTACACTAGCTGACTGGACTGATGCTTCACAGTCAAAAAAGTTTTTATTTTAAATATTTACAATACTGTTATAACAAATATGATTGGTGGCACTAGTTGGCAAGTGGGCCTGGCACACACGCTGGCAGGAAGGCAACTGCAATTCAATGGCACTAGCAGACTGATGATTCACAGTCAAAAAAGTTTTTATTTTAAATATTTACAATACTGTTATAACAAATATGATTGGTGGCACTAGTTGGCTAGTGGGCCTGGCACACATGCTGGCAGGCAGGAAACTGCAATTCAATTGCACTAGCAGACTGATGATTCACAGTCAAAAAAGTTTTTATTGTAAATATTTACACTACTGTTATAACAAATATGATTGGTGGCACTAGTTGGCAAGTGGGCCTGGCACACACGCTGGCAGGCAGGCAAATGCAATTCAATTGCACTAGCAGACTGATGATTCACAGTCAAAAAAGTTTTTATTTTAAATATTTACAATACTGTTATAACAAATTTGATTGGTGGCACTAGTTGGCTAGTGTGCCTGGCACACACGCTGGCAGGCAGGCAACTGCAATTCAATTGCACTAGCAGACTGATGATTCACAGTCAAAAAAGTTTTTTTTTTAAATATTTTGGAAAATGTTATAACAAATATGATTGGTGGCACTAGTTGGCAAGTGGCCCTGGCACACACGCTGGGAGGAAGGCAACTGCAATTAGATTACACTAGATGACTGATGTTTCACAGTCAAAAAAGTTTTTATTTTAAATATTTACAATACTGTTATAACAAATATGATTGGTGGCACTAGTTGGCAAGTGGGCCTGGCACACACGCTGGCAGGCAGGCAACTGCAATTCAATGGCACTAGCAGACTGATGATTCACAGTCAAAAAAGTTTTAATTTAAAATATTTACAATACTGTTATAACAAATATGATTGGTGGCACTAGTTGGCTAGTGGGCCTGGCACACACGCTGGCAGGCAGGAAACTGCAATTCAATTGCACTAGCAGACTGATGATTCACAGTCTAAATTTTCTTATTTTAAATATTTACAATACTGTTAGAACAAATATGATTGGTGGCATTAGTTGGCAAGTGGGCCTGCCACACACACTGGCAGGCAGGCAACTGCAATTCAATTGCACTAGCAGACTGATGATTCACAGTCAAAAAAGTTTTGATTTTAAATATTAACACTACTGTAATAACAAATATGATTGGTGGCACTAGTTGGCAAGTGGGCCTGGCACACACGCTGGCAGGCAGGCAACTGCAATTCAATTGCACTAGCAGACTGATGATTCACAGTAAAAAAAGTTTTTATTTTAAATATTTTCAAAACTGTTATAAGAAATATGATTGGTGGCACTAGTTGGCAAGTGGGCCTGGCACACACGCTGGGAGAAAGGCAACTGCAATTAGATTACACTAGCTGACTGGACTGATGCTTCACAGTCAAAAAAGTTTTTATTTTAAATATTTACAATACTGTTATAACAAATATGATTGGTGGCACTAGTTGGCAAGTGGGCCTGGCACACACGCTGGCAGGCAGGCAACTGCAATTCAATGGTACTAGCAGACTGATGATTCACAGTCAAAAAAGTTTTTATTTTAAATATTTTCAATACTGTTATAACAAATATGATTGGTGGCACTAGTTGGCTAGTGGGCCTGGCACACACGCTGGCAGGCAGGAAACTGCAATTCAATTGCACTAGCAGACTGATGATTCACAGTCAAAAAAGTTTTAATTTTAAATATTAACACTACTGTAATAACAAATATGATTGGTGGCACTAGTTTGGCAAGTGGGCCTGGCACACACGCTGGTAGGCAGGCAACTGCAATTCAATTGGACTAGCAGACTGATGATTCACAGTCAAAAAAGTTTTTATTGTAAATATTTGCACTACTGTTATAACAAATATGATTAGTGGCACTAGTTGGCAAGTGGGCCTGGCACACACGCTGGCAGGCAGGCAACTGCAATTCAATTGCACTAGCAGACTGATGATTCACAGTCAAAAAAGTTTTTATTTTAAATATTTACAATACTGTTATAAAAAATTTGATTGGTGGCACTAGTTGGCTAGTGCGCCTGGCACACACGCTGGCAGGCAGGCAACTGCAATTCAATTGCACTAGCAGACTGATGATTCACAGTCAAAAAAGTTTTTTTTAAAAATATTTTCAAAACTGTTATAACAAATATGATTGGTGGCACTAGTTGGCAAGTGGCCCTGGCACACACGCTGGGAGGAAGGCAACTGCAATTAGATTACACTAGATGACTGATGTTTCACGGTCAAAAAAGTTTTTATTTTAAATATTTACAATACTGTTATAACAAATATGATTGGTGGCACTAGTTGGCAAGTGGGTCTGGCACACACGCTGGCAGGCAGGCAACTGCAATTCAATGGCACTAGCAGACTGATGATTCACAGTCAAAAAAGTTTTAATTTAAAATATTTACAATACTGTTATAACAAATATGATTGGTGGCACTAGTTGGCTAGTGGGCCTGGCACACACGCTGGCAGGCAGGAAACTGCAATTCAATTGCACTAGCAGACTCATGATTCACAATCAAAAAAGTTTTAATTTTAAATATTAACACTACTGTAATAACAAATTTGATTGGTGGCACTAGTTGGCTAGTGGGCCTGGCACACACGCTGGCAGGCAGGAAACTGCAATTCAATTGCACTAGCAGACTGATGATTCACAGTCTAAATTTTTTTTATTTTAAATATTTACAATACTGTTAGAACAAATATGATTGGTGGCATTAGTTGGCAAGTGGGCCTGCCACACACACTGGCAGGCAGGCAACTGCAATTCAATTGCACTAGCAGACTGATGATTCATAGTCAAAAAAGTTTTGATTTTAAATATTAACACTACTGAAATAACAAATATGATTGGTGGCACTAGTTGGCAAGTGGGCGTGGCACACACGCTGGCAGGCAGGCAGGCAGGCAACTGCAATTCAATTGCACTAGCAGACTGATGATTCACAGTCAAAAAAAGTTTTTATTTTAAATATTTTCAAAACTGTTATAACAAATATGATTGGTTGCACTACTTGGCAAGTGGGCATGGCACACACGCTGGGAGAAAGGCAACTGCAATTAGATTACACTAGCTGACTGGACTGATGCTTCACAGTCAAAAAAGTTTTTATTTTAAATATTTACAATACTGTTATAACAAATATGATTGGTGGCACTAGTTGGCTAGTGGGCCTGGCACACACGCTGGCAGGCAGGCAACTGCAATTCAATGGCACTAGCAGACTGATGATTCACAGTCAAAAAAGTTTTTATTTTAAATATTTACAATGCTGTTATAACAAATATGATTGGTGGCACTAGTTGGCTAGTGCGCCTGGCACACACGCTGGCAGGCAGGAAACTGCAATTCAATTGCACTAGCAGACTGATGATTCACAGTCAAAAAAGTTTTAATTTTAAATATTAACACTATTGTAATAACAAATATGATTGGTGGCACTAGTTTGACAAGTGGGCCTGGCACACATGCTGGTAGGCAGGCAACTGCAATTCAATTGGACTAGCAGACTGATGATTCACAGTCAAAAAAGTTTTTATTGTAAATATTTACACTACTGTTAGAACAAATATAATTGGTGGCACTAGTTGGCAAGTGGGCCTGGCACACACGCTGGCAGGCAGGCAACTGCAATTCAATTGCACTAGCAGACTGATGATTCACAGTCAAAAAAGTTTTTATTTTAAATATTTACAATACTGTTATAACACATTTGATTGGTGGCACTAGTTGGCTAGTGCGCCTGGCACACACGCTGGCAGGCAGGCAACTGCAATTCAATTGCACTAGCAGACTGATGATTCACAGTCAAAAAAGTTTTTTTTAAAATATTTTCAAAACTGTTATAACAAATATGATTGGTGGCACTAGTTGGCAAGTGGCCCTGGCACACACGCTGGGAGGAAGGCAACTGCAATTATATTACACTAGATGACTGATGTTTCACAGTCAAAAAAGTTTTTATTTTAAATATTTACAATACTGTTATAACAAATATCATTGGTGGCACTAGTTGGCAAGTGGGCCTGGCACACACGCTGGCAGGCAGGCAACTGCAATTCAATGGCACTAGCGGACTGATGATTCACAGTCAAAAAAGTTTTAATTTAAAATATTTACAATACTGTTATAACAAATATGATTGGTGGCGCTAGTTGGCTAGTGGGCCTGGCACACACGCTGGCAGACAGGAAACTGCAATTCAATTGCACTAGCAGACTGATGATTCACAATCAAAAAAGTTTTAATTTTAAATATTAACACTACTGTAATAACAAATTTGATTGGTGGCACTAGTGTGCTAGTGGGCCTGGCACACACGCTGGCAGGCAGGAAACTGCAATTCAATTGCACTAGCAGACTGATGATTATCAGTCTAAATTTATTTTATTTTAAATATTTACAATACTGTTAGAACAAATATGATTGGTTGCATTAGTTGGCAAGTGGGCCTGCCACACACACTGGCAGGCAGGCAACTGCAATTCAATTGCACTAGCAGACTGATGATTCACTGTCAAAAAAGTTTTGATTTTAAATATTTTCAAAACTGTTATAACAAATATGATTGGTGGCATTAGTTGGCAGCAAGTGGGCCTGGCACACACACTGGCAGGCAGGCAACTTCAATTAGATTACACTAACAGACTGATCTTTCACAGTCAAAAAAATAATTTCTTTAAATATTAACACTATTGTAATAACAAATATGATTGGTGGCACTAGTTTGGCAAGTGGGCCTGGCACACACGCTGGCAGGCAGGCAACTGCAATTCAATTGCACTAGCAGACTGATGATTCACAATCAAAAAAGTTGTTATTGTAAATATTTACACTACTGTTATAACAAATATGATTGGTGGCACTAGTTGGCAAGTGGGCCTGGCACACACGCTGGCAGACAGGCAACTGCAATTAAATAACAATAGCAGACTGATGTAAAAGTTTTTTTTTAAAAAGTTACACTAATGTTACAACAGATAGGAGTGATGGGCCTGGCACTCAGGATAGAAGTAGGCACAGTATGTGCTGGCAGCCTGACACACAGGCTGGCACTAGTGGCAGGCTGGCCTGGCAACTAAAATTAAATAACACTATAAGACTGATGTAAAAGGTTTTTTTTACAAAATTTAAACTAATGTTACACCAGATAGGAGTGGTGGACTGGCACTGAGGATGGAATTAGGCACAGTATATGCTGGCAGCCTGACACACAGGCTGGCACTAATGGCACTAATGGAAGAGGACTGATGTAAAAACATTTTTTTTTTAAATTTACACTAATGTTACACCAGATATAAGTCGTGGAAAAAAGAGCTATTAATCACACTATATGATGTGGGCCTGACACACAGGCCTGATGGAAAATTAAATTAGATTACACTAGCAAAATTATTTAAAAGTGTTTTTTTTTTTTTAAACTTCGAATAATGTTAAGCAGATATGAGTGGTGGCTGGCACAGCAATTAACCACAGTATATGCTGTGTAAGCCTGACACACAGGCCTGATAGAAAATGAAATTAGATTATATTAGCAAAATGATTTAAAAGTTTTTTTGTTTAAATTTACACTAATGTTAAGCAGATATGAGTGGTGGCTGGCACAGAGCAATTAACCACAGTATATGCTATGTGAGCCTGAGACACAGGCCTGATAGAAAATGAAATTAGATTACACTAGCAAAATTATTTAAAAGTTTTTTTTTTTAAATTTACAATAATGTTAAGCAGATATGAGTGGTGGCTGGCACAGCAACTAACCACAGTATATGCTGTGTAAACCTGACACACAGGCCTGATGTTAAGCAGATATCAGTGGTGGCACTAATCACAGTATATGCTGTGAGCCTCACACACAGGCTGACAGCCAGGCAAATGCAAATACAAAAAAAAAAAAAAAAAAACGACTGAAGTTCTAGCCCTAAAAAGGGCTTTTTGGGGTGCTGTCCTTACAGCAGAGATTAGATGAGTCCTTCAGGACTGTAGTGGACACTAAATACACTAGCCTAGCTATCTATTTCCCTATAATGTCAGCAGCAGCAGCACTAAACCTCCTCTCACTAAGAAAGAAGGATCATAATGAATCTAAAATGGCTACTGCCCAGGAGCTGGGAGGGTCTGTGAGGGAGTGTCTGCTGCTGATTGGCTCAAATGTGTCTGAAGGCTGTGAGATACAGGGTCAAAGTTTCTTCAATGATGACGAATAGGGGGCGGATCGAACACTGCATATGTTCTCCGGCAAACTGTTCGCGACATCACTAATCCCAAATAGCTAGTTTGAGATCTAGGAGGGGGCGCACTTAGGACAAAAACATTAGAGGTAATCCAAAAAGGAGTCTTTCCCACTGAATGATAGATTTTGTTCACTTAAGTATATACACCATAGGACTTGCTCTCATCCCAGATTGCTCTTCTTAGATGCAAATCCATGTAAAACGATAAAAACAAAAGAAGGCTCCTTCTGGTGCAGCACATTTACACTCAATGGGATATATGTAAGAAGCAAATGTAAAACATCATATAAAAGCATAGAACAAAGACTAGATTCTTGTTAAATTTGAATTAATAGTTTTTAATTTTTGAAACTGTTTATGTACAACATCATTGAATCATGTCCTCCCCACATCGATAAATGTCAACAGCATACGCTGTCTACATTTATCATTGAACAAGCATTTTATGTGAAATGCTTATGCAATGCCGCCCCCTGCACATTCGCAGCCAATCGGCCGCTAGCAGGAGGTGGCAATCATCCCGAACCGACCTCAGGTGGCGGACGAGTTAAGGAGCAGTGGTCTTAAGACCGCTGCTTCTTAACTTAAGTTTCCCGCGAGCCTAAAGGCTCCCATTGAAACAGCAGCATACGCTGCTTCTTAAATCAGCCCCATTGAGTGTAATTGTGCTGCACCAGGACAGGAGGCGCCTTCTTTTGTTTTTATAATTTTAGATTGTGTGTTGTATATGTGTGTATATATAAGTCTATGTATGTTTGTGTGTGTGTGTGTTTGCAGCTTGTATGCAGAATGTGTGTATGTATGCATTGTATCTGTGTGTGTGCAGTATGTGTTTACAGTGTATTTGTGTGTGTTAGTGAACAGGATGTTTAACTGCATTGTTTCACTATGGTGTTTGAATGCAGCATGTATATGTAGTGAGCAGGATATGCTCATGTATTTTGTGAAAGTACTGTAACAGAATGTGCCTATGTAATATGTGCATCAGTGAGCATGGTGTACGTGTGTTAGTGAGCAGGGGGCTATCATTATGAGTAGATCTTGTAGCCAACTCAACTAATGTTGCTAAATTTATTTTGGGGTTGGGAACCAATTTGCAGATTATTGTAATTTGGAACTGGGTTGCATTGGGAAAGGCAGCTCATAACTGTACTTTATTGGAGTGAAAGGGAGAAGGGATCATATAATATAGGTACCTTTATTCATTGCTGTTAAGCCAGAGTTTTAGGCTTAAGACTTGTGTAAGGGCTTAACACCAGGTAAAGGCAGTTGTGAAAAAAACAGGACTTTCACATGGATTGTGACCTGCTGTATACAATAGTAAGAAATATAGCTGCTCCCAATATCAGCAGAAAATATTGGTGCTGCAATTAATTAATCACTCAAAAATACAATCAGCAAGATTAAGGTTGTCGTTCTGCCCCTTGAGGGTTTTGTGCATAGATTCTAAAATCTTCTTAACTCACATATGTTATTTCCTTCTCTCACAATTATTTCTTCTGACTTATTAATGACTAATACAGTATAATATACAAAAATGCCAACAAATTAGAAGCAATATTTTTTTGCATAGATAGGTCCTACTTATACCGTTTAGACCTACGCATAGGGTTACCACCTCAATCGAGTTTTGTTGGGCAGCTAGAGATGCACTTGCTGCAAGGTGTGCAGGGAAGAATATAAATAGTACATGAGTAATGTTTCTGGACAGCACTTTTCATGTTCCTCTCTGTAGACCATACAGCATTGATATCTCATAGCTGCTGGGGGGCAATAATTCCTTTGTTTACAACTGTCATGGGAGTCTTCTGCATAGATAAGCTAGGCCCAGGTAAGGGCTTGCTTTTTGAAATATTGATGTATAATTGTGGTAGAAAGCAACAATTGCAAAATTGACTTAAAATTCATATTTGCCTGTACTTTGTGTAATTGGAAAACTGTATTATTGTTCGGCATTATACAGCTCTGATAATTTGCACATAGTGCCTGGTGTTTAATGTTACTTAGCTCTTTTCTACTCAGTAACTTTTTTACTTCCATTAAATTGATATCTCTTATCTAGGATCCTCATCAGATCCTAAAATGACAGCAAAGTGCATCATCTCACGAACAGTTATTTATGTGGTGAGATTACAATTTGCTTAATGTTTCAGCTTGTCAGAATCAATAGGCTCCTCTTGATATTCTGTGAATTGGTTTCAAGATGTGGTGACAGAAAATTACAATTAGATGTATACATACATTTCTCATGTAAATCAGTTACACGAAGCTCTGACACTACTATTTAGTCTTCTCAGCTATGTCATTTGTTTTATATATGTATCCTTGTACCTCAAACATAAAGAATATAAAAACCTCCAAGATTCTCTTTGATACCAAACTGCTAGAAGTAAAATGTCCAGCATTTTTTGCATAAAAATAAATAAATAGATGTTCCGATCAGTCTAGTCACAATCAAACTTTTATGATTCAGATAGGGCATGCAATATTAAAAAACAACTTTCCCATTTACTTTTATCATTACATTTGCTTTGTTCTTTTGGTATTCTTTGTTGAAAGCTAAACATAGGTTTAAGCCCTTTGAGGGCACCTCTTATCTCATTGCATTTTGACAGTTTTTCACAGCTAGATAGTGCTACTTCATGTGTGCCATATAGATAATATTGTGCTCACTCCCGTGGAGTTATTTATGAGTTGGCTAATATGCATGTCTATCAAAAGAACTGAAATAAGGGGGGGGGGCAATCTTCTGAGGCTTAGATACAAGGTAATCACAGAGCTAAAAAAGTATATTACCATAACCATGTTGGTTATGCAAAACTCAGGAAAGGGTATATCTATCTTTTTAAGCAATACAAATTCGGAAGAAGACTATCCCTTTAAGAGAAATTAAACAGCTGGGTACAACTAAAGTATCATGGTTACTACTTATCATGTTATTGTTCTCCTCCTCTACCTTCAGCTCTCTTTAAAACCATTCTCCTATTTTAACAAATGACAGCAGATACTTGGTAAAGTTCTGCATCTTTCTACTGGGTGCCGCCATCTTGTATTGTCGCATGCTTTGATAGAAGCAGACAGTGCACTTTCACAGATCAGTAATGCTACTGGCATTTTGACAGCTGCACTTTGCACTTCAGTTTAACTCACATAATAGTGAGTGGAAGCTTTACATTTTTGCAGTTTTTATGCACAGTTTAAAAGTTATATAATAAATATAAAAAGCCCTCAAGAATAATATAGAGCAATGCAACCACTGCAGAAATATAAAGCTCACACTTTGCATTTTAAATAGAAGAGCAGAATATAGCTTGTCAAAACAAGACAAAAATGTCACTGATTTGTGAGTGTGCACCACCCCGTCACAGAATTCAAACATACTTAGGTTTCAAGATGGAGGCGCCAACTAACTGACATATATAAGGGATTAGACACAGGAGGAAAAACAATATTATTGTGAGTAGTAACTGTGCTATTGTAGTTGTACTTAACAGTTTAATGTCCATTTAGTTTTATTTCAATGCTTGTAAGATGTGTTAATGTCCACCAATTATGTGGAATGTACACATGCATGCACCTCACGTTAATTAACAGCTTTAACATAAAATGTTTTTCATATATACTTTATATGTGTGTATATGTGTGTGTATGTATTTGTGTATGTGTGTATATATGTATGCATATGTGTGTGTATTCGTGTGTGTGTGTGCATTTATGTGTGTGTATATTTATGTATGGACGTGTGCGTGTATTTGTCTGTGTGTATATGTGCGTGTGTGTAACATGTTCAAACAGTGCTCTTTCATATGCATTATAGACATGTTTAGACTTTACTGTTTTTTTAATGTAGTATCACTGTTGAACTGTAGTAATTTAAGGGTTAGGAAAGTCAAAATTATAATTGCATGATTCAGATAGAGAATGCCAATTTAATTTTTAGTCAGGTATAGCAAAGACATGAGGGCCTATTTATGGAGCTTGATGCTCCGTGTTTCTGGCGATCCTTCAGGCTCGCCGGAAACACAAGTTATGAAGCAGTGGTCAAAGACCGCTGCTCCATAACCTGTCTGCCTGCTCTGAGGCGGCGGACAGACATCACCAGAAATCAACCCGATCGAATATTATCAGGTTGATTGACACCCCCTGCTAGCAGCCGTGTCATGAGATGAAGGACACAGCATAGAAGGTACAACGCTATTTTATTGAAGAGCATATAAATATACAGCTTGTACAACACATCTAACTTGGTAACTGCGACATAGACAATCAATCCCCTAAACGTCCCCACTCATCCGGTGACGTCACTTCCCACTCTCATCACAGGCCAAATCTGCAGGGGGCGACATTGCACCATTGATAAATGCCGAGAGCGTATGCTGTCTGCATTTATCTATGTGCAGCAGACATGAGCTGCAATATCGGATCATGTCCACTCACACAATGATAATTAGGCCCCATGGTGTAGATGTAGACATTCGGTTGGAGTTAGCTGGGCATTGCAGGGTAGAAAGATGCATTTCAGGTTTTAGCCTTGTTTGTTTCCCCACCTTTTCAATGGCAAGACTTTACAGTGTTAGGCAGGTATTGAAGATTTAGTGATACTTATGTTACACAGGCATTATTTGAAGTGTTCCTACACAGAAATCATTTTAGTTTCAGTGAGCACACTGTCTGTGCTGTGTAGGAACACTTCAAATATAGCCGCCCCCCAGGGCCACTTAAAATGCCGACTTGGGGTGGTATCTGCGGGAATTTTGCTGAAGCCGTGATCCCTATTATATCCCATGGGAGACACATGGCCACTCATCAGCACTTTGTGGGTCCGCCCCTTTTATTACAATATATATCAACAGATTGATGGACTGCAAGCCTTGTGAACTCAAGGAGGCAGTTTCTCATCAGTCTGTCTATGTTTTGAATATCACAAAAGTAGTAAATGAGTACAGCACCTGTTAGTACCTTAAAGTAGGTTTTAGTTCTGTTTGATGCCCGTGGAGAAAGAGTTACTGCCACCCTCACAGCAACATAGACAACGTTGCATGTAATGTGAAAATAAAGGTTTTTTCTTTTACCTAAATTGGTGCTGTGGATACCATTTGTCTATGTTTTGAATATCTTGGCCTTTTATCTGCACTTATCTTCCTAATCTTGGATGCGAGGAATACTCAATAAGTTGAGTCAACCGTTTGTAGAGAATATTTGGGTGACATATAATTCTCTCTCTACTCCATACATGTTTCTTTTGTAATCACAAACATTTTTTGTATCAGGTGGCACACAGTTACCTTCCAGGGACATGTACTATAGTATAGTTATTTTCCTATGATATGTGCTCTAATCAAATTTCTCATAAATGTTTAAAAATAACACTTTCCTACCCCCATAATAAAAAATAAGAGAACCCTCAAACCTGACATTTTCTGCATGCACACTATACTTTCCTAGGTATTCCTTAAATTTTTTAGAATTGAGACCCAATATGAACTGACCCTAAAAGTGGAACTTTCACTGATTTTTATCTTTACATTCGGACTAAAGTTTTCAGTCTAAGGATCAAGAATGTGCAAAATGTTTATATATGTACATGTACCTTGTAATATAATCTAGAGCTTAGTTTTTGTTCCAAGGAGCTAGGACAATCCTGAGCTGAGATATTGAGATTTCTGTCAACATCTGAAAAATAAAAATGTGTCAAATGCCGTGACACAAAGATGGCTGTCGTGGATAAATTAAGTAAAATAAAACAAAAACGGTGGGTTTGCAATACCATCATATAGGGCTTCATGTACGAAGCAGCGAGAGCTGCTCCGGAGTCCTTGCGGGGCAGATTCACATATGCGAGCCTGCTTCCCGCAATGTAAGAAGCAGCAAATCATTAGATCACTGCTTCTTACACGCTACGCCACCTCTGAGGTCTCTGTGATTGAAAGCTCCTTCAGTCGCGCGATCGGTCACGCGAATGAAGGGGTGAGCATTACACACTGCGACAAACAGATCTACTGCCCGTATGTAGCAAAGGGAGGCAGACAGCTTCGCAAGTTGAGAAGCTGTCTGGACGCCTCTCAGTACATTGAGCCCATAGAGGTAATTTCTCGAAAAAATTTGGAAAATAAAAATGGTCAAGCAACTTGCTTTAAAGGGACACTGAACCCAATTCTTTTTTCATTTGTGATTCAGATAGAGCATGCAATTTTAAGCAACTTTCTAATTGACTCCTATTATCAATTTTTCTTTGTTCTCTTGCTATCTTTATTTGAAAAAGAAGGCATCTAAGCTTTTTTGTTCAGAACTCTGGACAGCACTTTTTATTGGTGGGTGAATTTATCAACCAATCAGCAAGGACAACCCAGGTTGCTCACCAAAAATGGGCCAGCATCTAAACTTACATTCTTGCATTTCAAATAAAGATACCGAGAAAATGAAGACAATTTGATAATAGGAGTAAATTAGAAAGTTGCTTAACATTTCATGCTCTATCTGAATCACGAAAGAAAATTTTTTTGGCTTCAGTGTCCCTTTGTAATTTAGCACATTTTATCGCAACTTATTATGTGTAATTTTGTTGCATGGACCTGACTGTACTTTTTACATATAACAACTAGTTAAACTAATTGTAACAGAGGATACAATCCAGTTTAGGAACAGAACCAGTTACCACAATAGTGTAATACTAAATGACTCTGCTGAGACAGAGATTATATAAATGTTAAAAAAATGTTCCATATCATTCATACATTTACATTTTATTGTTATCAACTAGGAACATGCACACAAACAGTAGCAAGGCTAAGAATTAAAAACACTTAAACTTTGTGGATTGCACAATCGCAATGAGTACTAAAAAGAATAATAATCCATAGTATTCAACAGTCCTCAGTCCGTAAAATATTAACAATAAACTAAGCCCTTACAATCCGAGGGCTGATTTAATTTTACTTATATTCCTTATAAGGACCAGAGGATGTGATACATAGTCTTAAATTAGTAGTACATAACTAATACCCACAAAAGCAAGCAAGTTAAAAAGGATGAACAGGAGAGACAGAGCTGCTCCTGACGGACCCCTGACGCGCGTTTCACGAACGCTTCCTCAGAGGAGGTGCGGGCCGCTGCTACTCAGTGTGGTATATTGCAGCTATTTGCCCACCTCCTACTAATCATTGGTCAATGCGGTAGGTGTTGTCTGCCTTTAATTGGATGGATCAACTGTCGATCAATGGATTTAGTTCAAACAACTCCCACACTAAGCGTCATAAGGTGGGTGTGTTCAGACCAGTATTCGGATCAATGTGTCATCATTGCTGTTAGCCAATCTATGGCTCGTAATGTATATTTAAACTGGATGTGTGGAAATAAGCTAATATTATTGGCAGATCATGTAAATAAGACATCGATCTTAATGCCACAACATTAATCGTATGGATATCAATACGTGAACCATCCTCGACATAAGTTGTGCACATTATATGCATCAATGAATTGTATCCTGATAAGCATGTAAGACAATAGAGGTTTTTGATATACAGACTATGATATCCATTTTTCGGGCTCCAACTTAGCGGATCACGATTTCCGTATTAAGATACTTATAGTATTAAATTTATACACAATATTAGATGCAGCCTAATACGATGAGTGATGCCTCTTCATTTTCAAAGATGCTCATATTGATCAAATTTCTATATTACTGGTATGGTCACCATGTTAAATCCGAGTCAATGCATGCTCTACTCTGTATACAATTATACCTGTGTTTTTTAGCCATCATCCCCACCGCAATGAGTATCGATGTGTCTTGAAAGTTTGTCTGCATTCAAGATAGTCATTATCTAATTGCATATAACCGATATTTGGTAATATAAACATATAAGGAATAAAGATGAGTATATATGTGAGTTGATGATCATAACAATATATAACCATGTGTCTTCTGGAAAAAATAAAATGAAGAAAAAGTGAAAATAATTGTAATTATAAAGTAAAAGTAATTTTAATTAAAAAATATGCATGGGGTATAAGTGTGAGGAGTGAATTTCAAATAATTAGATACATAAAATTCTAAGTGCTACAGTGAATAACCACTGATTTGAGTGATAGAAGCAATAAATTTACATTGAAAGTGCTGTGTGAATTATTAGGCTTCAAGTGAACATAAGAATTATTCCAAGGATGATGAATTAAACCGTAATTATGTATAAAAAAATATTATATATATATTTAAAGAAATGCAATGTAAGAAGCAGCAATCAATAGACCGCTGCTTCTTACACGCTACGCCACCTCTGAGGTCTCTGTGATTGACAGCTCCTTCAGTCGCGCGATCGGTCATGCGAATGAAGGGGTGAGCATTACACACTGCGACAAACAGATCTACTGCCCGTATGTAGCAAAGGGAGGCAGACAGCTTTGCAAGTTGAGAAGCTGTCTGCAAGCCTCTTAGTACATTGAATCCATAGAGGTAATTTCTCGAAAAAATTTGGAAAATAAAAATGGTCAAGCAACTAGCTTTAAAGGGACAATGAACCCAATTTTTTTCTTTTGTGATTCAGATAGAGTATGCAATTTTAAGCAACTTTCTAATTGACTCCTATTATCAATTTTCTTTGTTCTCTTGCTATCTTTATTTGAAAAAGAAGGCATCTAAGCTTTTTTTTCCAGAACTCTGGACAGCACTTTTTTATTGGTGGATGAATTTATCAACCAATCAGCAAGGACAACCCAGGTTGCTCACCAGAAATGGGCCAGCATCTAAACTTACATTCTTGCATTTCAAATAAAGATACCAAGAAAATGAAGACAATTTGATAATAGGAGTAAATTAGGAAGTTGCTTAACATTTCATGCTCTATCTGAATCACGAAAGAAAAATTTTTCGGGTTCAGTGTCCCTTTGTAATTCAGCACATTTTATCGCAACATATTATGTGTAATTTTGTAGCATGGACCTGACTGTACTTTTTACATATTAATATTTTAAAGTTGCCCTGTTGACTGCTTTTTGAACAAAAATATTCTACGTTAATCATTATTTGCTCATTACAGCACATTAAAGCAGAATGTAGCTCAATTGAATAAATCATTAAGGTAGGTGAAACAATATTTGTCATGAGCTACTTCCGGGGAATCCATTAGAGCAAGAACTTATATACAGCTGTCCTTAATTATCACTGTCATTATGCATAGCTGGCAGATTGCACATACTAGTAGTGATGTCGTGAACCTAAAAATTTGGGTTCGCAAACGGAGAACTCGAACGTCCGCAAAAGTTCGCGGACGGCGAACCGGGCAAACCGCCATAGACTTCAATAGGCAGGCGAATTTTAAAACCCACAGGGACTCTTTCTGGCCACAATAGTGATGGAAAAGTTGTTTCAAGGGCACTAACACCTGGACTGTGGCATGCCGGAGGGGGATCCATGGCAAAACTCCCATGGAAAATTACATAGTTGATGCAGAGTCTGGTTTTAATCCATAAAGGGCATAAATCACCTAACATTCCTAAATTGTTTGGAATAACATGCTTTACAACATCATCAAATGTACACTTACACTACTATTAAACAAGATATGAGTGGTGGCACTGGGCAAGTGGGCACAGTATACGCTGTGAGCCTGACACAAAAAAGCAGACTGATGTTTAACAGTCCAAAAAGTTTTTTTTTTTAAATGTACACTTACACTACTATTAAACAAGATATGAGTGGTGGCACTGGGCAAGTGGGCACAGTATACGCTGTGAGCCAGACACAAAAAAGCAGACTGATGTTTAACAGTCCAAAAAGTTTTTTTTTTTTTAAATGTACACTTACACTACTATTAAACAAGATATGAGTGGTGGCACTGGGCAAGTGGGCACAGTATACGCTGTGAGCCTAACACACACGCTGGAAGGCAGGCAGGCAACTTCAATTAGATTACACAAGCAGACTGATGTTTCACAGTCAAAAATGTTTTTTTTTTTAAATTTACACTACTGTTACACCAGATATGAGTGGTGGCACTGGGCAAGTGGGCACAGAATACGCTGTAAGCCTGGCATACACGCTGGCAGGCAGGCAACTGCAATTAGATTACACAAGCAGACTGATGTTTCATAGTCAAAAAAGTTTTTTTTTTTTAATTTACACTACTGTTACACCAGATATGAGTGGTGGCACTGGGCAAGTGGGCACAGTATACGCTGTGAGCCTGGCACACACGCTGGCAGGCAGGCAACTGCAATTAGATTACACAAGCAGACTGATGTTTCACAGTCAAAAAAGTTTTTTTTTTTTTAAATTTACACTACTGTTACACCAGATATGAGTGGTGGCACTGGGCAAGTGGGCACAGTATACGCTGTGAGCCTGACACACACGCTGGCAGGCAGGCAATTGCAATTAGATTACACAAGCAGACTGATGTTTCACAGTCAAAAAAGTTTTTTTTTTTAAATTTAAACTACTGTTACACCAGATATGAGTGGTGGCACTTGGCAAGTGGGCACAGTATACGCTGTGAGCCTGCCACACACGCTGGCAGGCAGGCAACTGCAATTAGATTACACAGGAAAAAAAAAAAAAAGCAGACTGACGTTCTAGCCCTAAAAAGGGCTTTTTGGGGTGCTGTACTTACAGCAAAGATCAGATGAGTCCTTCAGGACTGTAGTGGACACTGAATACACTAACCTAGCTATCAATTTCCCTATTCAATGAGCAGCAGCTACACTGTCCCTCCTCTCACTAAGAAAGCAGCTTCCAAATGAATCTAAAATGGATGCTGTCCAGGAGGTAGGAGGGTCTGGGAGGGAGTGTCTGCTGCTGATTGGCTGGAATGTGCCTGCTGACTGTGAGGTACAGGGTCAAAGTATTACTCAATGATGACGAACAGGGGGCGGATCGAATATCGCATATGTTCGCCCGCCGCGGCGAACGCGAACATGCTATGTTCGCCGGGAACTATTCGCCGGCGAACAATTCGCGACATCACTACATACTAGCAGTTAATTCAGGCTAATAATATTCAATGTAACACATTTCCTCCTTACTGCAAAGCCACATCTGATATTATAAAAAGAAAAATCTGTAAATTAATAACTATACATTTACAAAGAACATACTTAGAGAAAATCATTTTAGAACTTCCCACATCATTCAATCAGCAGCTTTATTAAAGCTCCACATAGGCACAACATCAAGATTATGTCCATTTATCTTATCCCACATACACAGACTTTTCACTAAAAAAGCCTTTCTTTTTTTATTGTCTGTGTTTATATTTCACATTTTTCCTTATGAGGATTTTGGATCTCATTATCACATGTCCAGGTCTCCTTGTATATCCCTGAACAATCACCCCATTCTTCATTAGGTTAGACTTTGCATTAAAATGTATAGTACATAGCAATCACTCTCCTATATGGAGTAACTGATATATCGTTGAGGCTATAGCTAACACTCAGCTAGATTCTGAGTTGTCCGTTCGCCTTTTAATGCTGAAAAAATGGTAATTTCAGCGTTAAAACAGCAACCCAGCCATTACAAGTCTTGTTGGTATAGTTGTACCACAAGCCTTTTAGCCTGTAAAGCAACGTTAGTCCTCCACTCATAAAAATTACGTTTTTTTCATGGGACTTCCATAGCGCTGCCATTACAAGTTTTGCTGTGATGCTAATAAGCTTGCGTAACACCCTCATAACTAAACTGTTACAAAGTGCAATAACACCCATAAACTACCTATCAAACCCTAAACCGAGGCCCTCCTGCATCGCAAACACTATTTAAATATTATTAACCCCTAATCTGCCGTCTAACCACATCGCCCCCCGCTATACTAAAGTTATTAACCCCTATTCCGCCCTCCCCGCCACCGCCACCACTATAATTACCTATTAACGCCTAAACCACAAGCCCCCCACATCAAAATATACTAAATTAAACTATTAACCCCTAAAATAAAAGCCCCCCAAATCACAATAAACTAAATTAAAATAGTAACCCCTAAACCTAAGGCCCCCCTAACTTTATATTAAAATTACAATTTCCCTATCTTAAATTAAATTAAAACTTACCTGTCAAATTAAAAAAACTAAGTTTAAACTAGCAATTAAACTAATATAACTATTAAACTAAAATTAAACTAACTACCAATTAAAGAAAACTAAGATACACATTAAAAAAATCCTAACTCTACTATAAAACTTACAAAGTATCTAATTACAAAAAATAAAATATACTAAATTACAAAAATAAAAAACACTAAATTACGAAAAATAACAAACAAAATTATCAAAAATAAAAAAAGATTACACCTAATCTAATAGCCCTATAAAAATAAAAAAGCCCACCCAAAATAAAAATAAAAACCTAGCCTACAATACACTACCAATAGCGCTTAAAAGGTCCTTTTGTGGGGCATTGCCCAAAGATTTCAGCTCTTTTGCCTGTAAAAAAAAAAACACAAAGACCCCCCCAACAGTGAAACCCATCACCCAACCAACCCCACAAAATAATAAACCTAATTCTAACAAAAACCTAAACTACCCATTGCCCTGAAAAGGGCATTTGTATGGGCATTGCTCTTAAAAGGGTATTCAGCTCTTTTGCTTGCCCTGAAAAGGGCATTCAGCTCTTTTAAGAAAAGCCCAAACCCTAAACTAAAAAAAAAAAACACCCAAAAAAGTTTAAAAAATCCACTATCACTAACCCCCGAAGATCCACTTACAGTTCCTGAAGTACGGACATCCAGGCAGCGAGAGGTCTTCATCCATCAAGACGGTGTCTTCTATCTTCATCCAGGTGGAATCTTCTATCTTCATCCTGGCGGCGTCTTCTATTTTCATCCCAGCGGTGCGGAGCAGGTCCATCCTGAAGACATCTGACATGGAGTATTCTATTCATACGGTCGCTGCCGTATACTGAATCTTCAAGGCAAGGAGCCTTTTCAAAATGGTGTCCTTTGCATTCCTATTGCTGATTTGATTTTGGAAAATCAAATCAACCAATAGCATGAGAGCTAGTAAAATCCTATTGGCTGTTAAAAACAGCCAATAGGATGAGAGCTCCTGAAATTCTATTGGCTAATTTGAACAGCCAATAGAATTTCAAAAGCTCTCATCCTATTGGCTGTATTGAACAGCCAATAGGATTTCACTAGCTATCATCCTATTTTTCCAAAATCAAATCAGCCAATAGGAATGCAAGTGATGCCATTTTAACATTGAAAAAATGGTCATTTCAGAGTTAAAACAGCAACGCAGCCATTACAAGTCTGGTCAGTATAGCTGTACCGCAAGCCTTTTAGCCTGTAACGCAATGTCAGTCCCGCACTTGTAAAAATGACGTTTTTTTCATGGGACTTCCATAGCGCTGCTATTACAAGTTTTGCGGTGAGGCTAAAAAGCTTGTGTTACACCCTATAACGACAAGATCCATACCGCCATCTGAGAGCAGTAGTTATTAGTTTTACACTACAAAAATGTTGCATAAAACTCATAACTAAACTGTTACAAAGTACACTAACACCCATAAACTACCTATTAACCCCTAAACCGAGGCCCACCCACATCGCAAACCCTATTTAAATATTATTAACCCCTAATCTGGCGTCCGCCCACATCGCCCCACTATACTAAAGTTATTAACCCCTATTCCGCGCTACCCGACACTGCCGCCACTATAATAAACCTATCAAGCCCCCACAACAAAATATGCTAAATTAAAGAATTAACCCCTAAACCGAAAGCCCCCTTCATAGCAATAAACTAATTTAAACTAGTTACCCCTACACCTAACGTTCCCCTAACTTTATATTACAATTAAAATTTCCCTATCTTAAATTAAATTAAAACTTGCCTGTCAAATTAAAAAAAACTAAGTTTAAACTAACAATTAAACTAATATAACTATTAAACTAAAATTAAACTAACTATAAATGAAAGAAAACTAAAATACACGTTAAAAAATCCTAAGACTACTATACAAATTACAAAGTATCTAATAACAAAAAATAAAAAATACAAAATTATGAAAAATAACAAACAAAATTAGCAAAAATAAAAAAGAATTACTCCTAATCTAATAGCCCTATAAAAATAAAAAAGCCCACCCAAAATACAAAAAACCCTAGCCTACAATAAATTACCAATAGCCCTTTAAAGGGCCTTTTGTGGTGCATTGCCCCAAAGACTTTTACCTGTAAAAAAAACACAAAGACCCCCCAACAGTAAAACCCACCACCCAACCAACCCCCAAAATAATAAACCTAACTCTAACAAAAACCTAAGCTATCCATTGCCCTGAAATGGACATTTGTATGGGCATTGCCCTTAAAAGGGCATTAAGCTCTTTTGATTGCCCTGAAAAGGGCATTCAGCTCTTTAAAGAAAAGCTCAAACCTTAAACTAAAAAAAACCCACCCAAAAAAAGTTTAAAATGTCCTAACACCCCCGAAGATCCACTTACAGTTCCTGATGTCCGAACAGCAATTAGAATTTCAAAAGCTCTCATCCAGTCAATACTGGACTCTCATCCTATTAGTCGATTTGATTTTCCAAAATCAAATCAGCCAATAGGAATGCAAGGGATGCCATTTTTAAAATGCTCCCTTGCATTGAAGATTCAGTATATGGCGGCGACCGTATGAAGAGGATGCTCCGCGCCGGATGTCTTCAGGATGGACCCGCTCCACACCACCGGGATGAAGATAGAAGATGCTGCCGAGCTAAAGATAGAAGATTCCGCCTAGATGAAGATAGAAGATGCCGCCTGGATGGATGAAGACCTCACCACAAGGATGAAGACCTCTCGCCGCCTTGATGTCCGTACTTCAGGAACTGTAAGTTGATCTTCGGGGGTTAGTGTTAGGATGTTAGTGTTAGGATTTTTTAAACTTTTTTGGGTGTTTTTCTTTTTAGTTTAGAGTTTGGACTTTTCTTAAAAGAGCTGAATGCCCTTTTCAGGGCAAGCAAAATAGCTGAATGCCCTTTTAAGGGCAATGCCCATACAAATGCCCTTTTCAGGGCAATGGGTAGCTTAGGTTTTTGTTAGAATTAGGTTTTTTATTTTGGGGGGTTGGTTGGGTGGTGGGTTTTACTGTTGGGGGGTCTTTGTGTGTTTTTACAGGTAAAAGAGCTGATTTCTTTGGGGCAATGACCTATAAAAGGCCATTTTAAGCGCTAGTGGTAGTTTATTGTAGGCTAGGGTTTTTTTTTATTTTGGATGGGCTTTTTTTATAGGGCTATTAGATTAGGTGTCATTCTTTTTTATTTTTGATAATTTCATTTGTTACTTTTTGTAATTTAGTCTTTTTTATTTTTTGTAATTAGATACTTTGTCATTTTTATAGTAGTGTTAGGATTTCTTTAATAGATAGTAACATAGTAGATGAGGTTAAAAAAAGACCTAAGTCCATCAAGTTCAACCTATAAAAATCTAAAATATATACAAAAAGCTCCAGTTAAGCTTAAATAATCCCACTAAAAGGTGACCCATTTAATACTAGCAATCATATCCATGAAATTTGTTTATAGACAGAGATGTATCTAAATAATTTTTAAATGTATCTAGGGTATTGGCATTTACTACATCCTTTGGTAATGAGTTCCAAAATGTTATTGCTCTTACAGTGAAAAAATGTTTCCATTGCAGGAGATTAAATCTCCTTTCCTCCAACCTTAAATTGTGACCTCTGGTCACAAACAATTCTCTTGGAATAAACAGCGCTTCTGCCATCTCTTGAATATATTTATATAAAGTAATCATGTCACCTCTTAAGCACCTTTTTTCTAAAGAAAACAGACCCAGTTTGCCTAGCCTCTCCTCATAGATTAAATTCTCCAATCCCCTTATTAGCTTTGTGGCCCTGAACTTTTTCTAGTTCTGTGTGTTTAATTTTTCTTTAATTGGTAGTTAGTTTAATTTTAGTTTAATTGTTAATTTAAACTGAGTTTTTTAATTTGACAGGTAAGTTTTAATTTAATTTAAGATAGGGAAATTGTAATTTTAATATAAAGTTAGGGGGCGTTAGGTTTAGGGGTTACTAGTTTAATTTAGTTTAAATTAGTTTATTGAGATGTTGGGGGCTTTTGGTTTAGGGGTTAATAGTTTTATTTAGTATATTTCGTTGTGGGGACTTGCGGTTTAGGGGTTAATAGGTTTATTATAGTCTGCTGTTTGAGTGCAGCTGCCAAGGGCATATGAATGTATGTTCCTTATGACCCATGCACTGGGCTTTATTTTAAAGAGAGGATTCTTGGCTTTTAAACAAGGGGTCTCTATACATTTTTGACGGCATGTTAGTTTACTGTTAGTTCTTTAGATTTTATTGAAAACAGCCAGCTAAAAACTGGACTGTCATGTTGGCTACTGGACATCTGGAAACCCTACCAACATGGCCAGTATTTTTAAGGTTCAGGTCAATGTTGAAAATAAAGATTGAATATTGAAATAAAGATGCTGAACTACCAATAGCCCGTAAAGGGGCTTTTTGTAGGACATTGCCTTAAGTTTAACAGCTCTTTTGCAGTTACAAAAAATTCTAAGTCCCCACTAACAGTAAAACCCACAAACCCACCAACCACCCCCCAAAATAAATAAACCAAACACTAAAAAACCTAAACTATCTATTGAATTGAAAAAGGCATTTGTATGTGCATAGCCCTTAAAGGGACAGTATAGACTCATTTTCATATAACTGCATGTAATAGACACTACTATAAAGAATAAGATGCACAGATACTGATATAAATATCCAGTATAAAACTGTTTAAAAACTTACTTAGAAGCTGTCAGTTTTGCTCTGTTGAAAAGGTAGTTGGAAAGCCCACTGCAAGTGGCAAATAAGACACTCCCCCCTCCCCCTTCTTTTGCATATGAAAAGACCCTTTAGACAAACAGGAGCAAGCTGGAGAAGGTAGCTGACGGTATTCACATAAAACTTTGGGGCTTGGTTAGGAGTCTGAAAATCAGATCAATGTTATTTAAAAATAAGCAAAACTATACATTTATTTTTTTTAAAAACTTTATGGGCTATATAAATAGATCTACAAAACATTTATGCAAAGAAAAAATGAGTGTATAATGTCCTTTTATAAGGGCATTCAGCTCTTTTGCTGCCCATCCCTAGGGCTCCATGTACTAAGCAGTCAGCGAGCTACCCGCACATTTTTTTGCGTCAAAACTCGCACACTAATATGTACAAAGCCATCAACTATGTTCAAACCCGCATATTTAAAATTGCGAACGTACTTATCCGCCAAACCTTGCTACCTCTCCATTTTTCACTGTAAATAGACAGATTTGACCACAAACTCGCCATAAACTAATGTACTAAAAAATCTATTCATCGCTCGCTACATTTTCCGCTCCCACCTCGTTATTTTTGCCTCGCCACCTCTCGTCTCGGTGGCGGGCAAGGTACAAAACAATAGGAAAGTCAATGTAGACACCAGTCTAGACATATATAAAAGGCAGTATTATCAGCATTGTACTTACATTGTTGATTTCAGCAGCTATGGAGACACTTCTATATTTGTTTCTTTTCTGTGTAATGCAAATCTAGTCTAGAAGACAGAATACTGGAAATGTCACTAATCGATTGGTTAGAAGAAGGAGAGTTTGTGTCCCCCGTGTATTCCTTCCAAGGGTTGGTTTGCACAGCCTTTCTGAATGAGAGATAATACAAAGATTCCGGCTTGATCGTGAATCCATATTACACCTGTATCGAAAGATCGAAGATTATTTGGAGCCAATGATGGCTCATTCACAAGCTATTCCGGGACTATTGAAACTATTAGCTGCATTGCATTTTATGGCAACAGGCTCCTTTCAGGCAGTTTCTAGCGTCATTATTGGAATGAGTCAATCAGTTTTTTCACGTCACTTATCAAAAGTCATAGAGGTTATGATGATTATTTTTCCTTGATATGTTTGTTTGCCATCTACCCCAGAAGAATGGCAATTCATAAAGTCAAATTTCTATAGGATGGTGGAGATGCCCAATGTCCTAGGGGCCATAGACTGTACCCATGTTGCAGTAAGACCACTTCAAGCTTGTGAGGAGATCTATAGGAATAGAAAACATTTCCATTCCTTGAATGTTCAGATGGTCTGTGACCCCAACATGAGGATAATCAGTGTCCGTTCAAACTACCCAGGCTCATGTCATGATTCTTACATCTTAAGGCAGACTGGCTTATACCGAAAGTTCGAGGATGGAGATATGTCCGAAGGATGGCTTTTAGGTAAACATAACTGGCGTCTAATTTGTCTTTTTTAATTTCCATGTACATAAATTGCGCCAAATTTGTCCACTGTAATTAAACTGTAATGTGTTGTATATTTTTAATTTGTATCGTATTAGTTATCAATCTTTATTATTATTTTTATATTAATATTTATATTTTTTATGTCCTATTAGGAGATGGAGGGTACTTGTGTACAGAATGGCTGTTGACTCCCTGTAACAACCCACAAACCAGAAATCAAGTACGTTTCAATGAAGCACATCAATCTACCAGGGGGATAATTGAGAGGACGGACTGACTGAGACATATCCCTGTTATCTACACCCTCTGGCAATAATGGTTGCGCATCACTCATTTCTTCCAACTGATGTGTAAATAAGTCCTCTGACAGATCAAGTGAAGCGGCTGTGGTGCTAGTGTTGGTGGTGGCGGCAGGCGGGTGAGTGGTAACTTGAGAGGTGCCCGAAGCTAAGCTGGAGGAGGATGGTGCGTCAAGGTTCCGAGCGGAAGCTGTAGAAGATTGGGTGTCCTGTGTTAGCCAGTCAACTATGTCCTCAGAACTTTTCAAGTTCAGGGTACGTGGCCTCTGAACACTGGGCATTATTCTAGGGCCAAAGGGAATCACAGCACCACGACGGCCCCTGCAGGGTGGCCTGCCTCTGCCTGTCCTTTGTTTTCTCTATAAGTGGTACTATGCGTGCAAGCTACTGTGACAACATATATGAGTGGCACTGTGCACTGGCAGAAGTTTGCAGAGTAGACGCTGTAGGCCTGATTGCTATTCAATCTATTACAGTCAAAATTGTATTTTTTTTTAAATGTACACTACTGTTACACCAGATATGAGTTGCACTGGTGTGACACTGTGCCCTGGCAGGCCCTGAAACGCACACGCGTGAAGGAAACTGACTGCTATTATTTCACAGTCAAATTTAATTTTTTTTTTAAATGTACACTACTGTTACACCAGATATGAGTTGCACTGGTGTGACACTGTGCCCTGGCAGGCCCTGAAACGCACAAGTGTGAAGGAAACTGACTGCTATTATTTCACAGTCAAATTTCTATTTTTTTTTTTTAATGTAAACTACTGTTACACCAGATATGAGTTGCACTGGTGTGACACTGTGCCCTGGCAGGCCCTGAAACGCACACGTGTGAAGGAAACTGACTGCTATTATTTCACAGTCAAATTTCTAGTTTTTTTTTTTAATGTACACTACTGTTACACCAGATATGAGTTGCACTGGTGTGACACTGTGCCCTGGCAGGCCCTGAAACGCACACGCATGAAGGAAACTGACTTTTATTATTTCACAGTTAAATTTCTAGTTTTTTTTTAATGTACACTACTGTTACACAAGATATGAGTTGCACTGGTGTGACACTGTGCCCTGGCAGGCCCTGAAACGCACACGCGTGAAGGAAACTGACTGCTATTATTTCACAGTCAAATTTAATTTTTTTTTTAAATGTACACTACTGTTACACCAGATATGAGTTGCACTGGTGTGACACTGTGCCCTGGCAGGCCCTGAAACGCACAAGTGTGAAGGAAACTGACTGCTATTATTTCACAGTCAAATTTCTATTTTTTTTTTTAATGTAAACTACTGTTACACCAGATATGAGTTGCACTGGTGTGACACTGTGCCCTGGCAGGCCCTGAAACGCACACGTGTGAAGGAAACTGACTGCTATTATTTCACAGTCAAATTTCTAGTTTTTTTTTTTAATGTACACTACTGTTACACCAGATATGAGTTGCACTGGTGTGACACTGTGCCCTGGCAGGCCCTGAAACGCACACATGTGAAGGAAACTGACTGCTATTATTTCACAGTCAAATTTCTAGTTTTTTTTTTAATGTACAATACTGTTACACCAGATATGAGTTGCACTGGTGTGACACTGTGCCCTGGCAGGCCCTGAAACGCACACGCATGAAGGAAACTGACTTTTATTATTTCACAGTTAAATTTCTAGTTTTTTTTTAATGTACACTACTGTTACACCAGATATGAGTTGCACTGGTGTGACACTGTGCCCTGGCAGGCCCTGAAACGCACACGTGTGAAGGAAACTGACTGCTATTATTTCACAGTCAAATTTCTAGTTTTTTTTTAAACCCTTAAAAATACAGTTAACGCCTGAGGACGTATGGCATACGTCCTCGGTTTGGAAAGCAGCTAGAAGTGATCCTGATCGCTTCCAGCTGCTTTCCGGTTATTGCAGGATGCCTCGATATTGAAGCATCCTGCAATAACAAATTTTACCCCTCCGGTGCTGAGAGCCACTCTGTGGCCCTCTTTGCACCGGGCATCGATGGTCGCATTCGTTGGTGGGTGGGAGCTGAAGTGGGAGGCGGGTGGGCTGCCATCGATGCGGTCCTTGTCAGAGAGGGGGCGGGATCGGGGGCAGGATCGCCGGTGGCGCGCGCATGTGCACGGGAGGAGGCGGACGGGCGCGTGCACGGGGAGGGAGCGGGTGGGAACCGCTACACTACAGAAAAAAATGTTTTTATAAGTGGGAGAAAGGGGTGCAAAATATTTAGTACTTGGAAATCTAAGTGATCTGGGAGCAGGTGGGGGATTGGTCTTGGGGGGAAGCTACTCTACAGAAAAATGAAATAAAAAAATAAAACATTTTATTTGCAAACTGGGTACTGGCAGTCAGCCAGTACCCAATATCGCCCCCAATAAGGCAGAGGGGGAGGGTTAGGAAGCTGTTTTTTTTTGGGGGGGGTCAGGGAGGTTGGGGGCTAAGGGGGGGGATCCTACACAACAGCATATGTAAATATGCTAAAAAATATATATATATATATATATATATATATAAAAAAGATACCTTTTATTTTAGTACTGGCAGACTTTCTGCCAGTACTTAAGATGGCGGGGACAATTGAGGGGTGGGGGAGGGAAGAGAGCTCTTTGGGAGGGATCAGGGGGTCTGATGTGTCAGGTGGGAAGCTGATCTCTACACTAAAGCTAAAATTAACCCTGCAAGATCCCTACAAGCTACCTAATTAACCCCTTCACTGCAGGGCATAATTCATGTGTTGTGCGCAGTTGCATTTAGTGGCCTTCTAACTACCAAAAAGCAACGCCAAAGCCATATATGTCTCCTGTTTGTAAATAATTTCAGTGAGAAACCTAAAGTTTGTGAAAAAGTTGACTATTTTTTTTAATTTGATCGCATTTGGCGGTGAAATGGTGGCATGAAATATACCAAAATTGGCCTAGATCAATACTTTGGGTTGTCTACTACACTACACTAAAGCTAAAATTAACCCTACAAGCTCCCTAATTAACCCCTTCACTGCTGAGCATAATACACGTGTGGTGCGCAGCGGAATTTAGCGGCCTTCTAATTACCAAAAAGCAATGCCAAAGCCATATATGTTTGCTATTTCTGAAAAAAGGGGATCCTAGAGAAGCATTTACAACCATTTGTGCCATAATTGCCAAAATGTTTGTAAATGATTTCAGTGAGAAACCTAAAATTTGGAAAAATATACCAAGATGGGCCTAGATCAATACTTTGGGTTGTCTACTACACTACACTAAAGCTAAAATTACCCCAAAAAGCTCCCTACATGCTCCCTAATTAAAACCTTCACTGCTGGACATAATACACGTGTGGTGCGCAGTGGCATTTAGCGGCCTTCTAATTATCAAAAAGCAACGTCAAAGCCATATATATCTGCTATTTCTGAACAATGGGGATCCCAGAGAAACCTAAAGTTTGTGAAAAAATTTGTGAAAAAGTGAACAATTTTTTTTATTTGATCGCATTTGGTGGTGAAATGGTGGCATGAAATATACCAAAATGGGCCTAGATCAATACTTTGAGATGTGTTCTGGTTGTAGATGAGTAACAGATTTTGGGGGTCAAAGTTAGAAAAAGTGTGTTTTTTTTTCCATTTTTCTTCATATTTTATAATTTTTTTATAGTAAATAATAGGATATGAAGAAAATAATGGTATCTTTAGAAAATCCATTTAATGGCGAGAAAAAAGGTATATAATATGTGTGGGTACAGTAAAAGAGTAAGAGGAAAATTACAGCTAAACACAAACACAGCAGAAATGTAAAAATAGCCCTGGTCCCAAACGGACAGAAAATGGAAAAGTGCTGTGGTCATTAAGGGGTTAATTTACACTACTGTTACACCAGATATGAGTTGCACTGGTGTGACACTGTGCCCTGGCAGGCACTGAAAAGCACACGTGTGAAGGAAACTGACTGCTATTATTTCACAGTCAAAAAAGTGTTTTTTTTTTAAATGTACACTATTGTTACACCAGATATGAGTTGCACTGGTGTGACACTGTGCCCTGGCAGGCCCTGAAACGCACACGTGTGAAGGAAACTGACTGCTATTATTTCACAGTCAAAAAAGTGTTTTTTTTTTTTTAAATGTACACTACTGTTACACCAGATATGAGTGGTGGCACTGGGACTGATGTTCTAGCCCTAAAAAGGGCTTTTTGGGGTGCTGTCCTTACAGCAGAGATCAGATGAGTCCTTCAGGACTATAGTGGACACTGAATACACTAGCCTAGCTATCGATTTCCCTATTAAATCAGCAGCAGCTACACTGTCCCTCCTCTCACTAAGAATGCAGCTTCCGAATGAACCTAAAATGGATGCTGTCCAGGAGGTGGGAGTGTCTGGGAGGGAGGGTCTGCTGCTGATTGGCTGGAATGTGTCTGCTGACTGTGAGGTACAGGGTCAAAGTTTACTCAATGATGATGAATAGGGGGCGGACCGAACATCGCATATGTTCACCCTTCGCGGCGAACGCGAACATTCTATGTTCGTCGGGAACTATTCGCCAGTGAACTATTCGCGACATCACTATTGACAATATATTGTCTTTGTGACATCACATTACTGTCTATAGCTTCTATAACTTTTACATAATGTCATTTGTTTAATTTAATTTAATCCCTCAATAGCTGGTGTTAATCCATTTTACTATCTCATTGAATTGTAGACTTACAAAGCGATAGTCTATTCAAAAGTAAAAGTTTCTGGTTTCAGATTGGATTTGTAATTTAAAACAACTTTTCTAAAGACTTAAACACGTTAATTTTCTTTGTTTTATTGTAATCTAAAGTTTTAACAGCTCCTAGGTAGGGCCGTATTCAAATTCAAAAATCCTTGAGGGCTTAATCTTATCACTTATTATTTTTATTAACTTAGCTTTCCCTTCAATAGTTTTTGAAGTTCTGGTGGCTCATATAGATCAAACATTGTCATTGTACATATATATTTATGTAACATTAATCCAATTAGCTTTTTGAAGGAAGCAAATAGTGACAATAGTTGTGCTAGAAATTGAAAATAAAGAAAGCCAAAACATTTGTCAACAAATAATGCAATAAAAATTGTTTTATTACAAACTTAAGAATAGTAAAAAAATATATATTTTTAGTTTTTAAAAACGTACTGTAACCAAAAATAAATTATTATATATATATATAAAAACACTGAAATAGTTACTAATCAAAATTTTATTTTTGAGTAACTTTAAACATAGAAACAATTTATATAAAAATGATAATTTACTCCTATTAACAATCGGCTAGATTACAAGTTTCGTGTTATGAGCGGCTCGTGCTAACTTGCAAGTTATTTCCACCGCTCAACTCCCTATAGTGCTGATATTACAAGTTTGCAAAAACCCGGCATTATCAGGTAATATCGCAGCGTTGAGCTCCATTGAGCTCCATACTGCACCCAAATACCAGCGCTGCTTTGAGCTGGTTTTATGTGCTTGTGCACAATTTTCCCATAGACATCAATGGGGAGAGCTGGCTATAAAAAAGCCTAACACTTGCAATAAAGGAGCGTAAAGTTCCGTAATGCAGCCCCATTGATTCCTATGGGGAAAGAAAAGTCATGTTTATACCTAACACCCTAACATAAACCCTGAGTCTAAACACCCCTAATTTGCCTCCCCCGACATCGCCGCTACCTACATTATACTTATTAATCCCTAATCTGTCACCCCCAATGTCGCCGCCACCTACCTACACTTATTAACCCCTAATCTTCCACCCCCAATATCGCCGCCACCTACCTACATTTATTAATCCCTAATCTGCCCCCCCAATGTTCTCGCTACCTACATTACACTTATTAACCCCAAATCTTCCGCCCCTAAAGTCGCCACCACTATACTAAAGTTATTAACCCCTAAACCCAACCCTAAGTCTAACCCTAACACCACTAACTTTAACATAATTAAAATAAATATAAATAAAAATTACAATTAATACCTAAATAATTCCTATTTAAAACTAAATACTTACCTATAAAATAAAACCTAAGATAGCTACAATATAACTAATAGTTACAATAAATAAAGTTAAAATAAATACAAAATTGGGGGGGGCGGAGTTTGGCCGCAGCTAAGATGGCTGCATAAATCCAGAACTCCAGAATAGCAGGCACTTTCAAAGTATATAATTTAAGCAGCAGTGTCTCTAAACGCCTATATTGTTGAGGAGGTGATTGCTTGACTACCCAGGGACAAATTGAGGCTGCAGTTTGGCTATCCACTTTTGTGGAACACTGAGGAGCGGAACAAATGGAGGCCCGACATCACGAACACACCCGGTGAGCACGTCGCAACCCCACGAGGTATGATCCCTGCGGCATCAGCATAAATAACTGCCGTGCTCACTAGTTAACAGGTCGTCTTAATCGTAAGTCCTGCAACTTGCATAACTTTTGCCACGGATCACTTTTATGGCGATATAGCAAAGGACACATAATGGCACCGCTCAGGCACACGCAGCAAAGTTTTTTTTTTCTCTCTACTATATAAATAAAGAGCGGGCTGTCAAATATCGCATAGTGGAGTCTGACTTACAGGACTTAACCTCATCTCCCCTCCCAGAGAGATTTAATTTACAGGGATCCCTATACCACTTCAGATAATCCCATTTCATAGGAGTGCTGAGAAGGGACTGTATTAAAAGAAAATAAAGGGGAAGGAGAGCAGAGTGAGGAAAGAGGTCATTTTTCTTTCTTGTCTTTTTATTAACATAGCTCGCTCTGACACAGTGTTAAAACCTGACCCTCCTCTTGTAACTTACTATTTACCCTGTTCTGAATACTGAATTGTGACATATAAATAAGATCATTATGGCCGCAAAGAAAAATACCAAGCCCAATAAGCAGCTGAAAACAATAGGGAGAGAACATACAATGAGCTCTTTTTTTTCTACACCAGACAATAAGAGGCAATCTCTATCAAAATCAATAAGAGAGCCTTCGTCACCTGTTTCCCCTGTGGATGATGAAAACTCCCAAGATCAAGATATCTCTACACAAATACCCCTCTCCTTGCTCTCTTCTCTGCCGTCCAAACAGGATATAGCGGACATCGTGAGGACATGTATGAGAGAAGAAATGGCAGAAATTAAACAAGACATTCATACCCTGGGCTTTAGGGTTGAGGCCATAGAAGATCAATCAGATATTGTTAAGGAGGAGATTGCTGTTATACAAGACCAAATGTCCTCTCAGGCATCTATTATTGAAGATCTCAATGACAAGCTCGAAGACCTCGAGAATAGAGGTCGGCGGAAGAACCTCCGCATTAGAGGCATTCCCGAATCAGTCCTCCCTAAAGATTTTTATACCTACTTTGGATCTCTGTTTGCTCACTTGAAGGGATCACAGCAGGCGGTAGACATACAATGGGTCAGGGCCCACAGGGCATTGAGACCAAAGCCTCCAGATACTGCACCCCCCAGGGACGTTATAATGAAAGTTAAAAACTACTTGGAAAAGGAAGAAATTCTCACCTTATAACGAAAACATCAACCAGTGAGTTTCAGGGGTACAGTGTTACAATTCTACACCGATTTGGCCCCTAGGACCCTACAAAGAAGACGGGAATTGGCACCTTTGACAAAGCTTCTGCGTGACAAAAGAATCCTGTACAGGTGGGGATTCCCTTTCCACCTATATGTGCTACGTGATACCAGAAGACTGGTATGCAGGAAAATATCAGATGTTCCAGAATTTTGCAGAGGCCTAAATCTTGATCCTACGGATTTCCCACCGTCTGATACCCAACCACACCCTTCCAGGAGACAGGAGAAAAGGCAACAACCTGAAAAATGGTCACCAGCACCAACAAGACCTATCAAAAAATCCACTAACTCAGGAGCTCCACCAGAAAAAAGGAAGGCAATTAATTCCACTGCAGTTGAAGGGACTTGAAATTCCGAGAAATAACCCTGGAGTCAACCTTCCTGATAATGAAGGGTAACAGTCCCGTAAAGTATAGTTTTGACTTTAATAGTTTATATGTTTGAGACTCAAAAGTTTACACTACAATGTTACTACTTTCTCTCTCCCACAGAAGCAGGTAACGGTGAAAGTTTGAATGTTAAGGGGTTTAGTATTTAACCTAGTACAGAATAAATGGGCATCTACCTTACATATAGATATGGAAAAGTTATGGTGGAAGGTGAGAGGGAGAGGAAAAAAAAAAAAAAAAAAAAGAGAGACAGCCCCTAGGTTCATATGAATAAGTAACATGATACACTGCAAATTGTTCTAACCTAGCCTGATCCCCTTTTGAATTTGGATCAATATGGTCCAACGGCTTCTCTCCGGAGATAGGAGAGGCGCTGATTCATTGTTTTTGTTTGAGATTTGTGTGTTGTATTTTTGTTTTTATTTTTGTTTGAATTTTTATGTGAATTTCCTACGAAGTTTGTATAAATTACAAATTGAACGTTATAACAGAAGAATAATATTGTTCAGAGCTGGATGTTATATGAGACACTTTTCAGTGAAATCAATTAGTCTAATTGCCAATGACTGCCCCAAATAGAACACTTAAATTCATTACACAAAACGTTAGGGGTTTAAACTCGCCAATTAAAAGATCTGTAGCCATGTCAGACTTTTATAAAAGAAAAGGTGATATCCTATTTCTGCAAGAGACGCACTTTAAAAGTTCACACGAACCACGTTATATGAGCTCACAGTACAATAGGCATTTCCATAGTTCTGGCATTTCAAAGAAATGCGGAGTGAGCATTCTGATGCACAAATCTATCCCCTTTCATCATATTCAAACACATAATGACACTGAAGGCCGTTTCTTAGGGGTTTTTGGACTGCTATATGGTAGGCCAGTAACTTTAATTAATGTCTATGCGCCCAATACCCATCAACTACCCTTTTACAAAAAGACATTTAGACGTATATTGGACATAGCTAAAGGGCTAGTTTTTATTGGAGGAGACCTTAACATACCTATACATCCAGAGGTGGACAGCTCCAACCCGAACCCCAGCACATCTAGGCGTACACTTAAACATTTATGGAAACTGATGCGCGATTATAATCTGTATGACACTTGGAGATTACATAACCCGGACAAGAGGGAATACACCTTTTTCTCTTCTCCAAATAGGACATATAGCCGTCTCGACTATCTGCTTACTAACCAGATAGGTCTGGAACACATTAGGAAAGCAGGGATCATGCACACAGTGTGGTCAGATCACTCAGCAGTATTCTTTGACATTTCATGGCCCCAAACCCCAGTTGCCCCGTATATATGGAAAATGGATGACTCCTTACTAAGAGGAGAAATACAATTAACTAAAACACAAGAAGCACTACAAAAATATTTTACTTTTTACTCAACTGATGATATGGACCCTATTACAGTTTGGGAAGCACACAAGTGCTTCATGAGAGGGGCATTCATTAAAAGAAAAGCACATTTTAAAAAAATAGCAAGACAGAAATATCTAGATCTTACCTCGAAACTTTCAGTTTTAGAACATAAACATAGACAAAACCAGGAGGACCAATCCGTACAACTGTCACTCCAAAACACTAGAAAGGCCCTTCATGACTTACTATTACAGGAACATGCAGCCACCACTTTGAAATTTAAGCAACGCTTTTTCTATGAAGGCAATAGGGCAGGCAAACTACTAGCGAGGGCTCTTAAACTTAAAAATTTTAAATCTTATGTACATGAAATAAAAACAGCTAAAAACAAAAAGGTCCACTCTACTAAAGACATTCTCACACAATTCGAGCAATACTATACACAGCTCTATAATATCTCAGATACCATAGATAGGCCCAGGGAGGTCCCAGACCTACAAAACTATTTGAGGGAAATCCCGCTTCCTATGCTAGACAAAGATCAAGCAGCAGACTTGGAAGCCCCGTTCACCCCGGAAGAGGTGAAGGCGGCGATTTATGATCTCAATGCAGGGAAAAGCCCCGGCCCAGATGGCTTCTCCGTCTCATACTATAAAACTCTTGCCCCATTGCTAATCCCCCACCTATTAGAGATGTTTAACAAAGTTAATGTCCACAGCCCATTTCCACCAAACATGCTAGAAGCCCACATAACAGTAGTTCCAAAGCCAGGGAAGCCCTCAGATGAACCTCAAAGTTATAGGCCAATCTCCCTTTTAAATGTGGACGTAAAATTATATGCAAAGATTCTAGCCCAACGAATTAATAAAATTCTCCCGAAACTTATACACACAAATCAAGTAGGCTTTATCCCCCATAGAGAGGCGAGAGACAATACCATTAAAATTTTGAATCTGATGGAATATGCACAAACACGTAACATCCCAGCTGTTTTTTTGGCCATGGATGCAGAAAAGGCCTTTGATCGGCTAAACTGGTCCTTCCTAAAAAGTACATTGATAAGATTTGGCATGAGTGAAAGCTTTATAAACAAAATATTTACACTATATAACGCCCCCACAGCTAAAATTAAATTGAATGACTCCCTTTCCAACAAGATCTGGATCAATAACGGAACCAGAAAGGGCTGTCCGTTGTCGCCCATTTTATTTGTGCTGACAATTGAAACTCTCGCAGCAGCGATTAGACACAACCTGAATATAAAAGGTATTACGGTACAAAATACCCAATACAAACAGGCATGCCGATGACCTCATATTATCACTTACATCCCCATTACAATCCATAGCAGCATTAAGAGTCGAGTTGGATATATATAGTAAATTCTCTGGGTTCAAAATCAACCCCACGAAATCAGAAATGTTAGGAATACACACCCCTGAAACAGACATGCAAGAAATAGCACAAGAATATCACTATCGCATACAAAACTCATCTATAAAATACTTAGGGGTTCAGATATCACATAATCAGCAGCTTTTGTTCCAACAAAATTTCCAACATCTCCTGGGAGAATTCCAACAAGAATTAAATAGTTGGGAAAATAAAAGCTTATCCTGGATGGGAAGGATGGAAGCACTTAAAATGACTAGTTTACCAAAAATTCTTTATAAATTTCAAACACTCCCTATCCCAGTCCCACAATCATACCTGAATACCTTGCAAACCATGTTTAATTCATATATTTGGCAAAATAAAAGGCCACGTATAGCCAAAAAGATTATGTATTGAAATAGGAAAAATTGCGGACTAAGCGTTCCTAACTTAACTTATTACAGACAAGCAGCTGTTCTTACCCGAGTTATAGACTGGTGTAAACATGGGGAACATAAGGAATGGGTCAGGTTGGAGCAACAGTTAGCTAACAGCCCTAACCTAGGTGGGATTTGCTGGACCACTAAGATACACAGAGATATTAGCAAAACACCTCCCTGTATTGTGACATAGACATTAAAAATATGGGACAATACCATTAATAAGAACACGGGTATCTCCACAAATCCCTCTCCACTTACACCGATACTCAATAACCCTGAGATTCCTATAGGTCGTCAACCTACGAAGGAGTCCTCATTCACCATTAACTCACTTATCCCTATTTACACACTTGTACATGAAGGCAAGTTAAAGTCAGAAGAGGAAGTGCTAGAATTGACTCCCCTTTTAGCAAATGATTGGTACAGTAGACAACAACTATCACATTTTATATTTAGCAACCCTCAGAAACCCAAATTACTTAGACCCCCCACTATGTTTGAGAGCACCTGTCTCTCACAATTCCCTACTAGAGGAGGTCTATCACTGTTATACCGTTTATTAATAACCTACCACTCTAGATCACTACCAGCCTACTGTAAGGCATGGGAAACCGAATTACAGAGAGAAATCTCACCTAGTAAATGGGAAAAAATCTTTATAAATATGGGAAGGACTTCTCCTTCGATATCTATTACCGAAATGAATGTGAAATTATTGTATAGATGGTATCTAACCCCACTTAGGCTCTCAAAAATATATGCTAACGTAGAGAATGTATGCTGGGGAGGCTGTGGTGAAGTAGGATCTATGTCCCACATATGGTGGAAATGTCAGAATATCCAGAAATTTTGGATGGACATTGATAAAGAAATAGAAAAGTGTATATCCTATAAGATAGGGATGGATCCACTGTTTTTTCTGTTTAATTTCCCCCCTAAACTGAAATGTAAACTGAGATTGAAATTAGTAAATGTTATGATAAATGGGGCAAAACAACTGATACCACGATTGTGGAAGAAACAGCGGGTCCCTACAGTATCTGAATGGAAAGAACATATTACACATCTACTGTCTCTAGAGAGGTACCACTATGGTCAATCACAACAACTAGACTTTTATGGTAATATGAAATTCCTTTGGGAGGACTACTTGGCATCCCACTGAACAAGTGTTTTATGTTTTCAATGAAAAAAGACGAATTGTAATAGAATTATGATGTCCAGCTTGTACTCACTGTTTTATACTATGTTTTCTTTTTTTTATTTGAAGTTATTCTGTATTTACTATACTATCAACAATAAAGGAAATTTGAAAAAAATAAAATAAAAAAAATAAATACAAACTTACCTGTGAAATATAAATAAAACCTAAGATAGATACAATGTAACTATTAGTTATATTGTAGCTAGCTTAGGTTTTATTTTATAGGTAAGTATTTAGTTTTAAATAGGAATTATTTAGGTATTAATTGTAATTTTTATTTAGATTTATTTTAATTATGTTAAAGTTAGTGGGTGTTAGGGTTAGACTTAGGGTTCAGTTTATGGGTTAATAACTTTAGTATAGTGGTGGCGATTTTTGGGGGCAGAAGATTAGTGGTTAATAACACTAATGTAGGTTGCGGCGATGTTAGGGACAGCAGATTAGGGGGTAATACTATTTAACTAGTGTTTGCTATGCAGGAGTACAGCGGTTTAGGGGTTAATATGTTTATTATAGTGGAGGCGACATTGGGAGCAGCAGATTAGGGGTTAATAATTTTATTTTAGTGTTTGCGATGCGGGAGGGCCTTGGTTTAGGGGTTAATAGGGTTTATGGATGTTAGTGTACTTTTTAGCACTTTAGTTATGAGTTTTTTGTTAAGGCTTTGTAACATAAAACCCATAACTACTGACTTTCAGTTTACGGTACGGATCTTGTAGGTATAGGCTGTACCGCTCACTTTTTGGCCGGACAGGCAAACTTGGAATACCGGCACTATGGAAGTCCCATTGAAAAAGGACTTTTTGAAAGCTGCGGTAGTTACGTTGCGCTACAGCCAAAAAAGTGTGCAGTACAGATATACCTGCAAAACTCGTAATAACAGCGGTAGTGAAAAAGCAGCGTTATGAAGCTTTTTCACTCATAACACAAAAATCGTAATCTAGCCAATAATTCTTAGTTCTATTGTTATTTTTATTTAAAAAACTGGATTGAACTATTAAGAGCATGACCAGTTTTGATTCAGAATCTAGGTACCACTTGCTTATTGTTTGCTAAATATAAACACTGATAAATAAGCACTATACAGGGTGCTGAACCGAAGTTCGCCTGTCTATTAATCTTTCATTCCTGTTTTTTTAATGAAGTTATAAATATAATAATAAGTATTTGACAATAGGAGTAAAGTATACATTTTTAATAAATCTCATGTTGTTTACACGAATGATTCATAAAAAAAATTGACTTGATTAAACCTTTCAACATAAACGTAAGAATATTTTATTATTGAGCATTCTATAAATAATTTTTGTTTACAAACATTAAAAAATACTATATATATATAAATATATATATTTTAAAAATTTGTATTTTTTAGTTGCTAAATATCGCGATCATTGCGCTAATGATTGACTTAACGATTAATGACGTCATCATCAAGCATGTTGCGTCCTAAACCTTTTGGTGCTGGTGAATTAGTAATATTAGTTTATGCGATGGATAAATATTTTCCAAAATGTATTGGGGGTGTAAGGGCAGTGAAACAGGAATGCCGTGACAAAATTATATACGAGATGCTGAGCAGAATGCATCGGATTTTAAAAATTAAAAGAACAAGACGACAATGAGGCCCATTTATCAAGCTCCGAATGCAGCTTGAAGGGCCGTGTTTCTGGCGAGTCTTCAGACTCGCCAGAAACAGCAGTTATGAACAGTCTAAAGACCGCTGCTCCATAACCCTGTCCGCCTGCTCTGAACAGGCGGACAGACATCGCCGCAATTCAACCCGATCAAGTACGATCGGGTTGATTGACACCCCCTGCTGGCGGCCGCGAGTCTGCAGGGGGCGGCATTGCACCAGCAGCTCTTGTGAGCTGCTGGTACAATGCTGAATACGGAGAACGTATTGCTCTCCGCATTCAACGAGGTCTTGCGGACCTGATCCGCACTGTTGGATCAGGTCCGCAAGACCTTTGATAAATGGGCCTCAATGTCTTCGAAAATATAGTAACTTGAAGAGAAGGGAGCCTAAGTACTATAAATCTATTAGAAGATTGATAAGGACATGTAAGTTTAATCTATCTGATATATATATATATATATATATATATATATTAAGATTTGTATATTTTTTATTTTTTTCTTGTAATAGAAACAGATAATGTAATTTGAACTGCGTCATCATTGACGATTACTACAAGATAATCAAGGAACATGCTTAAAGGGACACCAAACGTTTTTTTTATTTCCTGATTCAGAAACACAATTCAATTTTAAGACACTTCCTAATTTACTACTTTTATCAATTTGCATTCCTTCTCTAGCTATCTTTATTTAAAAAACATGAATGGGATACATAGGAGCAGGCCCATTTTTGTTTGTGAGCCTTTCTTGCTTATTGATTGTTAAATGGAAGCATCCAATAAGCAAGCACTATCCATGTGGCTGAGCAAAACATGGGCTGGCTGCTAAGATTTACATTCCTGCTCTTAAAAATAATATATTTAAACTAGAGAAAATATTGATAATTGCAGTAAATTAGAAAGTTTATTAAAATGACATGCTCTATCCAAATCAGGAAATAAAACAATTTGGTTGAGTGGCACTTTAACAAAGTTAGTATATTAAAGTTTAAAAAGTTAGAAAAGTAAGCATGCAGAACTGTGTTAGTGGAGTAAAATGTAATTGTAATTAGTCGGTAAAAATGAACTTGTTGAACAATGTTAGTAGATTATAAATTTAATTGTAAGAAAAATAAGCATGCAGAACTGTGTTAGTAGAATGACATTTAAATTCTTGCTTAAACAAATACTATTAATAAAATTGGAGTAGCATGTATAACTTCAAATTTTTAACAAATTGGTTAAACATTTTTCTATGTTCATTTTTTATTTGAAGTTTTTTTTTTTATATTTATATGTTTATAGATATGCGAAGTAAAAAAATAAATGGTAAACAGCCACCATGCTACCTTCGGTCAATGTTGGTGGAAACACCCAGGAGTGAAACTTTATCTCCACCTATGCCACTAACACTATTGGATAATGAATTATCTCCTAATCCATATAAAGGATTTCATAAAAACACACAGACAGGTAATGGTTAGTTAATATCTAATTTATATTTTTAAAATAGTTTTTGGCTTCATAGTTTATCTTTATCTTTGTTATTACTGTAACATAGATATTACCATGGAAGACCTCGAAAATATGGCTGAAATAGATGATTTTCAAAATCCTGATTGTGTGCCATTAGGTGAAGGGTTGAGTTCAGATGATTTTAAGTTTTAAGAACAATGATAAATTGAATATGGATATGTAAATTTAAATACTAATAGTTTTGTTTTTGTTATTCTACAGATGTATCTTCAACATCAACTACTGAAACTGAAGACAAAAGTACTCAGAGTTGTCTTGAAGATAATGTTAAACTCAAAATCTCTAAAATTAGGGCAATGGGAATTGGGAATGCTGTTGGAGCAAGTAGATTTTCTGTACCGTAAATATGTTATTTGATTTTATTCTGTTATTTGTTTTATAAAAAAATGTGGAATATAATTTTCATAAGAAAGGCAACAAAAAAATGCCAAATCCTTTTTTTGTTTGTGAACAATCAATAGTAATTCAGGATTTTGAGTTTCTGTGAATAAAGGATATTTTTTTCAAACAATTTTGTATTTATTTTCAATTTTTTTTAAAAAAAAATAAATAAAATAAATAAATAACAATTATAGAACTAATATATATGTATGAAAACAATAAACAGAAAATAAAACCTTTTAAATGTTGGGGGTATAAATAAGAAATAAATTGTTCATTGTAGCCATGGTTTTTTGGGGTCTGTTGTACCCTCCCTTTCACTTATAATAGATAATAGTGATTGGAGTGTCCTTTCAGTGAGGCTTATGGCTCTATTTATTTGCTGGGTTTTTTCTTCGTCCATCTGCCTCTACCACTGAAACATTTCTCTTTGGAGATTTAATTTTTGCATTTCAATTTCCATTTTTTTCTTTTTCGATATCAATACTTTTTTCGGAAATGGCTGCCCAACGTTCAATATTATTGTTAATAACATTCTGCATGTCCCTGTGGTCCTCTCTATATTGCCTGGCAAGTGACAACATTTCCGTTAGGCCAACATCAGCCAATAGTCCATCAGCTGGTGGATTTGCAATATTTACATCCCCTGTTTCTTGTGGTGGTGGTGGTGGTGGTGCCTGTGTTTTTACTTGTTCCTCCTGATTCTCAGGGGTATGTATTTCCAATTGTTTGGCATCTCCCAATTCATCGAGAAAATTGGGAATCTCACTTCCATCCTGATGTCCTGCATTTTCTTCAGAATTTGGATTTTCCTCTCTTATTGGTATGAGATGGTGATCTCCCTTGATGAGTTTTCTTCTTCTAGATCAAACAAAATAAAATGTTAGAAAATGACAATAAAAACATTTTACAGATGGTTTCATAGATGGAATAGAAGGAGAGAGATGATAAAACAGTCATACCCAAAAATTAAAATTATATTATATATATCATTGATACATTCCATCAAATAATGGCAATGAATGTCCAGTCAAACTATGGAACAGATGTTCTAAATCAGCTATAAACAAAAAAAATGGATAATAAGATTTGAGTAAATTGGAATTATTGATAAATATTAGAATGCGATTACATTCCCTTTAAATGTAATATTAAAAATACATTTAATATCAATTAAGTTTGAGATTAATAATAAGCTCAGATCATTGGTATATGTCATTCAACTGCCATTCCATCTCCAAACTATATGGAACTAGATTCTGGCAATACTAACATTGTACATTTGTTATTGTTTAGGAAAAAAAATGATTGGATTTGATAGATGAAAGGCATAACACACGCCATTTAAACATTTTTGTGGGGAAATTAGATTTTTTATTTAAAAAAAAGAATAATGACAGTGCTAATTTGTGATTTTTTTTTAGAAAGAATCATTTAGTTACCAGTGCCTCTTCCAACACCTGTATCTGGAGTGCTGGTCCTTACATCAAGGAGTGTATCCACAGATGAAGAACTGTGTGTGACAGTAGATGTGGACCATATAAATTGACCATGAGCTGCACTGGTAGAAGATTTTGAAGAAGTGGGCGCTTCATTGGTTCTGCTCCCAGGCTGTGCTTGTGGTGTCGGAGTAGCTTTAAAATAAATTAAAAAAAAGAATATTTTTAGTAATGATTTTTTTTTTTTTTTTAATTGTGTAGTTTAATATGAACGCTAATACTGGTAATAGTACTCTGATCATGGCAGTGGCTGCTGGCACAATCATTAAAGGGACATGAAAACAAACATTTTTCTTTCATGATTTCGAAAGAACATGCAATTTAAAAATAAATTAAATTCTATTATCTTTTTTGCTTAATTCCATTGATATACTTTGATGAAAAGCATGTATAGATAGGCTCAGTAAATGATCATTGGTTGATGCACATAGATAACTCGTGTGATTGCGTCACCCATGTGCATCTCTATGTCTCAAACAAAGGATATCTATAGAATGCAGAAAATTAGATATTAGAACTAATTTCGAATGCTGTTAAAAATTGTATTCTATACTCGAATCCTGCAACATGAAAGTTAATAGATAATACATTTACAATGGCATGTGATCAGGGGGCAGGCATGTGATCAGGGGGCAGGCATGTGATCAGGGGGCGGTCAGAATATGCTGAGATAAAAGTTAAAGTGACATGAAACCCCAAATTTTTCTTTCATGATTTATGTTGAACATACCATGTTACACAACTTGAATAATTTATTTCTATTATCAAATTTGCTTCTTTCTCTTGTCATTATCTCTTGAAGGAGTTGCAATGCACTACTGGTTTCTAACTGAACACATGAGTGAGCCAATGACAATCGGTAGATATATGTAGCCAACAATCAGCAGCTAGAATCTAGGTTCTTAGCTGCTCCTGAGATTACATAGATAAACCCTTCAGCAAATGATAAGAAGAGAACAAAGCAAAATAAATGATAAAAGTAAATTGGAAAGTTGTTTACAATTTCATGCTCTTTCTAAACCAGGGAAGAAAAATTGTTTGTTTCATGTCCCTTTAATATCATATCATGTACTTGTATCGAACCATATTATAAAGCAAACCTGTTCACATGGCATTTAATTACATAAATATTACAATTAAATTGGGCCTAAATTTAATACAAATATTTTGATTACAAAGGCACGGCATAAGCACAATGTTATCACAACAACAATGTTAATAGTTTTCTCCTATATTTATAAAAAAACTCCTAAAAAAAAAGTTTATAGGCTTCATAAAAAAGTTATTTTACTATCGAGTAAATCTTTATCTTTTTAATACACTATTGTATGCATGAACAATACAGTAGATATATATATCAACATTTTTCTTATATTCCCATTATAGCTTCATACAACAGATAATTATAGAAAACCGATTATTGTAGAATCCCATTTATACTTTTTTTAATTATATATATATATATATATATATAAATATATATATATATATATATATATATATTTATTAAAAAAGTCCATAGTAAAGATTTTTTTTTAAATGCGCCATAATTTCTATGAATCAAAAATATTTGGGGCCTATGTGCGACTTAACGTACGTAAGCAGCTAATTTCTTTAGTAAGAAGACCAATAAGGTTATTTTTCTTTCCTAATATTGTAGACACAGAACTATCGTTATTTTACAAGCATTTTGCATCAATTATTACGTTATACATTTACCTCTCAAATCACTGTCACAGTCGTCCGTTATGCTGGTGATGATTTCAGGCCCTAGACACTGAACAAGCTTCTGCTCATAGTCATTTAAATCGGCCACATATGCTGGTCCACCCCCGGTAGCACGTGCAGAATTTTTTTTCTATGGCCAATTTTGCTTTGGCGAAACTTTTGATGTCGTTATAACGTTTCTTGAGCTGTTCAACATCCTTTTTTCCAGGACCCTGGGCACTAACGGCATTGCTTCTCCTTTGCCAGATCATCTTTCTCCTTGAAAAATTGGTCTGTTTGACACAACATCCAAATAAATAATCATAAGATTCAATAATCATATCAATCAAAACTTAGTTTTGCTGATGCGAAAAGTAAGGATTCTTGGATTTTGAAGTGGTATCAGATCCAGATGAAGCCATATCAAATTTGTAAATAAATATTACAAAAATAACGCATTGTAGTCACTGTTAAAAAAAAGTTGTTTAGTCCTGCGACTACTATGACGTTTCTGACACCTTCCATGTTACATGTTAATAATTGGCCATACAATTCTACTGACGTTTAAGTACATTAGCTTACTCGCGGTGAGCAGGGCATCAAATTTATCAATAATCCGCCACTACTCGCGGTGGGCTAGATGTGTCTATGTCTGGGTGGATTTTTAGTACATAGTAACAGTGGACACCATTTCGCCTGCGGCGAGTAATGGCAAGTTTATCCGCTCCTACAATCTCGGATTAATTGACGGCTTAGTACATGGAGCCCCTAATCTAAAAAAAAATTAAATTAAAAAAAACCCTAAATTTAAACCCCCCCAAAAAATAAAAATAAAACCTAATCCCTATGAAAACAATGCTAAACTACCAATAGCCATTAAAAGGGCGTTTTGTAGGGCATTGCCCTAAGTTAAACAGCTCTTTTGCAGTTACCAAAAATTCTAAGTCCCCCTAACAGTAAAACCCACCACCCACCAAACCCCCCAAAATAAATAAACCTAACACTAAAAACCCTAAAGTATCCATTGCCCTGAAAAAGGCATTTGTATGGGCATTGCCCTTAAAAGGGCATTCAGCTCTTTTGCTGCCCATCCCTAATCTTAAAAAAAAACAACCTGTCTAACCCCCAAAATTAAAAAATTAAACCTAAATTTAAATTAAGCTAAAACTACAGAAAATAAAAAAATCTAATATTACAGAAAATAAAAAACCCAAATGATGAAATGTTAAAAAATTATCCCTAATCCCTATAAAAATAAAAAAGCCCTTAAATAAAAACACCTCCTACTCTAATAATATACTGCCAGTAGCCCTTAAAAGGGCTTTTTGCAGGGCATTGCCCCAAGATAAACAGCTCTTTTACAATAAAAAAACACAAAGTCCCCCCTAACAGTAAAAACCCCCACCCACCAAGCCTCGCGCTGCCAACATTCCATTGAGGATGCGTGTGCAACTGCTGACGGCGACGGACATTACAAACGCAATTATAGTATAGATGATCATTTAAAATCAGTGCTTAATATTCATGCTGTATTATTCATGCTAATGAGCAAGGCAGGTATTTTTTTTTCCAGAGAAGGTAGCAACCCTAGTGTGTGTTATGGATTTGCCTGTTTAGGGGCTCACTTTAAATAACCACCCATTACAAGTGGCTGGAATATGTGACTGCAAGCTTGCGGTTTCACTTTGTGCTAAGCGCAATTAACCAGAGTTCAAGCCTCTGGTTAAAGATAAAAAAGTTACCCCAATTGCCCCCAAAATATGGGGAACAGTACTTCATAATAATATATAAACATGAGCATTTTTATTTATTTATTTTTTAATTTGCACTCAGCAGTTATAAAGGGTTAAAGTGAGGGAATGTGTGTTGTTTGAAAAAAAAAAAAAAATGACACCTAAAGTGCTTTTACATGGAGGTGAATGGGGGACTGTACAGGGAGTGCAGAATTATTAGGCAAGTTGTATTTTTGAGGATTAATTTTATTATTGAACAACAACCATGTTCTCAATGAACCCAAAAAACTCATTAATATCAAAGCTGAATAGTTTTGGAAGTAGTTTTTAGTTTGTTTTTAGTTATAGCTATTTTAGGGGGATATCTGTGTGTGCAGGTGACTATTACTGTGCATAATTATTAGGCAACTTAACAAAAAACAAATATATACCCATTTCAATTATTTATTTTTACCAGTGAAACCAATATAACATCTCAACATTCACAAATATTCATTTCTGACATTCAAAAACAAAACAAAAACAAATCAGTGACCAATATAGCCACCTTTCTTTGCAAGGACACTCAAAAGCCTGCCATCCATGGATTCTGTCAGTGTTTTGATCTGTTAACCATCAACATTGCGTGCAGCAGCAACCACAGCCTCCCAGACACTGTTCAGAGAGGTGTACTGTTTTCCCTCCTTGTAAATCTCACATTTGATGATGGACCACAGGTTCTCAATGGGGTTCAGATCAGGTGAACAAGGAGGCCATGTCATTAGATTTTCTTCTTTTATACCCTTTCTTGCCAGCCACGCTGTGGAGTACTTGGACGCGTGTGATGGAGCATTGTCCTGCATGAAAATCATGTTTTTCTTGAAGGATGCAGACTTCTTCCTGTACCACTGCTTGAAGAAGGTGTCTTCCAGAAACTGGCAGTATGACTGGGAGTTGAGCTTGACTCCATCCTCAACCCGAAAAGGCCCCACAAGCTCATCTTTGATGATACCAGCCCAAACCAGTACTCCACCTCCACCTTGCTGGCGTCTGAGTCGGACTGGAGCTCTCTGCCCTTTACCAATCCAACCACGGGCCCATCCATCTGACCCATCAAGACTCACTCTCATTTCATCAGTCCATAAAACCTTAGAAAAATCAGTCTTGAGATATTTCTTGGCCCAGTCTTGACGTTTCAGCTTGTGTGTCTTGTTCAGTGGTGGTCGTCTTTCAGCCTTTCTTACCTTGGCCATGTCTCTGAGTATTGCACACCTTGTGCTTTTGGGCACTCCAGTGATGTTGCAGCTCTGAAATATGGCCAAACTGGTGGCAAGTGGCATCTTGGCAGCTGCACGCTTGACTTTTCTCAGTTCATGGGCAGTTATTTTGCGCCTTGGTTTTTCCACACGCTTCTTGCGACCCTGTTGACTATTTTGAATGAAACGCTTGATTGTTCGATGATCACGCTTCAGAAGCTTTGCAATTTTAAGAGTGCTGCATCCCTCTGCAAGATATCTCACTATTTTTGACTTTTCTGAGCCTGTCAAGTCCTTCTTTTGACCCATTTTGCCAAAGGAAAGGAAGTTGCCTAATAATTATGCACACCTGATATAGGGTGTTGATGTCATTAGACCACACCCCTTCTCATTACAGAGATGCACATCACCTAATATGCTTAATTGGTAGTAGGCTTTCGAGCCTATACAGCTTGGAGTAAGACAACATGCATAAAGAGGATGATGTGGTCAAAATACTCATTTGCCTAATAATTCTGCACTCCCTGTATTTTCACTATAAATATATATTTGTATATGCTTATATACATATATATGTTTTTGATATGTGTATACATATATATTTATTTATTACTGCCCAGCGCTGCTCGATTCGCCCCTACGCTGCGCTAGGTGGTTTGCCATGTCTGTTAGCATTAAAACGAAGCTCCCATTGCAGCTCTCATGAGTGCTTGGCTTCCGGGCAATGCAAACATGAGGTTGCATTCGCATTTTGCAGAACTATTGTGTTTATTATGATTCCCTGAATGTTCATTAATTGTTTACAGGTTGAGAGAATTATGAAAGTTAGAATGTTATAAATAGGCTTGTGCATTTGTTTGAACGAAGAAAGAAGAAGGGCAAAGCGTAGCTCCAGGTGCAGCACTAACGGCAACTTCCTTCAAATCACAGACGATAAGGGCAGCATGTCATGAGAACACAAATATAACTTTGATTATCGAGGTGCCAGCCAGGGAACATGGCTGAGCAAGCACACATCAAGAGAAACCAAACAAAGAAGTAGGCAGCACACCAAGGAATCCTATTAAAAAAATGCAATTTTATTCCAGCATGTTTAAAAATACATACGAACTCACGGACAGGAGGTAAGGGGGCGTGTTCTTAAGCATTTTGTGCTGTGCGTCACTTAATCATAGGATAGCAGGTAAGTCTTGTTAAAACACCTATATACCTGGCACAGCCAATTGGAATCCTAAACAGGTAACCAATTACAATGCTGGACCAGATAACTATAGGAGCGAAGCATAACAAATTAAAAACAACAACCTCATCTATACCATTGTTCATATCTTAAGGCTGTAGGTAAACATCAAGTAAAGTAATGCACTGTAAAAAAGGGCATTTGGACGAGCATTGCCCTTAAAAGGGCATTTAGCTCTTTTATGAATTACCTAAAACCCTAACCTACAATAAACTCCACCCAAAAACCCTTAACAAAACATAACACTAACCCCCAATGATCCACTTACAGTTATCGAAGTCCGGACATCCATGCTCAACCAGCCAGTGAAGTCCTCATCCAAGTGACAAGAAGTCTTCACCCAGATGGCATCTTCTATCTTAATCCATCCGGCATGGAGCGGGTCTATCTTCAAGACATCCAGAGCAGAGCATCCTCTTCTTTCGTTCGCCGCCGTAAACTGAAGGTTCCCTTTAAGTGACTTCATTCAAGATGGCGTCCCTTACATTCCTATTGGCTGAAAGATTTCTATCAGCCAATAGGAATTAAAGGGGAAAAATCCTATTGGCTGTTGCAATCAGCCAATAGGATTGAGCTCTCATTCTAGTGGCTGTTCCAATCAGCCAATAGAATGAGAGCTCAATCCTATTGGCTGATTGGATCAGTCAATGGGATGAAAGCTCAATCCAATTGTGCCACAATTACGTGAAAGACACTTAAACGTGCCCTTTTTATTGAGCCATACTCCTTTGTTATCACTGATTGCTTAAAACTAAGCTAGGGGGGATAACTTATTCCCCAAAGTAGGTGCCTTTCTGGAAACAAATTTAATCTGATCAATATAGGGGGATAGTAACTCATCTCCTCTTAAAAGTGTCAAAGTATTTTTTTTTATTTCACAGACTTTTCAATATTGTAGTGAGAACTCTGTTGAAAACACAGTAGTGTCATCACAAAAACCACCATCTCCCCTATGACTCTTTTTTTTCACAGAGGACAAAGGTCTGTCCTTCACTTCTTTTAGGGCCTTCCTGAGTGAACCCTGATCATAACCCCTAGCCAATAACCTCTATGTAAGTTTGTCTGCCTATACATCAAACAGCCTGAGAAATTGGCTTTTCGGTATAGATTTCACTAAATGCCTTGGGTGACATGACTTAGCATGAAGAATTTGTGTTTATAAATATGAGATTGTCGATATACCTCATATATAATTGTATATAGCTCTTTAAAGGATTATTCTCACTATAAAGAACGTTGAGCTGCCAACATCCCATAAATAAAATGGCAAATGAGGGGACAAATTTTGCCTCCATCGCCGTACCACATATTTGTAAATAATATTTGCCATCAATCATAAGAAAATTATGGGATAGTAGGAACTCAACGCTCTCACATATAAACATACAAAATTCTTCAGCGTAATTTGTCCTATATTGGAGAAAGTAGGCAATGGCTTGAATCCCTAGATGATGGGGTATGCTCGAGTACAGCAACACCACATCTATCAACACCCACCCATAATCTGCACACTAATTGTTTTTTTCCAACAACGTTTTGCCGTGCAATTCTTTACTTGATGTTTACCTACAGCCTTAAGATATGAACAATGGTATAGATGAGGTTTGTTGACATTTTGTGTAATCTTTTCTCTCTTTATCTTTATCTGTTTTTCATTTATTATGTTTCGCTCCTATAGTTACCTGGTCCAGCATTGTAATTCATTACCTGTTTAGAAATCTGATTGGCTGTGCCGGGTATATAGGTGTTGTAACAAGACTAGAGTGCTATCCTTTGATTAAGTGCCCCACGGCACAAAACGCCTAAGGACACGCCCCCTTACCTTCTGTCCATGAGTTTGTATGTATTATTAAACATGCTGGAATAAAATTGCATTTTTTTATTCGGATTCCTTGGTGTGCTGCCTACTTCTTCTTTTGGTTGTGCATTTGTTTCCTTTTAAATGTGAATCCGTGATGAAAACACAGATATTTGTTTTATTTTCATGAAATAGCCAAAAGAACACACTAATTAATTTAAATAAAACAAAGAAATGTGGACGAAATTCATCATTCATCACTTTAGCAGATCCCAGGGCTTTCGTTAACAAAGAAGATTCTTTTGCACAGGCCTGGGTTCTGCTGCTCTAATCCTCTTATTAGCGCGGCCCGGACTCTATGAAGAAGGGTCAAGATTAGCATGGCTCTTCAGTGTGCTAGAATTAAGTAAGTATACGGTTATAGGGGAATTTTTTTTTAAAAAAAAACCAAAACAAATATTTCACAATATTCATTCCGAAAGATTTGTCTGAAACAAATTTTTAACTGCTCTACAAGTCTAGTTATATCAGTACTTTCAAAAAATACTTAAATATACTGTATTTATCTATTTAAAACATTACTTATTGTATTTAACATTGTTGTACATAAGTATATTATATAATTCAGTTACATTTTCTACAGTTTGCTCATTAGCTCTGAAACTAAAATATTGCAGTGTAGTTGTATGAATAGTTTGGATATTTGTGATATATGTTCAAAATTGACAGCTACATTTTTTGCAAGAGGATAGCACGCTTTTCAAGATAACGTACTTTTTAATGGGCTTTTGCCAGCCAATGTCACAAATGTTCAATAAACATTAAAACTGACATTTAAATTAGCTAAATATTTCCTTTAAAGCTTAAACTGAGATGGTTAAAAGATTATTGCTAGTGTGCCCTGGCAAGATTCTTCCAGAGATATTGTGTCTGTTACTTGCCAAACTTATTGCCCATCCGGTCTTTCCCCATTGTGAGGCTCAAGCTAGTTTGACAGCAGAGTGACAGCAGTACTGGGTGATGCCAAGAGAGACTTTTACTGCAGTATGCAATGTATGCTGAATGTAATGTGCCCAGTCTGCCCTAACAAAATACAGTGACACCTGATTCCGTCTTTCTGCCCATTATTCTGGAATAGAGTCAGACACTTTGAATGCTACTTACAAATAAATTAATGACTTAACACTCTATATGCAAACGCTTCCCACTTACCATAAATCCTTTTATCTACAATGCAGAAAACCATAAAGATTTATGATGGATTAAATTCTGTGCTATTTAAGTGAATTGTCTAAATGTTTTACACCAAGTTGGTCTCTGAGCTCAACTCAGCTCATGAATTTTTACAGCATATGTCTGCTTTCAAGCATCTCTTTTCTTGCCTCCTGTCTCAGCTCTGTGCCAGGATACAAGCCCTACAGAATCTTTAATAAGGGAAAATACAATTCTAGTTTCACATATTTGCATGAGATTAAATTTGGCTTCATCTTCCCGTTTCCTTGCAAATGACTTTCAATGACAGCATCCATATTTCACATGATGGACTTGCTAACCTTGTTGACCTAGTGGTATAGTCTACAGTCTACACAATGTACACTCAAAGAAATCTGAAATAGCTAGTGTTAAAAGCACAATATATAGGTAACAAATAAGCATAAAAGACAAAACATAAATCATAAAAAAGTCAAGTAGGTAATCAAAATGCATACATTTTAATGAATATCATGAAATATGTGTTTCTGTTGTTAAATGTAATCAATATTTATATCAACATATGTTTTATGTGTATGCTGTTACAGTTGCTTTTATTGTAATTGCTATATATTTTATTTCATGCTGTCCTAGGTTCAAATATACACGTCACACAGTCAGCTAGAGTCACTCAAATCTTCTCCAGCCTCATCAACTAATTTTATTAAACCTATTCATTGGAAAGCTTATTTAAAAGCTGCTGCTTCGCAAAATATGCCCAGATATGCACCTGCAAAATGTATGGCATAGACAAAAATATGTTACTCTTTATATACTGCGGTAATGAAAGAAAAGATTAGTTGGTCAGAGAACAATTATGCTGGACCAATCCGTTTGGCCCTTTTAATAATCAAGTTGTCCTGATGCATAAAATAATGTAAGAAATCCATTCTTTTAACACTGCATCAGTACACTTTTCCGGTTCTATACAACCCCAAGTCCCATCGTTTTAAGATGCAGAGACTCTATGTCAGCCATTGTTTATTAGATATTTTAGCATTTTTTCTAGCTGATTTTTTTTTTTGTATGTTTTTTTTAAACATTGAAATGGTCTTCCCCTATCAGGGAGCTTCTGACCGTTCATTGTGGCTGCCTGCATAACTTTCTAACACACCATTTCTCATGACATTTAGCCAGAAGAATCAGTGTGCAGATTCACAAGGGAGGAACAATTTGAAGTAATAAAAATGGATTTTTAAAAAAAAAAAAACAACTCAAGTGGCCCCATGCATTAACTGGCGTGCGGACAAGCTTCTTTCAACTTGAGAAGTAGTCTGCAAGCCTCTGCTGCATACCTACAGTAAAAAGTCTTAGTCCGATCTCTGATCTAATCCCTGATTCTGCAATCTCTCTGAGCCATATAGCAACTTCAGATAAGATCCCAAGACCTAAAGTCCTATTGCCAGCCACATGCCATGGTAACAACTCAGATAAGATTTATGATCCTAGAGTCTTTCTAAGCTATATTGCCACATCAAGCTAAAGCCACCTTAACCATAGTGTCACATCAGGCTCAGATGACACCATGTGCCTTGCCTCTGAATCATATTCCCATGTAAAGAGATCAAACCCCTAGTCTTACACCCCTCTTAACCATAATGCTGAATAAAATCTCAGATCAAACCTCTGGCTTTGCAACCACTCCCAACCATATTGCCACATCAGACCTCAGATCATAAAATTTTGCTTGCAAGTTGCAACACCTCTCAATCATATTTCCACATCAGACCTCAGATCAGACCCCTAGGATCTGCATTGGGGATCTAAAAAAAAACATACATGGAAGGGAAATAGCAGACTTTCCATTGTAATAACAGACACCTGGTAGAGCAGCTAGCAAGTTTCCTTCAAGTGATAGTAAAGTTAGTGTGAGCACTTTTGTTTAATGTTGATAGTTAGTAATTTGAAATGTACACGTTTTTTTTTTCCTTTTCTAAAATGCATATAATTATAATTATTATTATATTATTATTCTGTTTACATATGTCATTTTTACTGCCTGCCTCCGTCACTTAACTGTTTGTTTGTTTTTCTGGTGATGTTTTTGACAGTCACCTAATAACGAATTTTGCTGCATGTGACCGTTCTATATTTCACTACACTACAAAAAAGGTTATTTGGAAGAAAACCAATTATAACAAGACAACAAAATAATATTTTATTAGAAAATGTAAGTAAAAAAACAGATAAAATAATAGCGGTTTAAGGGCCAGATTAAAGTGCGTTAACCAGAATTTTTTATTAACTATAATTTACATAGCAGCAAGATGGGGTATCCAATCAGAGATCCGGTCACTGTCAAATGAAACTATGTCAGTCTGTGGTTAAAGGGATACTAAACCCAAATTTTTTCTTTCATGATTCAGATAGAGCAGGCAATGTTAAGCAACTTTCTATTTTACTCCTATTATCAATTTTTCTTCGTTCTATTGCTATTTTTATTTGAAAAAGCAGGAATATAAGATTAAGAGCCGGCCCATTCTTGGTTCAGCACCTGGGTAGCGCTTGATGATTGGTGGCTAAATGTAGCAAACCAATCAACAAGCGCTACCCAGGTGCTGAACCAAAAATGGGCCAACTCCTAACCTTACATTACTGCTTTTTCAAATAAAGATAGCAAGAGTACAAGAAAGAGTGGTAGGCGTAAATTAGAAAGTTGCTTAAAATTGCATGCTCTATCTGAATCATGAAAGAAAAGTTTTGGGTTTAGTATCCCTTTAAGACGTTGGGTTTCCATGCCGTATAATATGTAATTTTCCAGTCGGCCCAAACTAATTCTGAGTTATCTATTTTATAGATAATGCCTTTTTCCATTGTATATATATATATATAAATATATATATATATAAATATATATATATATATATACATATACCATATTATTAAGAATTCTAGACCATTTTGGCGCGGTTTCCTTCTTCCATGAATTAACTATGGCTTTTTTAACAGTCGTAAATAGGTATATACATAGGTATGCATGGTGTTTCTGTAAGTGCGAGTGCCTATATGTAAAAGGTCTAGAGATGGTGTCTTAGGCAAGGTTATACCCATGTTGGAAAGAGTGGGGCATTCCCACCAAATGTGCATAGTGTTACCTCTTTGTCCATATCCCCGCCAACAGTTCTGGTTAATCTAGTGGGAACATAATACCAATGTGCTTGGTCTAACTTTTTACTTTCGACTTGTAATACCTGCACTTATAAGGCCACAATACATTTTTCAATTTGAGTACAGTTAGCTTGAGGGCGGAAAACTAATTTATCAACCAACCTGTAATCTTTCCCTAAATTGGGCTAAGCTAATTGAATCAACTGGCGCTTAATACAATGCTTTTATTTAGAATCACTTTAATCTAGCTAATTGCCTATTAAGATATATGCATAAAAAGGCCCGGTCACAATTCTAAATGTCTTGGGTATCAGGCAATGTAAATTCCCCACCTCTAATGTTCTATCAAAGAGGAGCACATATATGTCAGTTTTAGTAAAAAGACCATTTGGAGTTAGAAAATGTTGTTACCCTGTCTTTTATTGTATGGCACTGATCAATGCATGAACAATTCCTTTTTAGAATTCAATCATAGAAAATTAAGGGCTATTTAAAAATAATGCTAAGACATTTTAGGTATATTGAACTTAAACTGTTTCATTCAAATAACATGCTGGGAAAGGGCTTCAGGACTGGCTCATCAGATACTCCGAACTCCAATCTCAGCATGACACACATTATCACAAGAGCTGCAGTCAAATGAGATGCAATCAGCAGGACAGTATCGAACAATTGAGGATGACTATTTAATGTCAGACATGTGGCATTTATACTGAAGACAACGCTTTTCTTACTGGTTATTTAAACTTTAGTTTTTTAAAGTAACTTTTTAAATATAGCTATATATCATGATTTTAGGGTTAGTTTGTCTTTTTTTTGTTGTCATTTTTGCTTATTTATATGATTTCAATTATTTTTCCTTGTGAATCCCATAAACAGACATCATAGTATTTGCTATATATCAGCTACATTAGAGTTTATTTTATTTAAAGGGACATTAAAGTAATTTTAAATAGTTATATATTATATATCAATAATAAAGTTATTTATTGCTATAGATTTGCATAACGTTAAATGTCAGATTACAAGTGGTACATTATGTCAGCGTGGGTCGCGATAAGCTATATTGCAACCCTGCTAACTTGTGCGCATATTACAAGTTGGAAGTGAACAGGTGTGCTTGTTAGCAAACAAAATTTGCGCTCGTCTGGTAAGAGCGAGTGAAGAACCTGCATAAGGGACAAAAAAAAGTTGTACCATGCACAACGTAAGTACATTAAAATAAAGTGTTACACTTATATATACACCAGCTAATAAAAAATATTAATCTAATTAATAGTAATAAAAAAGGTATATGGTATGACAAAGTGTTTGACTGGAATATATATAATACACACACACAAACAGGAGACGGCACTCTCTGGATTTAAGTGATCCAAGCAAAAAATTTTAATTCATAGTGATGTTTCAGGGCTATCACCCCTTCATCAGACCAACTTACAGAATTTTAATCAAATGATCAATATATAGACACAAAAAAAAACCCACCTAGAAAGAAAAAAATAGGCGGTCATTGTAACATTGTATACAAAAATCAAAAGTGAGAATAACAAATACTGTAATATAAATAAATAATTAAAGAATATATGTGTGACAATATAGAGACTGTATATATACAAATCAACCCACCAAGAGGGAGGGGGTGCTCAGTACCAAACTAATAACAAACAAGATTATAAAGGACAGAAAAAGAAACACTATATGAACCCTCACTTAAGTTAACTATCTACTAAGGTAGAAACATTATTGATATATATATATATATATATATATATATATACACACACACACAAATAAGTAGTCCGAAAAGAGCACTTGTCGTGAATCAAAGTGTATCTTTTAATCCAGAGTGTAAACGTTTTCGGGGAGTGGCCCCATCATCTTTTTCACTTGTCTGTTGACGGGTTCTCTTTGGACTACTTATTTGTATACATTTTGGGATGCACCCCAACGTCTATTAAGTATAGTGAGTGTTGGACTTTTTGCAACATATACACTGTATATATATATATATATATATATATATATATATAAACTTTTATTCTCAATAGTAGTAAAACAATAATAATTAAAGTCAGGAGGGGAAATACGCATTAGACAATGTCACTGACCTTTTTATATACTCATACATGGTGCTATGTAGATATTGAAAGGTATGTGAGTATCTGAGCAATTTTTGCAGATTTTTTTTTTTTAATACTTGTACGCTACCTACAGAGAGTGTAGAACATAATTTGGAGACAGCATCAGAAAATAGAGAGTGTAGAACATAATTTGGAGACAGCATCAGAAAATCACAGTGAAGGGGGTAAGTAGAAGTAAGAAGAGGGTATATAAACATATTAACACATAAATACATATGTATACAATCATATACATATATATTTACTGGGAACACACAGTTCCCATTGATCGCAATGTTAAGGCACTTTTCAGTGCCTTTTTTTTTCCAACACCCCACTCCCGCCAACTTTAGCCCCAAAATATTGCCTATATTGCATGTAGTGCATCGTCAGAGCTCTGGTTAACTATTATGTTTAAATAAAAAGTTGCACAAAATCCATCAAAATCCATTAAAAAGTATAGTTACACCCATAATAACACCATCTAATAAAATTATTTAACAAAAATATGTATTCAAAAGTTATAATGGCTTAAAGATATAAGGTATCGTTTTAGAAAACAAAGGCATGCAAAGGGCCTTAACACAGAGAAACATTCATGTGTGTGTGTGTGTTTATGTGTGTGTACATATGCATTTATGTATATATGTATTTACAGACAAGTGTGTGTGTGTGTGTTTATGTGTGTGTACATATGCATTTATGTATATATGTATTTACAGACAAGTGTGTGTGTGTGTGTTTATGTGTGTGTACATATGCATTTATGTATATATGTATTTACAGACATGTGTGTGTGTGTGTAGGTATATATATATATATAGTGCATTTGAACCATTTCCAGTCAAGTAGCTGAAAACATATAAAATCATGTATGTATTTTATGAATAGATAGAACATATTCTTTTATGTGCAGAACATTGGAATGTGACATATTAATATTTCATGTCAGGTTAGCGCTCTTGAGAAAATGCGATCGGGTTTGCACACGAGTAAGGGTATTAGGTATTAAGGTTTTTCCAACTTTTGTGCTACATTAAAGTCTATGGGAAAATATATTAGCATGGACGTGATATTCTAACATCAGCTTTTTGTAAGCGTTGGGTTAACTCGCAAGGGGAAATTTTTACTTTCAACTTGTAATACGTGCCTTACCCAATGTGCGCAAGCAGGAGTGATGAATAATCTAGCCCACTATAGGCTGGCATAAAAGATGTGCCAAATCTTTATGAAACTTAGGGAGACTATGGGGCCTAGTTATCAAGCCGTCAACCTCAAATACGCTGCGTATTCCGCAGCGTATTTGTGGCGAGGCTGATACGCCTTAGTTATCAAAGGCTCGAGACCGGCAAAAGTAGAATTTTGTGACGTAAGCTTCGATCCGCCGGACTCAGTCCGACACCGATCGATTCTTACGTCACTCCAGATGTTCCGCACACAAGTGCGGCACAATCTCACTACTTTTGCTAGCTATCAAAAAACTAGCAGGTACGCTCGGCACTTTTACGGCCCAGCGTACCTGGTTTTCAAAGCGCCAGCCTGGAGGCGGCGGATCCCATAGGAATCAATGGGAGTCTGACCATAGCGAAAGTACAAGTTCGCTGCTGACAGACATCCCATTGATTTCTATGGGAGCTGTCTACACCTAACACCCTAACATGTACCCCGAGTCTAAACACCCCTAATCTGCCCCCCCTACACCGCCGCAACTAAATAAAGTTATTACCCCCTAAACCGCCGCTCCCGGAGCCCACCGCAAGCTACTCTATACATATTAACCCCTAAACCGCCGCTCCCGGAGCCCACCGCAACTATAATAAATGTATTAACCCCTAACCCGCCGCTCCCTGAACCCGCCGCAACCTATATTAAATGTATTAACCCCTATCCTGCCCCCCCTACACCGTCGCCACCTATAATACATTTATTAACCCCTAATCTGCCCCCCCTACACCGTCGCCACCTATAATAAATTTATTAACCCCTATCCTGCCCCCCACTACGCCGCCGCCACTGTAATAAAATGATTAACCCCTAAACCTAACCCTAACCCTAACGCCCCCTAACTTAAATATTAATTAAATAAATCTAAATAAATTAACTCTTATTAACTAAATGAATCCTATTTAAAACTAAATACTTACCTTTAAAATAAACCCTAATATAGCTACAATATAAATAATAATTATATTCTAGCTATCTTAGGATTTATTTTTATTTTACAGGTACCTTTCAATTTATTTTAACCATGTACAATAACTATTAAATAGTTATTAACTATTTAATAGCTTACCTAGCTAAAATAAAGAGAAATGTACCTGTGAAATAAATCCTAACCTAAGTTACAATTACACCTAACACTACACTATACTTTAATAAATTATTCCTATTTAAAAATAAATACTTACCTGTAAAATAAACCCTAAGATAGCTACAATGTAATTAATACTTATATTATAGCTATTTTTGGATTTATATTTATTTTACAGGTAACTTTGTATTTATTTTAGCTAGTTAGAATAGTTATTAAATAGTTATTAACTATTTAATAACTACCTAGCTAAAAGAAATACAAAATTACCTGTAAAATAATTCCTAACTTAAGTTACAATTAAACCTAATACTACACTATCATTAAATTAACTAAATAAACTACCTACAAAGAACTACAATGAAATACAATTACATAAACTAACTAAAGTACAAAAAATAAAAAAAGCTAAGTTACAAAAAATAAAAAATTTAAGTTACAAACATGTTAAAAATATTACAACAATTTTAAGCTACTTACACCTAATCTAAGCCCCCTAATAAAATAACAAACCCCCCCAAAATAAAAAAAATCCCTACCCTATTCTAAATTACATAAATTTCAATGCTCTTTTACCTTACCAGCCCTTAAAAGGGCCATTTGTGGGGGCATGCCCCAAAAAGTTCAGCTCTTTTGCCTGTAAAATAAAAATACAACCCCCCCCCCAACATTAAAACCCACCACCCACATACCCCTAATCTAACCCAAACCCCCCTTACAAAAACCTAACACTAATCCCCTGAAGATCATCCTACCTTGAGTCGTCTTCACTCAGCCGAGCCACCGATGGAACTGAAGAGGGCATCCGGAACGGAAGAAGTTAATCCTCCAAGCGGCGCTGAAGAAATCTTCCATCCGATGAAGTCATCATCCAGGCGGCGCTGAAGAAGTCTTCGATCCGGCCGATGTCATCTTCAAAGAGGCGCTGAAGAGGTCTTCTATCCGGGCGAAGTCATCTTCCAAGCCGGGTCTTGAATCTTCCTTCCGCCGACGCGGAACCACCTTCTTCACCGACGGACTACGACGAATGACGGCTCCTTTAAGGGACGTCATCCAAGATGGCGTCCCCTCAATTCCGATTGGCTGATAGGATTCTATCAGCCAATCGGAATTAAGGTAGGAAAATCTGATTGGCTGATGGAATCAGCCAATCAGATTCAAGTTCAATCCGATTGGCTGATCCAATCAGCCAATCAGATTGAGCTCGCATTCTATTGGCTGTTCCGATCAGCCAATAGAATGCGAGCTCAATCTGATTGGCTGATTGGATCAGCCAATCGGATTGAACTTGAATCTGATTGGCTGATTCCATCAGCCAATCAGATTTTCCTACCTTAATTCCGATTGGCTGATAGAATCCTATCAGCCAATCGGAATTGAGGGGACGCCATCTTGGATGACGTCCCTTAAAGGAGCCGTCATTCGTCGTAGTCCGTCGGTGAAGAAGGTGGTTCCGCGTCGGCGGAAGGAAGATTCAAGACCCGGCTTGGAAGATGACTTCGCCCGGATAGAAGACCTCTTCAGCGCCTCTTTGAAGATGACATCGGCCGGATCGAAGACTTCTTCAGCGCCGCCTGGATGATGACTTCATCGGATGGAAGATTTCTTCAGCGCCGCTTGGAGGATTAACTTCTTCCGTTCCGGATGCCCTCTTCAGTTCCATCGGTGGCTCGGCTGAGTGAAGACGACTCAAGGTAGGATGATCTTCAGGGGATTAGTGTTAGGTTTTTGTAAGGGGGGTTTGGGTTAGATTAGGGGTATGTGGGTGGTGGGTTTTAATGTTGGGGGGGGGGGTTGTATTTTTATTTTACAGGCAAAAGAGCTGAACTTTTTGGGGCATGCCCCCACAAATGGCCCTTTTAAGGGCTGGTAAGGTAAAAGAGCATTGAAATTTATGTAATTTAGAATAGGGTAGGGATTTTTTTTATTTTGGGGGGGTTTGTTATTTTATTAGGGGGCTTAGATTAGGTGTAAGTAGCTTAAAATTGTTGTAATATTTTTAACATGTTTGTAACTTAATTTTTTATTTTTTGTAACTTAGCTTTTTTTATTTTTTGTACTTTAGTTAGTTTATGTAATTGTATTTCATTGTAGTTCTTTGTAGGTAGTTTATTTAGTTAATTTAATGATAGTGTAGTATTAGGTTTAATTGTAACTTAAGTTAGGAATTATTTTACAGGTAATTTTGTATTTCTTTTAGCTAGGTAGTTATTAAATAGTTAATAACTATTTAATAACTATTCTAACTAGCTAAAATAAATACAAAGTTACCTGTAAAATAAATATAAATCCTAAGATAGCTACAATATAATTATTATTTATATTGTAGCTATCTTAGGGTTTATTTTACAGGTAAGTATTTATTTTTAAATAGGAATAATTTATTAAAGTATAGTGTAGTGTTAGGTGTAATTGTAACTTAGGTTAGGATTTATTTCACAGGTACATTTCTCTTTATTTTAGCTAGGTAAGCTATTAAATAGTTAATAACTATTTAATAGCTATTGTACATGGTTAAAATAAATTGAAAGTTACCTGTAAAATAAATATAAATCCTAAGATAGCTAGAATATAATTATTATTTATATTATAGCTATATTAGGGTTTATTTTAAAGGTAAGTATTTAGTTTTAAATAGGATTCATTTAGTTAATAAGAGTTAATTTATTTAGATTTATTTAATTAATATTTAAGTTAGGGGGGCGTTATGGTTAGGGTTAGACTTAGGTTTAGGGGTTAATCATTTTATTACAGTGGCGGCGGCGTAGTGGGGGGCAGGATAGGGGTTAATAAATTTATTATAGGTTGCGGCGGGTTCATGGAGCGGCGGTTTAGGGGTTAAACTATTTATTTAGTTGCGGAGAGGTGCGGGATCAGCAGGATAGGGGTTAATAATTTTATAATAGAGGGCGACGGTATAGGGGGGGCAGGATAGGGGTTACTAGGTATAATGTAGGTGGCAGCGGTGTCCGGGAGCGGCGGTTTAGGGGTTAATACATTTATAAGAGTTGCGGCAGGGTCTAGGAGCGGCGGTTTAGGGGTTAGTAACTTTATTGAGTTGCGGGGGGCTCCGGGGGCGCCGGTATAGGGATAGAACAGTGTAGTTTAGTGTGAGTGCTTAGTGACAGGCTAGCAATAAAGCTGGGAAAAAGCCGAAGGGCAGCGAGATCGGATGAGTGATAACTGTCACAGTCCGCTGCTCATCGCCCCGCGGCTTTTTGACAGCTTTATTTGATAACTTAGGCGAACGTATTCAAGGTCCGCGGCGGCGAAGGTAGGCGAGCTTAGGCGGACGTATTGGGCCGGCGAAGCCAGAAAAGTAGACGGCTTGATAACTAGCCCCCTATACAGTCTATACAGGATATTTCATCTTAAGCCACGCCTTAGTAGTATCTTTAATCCAGTTATTATTATAGCCTCTATATATGGTCTTAGCCACTCTTGCCTTAAATTATACAGTGGGAACCCTGAAAATTTTTTATAAGTGGCAGTATCAGACAGCTGTATTTCTATTTCACATTTGTAATTATCATCATTTTGCATAACCATAATTTTGCCCAGTCCATTTTTGGAGTTTGGCTTGGAATGTGTTAGACTTAGCTTTTTATTCTACACTTTTTGTGTCATACCAATACAAACAAAAGAAATAAACATGAGAATGCCTAAACATTTGTAATTGCAATAATTTTCTTGGAAAAGTGGTGTATTATCGGACAGAAATGCAGGGGTGCCAATATTTTTGGCCATGTCTATACATATACACACACACAGGTAGCCCTCAGTTTATGCCGGGGTTAGGTTCCAGAAGGAATGGTTGTAAATCGAAACCATTGTAAATTGAAACCCAGCTTATAATGTAAGTCAATGGGAAGTGAGGGAGTTAGGTTCCAGGCCCCTCTAAAAACTGACATAAGTAACATCTAATACATTATTTTTAAAGCTTTGAAATGAAGACTTTAAATGCTAAACAGCATTATAAACCTAATTAAATTACACAACAGACTGTATCATCAAACTAAGTTTAATGAACAAAAAATGTTTTTACTTGCATTTTTCTGCAAACTGTTCTCTGCATTGTTAGCATGTTAGATAATATTGGGTCTGCACCTATTCTATGCATTTCAATCTGGAGTGATTAATAGGCAGTTAGGCACCCTCAAATCAAGCAGCTGGACAGGAAGATAATAGGGAAGTGGCTGCTAGATCTTGTTCCTTTGAAAGCTGCTTGATAACTAATGTCTGTTTTGTGTACACAGATTAATTTCAGTTTGCATAACTTTGCTGCAACACAAGCGGACAGCTCCACCTGCTGGCAATTTTAATTAGTGCACTTCTTTTCAATGCTTTTCAATAGCAGTCACATGACTGAAAAAAAGTTTTTTATTCTGAAACGGCACAAATTGAACCAGCATAAACCAAGGGACACCTGTATATATGTATATATATATATATATATATATATATATATATATATATATATATATATATATATATATATATATATATATATATATAATACAAAAAGAAGCAGGATGGCGCTATACAAAAGATACTATGCATATATAATAAATATACACATGTGACCAAATATAATGCAACTAGTCCTAAAGCCCGTTCACACGGGCCATTTTTTGCAGTACATCGGTCTCACCCCTTGCGCTCTCTCCCTCCCCCTCTCTTTTGCTCTTTCTCCCCCCCTCTCTTTTGCTCTCTCTCTCCCCCTCTCTTTTGAGCTCTCTCCCCCCTCTCTTTTGCTCTCTCCCCCTCTCTTTTGAGCTCTCTCTCTCCTCCCTCTCTTTTGCGCTCTCTCTCTCCCCTCTCTTTTGCGCTTTCTCTCCCCCCTCTCTTTTGCATCCTCTCTCCCCCCCTCTCTTTTGCGCTCTGTTTTAAAAAGAGGTGTACAGCCTCTATAACCTAAACCTTATGTGTTTCGAAGGGTAATAATGAATAAAAACCCTTCTTCCTCAGAGGTATGTGTGCAGAGTTCCATACTCTGAGAGGTGCCAAGTGCTTTACCGATACACATTTTTCTTACCTCATATGGATTGAGGTCCTTTGAAGTAAGTTTACATCTGAGTGGGGGCTGTATTTGAAGAGACTTTTACTAGTGATTATCACTATCTCTCTCAAGCTATTTACTGTTTACTCCTATCTTGGACTCTATATACACATGACATATTGTTTTGTATTGCACTATATTTGGTCACATGTGTATATTTATTATGTATGCATAGCATCTTTCGTATAGCACCATCCTGCTTTTTGTATTTTATTGTGTGGTTTGAGGGACCTTTCTTGTATTAAGGACAGGCTGCTATTCTCTGATATTATCATCATTTAAAAAATTTTTTTTATCATATACTGTAGTATTAGGTGTGAATGCTCCTAGTATTTTAGGTGTCCCTATAAGAAGCGCTAGTGGTACTTGTTAGTGGATTTATCCCCTGACATTCTATTTATCCTGATAGATTATATATATATATATATATATATATATATATATACACACATATTCACAAGGCTCAAAATTTCCACTCGCCATTGGCGAGTGGAAATTTAATGGTGGATAGTGATGTCCCGAACTGTTCGCCCGCGAACGGTTCACAGCGAACATAGGTTGTTCGCGTTCGCGTTTGTGGGCGAACACATGGCGATCCGCCCCTATGTGTCATCATTGTGGAAACTTTGACCCTTTATGTCACAGCCGCCTGACACATTAGAGCCAATCAACATCAGACACTCCCTCACAGACACTCCCAGCTACTCGGAATCCGCCATTTTAGACTCATAACGACCTTGCTTTTTTAATGAGAGGACGTGTTGTGTTTTTGCTCCTGACATTAATAGGAAAAACATAGCTAGGCTAGTGTATTTACAGTCCAGAAGGACTCCACTCATCTCTGCTGCAAGCACAGCACCCCAAAAAGCCCTTTTTAGGGCTATATTTCGTGCCGTTTTTTTTTTTTTTTTTGTTTGTTTGTTTTTTATTAGCATTTTCCTGGCTTTCAGCTGTGTGTTTAAGGCTCACAGCATATGCTGTGACTACTGCCACCACTGATATCTCCCTAACAACATTAGTTTAAATTTAACTAACCCAAAAATATAATTATTTTTCTAGTGTAATTTTTTTTCATTTTCTATCAGGCCAGTGTCACACAGCATATACTCTGGTTCATTGCTCTGTGCCAGCCAGCAGCCAGCAGTGTTAATATCCGTTTATAACATTATTTTTAATTTAAAAAAAAAACACAAAAAAATATTTTTCTAGTGTAATCTAATTACATTTACTATCATGCCTGTGTCTGTCAGGCTCAGTCAGCATTAATATACCTCTTTTTTTCAGTCTTTTGGTTAATTGGTCTGTGCCAGGCAGCCACCCAGCACTCATATCTATTTTTCTTTCACCTTAATTTTAATATAAAAAAAAAAAAGTTTAAATTTGTTTGCTAGTGTAATCAAATCTAATTTTCTATCCGGCCTGTGTGTTTTGCTGACATAGAGAGCCTACTGTGTTTACTTGCTGCCCTCCCTAGTGTATGAGCCACGACTCATATGTGTTTAACCTTTTTTTAATTTCCCCCCAAAAAAAATAATTTCAATCATTTTTCTAGTGTAATCTAATAGTATTTTCTATCAGGCGTGTGTGTATCCGACATACATAGCCTACTGTTTTTAATAGCTGCCCTTCCAAGGCTATCAGCCACGACTCATATGTATGTGCTTAACCTTTTTCTTAAAATTTCCAAAAAATAGTCTTTAAATCATTATGCTAGTGTAATCTAATTGTATTTTCTATCAGGCCTGTGTCTAACTGTCTATCTGACTTATACAGCATACTGTTGTTATAATTGCTGCCCTACGTAGCAGCCAGCCAGTGCGACCACTCATAGAGTCATATGTGCATTGCACTTCTTAACATAATTTTAATATTAAAATCTAAAATTTTAAAATATTTTGCTAGTGTAATGTAACTTAATTTTCTATCAGTCATGTGTTTTTGTCACTTACACAGCATACTGTGTTAAATTACTGCCCTACCTACCATCCACGACTCATATCTGCCAGCCTGTCTGCCAGGCCCAAGTAGCCAATTAGTGGCACCAATCACAATTCTTGTAACAGTAATAATAATAAAAAAAAAACATAATTTTTTGGACTGCAAATATTCAGTCTCCTAGGGCCATTGAATTTCATTTACCTCCTGCCTGCCACTGCCAGCCTTTTGTGCCAGGCCGTCTAGCCAACTATTTACACCAATCATAATTGTTGTCACAGTCAGACAGTATAGTTATTAATTTAAATAAAACATTTTTTTAGTGTTGATCTTAACCCTCAGTTTGCTCGTGCCTTTGAATTGCACTTTTCTACAGCCTTCCAAGCCTGTGTGCCAGGCCTACTTAAAAAATATTTACACCAATCATATTTGTTGTGACAGTATTCTAATAATTAAAAATTAAAATTTTTGGTAATAGTTGCTGTGATTTGAATCGTCAGTTTGCTGGTGCCATTGAAACGCACTTTCCTCCTGCCTTGCAGCCTGCTGTGAGCCAGGCCCCCACCTAGCCAATTGTTGTCAGCAATCATATTTCTGTTAACAGTATTGCAAAAATTGTCAATCATCACTGTTTAGACTGTCAGTAATCAGTCTCCCAGTGTCCTTGAATTGCATCTCCCTCCTGCCTGCCATCCTTTTGTGCCAGGCCGTCTTGCCAACTATTTACACCAATCCTAATTTTTTGTCACAGTATAGTTACTAATTAAAATTAAAAAAATCTTTATTGTTGATGATCTTAACCCTCAGTTTGCTTGTGCCTTTGAATTCAGTTTTCTACAGCCTTCCAAGCCTGTGTGCCAGGCCTACTTAAAAAATATTTACACCAATCATATTTGTTGTGACAGTATTCTAATAATTAAAAATTAAAATTTTTGGTAATAGTTGCTGTGATTTGAATCGTCAGTTTGCTGGTGCCAATGAAACGCACTTTCCTCCTGCCTTGCAGCCTGCTGTGAGCCAGGCCCCCACCTAGCCAATTGTTGCCAGCAATCATATTTCTGTTAACAGTATTGCAAAAATTGTCAATCATCACTGTTTAGACTGTCAGTAATCAGTCTCCTAGTGTCCTTGAATTGCATCTCCCTCCTGCCTGCCATCCTTTTGTGCCAGGCCGTCTTGCCAACTATTTACACCAATCCTAATTTTTTGTCACAGTATAGTTACTAATTAAAATTAAAAAAATCTTTATTGTTGATGATCTTAATCCTCAGTTTGCTCGTGCCTTTGAATTGCACTTTTCTACAGCCTTCCAAGCCTGTGTGCCAGGCCTACTTAAAAAATATTTACACCAATCATATTTGTTGTGACAGTATTCTAATAATTAAAAATTAAAATTTTTGGTAATAGTTGCTGTGATTTGAATCGTCAGTTTGCTGGTGCCATTGAAACGCACTTTCCTCCTGCCTTGCAGCCTGCTGTGAGCCAGGCCCCCACCTAGCCAATTGTTGTCAGCAATCATATTTCTGTTAACAGTATTGCAAAAATTGTCAATCATCACTGTTTAGACTGTCAGTAATCAGTCTCCTAGTGTCCTTGAATTGCATCTCCCTCCTGCCTGCCATCCTTTTGTGCCAGGCCGTCTTGCCAACTATTTACACCAATCCTAATTTTTTGTCACAGTATAGTTACTAATTAAAATTAAAAAAATCTTTATTGTTGATGATCTTAACCCTCAGTTTGCTCGTGCCTTTGAATTGCACTTTTCTACAGCCTTCCAAGCCTGTGTGCCAGGCCTACTTAAAAAATATTTACACCAATCATATTTGTTGTGACAGTATTCTAATAATTAAAAATTAAAATTTTTGTTAATAGTTACTGTGATTTGAATCGTCAGTTTGCTGGTGCCAATGAAACGCACTTTCCTCCTGCCTTGCAGCCTGCTGTGAGCCAGGCCCCCACCTAGCCAATTGTTGCCAGCAATCATATTTCTGTTAACAGTATTGCAAAAATTGTCAATCATCACTGTTTAGACTGTCAGTAATCAGTCTCCTAGTGTCCTTGAATTGCATCTCCCTCCTGCCTGCCATCCTTTTGTGCCAGGCCGTCTTGCCAACTATTTACACCAATCCTAATTTTTTGTCACAGTATTGTTACTAATTATAATTAAAAAAATCTTTATTGTTGATGATCTTAACCCTCAGTTTGCTCGTGCCTTTGAATTCAGTTTTCTACAGCCTTCCAAGCCTGTGTGCCAGGCCTACTTAAAAAATATTTACACCAATCATATTTGTTGTGACAGTATTCTAATAATTAAAAATTAAAATTTTTGGTAATAGTTGCTGTGATTTGAATCGTCAGTTTGCTGGTGCCATTGAAACGCACTTTCCTCCTGCCTTGCAGCCTGCTGTGAGCCAGGCCCCCACCTAGCCAATTGTTGTCAGCAATCATATTTCTGTTAACAGTATTGCAAAAATTGTCAATCATCACTGTTTAGACTGTCAGTAATCAGTCTCCTAGTGTCCTTGAATTGCATCTCCCTCCTGCCTGCCATCCTTTTGTGCCAGGCCGTCTTGCCAACTATTTACACCAATCCTAATTTTTTGTCACAGTATAGTTACTAATTAAAATTAAAAAAATCTTTATTGTTGATGATCTTAACCCTCAGTTTGCTCGTGCCTTTGAATTGCACTTTTCTACAGCCTTCCAAGCCTGTGTGCCAGGCCTACTTAAAAAATATTTGCACCAATCATATTTGTTGTGACAGTATTCTAATAATTAAAAATTAAAATTTTTGGTAATAGTTGCTGTGATTTGAAACCTCAGTTTGCTGGTGCCATTGAATAGCACTTTTTCTCCTGCCTTGCAGCCTGCTGTGAGCCAGGCCCACCTAGCCAATTGTTGTCAGCAATCATATTTCTTTTAACAGTATTGCAAAAATTGTCAATCATCACTGTTTTGACTGTCATTAATCAGTCTCCTAGTGTCCTTGAATTGCATCTCCCTCCTGCCTGCCATCCTTTTGTGCCAGGCCGTCTTGCCAACTATTTACACCAATCCTAATTGTTGTCACAGTATAGTTACTAATTTAAATAAAAAAAATCTTGATGGTTGATCTTAATCCTCATTTTGCTTGTGCCATTGAATTGCACTTTTCTACTGCCTGCCAGCCTGTGTGCCAGGCCCAACTATCCAATTAGTGCTAGCAATCATATTTCTTTTAACAGTATTGCAAAATTTGTCAATCAACACTGTTTTGACTGTCAATCTGCAGTCTTCTAGTGCCCTTGAATTGCATTTTCCTCCTGCCTGCCTGCCTGTGTGCCAGTCCCAACTAGCCAATTGTTGCCAGCAATCATATTTCTGTTAACAGTATTGCAAAAATTGTCAATCATCACTGTTTAGACTGTCAGTAATCAGTCTCCTAGTGTCCTTGAATTGCATCTCCCTCCTGCCTGCCATCCTTTTGTGCCAGGCCGTCTTGCCAACTATTTACACCAATCCTAATTTTTTGTCACAGTATAGTTACTAATTATAATTAAAAAAATCTTTATTGTTGATGATCTTAACCCTCAGTTTGCTCGTGCCTTTGAATTCAGTTTTCTACAGCCTTCCAAGCCTGTGTGCCAGGCCTACTTAAAAAATATTTACACCAATCATATTTGTTGTGACAGTATTCTAATAATTAAAAATTAAAATTTTTGGTAATAGTTGCTGTGATTTGAATCGTCAGTTTGCTGGTGCCATTGAAACACACTTTCCTCCTGCCTTGCAGCCTGCTGTGAGCCAGGCCCCCACCTAGCCAATTGTTGTCAGCAATCATATTTCTTTTAACAGTATTGCAAAAATTGTCAATCATCACTGTTTAGACTGTCAGTAATCAGTCTCCTAGTGTCCTTGAATTGCATCTCCCTCCTGCCTGCCATCCTTTTGTGCCAGGCCGTCTTGCCAACTATTTACACCAATCCTAATTTTTTGTCACAGTATAGTTACTAATTAAAATTAAAAAAATCTTTATTGTTGATGATCTTAACCCTCAGTTTGCTCGTGCCTTTGAATTGCACTTTTCTACAGCCTTCCAAGCCTGTGTGCCAGGCCTACTTAAAAAATATTTACACCAATCATATTTGTTGTGACAGTATTCTAATAATTAAAAATTAAAATTTTTGGTAATAGTTGCTGTGATTTGAATCGTCAGTTTGCTGGTGCCATTGAAACGCACTTTCCTCCTGCCTTGCAGCCTGCTGTGAGCCAGGCCCCCACCTAGCCAATTGTTGTCAGCAATCATATTTCTGTTAACAGTATTGCAAAAATTGTCAATCATCACTGTTTAGACTGTCAGTAATCAGTCTCCTAGTGTCCTTGAATTGCATCTCCCTCATGCCTGCCATCCTTTTGTGCCAGGCCGTCTTGCCAACTATTTACACCAATCCTAATTTTTTGTCACAGTATAGTTACTAATTAAAATTAAAAAAATCTTTATTGTTGATGATCTTAACCCTCAGTTTGCTCGTGCCTTTGAATTGCACTTTTCTACAGCCTTCCAAGCCTGTGTGCCAGGCCTACTTAAAAAATATTTGCACCAATCATATTTGTTGTGACAGTATTCTAATAATTAAAAATTAAAATTTTTGGTAATAGTTGCTGTGATTTGAAACCTCAGTTTGCTGGTGCCATTGAATAGCACTTTCCTCCTGCCTTGCAGCCTGCTGTGAGCCAGGCCCACCTAGCCAATTGTTGTCAGCAATCATATTTCTTTTAACAGTATTGCAAAAATTGTCAATCATCACTGTTTTGACTGTCATTAATCAGTCTCCTAGTGTCCTTGAATTGCATCTTTCTCCTGCCTGCCATCCTTTTGTGCCAGGCCGTCTTGCCAACTATTTACACCAATCCTAATTGTTGTCACAGTATAGTTACTAATTTAAATAAAAAAAATATTGATGGTTGATCTTAATCCTCATTTTGCTTGTGCCATTGAATTGCACTTTTCTACTGCCTGCCAGCCTGTGTGCCAGGCCCAACTATCCAATTAGTGCTAGCAATCATATTTCTTTTAACAGTATTGCAAAATTTGTCAATCAACACTGTTTTGACTGTCAATCTGCAGTCTACTAGTGCCCTTGAATTGCATTTTCCTCCTGCCTGCCTGCCTGTGTGCCAGTCCCAACTAGCCAATTAGTGCCACCACTCATATTTATTGTAACAGGATTGGAATTTTTGTTAATCATAACTGTTTTGACTGTGATTCTTCAGTCTCCTAGTGCCATTGAATTGCAGTTTCCTTTCTCCCAGCGTGTGTGCCAGACAGGCTCATTTGCCAAATAGTGCCAAACAATCATATTTGTTGCCACAGTACTAGTAATATTTCAAAAAATTAACAATTTGTGATTTTTAAAACATCTGTCTTTTTTGTTGTTGTCAGTCTCACAGCGTATACTGTGCCCACTTTCACAGTGCCACCACTCAATTGGTGTAATAGTATTGTTAGTGTCCATTTAAAAAAAATGACAGGCAGAGGCAGGCCACCCCGCAGGTTCTGTGGTCATGGTCGTGGTGCTGTGATTCCTTTAGACCCTACAAATATGCACATTGTTCAGACGCCGGGTGCCAGGGGGGATGCAAAAACTTCTGAGGAGGACCTAGTTGAATGGCTAACACAGGAAACCCAATCTTCTTCAGCTTCCGCTGCTAGTCCTCCTAACCTTGACGCACCATCTAAGTCCAGCTGTGCTTTGGGCAGGTCTCAAGTGACCAGTGACACTCCGCCGCCTGTCGCCACCACCAACACTAGCACCACAGCCGCTTCACTTGATCTGTCACAGGAGTTATTGACACATCATTTTGAAGAAATGAGTGATGCGCAACCATCATTGACAGAGGATGTAGATAATAGTGATCAGTCTCAGTCAGGCAGCATTACCGACATGGAGGTACGGTGTGATGATGATGGTGATGTTGTACCCGCTGCTGCTTCCTTTCTTGATGTTTCAGATTCAAGTGAAGCGGTTGATGATGATGTGTCGGTGGATGTCACGTGGGTGCCTGCTAGAAGAGAAGAAGAAGAGGGGGAAAGTTCAGATGGGGAGACAGAGAGGAGGAGGAGACGATTTGGAAGCACGGGGAGGTCATCTCAAGGAGCTAGTGGCACAGTCAGACAGCATGCATCGTCACCAGGGGTCAGCCAGACAGCCCACCGACGCCCATCAACGCATGCTGTTGCCACCACCAGAATGCCGTCATCGCAGAGCTCAGCAGTGTGGCATTTTTTTTGTGTGTCTGCCTCTGACAACAGCGATGCCATTTGCAACCTGTTCCAAAAGAAACTGAGTCGTGGGAAGTCCAACAGCCACCTAGGTACAACTGCTTTGCGAAGGCACATGGTCTCCCATCACAAAGGCCGATGGGAAGAACACATGAGTAGAAGCAGCACACAAAGTGAAAGCCGCCCTCCTCCTCCTGCTCCAGCATCTTCAGCCACGTCAACCAGTGCTGTCCTCCTTGCCCCCTCTCAACCATCCTCCACTCAGTCTCTCTTACGTAGCAGTTCCTGGTCATCTGCCCACAGTGAGGTGTCTGTCAAGGACATGTTTGAGCGTAAGAAGCCAATTTCTCAAAGTCACCCCCTTGCCCGGCGTCTGACAGCTGGCTTGTCTGAACTCTTAGCCCGCCAGCTTTTACCATACAAGCTGGTGGAGTCTGATGCTTTCAAAAAATTTGTATCTATTGGGACACTGCAGTGGAAGGTACCTGGCAGAAATTTCTTTTCACAAGAGGCAATCCCAAACCTGTACTCTGTTGTGAGAAAGGAAGTTATGGCATGTCTGGCACACAGCGTTGGGGCAAGGGTCCATATGACCACGGATAGCTGGTCTGCAAAGCATGGTCAGGGCAGGTATATCACCTACACTGCGCATTGGGTAAACCTGCTGACTTCTGACAAGCATGGAATGCGTGGCTCTGCAGAAGAGTTGGTGACACCGCCACGACTTGCAGGCAGGCCTGCTGCTACCTCCTCTACTCCTCCTACTCCATCCTCTTCCATAACCTCTTCCTCGGCTGAGTCCTCTTCAACTTCTGCGTCTTGCTCCACATCTATGGCACCCCCCCAGCTCCCCAGGTACTTCAAGTGTCCTGTCCGAAAGGACTTTTAGTGCAGCAGGAGGTTTTGTCACTGAGAAGAGAAGTCGCCTAGGTCAAAAAAGCCTTGACTATCTAACTTTTATAAAAATGAATGAGGGCTGAATCCTGAAGGGACTGACATTGGGCGATACATTTGAATAAAAAACTACTGATGATGATATGAGCTGCCTTGGGCTACAACTGGTACACAGGCTGGCCTTTTTTTTTTGGTTATAAAGACGGAGGACTTGCTTGACTTATCCGCCAACAACTAGTGTTCAAGCCACAAGCTTTTAGGGCACTTTATAAATGTTTTACAAACATCGATTTTTCTGGCCGCTGCTACAGCAGTTGCTCCAACAATACCCCAATGTTTCAGTCATTTGTACATTCCTAATTTTTCTGGCCTCTGCTGCATCTCTGTGGGTACAAAACTCAAATAAAAAAAAATAAGGCACATAACACTAGTGATTAAACTGTTACGAATTGTACAACTTTACACACCACTCATATCCGGTGGACCATTCAATTGAACGCAAAATGCAACAAATTTGAAAGAGTAGGACCTACCAAGCATCTTTATCCATCTCTTGGTTGATCTAAATTATCTCCGTGTTCCATCTATGACATACCTGTACTCTATTGTGCAAAAGGGTGGCATATGTTTTGTTTCATGCTGTTGTGCCTGTTGCGGGTCGTGGCCCATGATATAAAAAGGCTGAAGGAGAACGACCTGTAGTAATGGTTGCCCCATCCAGTTTTTATAAAAATGTTCCTGGTTCCTCTCAATTATCTTTGGGTTTCTAAAATGGATGCCATACCTGTACTCGCTTGTGCAAAAGGATGGCATATGTGGTGGTGTTTCCTGCAGTTGTTTCTGTTGAGGGTGCTGGACCCTCTTATAAAAAAGCTGAAGGTGAACGACCTGGAGTGGGAGTCCAAGCATGGTTTTTGGTGCTATTTCACTTTTACAAACAATTATCTGTGGGTTTCACAAATCAATGCCGTACCAGTACTCTATTGTTCCAAAGTATGCCATATGTTCTCTTTCCTGCTGGTATTTTGTTTGAGGGTCCTGGACACTCTTATAAAAAGGCCTAAGGTGAAAGAGGTGTACTGGGTGTCCACTCATTTTTATTTTCTATTTCTCATTTGACCAAAATTATCTCTGGTTTTGTAAAATCAATGCCGTACCTGTACTCTATTGTTCAAAAGGATGCCATACGTCCTCTTTCCTGCTGGTGTTTTTTTTTGAGTGTCCAGGACCATCTTATAAAAAGGCCTAAGGAGAAAGAGGTGTACTGGTTGGCCACTCATTTTTATTTTTCTATTTAACAATTGACCAAAATGATCTCTGGGTTTGTAAAAACAATGCTGTACCTGTACTCTATTGTTCAAAAGGATGCCATACGTCCTCTTTCCTGCTGGTGTTTTTTTGAGGGTCCAGGACCCTCTTATAAAAAGGCCTAAGGAGAAAGAGGTGTACTGGCTGTCCATCGAATAATTTTTTTTATTCAAATTTACATTTTAAAAAAAAATTCTATGGGTTTCTAAAATCTATGCCTTTCCTGTACTCTATTGTTCAAAAGTATGCCATATGTCCTCTTTCCTGCTGGTTTTTTGTTTGAGGGTCCTGGACCCTCTTATAAAAAGGCATTAAAGATAAAGAATTGTACCTGGTGTCCATCCAATCATTTTTTTTAATTCAAATTCACGGTTGAAACAAATTATCCCCGGGTTTCTAAAATCAATGCCTTTCCTATAATCTTTTTTTCACAAAGGATGCCATATGTCCTCTTTCCTACTGCTGGTTTTGTTGAGTGTCCTGGAGCCTCTGCTAAAAAGGCCGAAGGATAAAGAAGTGTACTGGGTGTCTATTCAATGTTTTTTTAGATTTCACAGTTGTAACTTATTTTTTCTGTCTTTCAAAAATCAATGCCTTTCCTGTAATCTATTTTTCAAAAGGATGCCATATGTCCTCTTTCATGCTGTTCTTTCTGTTGAGGCTCCGGGACACTCTTTTAAAAAGGCCTAATGATAAAGAAGTGTACTGGGTGTCCAATCAATGTTTTTTTTCTATTTCCCGGGTCATATAACTGATCTCTGTGTTTCTAAAATCAATGCCTTTCCTGTAATCTAATTTTCAAAAGTATGCCATATGTCCTCTTTCCTGCTGGTGTTTTTTTTGAGGGTCCAGGACCCTCTTATAAAAAGGCCTAAGGAGAAAGTGGTGTACTGGGTGTCCATCGAATCATTTTTTTTATTCAAATTTACATTTGCAAACAATTATCTATGGGTTTCTAAAATCAATGCCTTTCCTGTACTCTTACTGTATTGTTAAAAAGTATGCCATATGTCCCCTTTCCTGCTGGTGTTTTGTTTGAGGGTCCTGGACCGTCTTATAAAAAGGCCTAGGGAGAAAGAATTGTACTGGGTGTCCATCCAACAATTTTTTTTATTCAAATTCACGGTTGCAACAAATTATCCCCGGGTTTCTAAAATCAATGCCTTTCCTATAATCTTTTTTTCACAAAGGATGCCATATGTCCTCTTTCCTACTGCTGGTTTTGTTGATTGTCCTGGAGCCTCTGCTCAAAAGGCTGAAGGATAAAGAAGTGTACTGGGTGTCTATTCTATGTTTTTTTAGATTTCACAGTTGTAACTTATTTTTTCTGTCTTTCAAAAATCAATGCCTTTCCTGTAATCTATTTTTCAAAAGGATGCCATATGTCCTCTTTCATGCTGTTCTTTGTGTTGAGGCTCCGGGACACTCTTCTAAAAAGGCCTAAGGATAAATAAGTGTACTGGGTGTATAATCTATGTTTTTTTAGATTTCACGGTTGCAACTAATGATCTCTGTGTTTCTAAAATCAATGCCTTTCCTGTAATCTAATTTTCTAAAGTATGCCATATGTCCTCTTTCATGCTGCTGGTTTTGTGGAGGGTCCTGGAGCCTCTGCTAAAAAGGCCTAAGGATAAATAAGTGTACTTGGTGTGTAATCAAAGTTTTTTGTGATTTCACGGTTGCAACTAATGATCTCTGTGTTTCTAAAATCAATGCCTTTCCTGTAATCTAATTTTCTAAAGGATGCCATATGTCCTCTTTCAAGCTGCTGGTTTTGTGGAGGGTCCTGGAGCCTCTGCTAAAAAGGCCTAAGGATAAAGAAGTGTACTGGGTGTATAATCTATGTTTTTTTAGATTCCACGTTTGCAAAAAATTATCCACGGGATTCTAAAATCAATGCCTTTCCAGTAATCTATTATTCACAAGGATGCCATATGTACTTTTTGATGCTGTTGTTTCGGTTGAGGCTCCGGGAGCCTCTTATTAAAAAGGCCTAATGAAAAATAAGTGTACTGGGTGTCTAATCAATGTTTTTTTCGATTTACCGTTTGCAACTAATGATCTCTGTGTTTCTGAAATCAATGCCTTTCCTATAATAATTTTTTCTAAAGGATGCCATATGTCCTCTTTCCTGCTGCTGGTTTTGTCGAGGGTCCTGGAGCCTCTGCTGCGCATAATAAAGAAAAAAAATTAATTTAACTTGACTTAATAACTGAAGCATGACTTCAGGAGTCAGGTGTGGTCGTAGGTAGTGGTTGTTGTTAGCAGATTATTTTTATTGCAAATTGCAATTGTCACAGCGTGCATAAAATGTGCGTCACTAGTCCAAATTTTAAGTTTTTTTTTTTTCATTCATGATTAGTTTGGGGTACGGCGCAATATTGGAAAGGCAAAAAACAGGTCTCGGTACCCGTTGATATAAGGGGTGACTACTAGTGCTTTTACCAGGCTCCTCTTGGATAGCCCCAGAAAGTGTGAGTATGAATCCCAAAAAGAAAATTAAATTAAGGTTGAAAAATTACTCCTAAGTAAATTGTAAGACCCGGAGCTCCTCAAACACACGTCCTACCGCAACAGGTATATGCTCCGCCCACCCAAATCTTACCTTTTTAATGCCAATTGATATTGCCACAGCTGGAATAACAGTAACTAACATGTGCGTCACCACAGTCTCCGAATCTATTGTCGGATGTATACAAAAACAACAATAAAGAATTCCTTTTGGGGCGCAAAGAGATGGCTACCGGAACACTCCAGGAACTTCACAAAAGTGGCTGTCTTGTGTTTCTGGTGATGTTGTAGACATCTGGGTAGTGTACAGGGAGGGCAAAAATCCTCTCCATCTCTGTGCACCACAGGACAGGACGTCCTTGTTATCCATAAGCACATGAAATTGCTGGCATTTTTGTTGCTTCAAGAAGTTCATTTTTTGTGGTGATAGATAGTACTGAATTAAATAAACTTTGGTTTCCTACCATACTCAAGACAATCTTGTAGTTCAAGCTTCGGACTTGCTGTTGGAAACAGTGGGCTGTCCATAGCAGGAAGATGATTTAGACAGAAGTAACGGGCTCTACTTGCAGGTGACACATGTTTATCGTCAATCATCAAAGGGGTTGCGTGCAGAATATGGCTGATGGCCCCTTATTCACATGTTTGTCCAGAGCAACAACATTTGCAAACAGCCAGAAGAGAGGTCGGTTCTCACCAGCCTTAAGTTGAGCTTCAATTACCAAATGCTGATATTCAATAAATAGATAAACAGTGCCTTAAAAAACACATTTGCAATATGGATTCACCAGAGCAAGGTCATTGCTAGTATTTCCCACAGTAACAAAATTAAAATGACACAACTCCGCAATCTTCCCCTTCACATTATTATTGTTATACTCCATTGTACTCCTATGCCCACCTCCCTGCTCTTGTTTTTGTTGAGGGTCCTGGAGCCTCTGCTAAAAATGCCTAAGGATAAATAAGTGTACTTGGTGTATAATCGAAATTTTTTGTGATTTCACGGTTGCAACTAATGATCTCTGTGTTTCTAAAATCAATGCCTTTCCTATAATCATTTTTTTCAAAAGGATGCCATATGTCCTCTTTCCTGCTGCTGGTTTTGTCGAGGGTCCTGGAGCCTCTGCAGCGCATAATAAAGAAAATAATTAATTTAACTTGACTTAATAACTGAAGCATGACTTCAGGAGTCAGGTGTGGTCGTAGGTAGTGGTTGTTGTTAGCAGATTATTTTTATTGCAAATTGCAATTGCCACAGCGTGCATAAAATGTGCGTCACTAGTCCAAATTGTAATTTATTTTTTTTCATTCAGCATTAGTTTGGGGTACGGCGCAATATTGGAAACGCAAAAAACAGGTCTCCGTACCCGTTGATATAAGGGGTGACTACTACTGCTTTTACCAGGCTCCTCTTGGATAGCCCCAGAAAGTGTGACTATGAATCCCAAAAAGAAAATTAAATTAAGGTTGAAAACTAACTCCAAAGTAACTTGTAAGACCTGGAGCTCCTCAAACACACGTCCTACCTTAACAGCTATAGTCTCCACAACCCACAAATCTTAACTTTTTCATGCCAATTGATATTGCCACAGCTGGAACAACAGTAAATAACATGTGCGTCACCACAGTCTCCGAAGCTGTTGTCGGATGTATACAAAAACACTGATAAAGTATTCCTTTAGGAGCGCAAAGAGATGGCTACCGGAACACCAGGAACTTCACAAGAGTGGCTGTATTGTGTTTCTGGTGATGTTTGAGACATCTGGGTAGTGTACAGGGAGGGCAAAAATTGTCTCCATCTCTGTGCACCAAAGGACATGACGTCCTTGTCATCCATAAGCACATGAAATTGCTGGCATTTTTGTTGCTTCAAGAAGTTAATTTTTTGTGGTGATAGATAGTACTGAATTAAATAAACTTTGGTTTCCTACCATACTCAAGACAATCTTGTATTTCAAAATTCGTACTTGCTGTGGGAAACAGTGGCCTGTCCATACCAGGAAGATGATTTAGACAGAAGTAACGAGCTCTGCTTGCAGGTGACACATGTTAATCGTCAATCATCAAAGGGGTTGCATGCAGAATATGGCTGATGGCCCCTTATTCACATGTTTGTCCAGAGCCACAACATTTGCAAACAGCCAGAAGAAAGGTCGTTTCTCACCAGCCTAAGTTGAGCTTCATTTAACAAATGCTGATATTCAAAAAAATAGACAAACAGTGCCTTAAATAACACATTTGCGATATGGATTCACCAGAGCAAGGTCATTGCAAGTACTAAGTTCCCACGATAACAAAATTAAAATGCCACAACTATGCAATCTTCACCTTCAGATTATTATTGTCACACTCCATTGTACTCCTATGCCCAGCTCCCTGCTCTTCTTTTTGTTGAGGGTCCTGGATCCTCTGCTGAAAAGGCCTATGGATAATAAAGTGTACTGGGTGTCTGCTCAATTTTTTTTTTGATTTCCCGGTTGCAAGTAATTATCTTAGTGTTTCTAAAATCAATGCCTTTCCTGTAATCTATAATTCAAAAAGATTGACATATGTCCTCTTTCATGCTGTTGTTTCAGTTGCGGCTCCGGGACCCTCGTATTAACAAGGCCTGAGGATAAATAAGTGTAACCGGTGTCTAATGAATGTTTTTTTCTATTACACGGGTCATATAAATGATCTGTGGGTTTCTAAAATCAATGCCTTTCCTGTAATCTTTTATTCAAAAGGATGACATATCTCCTCTTTCATGCTGTTGTTTCGGTTGAGGCTCCGGGACCCTCGTATTAAAAAGGCCTGAGCATAAATAAGTGTCACGGCTGTCTAATCAATTTTTTTTTCTAAATTCACGGTTGCAAACAATGATCTGTGGGTTTCTAAAATCAATGCCTTTCCTGTAATCTTTTATTCAAAAGGATGACATATCTCCTCTTTCATGCTGTTGTTTTGGTTGAGCCTCCGGGACCCTCGTATTAAAAAGGCCTGAGCATAAATAAGTGTCACGGCTGTCTAATCAATGTTTTTGTGTAATTTCATGGTTGCAAATAATGATCTGTGGCTTTCTAAAATCAATGCCTTTCCTGTAATCTTTTATTCAAAAGTATGACATATCTCCTCTTTCATGCTGTTGTTTCGGTTGAGGCTCCAGGACCCTCGTATTAAAAAGGCCTGAGCATAAATAAGTGTGACGGCTGTGTAATCAATTTTTTTTTCTAAATTCACGGTTGCAAATAATGATCTGTGGGTTTCTAAAATCAATGCCTTTCCTGTAATCTTTTATTCAAAAGGATGACATATCTCCTCTTTCATGCTGTTGTTTTGGTTGAGGCTCCGGGACCCTCGTATTAAAAAGGCCTGAGCATAAATAAGTGTCACGGCTGTCTAATCAATTTTTTTTTCTAAATTCACGGTTGCAAATAATGATCTGTGGGTTTCTAAAATCAATGCCTTTCCTGTAATCTTTTATTTAAAAGGATGACATATCTCCTCTTTCATGCTGCTGTTTCGGTTGAGGCTCCGGGACCCTCGTATTAAAAAGGCCTGAGCATAAATAAGTGTGACGGGTGTGTAATCAATTTTTTTTTCTAAAGTCACGGTTGTAAATAATGATCTGTGGGTTTCTAAAATCAATGCCTTTCCTGTAATCTTTTATTCAAAAGGATGACATATCTCCTCTTTCATGCTGTTGTTTCGGTTGAGGCTCCGGGACCCTCGTATTAAAAAGGCCTGAGCATAAATAAGTGTGACAGCTGTGTAATCAATTTTTTTTTCTAAATTCATGGTTGCAAATAATAATCTGTGGGTTTCTAAAATCAATGCCTTTCCTGTAATCTTTTATTCAAAAGGATGACATATCTCCTCTTTCATGCTGTTGTTTCGGTTGAGGCTCCGGGACCCTCGTATTAAAAAGGCCTGAGCATAAATAAGTGTCACGGCTGTCTAATCAATTTTTTTTTCTAAATTCACGGTTGCAAATAATGATCTGTGGGTTTCTAAAATCAATGCCTTTCCTGTAATCTTTTATTCAAAAGGATGACATATCTCCTCTTTCATGCTGTTTTTTCGGTTGAGGCTCCGGGACCCTCGTATTAAAAAGGCCTGAGCATAAATAAGTGTGACGGGTGTGTAATCAATTTTTTTTTCTAAATTCACGGTTGCAAATAATGATCTGTGGGTTTCTAAAATCAATGCCTTTCCTGTAATCTTTTATTCAAAAGGATGACATATCTCCTCTTTCATGCTGTTGTTTCGGTTGAGGCTCCGGGACCCTCGTATTAAAAAGGCCTGAGCATAAATAAGTGTCACGGCTGTGTAATCAATTTTTTTTTATAAATTCACGGTTGCAAATAATGATCTGTGGGTTTCTAAAATCAATGCCTTTACTGTAATCTTTTATTCAAAAGGATGACAGTACTTCAAAAATACAGCCAATGAAGGGCCTTAGGAAGACTGAGCCAAGGTTGGATTGTAGTATTTGGTTAGGCTAATCATGATGGCCATGTAGACCACCACCACCGAGAGTCCTGGAAGTAACAGGGATGATGAGATGAAAGAGCTAAGAATAGTAGAACTTGAAACAACAGAGTTAGCCATGGGTGTTAGTGCAAAACCGCTTGGCTTTTTTTTTGGCTTTGGGTGCGGCTATTCCTGCAGGCCATATAGAGCTGACAACATTTGGTGTCGTATCAGCTATTAAACTAATTAGAACAGTACTACCAAAATACAGCCAATGAAGGGCCTTAGGAAGACTGGGGCAAGGTTGGATTGTAGTATTTGGTTAGGCTAATCATGATGGCCATGTAGACCACCACCACCGAGAGTCCTGGAAGTAACAGGGATGATGAGATGAAAGAGCTAAGAATAGTAGAACTTGAAACAACAGAGTTAGCCATGGGTGTTAGTGCAAAACCGCTTGGCTTTTTTTTGGCTTTGGGTGCGGCTATTCATGCAGGCCATATAGAGCTGACAACATTCAGTGTCGTATCAGCTATTAAACTAATAAGAACAGTACTACCAAAATACAGCCAATGAAGGGCCTTAGGAAGACTGAGCCAAGGTTGGATTGTAGTATTTGGTTAGGCTAATCATGATGGCCATGTTGACCACCACCACCGAGAGTCCTGGAAGTAACAGGGATGATGAGATGAAAGTGCTAAGAATAGTACTACTTGAAACAACAGAGTTAGCCATGGGTGTTAATCCAAGACCGCTTGGATTTATTTTTGTATTGGGTGCAGCTAATCATGCAGGCCATATAGAGCTGACAACATTCGGTGTTGTATCATCTATAAAAATAATAAGAACTGTACTATCAAAATACAGACAATGAAGGGCCTATGAAGACTGAGCAAAGGTTGGATTGTAGTATTTTGTTCGGCTAATCATGATGGCCATGTAGACCGCCCGTAACAGGTGCTAAGAATAGTACTAATTGAAACAACAGAGTTAGCCATGGGTGTTAGTCTAAGACCACTCGGCTTTTTTTTGGGTTTGGGTGCAGCTAATCATGAAGGACAGATAGACCTGCCACCATTTGGTGTTGTAACAGGTATGAAAATGCAAAGAACAGTACTACATAACACAACCTACTTACCATGGGTCCCAGAACATATGTTTGGTTGTTATATTTTGTAAGGGTAATCATGCAGGCCATATAGACCTCCACCGATAGGGTGAGTATGAGTAACAGCTATTAAAATGCGAAGGACATTACTAATTAACACAACATAGTTACCATGGGTCGCAGACCAAGAGCAGATGTCTTATTATTATATTTTGTATGGGTAATCATCCAGGCCGTATAGACCTCACCAAATAGGGGGAGTTACAGAGATTAAAGTGCTAAGAATGGTAGTACTTAAAACACAACCTCGTTAAAATAGGTAGCAGACCACATGTCTTATTATTATAATTTTTCAGGGTAATCTGGCAGGCCATATAGAACTCCCACGATAGGGGGGGGGGAACAGGGATTAAAGTGCTAAGAAAAGTACTAATTGACACAAGCTAGTTGGGTCCAAGAACGCATGTTTGATTATTAGAATTTATTAGGGTAATTATATATCTAACAAATATATCTATTTCTCTTCTATCGATTCTATCTAACTATCAATCTATGTATATCAATCTATCCTATCTATCACTATCAATCTATCTTCTGTCCAGGATGTTTTGAGACAGCCACTTTGGGAATGTTAGTTGATTTAGACCCATTATGGCTTAAAAGCAGACTCTGCATCAACTATGTAATTTTCCATGGGAGTTTTGCCAGGGATCCCACTCCAGCATGCAACAGTCCAGGTGTTAGGACCCTTGAAACAACTTTTCCATCACTATTGTGGCCAGAAAGAGTCCTTGTAGGTTTTAAAGTTCGCCTGCCTATTGAATTCAATGGCGGTTCGCGCGGTTCGCACGTTCACGAACAATACCGGAAGTTCGAGTCCGCGGTTCGCAAACCGAAAATTTTAGGTTCGCAACATCACTAATGGTGGAGAGTAAAAGTTAGTAAATGCAGAGTCAGAAGTCTGGTGGCATGATTTAAGTAGCAAAGTTGGCACATTGTAATTACAGAATGTATATTCCTATTTCAGTAATGACAAACAGACATTTTGGGCTATGTGCTAAAACTGTTATATGAAGGGATAGACATTAAAGTGCATGGATATGTTATTCCTCTAGGGCTGTAGGGACCCCATTAGTACTAAGACTGTTACTTCTGAGAGGGTAACCAGGAGCAGAGAGAGAGATTGCAGAGGAAAAGTGAAAGTGGAGAAGAAGGTAGAGTTAAGAGAATGAAGAAAAAAAAAGTTAAGAGATATGACAGAGAGGAAAGAAAGAGTATAACGAGAAGATATGGGCATCTACTTATCAAGCCGTCGACTTTCTCGCATTCGACGGCACCAATACGCTCGCCTAACATCGTTGCTGCGGACCTGAATACGTTCTCCAAAGTTACCAAAAAAGCTGTCAAAAAGCTGCGCACCAAGTACTGGTGCAGCGGACTGCTGTTAACTAACAGTCATCGATCTCGCTGCTCTTCGGCGTTTTTTCAGCTTTCTTTGTACCCTGTCACTAAACACCCACACTATACTATACTGTTTACCCCCTAAACCGCCGCTCCCGGAGCCTACAGCAACTAAATAAATTGTTTACCCCCTAAACCGCCGCTCCCGGAGCCCACCGCAACTAAATAAATTGTTTAACCCCTAAACCGCCGCTCCCGGAGCCCACCGCAACTCTAATAAATGTATTAACCCCTAAACCACTGCTCACGGAGCCCACTGCCACATACATTATACATATTAACCCCTAATCTTCCGCCCCCTATACCGCCGCCACCTACATAAAGTTATTAACCCCTATCCTGCCACTCCTGGACCCCGCCGCAACTAAATAAAGTGTTTAACCCCTAAACAGCCGCTCCTGGACCCCGCCGCCACCTAAATTATATTTATTAACCCATAATCTGCCCCCCTACACCGCCGCCCCCTACATTATATTTATTAACCCCTAATCTGCCCCCCCTACACCGCCGCCACCTACATTATATTTATTAACCCCTAATCTGCCCCCCTACACCGCTGCCACCTACATTATATTTATTAACCCCTAATATGCCCCCCTACACCACCACCACTATATTAAATGTATTAACCCCTAAACCTAAGTCTAACACTAACCCTAACACCCCTAACTTAAATATAATTTAAATAAATCGAAATAAATTATTCCTATTTAAAACTAAATACTTACCTATAAAATACACCCTAATGGCTAGATTTGGAGTTTTGTCGGTAATGACCCGAAAAGCTAACGCCGGCTTTTTTCTGGCCGCACCATAAAAATAACTCTGGTATTGAGAGTCCACATGAAGGCTGCGTTAGGCTCCAAAAAAGGAGCGTAGAGCATATTTAACGCAGCTTCAACTCTCGATACCAGAGTAGCTTACGCAAGCGGCCAGCCTCAAAAACATGCTCGTGCACGATTCCCCCATAGGAAACAATGGGGCTGTTTGAGCTGAAAAAAAAACTAACGCCTGCAAAAAAGCCGCGTTCAGCTCCTAACGCAGCCCCATTGTTTACTATGCGGAAACACTTCCTACGTCTGCAACTAACACTCTAACATGTACCCCGAGTCTAAACACCCCTAACCTTACACTTATTAACCCCTAATCTGCCGCCCCCGCTATCGCTGACCCCTGCATATTATTATTAACCCCTAATCTGCCGCTCCGTAAACCACCGCTACTTACATTATCCCTATGTACCCCTAATCTGCTGACCTAACATCGCCGACCCCTATATTATATTTATTAACCCCTAATCTGCCCCCCACAACGTCGCCTCCACCTGCCTACACTTATTAACCCCTAATCTGCTGAGCGGACCTGAGCGCTACTATAATAAAGTTATTAACCCCTAATCCGCCTCACTAACCCTATAATAAATAGTATTAACCCCTAATCTGCCCTCCCTAACATCGCCGACACCTAACTTCAATTATTAACCCCTAATCTGCCGACTGGAGCTCACCGCTATTCTAATAAATGTATTAACCCCTAAAGCTAAGTCTAACCCTAACACTAACACCCCCCCTAAGTTAAATATAATTTACATCTAACTAAATAAATTAACTCTTATTAAATAAATGATTCCTATTTAAAGCTAAATACTTACCTGTAAAATAAATCCTAATATAGCTACAATATAAATTATAATTACATTGTAGCTATTTTAGGATTAATATTTATTTTACAGGCAACTTTGTAATTATTTTAACCAGGTACAATAGCTATTAAATAGTTAAGAACTATTTGATAGCTACCTAGTTAAAATAATTACAAAATTACCTGTAAAATAAATCCTAACCTAAGTTACAATTAAACCTAACACTATACTATCATTAAATTAATTAAATAAAATACCTATAATTACCTACAATTAAACCTAACACTACACTATCAATACATTAATTAAATACAATATCTACAAATATCTACAATGAAATAAACTAACTAAAGTACAAAAAATAAAAAAGAACTAAGTTACAAAAAATAAAAAAATATTTACAAACATAAGAAAAATATTACAACAATTTTAAACTAATTACACCTACTCTAAGCCCCCTAATAAAATAACAAAGACCACCAAAATAAAAAATGCCCTACCCTATTCTAAATTACTAAAGTTCAAAGCTCTTTTACCTTACCAAGAAGTTCAGCTCTTTTGCCTGTAAAAAAAAACATACAATACCCCCCCCCCAACATTACAACCCACCACCCACATACCCCTAATTTAACCCAAACCCCCCTTAAATAAACCTAACACTAAGCCCCTGAAGATCATCCTACCTTGTCTTCACCTCACCAGGTATCACCGATCCGTCCTGGCTCCAAAATCTTCATCCAACCCAAGCGGGGGCTGGCGATCCATCATCCGGTGGCTGAAGAGGTCCAGAAGAGGCTCCAAAGTCTTCATCCTATCCGGGAAGAAGAGGTGATCCGGACCGGCAACCATCTTGATCCAAGCGGCATCTTCTATCTTCATCCGATGACGACCGGCTCCATCCTGAAGACCTCCACTGCGGACCCATCTTCTTCCGGCGACGTCCAACTAAAGAATGACGGTTCCTTTAAGTGACGTCATCCAAGATGGCGTCCCTCGAATTCCGATTGGCTGATAGGATTCTATCAGCCAATCGGAATTAAGGTAGGAATATTCTGATTGGCTGATGGAATCAGCCAATCAGAATCAAGTTCAATCCGATTGGCTGATCCAATCAGCCAATCAGATTGAGCTTGCATTCTATTGGCTGTTCCGATCAGCCAATAGAATGCAAGCTCAATCTGATTGGCTGATTTATTTGGGTTAGATTAGGGGTATGTGGGTGGTGGGTTGTAATGTTGGGGGGGTTATTGTATGGTTTTTTTTACAGGCAAAAGAGCTGAACTTCTTGGGGCATGCCCCGCAAAGGGCCCTGTTCAGGGCTGGTAAGGTAAAAGAGCTTTGAACTTTAGTAATTTAGAATAGGGTAGGGCATTTATTATTTTGGGGGTCTTTGTTATTTTATTAGGGGGCTTAGAGTAGGTGTAATTAGTTTAAAATTGTTGTAATATTTTTCTTATGTTTGTAAATATTTTTTTATTTAAATTAGGAGGTATAGAAAGACCAATAAAAGCCAAAGTCTTGATCACAAACAAGTAAGGTTTGCAGAGACTGACACATAATAGGACTACGACTCTTCTGACATAGAGGTTATGGGTTCTGCCTCAGTACCTACAGCATGAACTGGTTCTTTTTCTCTTGGCACACATGATGACATGCCCACTCCAAGTGTATCACAGTCAAAAAATGATTGGGGCCAACAGAAATCTCATGTAAGACGAAAAAAATGCGCAGAGGGGGCCGTGGAAGGTCTGGCCCATCAAGAACCAGAGACAGTAACATTGACACCGCTACCTCGGCGGTATTCGCAGAGAAAGAAAGCCACTCAATATCAAAAATATGCTTAAATACTAGTAATGTGATTAACCTTTCTTCATTTGAATTGACAACTGTACAGATAGAGGTATTGTCTTTAGGCCTAGGATTCTCTCCCACTTCACACTTTAAGCTATTTGATACTATAGTAGACCTGAATCGATTTGTGAGGTCAATTGTTTTGAAGAAGCATTTTTCAGGGTCAACTGGTCAAAGTGTGAAGGGAGTTGAGAGTCTTGGCCAAAGACATTTTGCTTTTGATTTTTCAGATGAATGCTCGGTTTTGGATCTTCTGGCACTAGACAGAGAGAATCTTAATTCAAGTCCTCAGGTATTAGGGGAAGAACAGGATATCACTAGATTAAAGAAAAAATCAAAATGTTATCCTGTGCAGGCTAGATCTAGTGCAATTTAAGTTTTTCAAAAAACAGTTGAACAGGGATTGAGGAAATTATCTACTAGGGATCCCCCTTCTCATTTTGATAATTTATCTAAGGCACAACATCTAGCTATTAAACAGTTAAAAGATAATCATGATTTGGTCATACCTAACTCAGATAAGGGGGGCAAAGTGGTTGTGTTGGATTGTGAGGCATATCTCACAAAGGCATATAGGCAGTTGCTTGACGCTACAGTGTATGAAAAACACAAATTTAACCCCATTTTCTTTTATAAAGCTGAATTGCGAAAAATTCTTGAGAGAGCTTTACAAGAGGGGCTAATTAAACAATCAAACTTTGATTTTTTTATTCACTGAGCATCCTGTCATGGGAATATTTCATTATCTGCCGAAAGTTCATAAACATGCTACTAACCCCCCCCCCGGTAGACCCATTGTGGCAGGGATTGGCTCATTGAATGAGCCACTTTCGGAACTTATTGATGGTTATCTTCAACCATTTGTTTTGAATTTAACAAGTTACATTAGGGACACGTCAGATGTGATTAGACAGATGGAAAGCCTTGAATGGCGTGAGGAATATATTTTTGTCACGATCGACGTGGTCTCACTGTACACTTGTATCCTTCATGACAAAGGCATCCAGGCCATGGTATTTTTCTTGGATCATTTTTCCAATTATGATGAAGCATTGAAACTGTTCATTAAGAACTCTGTAGAGTATTTACTTACGCATAATTTTTTCTTGTTTGAGGGGGGTTTCTATCTCCAGAGACGTGGGATGGCGATGGGGGCTAAGTTTGGCCCCTCCTATGCCAACCTGTATATGGGGATGGAAACCCCTTCAGGCAATATATTCATTACTACGGTCGCTATATTGATGATGTTCTACTCATTTGAAAGGGTCCAGAACCTCTTCTTGAACAGTTTCTGCTTTATCTCCAAGACAATTCTTTGAATCTCCAATTTACTATGGAGGTTAATAAATCTTCGATTTCTTTTTTAGATATCGAATTATGTTCCAATTTGGAAACTTCAAGCATTGAAACTGAATTGTTTCGAAAACCCAGTGCAGGGAACACCATTCTAGATGCCCGGTCATGCCATCCGAAACACACTATCAATTCTATTCGCAAGAGCCAATATGTAAGGGTCAAACGTAATTGCAGCAATTCCAAGAGCTATTTGAAACATTCACATGACCTAACTGCTAGATTAATTGAGAGGGTATTCTGAGAAAGCTCTTGAACAGGTCAAGAAAGAAGTTGACCAGGTGGAAAGAAAAGATCTTTTTCAGTCTGATACCTCTAAAAGACAGAGTAGATTAAACAAACTCAAATTCATTACTGCATATAGTGTTGAGTATGGCAAAATATGTGACATTGTACGTAAGGCACTTCCCATTTTAAATACTGATGAGAGTCTCAAGACTATATTAAAAGAAGGTACATGTTTTGTATCACGCAAGGCACAAACATTGGGGAATTTACTATCCCCATCTATGCTGCCAAGACCCCCACAGAGAAAAAACTGGCTTTCTATTAAACCAGGATTTTTCAAATGTGGCAGCAGGAGATGCAAGTCTTGTTCCTATGCTTCTTTTGGAACTAGTTTTGTGTCCACTGCTACTAATAAATTTGTCCATATTCGAGAACACATGACTTGCAATTCTTGTTACGTTATTTATCTTCTGACGTGCAAGGGATGTCTGAGGCAATATGTAGGTCAAACAACCCGTGCCTTGAAAGACCGTTTTCTGGAACATTTACGTTCCATAGAGGACCCGGAGTGTACTACTCCAGTATCCCTGCACTTCAAAAGATATCATAACTCTGACAGTTCACTGTTGACATTCCAGGCTATCCAAATGATTCCTAGACACCCGAGAGGAGGAAACAGATGTATAATTCTCAGCAAAAGAGAGGTGTTTTGGATTTTTCATTTGGATACCCGCTTGCCAATTGGTTTAAACTCAGAGTGGGATGTCAAACTTTATGTTGATCAATAATAATATAATATCATATTGTTACTTTGATTTGTTTGCAATATTGTAGTTTCAGGACCCTGCTGTCTCTTTAAATTTCATTGGCATTCTGTTTTTCTACACATATAGATTAGTCATTTATTTTTATTATTTTCTTTTACTTTAACAATCCAATATTCAGGGTTATTATTATTGCTATACTGTTTCTGAACTCTGCATGTCTGACCACTCTGCCTGCTTAACCCCTGAACTGCTGGATTTCTATACTGTTGCTGAACTTTGCCTGTCTGACCACTCTACCTGCTTAACCACTGAACTGTTGGATTGCTATACTGTTACTGAACTCTGCCTGTCTAGTCCTTCTTTTGGTTTACCCCTGAACTGTTATACTGCTGGATTTCCTTTTGTTGTTGTCTCCTGTCTGTTCCTGCTCCTTCTATTTGTTTACCCCTGAACTGTTATACTGCTGGATTTCGTTTTGTTACTGACTCCTGCCTGTTCCTGGTCCTTCTATTGGTTTACCTCTGAACTGCTATACTGTTGAATTGTCTTCCTGTTGCCGCCAAGGACTATCCTGCCTACTGTGAGTACTGCTTACCTCATTTTACAAACTCTCTCTGCTCTCTGATATTTCCTATCATTCCACTTGACGCGAGGATAAGAAGACTACTGGTCAAGTTTGGTCTGATAGAGGAATATCCCACGAGCAGCACAGCTACCTGTTAGAAAGACTGCTGCAGGTAACGCAATTGCAGCACTTAAAGCATCCTACCTTGCCCTTTGGCAACCATGTGTACTGTGTAGACCTAACATCATGTTTGACAAGCATGGTGCCAATGCTTCCACCTCATTTGTAAACCATCTGTGGGGATTTGTAGTTATTAAAGGGCAGGGACAGATCCCCAGCAATCAATGGCCAATTTTTGGAAAGGACCTTCTTATCAGTGGTGCTGTGTAGCATGTAAGTGGTTATATAATTAAGCGCCATATCAGTATGAATGGATGAGCTAGCTCTATTGATAACCTGTTTCTGGTCTAAGTGCATAACCCCTGATTATATATTATCAATGTCTTGGGCTTTGTAGCCCCTAGCTATAATTTTGTTTTTCATGGCCTGGAATTGGGAACTTTTGTCATCCTCACGTGTTGTTACGTACTACTCTTAACAATTGAGATTTAATGATGCTTTATTTGAGTTGGGGGGGGGGGGAGATAGCTTTGATAAGTAAGCAAAGTGTTTCTATCAGCAGGTTTGGAGAGGAGCTTGGTATTGAGTTTACAAGTGACATCACCTTCAGTCTTATATATACAAAGATCCAAAAAGATAACTGTTGTTCTGCTATATTCTAATTTGAATTTTACATTGGGTTCCCTACTATTGAGGTCCTGATGCCATGCTAACAATTCAGATTCATTGCCCACCCACACTACAAACAAATCATCTATATATCTACGATATAGAAGGATGTTGGGTTTCATATTATCAAAAACATACAGGTCTTCCTACCAGGCCATGAATAAATTTGCGTAAGAAGGAGCCATGGGTGACCCCATGGCCATTCCAACTAACTGAAGGTATTAGGTATCTTCAAATCTAAAATAATTGTGAGTTAAACATATGTGTTATAATGCTAGAATGAACTCAATCGGGGGACCAGACTAGTCTAAATCAGAGGCTAGATTTTCACGAACAGACTTCAAGCCTAGATGATGTGGAATGATGGTGTACAAACTGGCCACATCTAATTCTAACACCACCCCAGTACAGTCTAGATTTAAACAAAAGTAAAAATTTTAACCCATTAATATTAATCACACAATTAAGACCTTTATATCTGTGTGTGCTAGAGAAATGAAATTGAATTGTGGAAAAAGTGACAAATGTCATAATAACATGAGCTCAGCAGAATGGCAAGCCCTTCACATTCTTTGAAACGATGACTCAATGGTCATACATTCAGCTGATAAGGGTGGGGCAATAGTTGTTCTAGATAAGACCTACTATCAAGAAGAATTGTTATCACAATTAAATTACCGTAATCTTATGCTGTTTTATCTAATAATCCTACCCACGCATATAAAGTTTCATTGGATCCATTTTTACTTATGGCATTATCAATGAGACACATAGATGAAACCATACATATAAGTTTTGGGTAAATGATAATGCCAGGTACCCTTTAATCTATACAATATCTAAAATACATAAAGACCTTATCTTTCATTTTTCATTTACCTGCTACATTTTGCGCTCTAATCTTTAATGTTCTATTTAAGGCACTATTTTTGCATTCATGTTTTAACGCTGAAAAAATTGTAATTTCAGCATTAAAACAGCACCGCAGCTATTACAAGTCTTGTCGGTATAGCTGTACCGCAAGCCTTTTAGCCTGTAACGCAGCGTCAGTCACACACTCGTAAAAATTACGTTTTTTTTATGGGACTTCCATAGCGCAGCCATTACGAGTTTTGCGGTGAGGCTAAAAAGCTTGCATTTCAGCCTATACTGACACGATCCGTTGCGCAATCTAAAAGCAGTAGTTATGAGTTTTACTCAACATAACTGTTACATAAAACTCATAACTAAAGTGTAAAAAATTACACTAACACCCATAAACTACCTATTAATCTCTAAACCAAGGACCTCCCACACCGCAAATACTATAATAAACGTATTAACCCCTAATCTGCTGCTCCCGACATCACCGCCACTAATAAAATGTATTAACCCCTATTCCGCCGCTCCCCGACATCCCCGCTACTATACTAAAGTTATTAACCCCTAAACCATCGCCCTCCCACATCGCAAACACTATTTAAATATTATTAACCCCTAATCTACCGTCCGCCCACATCGCCCCCAACTATTCTAAAGTTATTAACCCTTAATTCTGTCGCCACTATAATAAACCTATTAATCCCTAAACCGAAAGCCCCCCACAACAAAATATACTAAATAAACCCATTAACCACTAAAACAAAAAGCCCTCCACATTGCAATAAACTAATTTAGTAACCCCTAAACCTAACTTTATATTGAAATTACAATTTCCCTATCTTAAATTAAAACGTACCTGTCAAATTAAAAAAACTAAGTTTAAACTAACAATTAAACTAATATAACTATTAAACTAAAATTAAACTAACTACCAATTAAATAACCTATATTACACATTAAAAAATCCTAACACTACTTTAAAAATTACAATACTATCTAATTGCAAAAATTAAAAAATACTAAATTACAAAAATTAACAAACACTAAATTATGAAAAATAACAAATGAAATTATCAAAAATAAAAATTAGAATTACAGCTAATCTAATAGCCCTATAAAAATAAAAAAGCCCTAGCCTACAATAAACCGGGCCTTTTGTATGGCATTGTCCTAAGTTAAACAGCTCTTTTACCTGAAAAAAAATACAATGACCCCCCAACAGTAAAACCCACCACCCAACCACCCCCCCAAAATAAAAAAAACCTAAGCTACCCATTGCCCTGAAAGGGGCATTTGTATGGGCATTGCCCTTAAAAGGGCATTTAGTTGGTTTACGAATAGCCCAAACCCTAAACTAAAAAAAGAACCCACCCGAAATCCCATAAAAAAAACTATCACTAACCCCCAAAGATCCATTACAGTTTTTGAAGTCCCGCTTGAAAATCTTCATCCAGGTGATGAAGTCCTCATTCAGGCGGCGAGAAGTCTTCATCCCAGGCGGCATCTTCTATCTTCATCCCAGCACCGCGAAGCGGGTCCATTCTGAAGACATCAGGCACAGAGCATCCTCTTCATCCGGTCGCCACCGTATACTGAATCTTCAATGCAAGGTATGTGATTCAAAATGCATTCCTATTGGCTGATTTGAAATTCAAATCAACCAATATGATGAGATCTACTGAAATCCTATTGGCTGTTCAAATCAGCCAATAGGATGAGAGCTACTGAAATTCTATTGACTGATTTGAACAGCCAATAGGATTTCAGCGTGCTCTCATCCTATTGGCTGATTTGAATTTTCAAAATCAAATCAGCCAATAGGAATGCAAGGGGAGCCATTTTGAATCGCGCAACTTGCATTAATGATTCAGTATAAGGTGGTGACCGTATGAAGAGGATGCTCTGCACTGGTCTTCAGGATGGAACTGCTCCACGCCACCAGGATGAAGATAGAAGATGCCGCCTGGATGAAGATAAAAGAGGCTGCCTGGATGAAGACTTTTTGCCGCCTGGATGAGGACTTCGCAGCCTGGATGAAGATAGAAGAGGCCACCTGGATGAAGACTTCTCGCTGCCAGGATGAGGACTTTACCACCTGGATGAAGATCGTTCAAGTGGGACTTCAAAAACTGTAAGTGGATCTTCGGAGGTTAGTGATATTTTTTTTTTAGCATTTTTTGGTGTTTATTTTTTTTAGTTTAGGGTTTGGGCTATTCGTAAACAAGCTAAATGCTCTTTTAAGGGCAATGCCATACAAATGACCTTTTCAGGGCAATGGGTAGCTTAGGTTGTTTATATAGTTTTTATTTTAAATACTTTTTATTGAGACAATTGTAAACCCTACAAGTAAGAACCAGGAAACAAAAATACATTGTCATCACAGTGTCGCCAACACTTGGGGGAGTGCTAAATCATAAATCCTATGTAAGGTGACCAGCACCAGATGCCATCTAACTAGTATCTTGTAAAACAACTCCCATGAAGTGATGAAGTGTAGGAGTTTTTAGTTACAGTGATACATCAATTCCAGGTATCGGTGTCAGCCGCAAAACCTATCTCTCTCTCCCATGCTCCATGTTGAGACATTTTGTGCTGGCATGAGGAGTGATGAGCAGGTTATAATGGAAAGATAGGGAATGTTTTACATTATGAACTTGACGCCATTTATCCTCCCATGGTGATAATGGGTGGAGTGTATGTTTGGGGTAGCCCCATGAGCACAGTCTTGAGCTCAGACGAAATGCTTCAAATCGTAAACTAGGGGGCAGTTTGAACTTAGTGCAAAACTCAGGGTGGGGGAGCCATGTATTGTTCTCATAGAAGTCTGTTACCAAGGAGACCTGTAGCTGCTGCCAAGACTCGATATGGGAGTCAGGTAAACATAATAGAGCACAGGCTAAGGTTAAAGCGGGAGATGGGTGGGGAGCGAGGACTGGGTTCTGTCTGATTTGATCCCAGAAGTGTAAGGCATCTTTCAGTACGGGATGTGTTTTGTCTACATTACGCTTATGATGATGGGGTATCCAAAGGAGATCGGGAGGATTAGGTTTGCGGGGAGTAGTGAGGTCTCTATGAGAAGCCATCTTGGGGATCGTTCTTTGTTATTCCAGCCTAGAAGGTGTAATAATCTGGTGGCATTATAGTTTGTGATAAGATTGGATATGGCTAATCCTCCTTGGATAAGTGGTCTCTCCAAGGTGTGTCTGGATGTTCTGGAAAGCTTGTCTTTACAGCCAGATGTAGGTGGTGATAAGGCTCTGCATCTTATTTAATGTGGATCTTGGGATATTATGTGGGATAAACCTGAATAAGTAAGTAATCTTGGGGAGAAAGGACATCTTAATTGCTGAAATCCTCCCTGTCCATGATATTTCTCAAAATTCCCATGTGCCTAGCAATTTACGGAATTCCGGAAGCCTGTCTGTATAATTCTTGGTGATAGTGATTGTGGGGTCAGCGCTCAAGTGCACTCCCAGAACTTTAATTGAGGACTTATTCCATTTAAAATGGTGTAATGCCTGTAGTCTGATGAGGTCTTTGGGGGGTATATTGATAGGTAAGGCTTCAATCTTTGTAATGTTGAGTTTATAGAAACTCAATTCACTAAAGTTTTTAAGTATTTTAAACACCGCCAGAAGGGACTCTTTGGGTCAGGTTAAAAAGAGGGTAATGTCATCGGCATATAAGGAAATTCTGTGCGAGTGGTTTCCTAGAGATATACCCCTAGTAAGGTGATCTAGTCTAATGCATTTAGCAAGGGGTTCAATGGATAGAGCAAATAGTAGGAGCGACAATGGGCATCCCTGTCTAGTACCATTGGTTATACCAAAAGTACCAGATTGGAATCCGACTCCTCTAATTCTAGCGGAGGGGCAAGTGTATAGAGCCTGAACCACTTGAATAAAGGAATTTGGAATCTGGAAGTTCCTCATGGTTTCCCAAAGGTATACCCATCTGACCCTTCATCTAAAGACAGGGCCAGAAAGGGAGCACCACTACCTGAGGCTATGGCAAGGATGTCTAATATTTGTCTTGTGGCATCAAGGCCCTCTCTGTGTGGGATGAAACCCACTTGATTGGTGTGTACTAATGTTGTGATAATCTTTGAGAGCCTGTTAGCTAATAGTCTGGCATATATTTTGGTGTCCAGGTTAAGTAAGGAAATTCGGTAGTAACTGCTACAATGTTCTGGGGGTTTTCCTGGTTTTTAGATTGTTACTACTGTAGCCTCTATAAATTTTGTACTAAAAGAGCCCTTATTCATCGCCTCTTGATACATCCTGCATAGTATGGGGGCTAAAATGTGGTGGAAAGTTTTTTATAGAATCTATCAGTATAACTATCCAGGCCCAGTGATTTTCCTAGCTTCAGTGTTTTGATAATCTTTTGAACTTCTTCCGTGGTTATTAGGGCTGTCGAAGCGGTAGTGTCATCTATTTCTAGTTTAGGTAGATGTAAGGTATCGAGAAACTCAGAGATTACTGCTGGAGGGGGAGGGGAAGGGCTTAGATCCGCATCTATGTTATATAATGTCTGATAAAAGTTCTTAAAGGTGTCCCCAATGTCTGTGGGGAATACACTAAGTTACCATCCTCTTTTGTGATGGATAGAATTTTTTATTTGGCTGTGCGGTGTTTGAGTTTATTTGCTAATGGGTGGAAGCCTTGTTACCTTGATGATAATAAATCTTCTTAAATTTTTCTAGCATGACCTGCGCTCTTTGTATTTCCAAAGATCTTATTTGTTTGGAAATAGCAGAGATTTCATCATTGACTGTACTAGAATAGGATATGTTAAGTTTCTTTTTTAAGTTCCTCAACTGAATAGAGAGAGTGGAGAGAGTAGCTCCTCTTTTTGAATGAGCCACAGTCTCGATGTTGATGAGATGTCCTCTCAAGACTGCCTTGAGCGTGGCCCATATGTTCTCTGTTGAGGTTTGGCGGTCATCATTTAGACATAGGAATTCAGTAATCTGCCCTTGGAGTTCAAATGTTTGGGTGGGATCCGTAACCATCCAATCTTGTAACCGCCAAGAGGGAGGGGAAACACGTGTCAGGTGGGGGGCCAAGTAGTAAGCTCAGTGCGTCGTGATCTGACCATGAGATCAATATAATCTTTATGTATGAGATGTTGTCAAGGAGTCGGGCACTCGTAAAGAAATAATCAATGCGGGTGTGTGATCTGTGCGGGGAGGAGTAGAAAGTAAAGTCCTTCTCTTGCGGGTGGAATGACCTCCATGCATCATACAGGTTGTGTTGACCAATGAGCATTGCAACTGGAAGGCCCTAGAGAGGGAGTGTGTGGATCTATCCTGTGCTGAGATCCTAGGTTATGATCCCAAATAAGGTTAAAATCACCACCTACAATCATCTCCCCCTGTTTCACAGCCGACACCAACCTGAGAAGCATCCTCAGGAATCTCACCTGCTTAGTATTAGGGGCATAAATGTTCACCAAGGTGATGAGATGGCTGTTCAATTTACATACTAGTATAATGAACCTTGCTTGGGGGTCACATTCCTCATATATGGGGTCGTATGTGATATTTTTGATGAAAAAGATTGCTACCCCTCTAGACTTGGAATGGAAGGAAGCTTCTATAATTGTGGGGTATTTTTTAGAGGTGCGCAAAGTCCCTGGGGAGGGGATCTAGTGGGTCTCTTGGACAAAGGTTATATCTATCTTATTTTTCTGGATGTGGTTTAGGAGTAGACTGTGCTTAGTGGGAGAGTTCAGTCCCTGCGTATTTATGGTGAGAAGGCGTAAGCCTTCCATGTTAGAGGAAATGGGGGAGGGAAAAAAAAAGGGTAGGGAAGGAACCTAATGTCGCTTAAGATCTACGTCTTTAGACCCCCAACAGTACTTTTGGTCTAACAGGAATTAGTTAAGGTTATGAGCGTTCTTGTGAATTAAAAGAAAGAGGTAACGGGGACTGGTGTAAAAGAAAAAGCAAGAAGAGAAGAAATAAGGCAAAAGTATGTAACCAGTAAAAAGGCCAGATATCACTATCAATCACAAGGGTGTAACTTAATAATACAAGCAATGAATTTATGAACAGAATAACAGTGTTAACTTGTTTATCATGACAAGGAATATGGTCCTTATTGAGCAGTGCTCAGGTTAATTGGATAGGTTTCCTCTGTTAGTGGAACTGAGGGAGACATAGTATAGGATAAATTGTCCGGCATAACTGGGAAAGCTGAGTATTTTGATGAAAAGAGCAGGGTTAGTAATGTAGGGGTAGGGTCAGCTTATATCCAAGGTTTAACTATGACTGGGGGGTGGACAATTTCAGAAGGGGGGGCAGAGTAATATGGGCATTCACAGTCTAAAGAACAATCAGCGGAAGGGATAACTAATCTTGCTCTGGATAACCAAAAGGACTGGCCAGTATTGAAAATGGACTTAGTATCAATGCAACAAGGTTTGCATATTTAACATTAAGGAATATAACGGAAGATCTGATACTATAGCAGACTGATCTCTGGCTGGGAACAGACATGAACAGGATATGCATCATGTAAGGGACAACCTTTAGCTAAAGCTTGTTTATAATAAAGGACAGTCAATGGCTTTGAAGACATGTTTTAAAACCTGTGTATCTGTATGGTTAAGGGACGTATAAGAATCCTCAATTCCAATTCTAAATAAAATGTCTCTCAGGCTGAATGTGAACAGTGTGAAACAAGGCTTAACACAATATAAAAGCATACATAATAATTAAAAAGGTGCACAGTGAGGAAAAATAATAATACAAAAAGGAAACAATACCTAGAAACTATCAGAGGGTATGATATGTACCCGTATGTGAGTTCTAGGAGTACCTGAGTGGTGGATTTCTTCTCAAAGGGTGGAGGTCAGAGTGACCTAAAATCAAAGAGCAATCAGAGGGTAAGGTATGTACCCGTGCGTGTGCTCAGATGAACCCTGGATTGATAGTAGACATGTGCTATTTGGTTCGGCCCGAATCGAAATTCGGCCGAATTTGTTCGAATTCGGAGATTTGGATCGATTTGAATTTCCTAATTGCGGTAGTTCCAAATCTACCGAATAAATCCGAATCGATTCAAATTTATTTGGTAGATTCGGATGGATTCGGATGGCTGTGTATTACACTAGTATACTAGTGTAATACACAGCACATCCCACTTTACAGTGACCGAATTTCCGAAAATCCGAATTGATTCGAACCAAATCGAACCGAAACGAATGCGAACCAAATTTTTTCGAATCCGAAAGAATCTGAATGAATCCGAAACGAATTCATTCGATTTCTTCCGAATTCAAATCGATCCGAACCGAAATTTGAATCGGTCCGAATCGATCCGAACCAAACCGAATTTTTCGCGGCTGCACATGTCTAATTGATAGTTCTGACTTGTGAAGAAGACTTGGATAGTGATTGTTTGTTATGATCAGTCCTTACTTCTTGCCTGTTGGGTGGCGGCAGCATGTTGTGACTGCCACTCCTGGGTGGATGTATTTAGTGGCTTGGGGTTTTCAGGTGGTCTGCGGTTAGAGTCCAAGGAAGTGGAAAGGCCCAGAGTATGAAGGAGCTTCATGCCTTGGTCTGGAAAAGAGATCATATAGGAGCGGTCTTCATGTTGCCGGAAGATATTCACAGGGAATCCCCACCTGTATTTGACATTGTGGTGTCTTAGGACTTGTGTGAATTTTTTAAAAGTTCTTCTCTTTGCCAGAGTGTGTGGGAAGAGGTCTGGGAAAATTTGAATTTTGTGGTAAGGTTCTTTGAAGGGTTTTTTGGTGAAGGATGCTTTCAAGATTATCTCCTTAGTTGTGTAGTAATGTAATCGTAGAATGACATCTCTTGGGGTATCGGACGCCGCATTGTGTGGACGAAGAGCTCTGTGGGCTCTGTCGATCAAGAGGTATTGGGCTTGTGAAGGCCCCAGTAATTCTTTGAATAAGCTGTTAAGATAATCAGGGAGCTCTGCTGCATTAACCTCTTCTGAAAAACCCCTATTTCTCAGGTTGTTTCGACGGGATCTATCCTCAAGATCCGCCAATTTTCTCTCCAAATCTGAGATTTTCTCAGCAAGGTTCTGAGAATAAGAAAGTAGATTGGAGTGATCTATAGCCAGATCTTCATGCTTCCTCTCTAGTGTTTCTGTGCGCTCCCCCAGAGAGGAGAGGTCTCACCCAGTGACTGATTATCGAATCTCCTGAAAAAAAGAGAATTATAGTGGGTATCCATCTTGTCTGAAAGGATTTTGATGGAGTCTAGGAAAGTGGATTGTGATAGTGTAGAGTGGTCTTTGCGAGGATTATCGGATTTGGAACGTCTATTGAGGAAAGCAGTGTAATCTCATCCGAAACTTATTGATCAGAGGGGTTTTTACTGTTGAAGTGGTCTGTTAGGGTCTTTTTAGGGTTATCCAGATGTTTCTGTGTTTTCTTCATAGCGTGAGCCATGGGTGCGAGTAGTACAATATACAGACTCAGAATCCAGCAGGAAGCAGGGTAGGGTGCAGGTCCACTTGAAGCGTTTACTTCCTTGTTGAGAATAGGAACTGGGGGTCAAACCAGTACCCCCAGCATCAAGCCCTTAGCCCTGCATTTGTATCTTCAACTCGGTATAGAGAATTTAGAAGAATTTCAATAGCCAGGTGAGGTTGGTTAATAATGATATGGTGCGTGGCTGGTTAGGTTGTCTGAGGCACTAGTTTCTTAAGTGTGGCCCCACTCCTGGGGAAGTGCCACCTTTGGGCGAGACTGGAAAAGGGAGAGTGGATATGACTCAGAGGCTATATGGGACTGCAGGAAAGGGAGAAGGGGGTCCAATGTTTAGTGGAGATGTGATGTCCGGTGACAAAGTTGAGGGCCTTTTGCATAAGGGGTGGAAGCTCTTTCCTCTTTGTCGAGGGTGATCTCTTAACCAGAGTCTTCAGCCAGGTGGGCAGGGAGGTGATGTATAAGTTTAGATGATAGTGTGCTCAGCAAACAGAGCTAAGTGAGCAGAACATGAGGAGTAAAACAGAGACTTTATTATCACGTATTGGTGACAGAAACGACACTCTGCAGATGTATCTCTTTATATACACCACATCTAGTAATGAAAAAGTGCTAAAAAGTGGCCTCCCTGTGTATGTTGTTTGTGGTGTTCCACTTGGGGGTGAGTAATGTGGGAGCCTTAATAGACAATAATGGAGCCTTGAACTGGTGCAGAAGATATAAGGGAGAAAGGTTGAGCGGTAAAATGGGGGGATGCTAAATCAGTCTGCTTATCACTATGTTAATGAGTTAAGGAGAGGTCTTTGTTAAATTCTCTCAGAGGCATTTGTTAAGCTGCTTGTATCTTGGCACGGGATGTAGTCACCCTAATTGAGAGGATTCAGGAAGGTAGTAGACTCTCAAAGTACAGTTCACTGTAGGTGGGTCATTAACAGGCTGCTCGTGGGAAATATCTCTGTGGCATGTAGTAACAAGATGCTTTATTTCAACTCTCAGACCCACAGCAATCGCAAATGCAGACGCACCTCTCAGTGAGAAAAGAAAAAGAAACTCCAGTGATTGAGGCTGAAGTCTCATGACTAGTGGGAGAGAGGAGGTGAGTTGAGCACTGGAGTTGCAATCAAACCACCCCCGTTTAGTGGAGCGTAAGGCCCAAAAAAATGGCGGCTGTTTGCACCAAAACTTCAAGACCTCCCGAGGCTAAGATTAATTCTCTGCGTCTCTCAGCTGGGCTTGCAGGGTAGAGAAAGCTACAGGCCCCCTAGGACTGTGGAGCAGTGTCCGGATCGTGATTGTGCTCACCGTAATCTGTGCAGGACCGTAGTCGGCTGAATAAGAGTGCAACTCACCAAAACAGTCCCCGCCACCCAAGGGGTACCGGGGCTTCAGGTGGTGGATGTGGCTCTGTCCCTGGACACTGCTGCTGGTAAGGCGGTGGTGCTATCTTAAGTGGATCCGAGACGGTATATTTTAGGCCACACCAACGTTAGAGCCAGGGTGTTGTAGAGGTGCAGGCTCGGGTGTTCTGAATTTGTTGCCAATGCGGCAGTAGTCTCCACTGAACCTGTGGGTCAATTTCAACTACTCCTGAAAATAAAATAAACTATATTTGTCTTTTGGTCATACGGAGCTCTTCTGGAATGAAACCGCTTTGTTAGGCAGTTAGCACCCCCCCCTCCATATAGTTTTTTTTTTTTGTGGGTTTGGTAGGTGGGGGATTGTAATGTTAGTGTGTCTTTGTATTTTGTTTTTGGTAAAATAGCTGTTTAACTTAGGGCAATGCCCTACAAAAGGTCCTTTTAAGGGCTATTGGTAGTTTATTCTAGATTAGGTTTTTTTATTTTGGGGTGTTTTTTTTTTTAAATTTCGGCTAAATTACAAGTTTTTCGCTTTGAGCTGTGCGGTGCTAAGGTGCAGTTTTCTCTCACTGCTCACTTACCTGCAGCGCTGGTATTACAGGTTTTTACAAACACAGCGTTAACAGGCAAGAAGTGAGCGTTGAGCAAAATTTTGCTCCTTAACGCACTCCAATACCAGCACTGCTGAAGTCAGCGGTGAGCTGGTCGCACGTGCTCGTGCACGATTTTCACAAAGGAATCAACGGGGAGAGCCGCTGAGAAAAAGTATAACACCTGTCAAAAAGCAGCGTAAAACTCAGTAATGCAGCCCCATTGAAATAAAATTTATGTCTACACCTAACACCCTAACATGAACCCCGAGTCTTAAACTTATTAACCCATAATCTGAAACCCCCGACATCGCCAACACCAGCATTATATTTATTAACCCCTAATCTGCTGCTCCGTACACTGCCGCCACCTACATTATACTTATGAACCCCTAATCTGCTGCCCCCAACATCGCCGACACCTACATTATATTTATTAACCCCTAATCTGCTGCCCCCAATGTTGCTGCCACCTACCTACACTTATTAACCCCTAATCTGCCGCCCCCAACGTCGCCGCCACTATAATAAACATATTAACCCCTAAACTGCTGCACTCCCGCCTCGCAAACATTAGTTAAATATTATTAAACCCTAATCTGCCGGCCCTAACATCGCCGCCACCTACCTACATTTATTAACCCCTAGTCTGCCGCCCCCAATGTCGCCGCCACTATACTAAATGTATTAACCCCTAAACCTAAGTCTAACCCTAACCCTAACACCCCCTAACTTAAATAGAATTTAAATAAATCTAAATAAAATTACTATAATTAACTAAATTATTCCTATGTAAAACTAAATACTTACCTATAAAATAAACCCTAAGCCAGCTACAATATAACTAATAGTTACATTGTAGCTAGCTTAGGGTTTATTTTTATTTTACAGGCAAGTTTGTATTTATTTTAACTAGGTAGAATAGTTCATAAATAGTTATTAACTATTGAATTACTATCTAGCTAAAATAAACACAAAAGCACACGTAAAATAAAACCTAACCTAAGTTACAATAACACCTAACACTACACTATAATTAAATAAATTAACTAAATAAAATACAATTACCTAAATGAAATTAAATTAGCTAAAGTACAAAAAAAACCCCACTAAATTACAGAAAATAATAAACAAAGTACAGATATTTCAACTAATTACACCTAATCTAATAGCCCTATCAAAATAAAAAAGCCCCCCAAAATAAAAAAACCCTAGCCTAAACTAAACTATCAATAGCCCTTAAAAGGGCCTTTTCTTGAGCATTGCCCCAAAGTAATCAAACAACCCCCCCAACAGTAAAACCCACCACTCACACAACCCCCCAAATAAAATACTATCTAAAAAACCTAAGCTCTCCATTGCAATGAAAAGGGCATTTGGATGAACATTGCCCTTAAAAGGGCAGTTAGCTCTTTTGCGGCCCAAAGCCCTAACCTAAAAATAAAACCCACCCAATACACCCTTAAAAAATACTAACACTAACCCCCTGAAGATCGACAGTTCTGAAGACCGGACATCCATCCTCAAGGAAGCGGCAGAAGTCTTCATCCAACCGGGCTGAAGTCCTCAACGAAGCCGGGAGAAGTCTTCAACCAAGCCGGGCAAAGTGGTCCTTCAGACGGGCAGAAGTCTTCATCCATCCGACGAGGAGCGGCTCCATCTTCAAGACATCCGGTGCGGAGCATCCTCTTCAAACGACGGCATCTTACTGAATGACGGTTCCTTTAAGTGACGTCATCCATGATGAGGTCCCTGAGATTCCAATTGGATGATAGAATTCTATTAGCCAATCGCAATTAAGGTAGAAAAAATCCTATTGGCTTATGCAATCAGCCAATAGGATTGAGCTCGCATTCTATTGGCTGATTGGAACAGCCAATAGAATGCAAGCTCAATCCTATTGGCTGATTGGATCAGCCAATATGATTGAACTTCAATTCTATTGACTGATTGCATCAGCCAATAGGATTTTTTCTACCTTAATTCCAATTGGCTGATAGAATTCTATCAGCTAATCGGAATCTAAGGGACGCCATCTTGGATGACGTAACTTAAAGGAACTGACATTCAGTAAGAAGCTATCATTTGAAGAGGATGCTCCGCGTCGGATGTCTTGAAGATGAAGCCGCTCCTCGTCGGATGGATGAAGATAGAAGATGCCGCTTGGATGAAGACTTCTCCCGGCTTCGTTGAGAACTTCGACCCGGTTGGATGAAGACTTTAACCGCTTCCTTGAGGATGGATGTCCGCTTTTCAGAACTGTAAGTCGATCTTCAGGGGTTAGTGTTAGGTTTTTTTAAGGGTGTATTGGGTGGGTTTTATTTTTTAGATTAGGGTTTGGGCCACAAAGGAGCTAACTGCCCTTTTAAGGGCAATGCCCATCCAAATGCCATTTTCAGGGCAATGGGGAGCTTATTTTTTTTTAGATAGTATTTTATTTGTGGGGTTGGTTGTGTGAGTGGTGGGTTTTACTGTTGGGGGTTGTTTGTATTTTTTTTTTTACAGTTAAAAGAGCTGATTACTTTGGGGCAATGTCCCGCAAAAGGCCCTAAGGGCTATTGGTAGTTTAGGCTAGGGTTTTTTTTTATTTTGATACGGCTATTAGATTAGGTGTAATCAGTTAAAATATCTTGTAATTTGTTTATTATTTTCTGTATTTTAGTGTTTGTTTTTTTGTACTTTAGCTAATTTAATTTAGGTAATTGTATTTAATTTAGTTAATTTATCTAATTGTAGTGTAGTGTTAGGTGTTATTGTAACTTAGGTTAGGTTTTATTTTACAGGTACTTTTTTATTTATTTTAGTTAGGTAGTTATTACATAGTTAATAACTATTTAATAACTATTCTACCTAGTTAAAATAAATACAAACTTGTCTGTAAAAAAATATAGACCCTAAGCTAGCTACAATGTAACTATTAGTTATATTGTAGCTAGCTTATGGTTTATTTTATAGGTAAGTATTTAGTTTTAAATAGGAATAATTTAGATAATGATAGTAATTTTATTTAGATTTATTTCAATTCTATTTAAGTTAGGGGGTGTTAGGTTTAGGGTTAGACTTAGGTTTAGGGGTTAATACATTTAGTATAGTGGCGGCGACATTGGGGGCGGCAGATTAATTGTTAATAAATGTAGGTAGGTGACGGCGATGTTAGGAACGGCAGATTAGGGGTTAATAATATTTAACTAATGTTTGCAAGGCGGGAGTGCGGCGGTTTAGGAGTTAATATGTTTATTATAGTTGTGGCGATGTTCGGCGTGTGTCCGCAGATTAGGGGGTTAAACATTTTATTATAGTGTTTGCGATGCGGGAGGGCTTCGGTTTAGGGGTTAATAGGTAGTTTATGGGTGTCAGTGTACTTTTTAGCACTTTAGTTATGAGTTTTATGTTACGGTGTTGTACCATAAAACTCTGAACTGCTGACTTTTAAATGCGTTAGGACTCTTGACAGGGTAGGGTGTACCACTCACTTTTTGGCCTCCCAGGACAGACTCGTAATACCGGTGTTATGGAAGTCCCATAGAAAAAAGACTTTACGAAGTTTACGTAAGTCGGTTTGCGGTAAGGCCAAAAAAGTGTGTGGTGACCCTAAACATTTAAGACTCGTAATACCAGCGGGCGTAAAAAAGCAGCGTTTGGACCTGTTAACACTGCTTTTTACCCTATTGCACAACTCGTAATCTAGCCATTTGTTTGTTATTTTGTGTAATGTATTTTTTTCATTTTGGGGTGGGCGTAAACAAGCTAAATGCCCTTTTAAGGGCAATGCCCATACAATTGCCCTTTTCAGGGCAATGGGTAGATTAGGTTTTACTTTATTTTTATTTTGTGGGTTTGGGGGTGGGGAGTTGTATACTGTTAGGGGGTGTTTGTTTTGTAGCAAAGGAGCTGTTAACTTTGGGACAATGCCCTACAAAAGACCCTTTTACGGGCCCACAAAAGGCCCTTTTAATGGCCCTTTGTAGTTTATTCTAGATTAGGCTTTAGTGATGTCGCAAATAGTTCGCCGGTGAATAGTTCCCGGTGAACATAGCATGTTTGCGTTCGCCGCGGCAGGTGAACATATGCGATGTTCGATCCGCCCCCTATTCGTCATCATTGAGTAAACTTTGACCCTGTACCTCAAAGTCAGCAGACAGATTACAGCCAATCAGCGGCAGACACTCCCTCCCAGACCCTCCCACCTCCTGGACAGCATCCATTTTAGATTCATTTGTAAGCTGCATTCTTAGTGAGAGGAGGGACAGTGTAGCTGCTGCTGATTTAATAGGAAAATCAATAGCTAGGCTAGTGTATTCAGTGTCCACTACAGTGCTGAAGGACTCATCTGATCTCATCAGCACCCCAAAAAGCCCTTTTTAGGGCTAGAACATCAGTCTGCTTTTTTTTTTTTTCCTGTGTAATCTATTTGCAGTTGCCTGCCTGCCAGCGTGTGTGTCAGGCTCACAGCGTATACTGTGCCCACTTGCCCAGTGCCACCACTCATATCTGGTGTAACAGTAGTGTACATTTAAAAAAAAACAACACTTTTTTGACTGTGAAATAATAGCAGACAGCTGCCAGTTCCCAAGATGGTTGCCAATAAGGCAGATGGGGAGGGTTAGAGAGCTGTTTTGGGGGGATTTTAGTACTGGCAGACTTTCTGCCAGTACTTAAGATGGCGGGGACAATTGTGGGGTGGGGGAGAGAAGGGATCTGTTTGGGAGGGATCAGGGGGTTTGATGTGTCAGGTGGGAGGCTGATCTCTACACTAAAGCTAAAATTAACCCTGCAAGCTCCCTACAAACTATCTAATTAACCACTTCACTGCTAACCATAATACACGTGTGATGTGCAGCAGCATTTAGCGGCCTTCTAATTACCAGAAAGCAACGCCAAAGTCATATATGTCTGCTATTTCTGAACAAAGGGGATCACAGAGAAGCATTTACAACCATTTGTGCCATAATTGCACAAGCTGTTTGCAAATGATTTCAGTGAGAAACCTAAAATTGTGAAAAATTTTACTTTTTTTTTTAATTTGATCGCATTTGGCGGTGAAATGGTGGCATGAAATATAACAAAATGGGACTAGATCAATACTTTGGGTTGTCTACTACACTACACTTAAGCTAAAATTAACTCTACAAGCTCCCTACATGTTCCCTAATTAACCCCTTCACTGCTGGGCATAAAACACGTGTGGTGCGTAGTGGCATTTAGCAGCCTTCAAATTACCACAAAGCAACGCCAAAGCCATATAAGTCTGCTATTTCTGAGCAAAGGGGATCCCAGAAAAGCATTTACAACCATTTATGCCATAATTGCATAAGTTGTTTGTAAATAATTTCTGTGAGAAACCTAAAGATTGTGAAAAAGTGAACAATTTTTTTTATTTGATCGCATTTGGTTGTGAAATGGTGGCATGAAATATACCAAAATGGGCCTAGATCAATACTTTGGGATGTCTTCTAAAAAAAAAAAAGTTATACATGTCAAGGGATATTCAGGTATTCCTGACAGATATTAGGGTTCCAATGTAACTAGCGCTCATTTTGAAAAAAAGTGGTTGTGAAATAGCAAAGTGCGTCTTGTATTTATTTCCCCATAACTTGCAAAAAAAGCAAAGAAAATGTTAACATTGGGCATTTCTAAACTCAGGACAAAATTTAGAAACTATTTAGCATGGTTGTTTTTTGGTGGTTGTAGATGTGTAACAGATTTTGGGGGTCAAAGTTAGAAAAAGTGTGTTTTTTTCAATTTTTTCCTCATATTTTATAATATTTTTAATAATAAATGATAAGATATGATGAAAATAATAGTATCTTTAGAAAGTCCATTTAGAGGCGAGAAAAACGGTATATAATATGTGTGGGTACAGTAAATGAGTAAGAGGAAAATTACAGCTAAACACAAACACCGCAGAAATGTAAAAATAGCCCTGGTCCTTAAGGGAAAGAAATTGAAAAATTGCCTTGGTCCTTAAGGGGTTAAAAAAAAATAGAAATTTGACTGTGAAATAATAGCAGTCAGTGGAGGGGTGCGGGATCATGGGCGGGGATGTCCGGGGGGCGCGCACAGACGCGCGCACGTGCACGGGAGGGCAGGGGCGGACACGTGCACGGGGAGGGAGCGGGTGGGAACCGCTACACTACAGAAAAAGTTGGTGTAAAATTAAAAAAAAAAAGGAATAAAAATTAAAAAAAAAAAGATCAGGCAGGTGGTGGGGGTTGGTCTGTGGGGGGGGGGGAAGCTACACTACAGAAAAAAAAAAAAAACCCAGAAAAAACTACTTTTTTTTGCAAACTGGGTACTGGCAGACAGCTGCCAGTACACAAGATGGCCGCCAATAAGGCAGATGGTGAGGGTTAAAGAGCTGTTTTCGGGGGATCAGGGAGGTTGGGGGCTAAGGGGGGATGCTACACCACAGCATATGTAAATATGCTTTAAAAAAAATAAATTTTTTAAAAACCTTTCATTTTAGTACTGGCAGACTTTCTGCCAGTACTTAAGATGGCGGGGACAATTGTGGGGTGGGTGAGGGAAGGGAGCTGTTTGGGAGGGATCAGGGAGTCTGATGTATCAGGTGGGAGGCTGATCTCTACACTAAAGCTAAAATTAACCCTGCAAGCTCCCTACAAACTACCTAATTAACCCCTTCACTGCTAGCCATAATACACGTGTGATGCACAGCAGCATTTAGCGGCCTTCTAGTTACCAGAAAGCAACGCCAAAGTTATATATGTCTGCTATTTCTGAACAAAGGGGATCCCAGAGAAGCATTTACAACCATTTATGCCATAATTGCATAAGTTGTTTGTAAATAATTTCTGTGAGAAACCTAAAGTTTGTTAAAAAGTGAACAATTGGTGGCATGAAATATACCAAAATGGGCCTAGATCAATACTTTGGGATGTCTTCTAAAAAAAATATATACATGTCAAGGGATATTCAGGTATTCCTGACAGATATCAGGGTTCCAATGTAAATAGCGCTCATTTTGAAAAAAAGTGGTTTTGAAATAGCAAAGTGCTTCTTGTATTTATTCCCTATAACTTGCAAAAAAAGCAAAGAACATGTTAACATTGGGTATTTCTAAACTCAGGACAAAATTTAGAAACTATTTAGCATGGTTGTTTTTTAGTGGTTGTAGATGTGTAACAGATTTTTCAGGGCCTGCCAGGTCACGGTGTCAAACCAGTGCAACTCATATCTGGTGTAACAGTAGTGTACATTAAAAAAAAAAACAAATTTGACTGTAATAGATTGAATAGCAGTTAGTTGTCTGCAAGCGTGTGTGTCAGGCCTACAGCGTCTACTCTGCCATCTTCTGCCAGTGCATAGTGCCACTCATATCTGTTGTCACAGTAGCTTGCACGCATAGTACCACTAATCGAAAAAAAAATGACAGGTAGAGGCAGGCCACCCCGCAGGGGCCGTCATGGTCATGGTGCTGTGATTCCCTTTGGCCCTAGAATAATGCCCAGTGTTCAGAGGCCACTTACCCTGAACTCGAAAAGTTCTGAGGACATAGTTGACTGGCTAACACAGGCCACCCAATCTTCTACAGCTTCTGCTCTGAACCTTGATGCACCATCTTTCTCCAGCTTAGCTTCAGGCACCTCTCAAGTTACTACTCGCCCGCCTGCCGCCACCACCAACACTAGCACCACAGCAGCTTCACTTGATCTGTCAGAGGAGTTATTTACACATCAGTTGGAAGAAATGAGTGATGCGCAACCATTATTGCCAGAGGATGTAGATAACAGGGATATGTCTCAGTCAGGCAGCATTACACACATGGACGTACGGTGTGATGAAGATGATGTTGTACCCGCTGCTGGAGTTTGGTCTGTCACTGTGAAGCGGGAGCGTAACCCTTACACTACCTGATTGATACAACATCATACCTGATGTTTTAAAGCAGGTTATTCCAAACAATTTAGGAATGTTAGGTGATTTATGCCCTTTATGAATTAAAACCAGACTCTGCATCAACTATGTAATTTTCCATGGGAGTTTTGCCATGGATCCCCCTCCGGCACGCCACAGTCCAGGTGTTAGTCCCCTTGAAACAACTTTTCCATCACTATTGTGGCCAGAAAGAGTCCCTGTGAGTTTAAAAATACTCCTGCCCATTGAAGTCTATGGCGGTTCGCCCGGTTCGCCGGTTCGCAAACTTTTGTGGAAGTTCGCGTTCGCCGTTCTCTAACCCAAATTTTTATGTTCGCGACATCACTATTAGGCATTTTTATTTTGGGGTGTTTTTTTTTTTTTTTTTTTAAAGGGTATTAGAATAGGAATCATTTTTATTGTTTTAAATAATTTCGTTTGTTATTTTTTTTAATGATAGGTTTTTATTTTTGTAATGTTAGGTTTTAGTGTAAGGCGGTTTAGGTTTTATTTCACAGATAAGGTAAGTTTGTATTTAATTTAACTAGGTAGTTAGTAAATAGTTAATAACTATTTACTAACTAGTCTACCTAGTTAAAATAAAAACAAATTTACCTGTGAAATAAAAATAAAACCTAAGCTACCTAGAATATAACTATTAGTTATAGTGTAGCTAGCTTAGGTTTTATTTCACAGGTAAGTATGTATTTAGTTTTAAATAGGTATTATTTAGTTAATAATTGTAACTTTAATTTAGCTCTATTTTAATTATGTTGAAGTTAGGGGGTGTTAAGGTTAGGGTTAGGTTTAGGGTTACGTTAGGTTTAGGGTTAGGTTTAGGGGTTAATAGTTTAATTTAGGTTGTTGCGATGTGGGGGGCTGGCGGTTTAGAGGTTAATGGGTTTATTTAGTGGTAGTGATGTGGGAGGCCAGAGGTTTAGTGGTTAATAACTTTATTATAGTGGTGGCAATGTCGGGGAGAGGTGCAATAGGGGTTAATAGATTTATTATAGTATGGGTGATGTTGGGGTGCAGGGGAATAGGGGTTAATAACTTTAGTATAGTGGTGGCGATATCGGGAGTGGCAGATTAGGGGTTAAGAGATTTATTTCAATGGGGGCGATATCGGGAGCAGCAGATTAGGAGTTAATAACATTAAGTAGGTGTTGGCGATGTCGGGGGCAGCAGATTAGAGGTGTTAAGACGTGGGGTTTATGTTAGGTTGTTAGGTTTAAATGTATCTTTTTTTTCCCCATAGACATCAATGGGGCTGCGTTACGGAGCTTTTCTTTCCACGATCGCAGGTTTTAGCCTTTTTTGTGACCCGCTCTCCCTTTTGATGTCTATGGGTAAAGCGTGCACAAGTATGTCAAAACAGCACTTGTATTGTGTTTGGTATGGAGCTCAACGCAACCATATTGCACGCACAAGGCGACTGTTTGAAAACTTGTAATGGCAGCATTATAGAGGGTTAAATAATGCAACTTTTGTTAATTTCCCTATAGCGCGCATAACTTGTAATCTAGTTGTATGATAGTAATGTTTGTTCCAGCATGAGTAAGGGCTGAGTATTAACCTGAAACGTCGATTTGTTTTATTCGACCCTGCATTGTGAAAAATAAAGGTCTTTTTATTACAGCAGCTGGAGAATGCTTTTGTTCTTTTGATTCATGGAATAAACTTCGTTAAAGGGACAGTCAAGTCCAAAAAAAACTTTCATATTTCAAATAGGGCATGTCATTTTAAACAACTTTCCAATTTACTTGTATCACCAATTTTGCTTTGTTCCTTTGGTATTCTTAGTTGAAAGCTAAACTTAGGAAGACTCATATGATAATTTCTAAGCCCTTGAAGGCCGCCTCTAATCACATGCTTTTGTATTTGCTTGTCACAACAGGGGAGAGCAAGTTCAGGTAAACCATATAGATAACTTTGTGAGCACGCCCGTGGGTTGTGGCAGACACTGCACTAATTGGATAAAATGAAAGTCAATAGATAATAAATAAAATGTCATGTGATCAGGGGGCTGTCAGAAGATTCTTAGATACAAGGTAATCACAGAGCTAAAAAGTATGTTAATATAACCGTAGTGTCTGAGCAAAACTGGGGAATGAGTAATAAAGGGATTATCTATCTTTTAAAACAACAAAAATTCTGGTGTTGACTGTCCCTTTAAGAGGTGGTAAAATCAAATACTATGGGGGACTTTATGAATGTCTGGTTTAAGCATAAGACGGTCCTACGACCATAAGTCGGTCCTACAAACTAATTATGCATACTCTTTATAGGGAGTATAGGCATACATGTTGAGCCTATGGTTCTTATCTACCATCAAATCTATATTATATGATAGATAGATAGATAGATAGATAGATAGATAGATAGATAGATAGATAGATAGATAGATAGATAGATAGATAGATAGATAATAGATAGAAAATAATTGTCCTAAGCCTGTTTTATATATCATACTAATGCTAATAAACATATACAGTTACTGTAGTTTTAGATAACATATTGAAACAAACCATACAACAATAACATGGAACAAATATGGCTATTTTTTCAATCATATTATAGCAAGCAGAACTCATTTTTTTATTTCTATAATTGCAAAGTTCAGTCTCTGTGAAACATTTTTAAATCCCAATACTCTATTGGGTACAATCAAATTACAAGAATAATATATAACTGCCTAACATATTGAATGCTCATAGGCATAAAAGCCAATGTTTGATTTCAAGTGATGATTAAGTGTCAGCCTTTCCTTTTACCCCACAGACTGTGATAAGCCACAGTTCATTTCTGCTGATTGATATAAGCTTGGTGTTTGACATTATGTAGATTGACTTGTATAGTTGCAATATAGAAGAACACAAAAGTTCTGAGATTTTATCTATATACACATGGAACAGAACTTTTTCTCATTATACGAATGCCAAAAATATGAATTTTAAATTTGAACACACTATATTTCTTGTAACCATCATTATAGGAAATTGCCAGTTTAGCAGTTTCTTTTTGATCCTCCATCCCCAATCACAATATGAAATTCCTTTACAGTTTATTGTCTGGCCAAATATATTGGAGAGCTGTGCACAATATATCTTTTGTTGCTGAAGAGGACTGAAATAAAGTGAAGAGCAATAAAAAAGTAATATAACATTAAGCACATTGCTTCATCCTGCTGCTAAAAATGAAAACTACAATTTGCATACAAAGCTAAAATTTGCAACTTAAGGTGTGCTAATGATAATTACAGTACTTTTTACAAGACTGTAAAAAAATCTAAAGATTAGTCTAAACTTAATGCAAATTTCTTGAAATGATTTCAAATCAACAGAACACTTACCAATTAACTGATTAGTTAACTTTTATAAGTGGACTAGCAACTTTTTACCCATGACTAGTAAAGTATAGCTACATTTTACAGCTGATTTATATAATAGATAGATAGATAGATAGATAGATAGATAGATAGATAGATATATAGATAGATAGATGATAGATAGATAGATAGATAGATAGATAGATAGATGATATGTACCTCTCTCTCTCTTTCTTTCTCTCTCTCTCTCACATACATACACACAGTCAGACATATGTGATGGGTTTGTACAACAAAGATAATTAGTGCAAACATTCAGACACTTAATTGAAACAGTATAAGCACTGTGGACTAGTCAAATGATCTCTTCATCCCTAGACTCTAAGGCAAACTTTATAATTATACCAGTTGGGACCATGAAACATAGGAAGCTTTTAACATGAGTAGTACGTCAAAGAGTATATTATGACAAATAGTGTTTTGGATTTTGTTGGTTTTTGAAAGAGATTATGGGGTTCATTAGCTGGGTATCAGCAAGTATCAGCATACTCTCATGTGAAATAATCAGAATAATATAATAGTATCTATGCAATTTACAAATACTGTATATATATATATATATATATATTTTTTTTTTTTTTTTAAATAAACGTATATACATATATTTTATATGTTTTATATATATATATATATATATATATATATATATATATATTAATATATATATATATATATATATATATATATATATATATACAAACAATTTCCAGCTCAGCCCTCCAAGTGTCAACCGCCTGGGTGCAGAAATACGCAATATAAATAATCCAGTCAAATGCACTCTCAGGTCTTTTCAATGGGTTCTTTAATGGAACGTTTTCGGGGTTCACAACCCCTTCATCAGCATAAACCAAATGACCAAATATCTCACAATTTATAGTGTATCAAAACAGTGTCTCACCAAACAAATTTGCTTTCCAAAAGTGCGCCAAACTACCGAGTGTGGAACGTATCTTGCGTTCCACCGTGATCATGTCAACCGGAAGTGATGTCACTTCCGGTTTCACGACATGATAGAAACATATGTACATTGCTTTGTATTGCAATTAATAACAAGTTACAACGTGCTCAGAATTACTTGATAGAAAATTTAAAAATGATGTCAACAAACAAAATGTAGTGTAATTACCTGTGAACTGCACATTACTTATAATAGTATGAATCAATCGTCATAGTAACCGTAACTATGGTTACGAGACATCACTAAGTGAGTGTATTTATATAGTAGATAATTCTCTAGTGCAACAAACCTATATAGTGACATTAATTGCTAAACATTCTGTGTCATGCCCATTCACAGCTATGCATAGTGATTTATATACATAAATACGTTAGAAAAGGGGAACTAAATATAAAAATGAAAGAATGAACTTAAAAAGTGGCTGTTCTTGCTTAAACTTGTTATCAAGACATGTAGCCATGTGCACTGCCAACTGCATAGTACATGTACTTTATACAGGCAGTGTGTCTATAAATCGTTTTGCAACATTATTCTGTTGTGTTTTACCCTAAATGTAAAAATACATAAACGATGTACTGTGGCTAGTTTAGGCATGGCTTGTTATGTTAGCCTCCAAACTTAGCAACTAAAAAGTACATCTATATCTCTGTATATTAGTAATATGACTAAGATATATGGCCCACTACAAAAATTCACTTAATGATACAGTGAATTCACAAAAGCATTCAAACTAGCGTACTAGGATAAAGAGCGGCGTATTGAGTCATGACAATCATCATTGTACCTCTATTACTATGTATATATTAATGTGGCCTGTAACTCTTTTATATACATTATATGGCGTGTGTGAATATTTCTAGACAATGTCCAGAATATGATTTCTTATGACACCATAATGGATTAGGTATCAATGTCCAACATGTAGATGACCAAGTGTGGACACATAAGGACAGTCCATCTTGTAGCTTCTTAGTATTCTATAGATAGATAGATCTTATTCCCGATTTGAGGTATAAGGTGCAAAAATGGGTAATTTCACCTCAGAGACCAGGCTTCCACAACCCAGATGGGGGATATATTCCTCCACCCTGGTGTGTCGTAAGCGACCAGCTCACATCACTCAGAAGAGCCATGGGGCTGTTTTGTTTGTATATTATTTGACCAGTGGAACCCCCTGCTTTTGACTACACTTGTTTCATTTGCTCCAGCGCTATTAGATGTGGTTGTAGCTTGCTTATTGACTGTTTAATTACAGACTGTTATCTATCAGTTTTGCAACTTTGTGTTTTCTCATTCATATGGACACTTTGTTCCCGGGACCTAGCTACTGGCTACATCTTACCTCTACTCTTGCTCTACATCTGTGTACTAATAATCTTAAGGATTAAGGAATTGATTGCCCTGTCTCTACACCTTCTTTCCTCATTCTAGTATGTCTACACTACAAACACAGGAGGAACACATTGAGCAGCAAGCACCAAGTGAGGATTTAACCTGTCAAGCAGTGGAAGCCCAGACTGGAACTGTATCGTACACACCAGATGATGCTGTCCGTATCTTGTTTGCACCAATCTCCAAGACAGTTGGTGAGACCCCAATTAATTTATATCACACATTATTGAAATTAAAAAAGAGAGAGGTTGATTTAACTTTACATGGTAGTTACCTTTCGGATTACTTTAGAACAGGGCACATACCCCGAGGTTTTAGGTTAAGTGTAGTTATATCTAAAAACAGCCCCTGCCCAGATCAGTTTTGCTATAAATATGTATTTGTACTCAGGAAGGACAAAGTTTCAGTGGTTAATTATGAGAACCCTTTCAAAACTACCAAATTCTAGGACCCTTCCAAAATTACAAAACTATTCACAATTATCACCATTGAAACTAATAAGCTCTAGATTACAAGTGAAGCGCTAATTGATCGTGTGCCCTTAAGTGGGCAAATATGCCCGTTTACGTGCGCACAATAAATAACGAGCTATTACAAGTGGCTGGTTAATGCTACAACAAGCTTGCAGTAGCACTTTGAACTTAAATTTATTAACCAGAGATCAGATCTCTGGTTAATGGAACATTTTTCCCCAATTGCCCACAAAATAAAGTGTACGGTTCGTTAATAAAAACAAAATATTTAGCATCTTTATTTATTTTATTTTTTTAAATAACTGTTTAAAGTGTGCTGATGTGGAGTGTTTAAAAAAAAAAAAAAAACGACACTGAAAAGTGCCTTTACATTGTGGTCTATGGGGACTGTGTTGTTACTTGAAATATATATGTATATGATTATAAACATATATATTTATGTGTTAATATGTGTATATACACATATAAACACATAAATATATATGTATAAATTCAAATACATATATATATATGTAACCTTTGCTGCCCATAGCTGCGCGACATACTCCTTTGCTGCACTAGGTTCTCTGCCGTGAGAACGAGGCTCCCATTAGAGCCTATGGAAGTGCACTCTTGTGAGTGCAAAGCTTTCCTGCAATGTGAGCAAGAGGTCACGTTCGCATTGTGCTGTACTTATAATAGCAGCTACGCGCTGGTATTCCGGCGTGGAGTACAAATATTGCACTTGTGAAAGCACAATTTTGCGCTCCACTTGTTATCTGGCCCTAAGTCGGATGTTTTGTACCACTGTACCATCTGGGACTGCAGAAACACAGTTGGAGTGAGATACAGTTTTAGGAAATGTGATATATTTTTGCCAGAAGGAGGCATCAGTTTCAATAGTAGAAATAGGGTCTTTTTTATAAAACATGTTTTACAGTGTGATTTTATTTTTCAAAATCACATTTTTACAATAAAAAATGCATAGTTAACAAATTATATAATGCATATATATATCACATAGCCTACACACATGTACTGTATAACCATAATGCCCCAGCTCAAATGTATGACTAATTCATTTACAAACTTATTTTGGAAGTGAAAATGTTAATTTAACACATGTAAATTGCTATTGCACTTTTACACTGTACAACAATATTGATGACCTTTGTATTGTAATGGATATTCCTACTGAATGCATTAGTATTAGTGATTTGCATTTGTATAATGTGTAACTGGTAGGTTTCTAGTAACTTTTATAATGGGAAATTCAAACAATAGATTCCATCCTTCAATTTTAAAAAATACTTTTATTTTCTCATAGTTGGGTCCATAGGAAAAAAGTACATTTTAGGCCTTCCCTAGACCCTTAGTCATGTATGACTAAGGGCCTAGAGAAGGCCTGAAACGTTTAACTTTTTTTCATATGGACCTATGAGAAAAGGAAGGTCATTTTTAAAATTGGAGGCTGGAATCTATTGATTGAAATTGTTGATGAAGACTTGGCAGGCCTGTGACTCCATGCCCCAATGATATGTGTTCTGTTTTCCACTATCTTTGAGAAAAACTTCATAATGGGAATCAAAGTTTATTTTCAGTTCTGGTAAGTTGTGTTTGAGGGGTAAAACTTTACTTTTAATACAAACATACATTGCTATATACTCTCAGTAGCAGTTGCACAGAAGCACACTTTACTGTAGAAAGTTTGTGCAAAATACCACCTACGTGTGAGCCTGGCCTACATATTTCATATACTTTTATAACAATTATGCATATTCATTTTTTTTCAACCAAAACCACATATATTCAAGTACATTAACATTTGCTTGCTCTATAGAATGCAGTAATAATTGAAAATAATATTTTGCTTAAATTCCACTTGTTACACCTATCAACATTTTTCACCACAAAACCATATGTGGGGATGTTTGCAGATAAATTATGGGAAAAGTTTTTTCAAATTGAGTTAAATTTACCTGATTGATTCACCAAGCACAATCTGTTGAATCTATTTTATGTGGTACCAGTTTGAACAATGAAAGTTTAAGCGTATTAAAAGAAAAAAATCAGTCATACATTAGAGCTTCATTATAACCTTTTCTAATTAACTCTAAGAAAGAAAAAAAAAACATTTGTAGTTTAGCCTGTCTTTATATTAGCTAGTTGTCATTTATCTAAATGTGCAATTCATATTATTTGTACTTTTCTATATTTTTTCTTTTTGATAATCACCAATTAACAATGGTGACTGTCATTTTCTCTGACGTTTGATGAGAGATGAGTTTCTGGCAGGTTAGAGATTTCTCTGCAGTTCTCAAGTTAATAACTGTGATATTCAGAGCAGAACTAATAGCTCGCTCTTGGAATAGATTCCTATTTTTCTATGACCCGATTATTCTGGGACCCTTACAATTTCATATCTATATGCTGGAGAGCTTTGATAAGACATTGCAAGCTTACAATTATACGACAGAGCCCCTGGCCAAAACTCACAACTATTTAGAAAAGACTGATTTATTATACAATTATCTGTGTTAGTCTCTTACAAACCATGACCATCAAGTACAAACATTCCTATAAAATATTTAATAGTCCATAAGGGTTCATACGGTCACAATTGAGCTTTAGATGTTATGGGACATATTTCATTGCCTTGTTTGCTTATAATTCTATGTATTTATATTAGAATACATTCAGTATCACCCATAAATTGTAATTTAATGCAGGTTCTGTATTAGAACGGGGACAGAGGATATAGACAAATGTGCAAGCTATTTACACCTTCTTTGTGTAGATCAATACATTATGGGACATTTTTGCATCAATGTTATTAACACAAGAAATAATAATACTATTTTATGTATTTCATCAAGTTTAAAGTAATTAGGTTATCCTTTTTCTAAAATTCATTTTCAAAATGAAGTCCTTCTTTAAACAAATGTCATTTGTATGTCTTTGCAGAATAGAATGCCTGTTATAATCAACGTTGTCCAACAAATAATGGTTATTTTTTATTTTCTAAAATATTTGATGGGTTCAAACCAAATGAAGTAAATTAATTTTATTGGGTAAATAAATACACACAATTCATAATCTAAAGCACTGAAAATGTGCTATTAAAAATATATATATACATATATATATATATATATATATATATATATATATATATATATATATATATATATATATACATATATATGTATGTGTGTGCATGTGTTATGATTATCTCTTTCTCTCTGACCCTGATGTTGTAAGCATTATGATAATAGAGCTCTTTTATAACGGGATTTCTATTGCCTGTGAAATGTTATAAAAGTCAGTCTCATTAAGAGGCATTTTAATACATTTCCCTGTGGCCATCTGACAATAGCGAAATGTTATAAGTAGCATCACCACCTGCAGTGAAGGTGTCATGTAAATGACCCCTTTAGACAGCACTGAATCTCAATACAATGTACATGTGTCAACCAAAACTTTAACAATTTTGTTACAATATAATAGTGATTAGGACATGAATAATAAACCTATAGGAGCTAGGGTATTGAGGGTATATTGAATCCTATAATATAAAAGGCCAAGTGTGTTTGTTCGAAGCTGTCATGCGCAGTAGAGACAGCACAAGGAAAACACACCTGGCCTTAGAGTCCCTACCTGATCTGCCCTTTGCAGCCAGTGTGGGCAGAAGTGGGCATGGCCGGGCATGAGCGGGGGCGTGGTCAGACGTGACGGGGCCAGTCGAGACGGGGGCGGTCAAGCACGGGAGATAGAGGGGAGAGAGATAGAGAGGGGGGAGAGATAGAAAGAGGGGGAGAGAACAAAAGAGTTGGGAAAGAGCTGAAGATAGGATAAGAGAGAGCAAAAGAGAAGGGAAAGAGCAAGAGATGGGGGAGAGAGAGAAAAATAGAGGGGAGAGAGAAAATAAGAGGGGGAAAGAGAGAGAGCAAAATAGAGGGGAAGAGAGAGAGCATAAGAAAAGGGGGAGAGAGAGCAAAAGAAGAGAGGGGTGAGAGAGAGGGTGAGAGATAGGGGGAGAGGGGGGGAGAGAGAGGGAGGGGAGAGAGAGAGAGAGAGGGATGGGAGAGAGAGAGAGAGAGATAGAGGGGAGAGAGAGAGAGAGAGAGAGAGGGGGGAGAGAGGGTGTTGAGAGAGGGGGAGAGAGAGAGAGGGGGAGAGAGAGAGGGGGGGGGAGAGAGAGAGAGGGGGAGAGAGAGCAATAGAGGGGGAGAGAGAGCAATAGAGAGGGGGAGAGAGAGAGCAAAAGAGAGGGATTGAGAGAGAGAGCAAAAGAGAGGGGAGAGAGAGCAAAAGAGATGGGAGAGAGAGAGCAAAAGAGAGGGGGGAGAGAGAGTGCAAAAGAGAGGGGGGAGAGAAAGTGCAAAAGAGAGAAGGGAAGAGAGAGTGCAAAAGAGAGGGGAGAGAGAGCGCAAAAGAGAAGGGGGAGAGAGAGAGCAAAAGTGAGGGTGAGAGCAAAAGAGAAGGGGGATAGAGAGAGCACAAAATAAAGGGGGGGAGAGAGAGAAGGGGGAGAGAGAGAGGGGAGAGAGAGAGAGAGAGAGGAGAGAGAGAGCAAAAGAGGGGGAGAGAGATCAATAGAGAGGGGGAGAGAGAGCAATAGATCTACCTGATCTGCTGTTTGCAGTCAGTGTGGGCAGAAGTTGGCGTGGTCGGGTGTGAGTGGGGCGTGGTCAGACGTGAAAGAGCTAAAGATAGGATAAGAGAGAGCAAAAGAGAGGGGAAAGAGCAAGACAGGGGGGAGAGAGAGCAAAATAGAGGGGAGAGAGAAAATAAGAGGGGGAAAGAGAGAAAGCAAAAGAGAGGGGAAGAGAGAGAGCAAAAAAAAGGGGGAGAGAGAGCAAAAAAAGAGAGGGGGGAGAGAGAGAGGGGGGAGAGAGAGGGGGGAGAGAGAAAGGGGGGAGAGAGAGAGAGAAAGGGGGGCAGAGAGAGGGGCAGAGAGGGGGGTGGAGAGAGAGCAAAAGAGGGTGGAGAGAGAGTAATAGAGAGGGGGAGAGAGAGCAATAGAGAGGGATGGAGAGAGAGAACAAAAGAGAGGGGAGAGAGAGAGCGCAAAAGAGATGGGAGAGAGAGAGAGCAAAAGAGAGGGGGAGAAAGCAAAAGAGAGGGGGGAGAGAGAGGGCACAAAAGAGAGGGGGCGAGAGAGCGCAAAAGAGAGGGGTGGAGAGAGCGCAAAAGAATGGGTGGAGAGAGAGCGCAAAAGAGAGGGGGGAGAGCACAAAAGAGAGGGGGAGAGAGAGTGCAAAAGAGAGAGGGGGAGAGAGAGCGCAAAAGAGAGGGGGGAGAGAGAGCAAAAGAGAAGGGGAGAGAAGGAGCAAAAGAGAAGGGGAGAGAGAGAGAGCAAAAGAGAGGAGGGGAGAGAGAGTGCAAAAGAGAGGGGGAGAGAGAGGGGGGGAGAGAGTAGGGGAGAGAGAGAGGGGGAGAGAGAGGGGTGAGAGAGTGAGAGGGGGAGAGAGAGAGGGGGTAGAGAGAGAGGGGGAGAGAGAGAGAGGGAGAGAGAGAGAGGGGGGGAGAGAGAGAGGGGGGAGAGAGAGAGGGGAGAGAGAGCAATAGAGAGGGGGAGAGAGCAAAAGAGAGGGATGGAGAGAGAGCAAAAGAGAGGGGTGAGAGAGAGAGCAAAAGAAATGGGAGAGAGAGAGGGCAAAAAGAGAGGGGGGACAGAGAGAGCAAAAGAGAAGGGGAGAGAGAGAGCGCAAAAGAGAGGGGGGAGAGAGTAAGAGCAAAAGAGAGGGGGGAGAGAGAGACCAAAAGATAGGGTGTGAGAGAGAGCACAAAAGAGAGGGGGGAGAGAGAGAGCAAAAAAGAGAGGGGGGAGAGAGAGTGCAAAAGAAAGGGGGGAGAGCACAAAAGAGAGGGGGGAGAGAGCACAAAAGAGAGGGGGAGAGAGAGCGCAAAAGAGAGGGTGGAGAGAGCACAAAAGAGTAGGGGAGAGAGCGCAAAAGAGAGGGGGAGAGAGAGCAAAAGAGAGGGATGGAGAGAGAGAACAAAAGAGAGGGGAGAGAGAGAGCGCAAAAGAGATGGGAGAGAGAGAGAGCAAAAGAGAGGGGGAGAGAGAGCAAAAGAGAGGGGGGAGTGAGTGGGCACAAAAGAGAGGGGGGCAAGAGAGCGCAAAAGAGAGGGGTGGAGAGAGCACAAAAGAATGGGGGGGAGAGAGAGCGCAAAAGAGAGGGGGGGAGAGCACAAAAGAGAGGGGGAGAGAGTGCGCAAAAGAGAGAGGGGGAGAGAGAGCGCAAAAGAGAGGGGGGAGAGAGAGCAAAAGAGAAAGGGAGAGAAGGAGCAAAAGAGAAGGGGAGAGAGAGAGAGCAAAAGAGAGGAGGGGAGAGAGAGTGCAAAAGAGAGTGGGGAGAGAGAGGGGGAGAGAGAGGGGGGGAGAGAAAGTAGGGGAGAGAGAGAGGGGGAGAGAGAGAGAGAGAAAGAGAGAGAGAGAGGGGTGAGAGAGTGAGAGGGGGAGAGAGAGAGAGGGTTTTAGAGACAGAGGGGGAGAGAGAGAGGGGGAGAGAGAGAGAGGGGGGAGAGAGAGAGGGGGAGAGAGAGAGAGGGGAGAGAGAGCAATAGAGAGGGGGAGAGAGCAAAAGAGAGGGATGGAGAGAGAGAGCAAATGAGAGAGGTGAGAGAGAGAGCAAAAGAAATGGGAGAGAGAGAGAGCAAAAAGAGAGGGGGGACAGAGAGAGCAAAAGAGAAGGGGAGAGAGAGAGCGCAAAAGAAAGGGGGAGAGAGCGCAAAAGAGAGGGGGCGGTAGAGAGAGTGCAAAAGAGAGGTGGGAGAGAGTTAGAGCAAAAGAGAGGGGGGAGAGAGAGAGACCAAAAGATAGGGTGTGAGAGAGAGCACAAAAGAGAGGGGGGAGAGAGAGAGCAAAAAAGAGAGGGGGGGAGAGAGAGTGCAAAAGAAAGGGGGGAGAGCACAAAAGATAGGGGGGAGAGAGCGCAAAAGAGAGGGGGATAGAGAGCGCAAAAGAGAGGGTGGAGAGAGCGCAAAAGAGTGGGGGAGAGAGCGCAAAAGAGAGGGGGAGAGAGAGCGCAAAAGAAAGTGGAGAGAGAGAGAGCGCAAAAGAGAGGAGAGAGACCGCAAAAGAGAGGGGGGAGAGAGAGAGCAAAATATAGGGGGATGGAGAGAGGGCAAGGGGTGGGACTGCTGTACTGCTAAAAATGGCCCATGTGAACAAGCTTTAGGACTAGTATGATTATAAAGGGAAAGATTAAAAGTGGCACGCTAAGTTCTATTTTCACTCTCAAGCTGAGCTCAAAGTAAAAAAATATCTTTGCCGCATTGGCATGCATATGTCAAGTTAAAAGAAAAAAATTAGCATGCAAGTGAAATACTACGAATGTGCTAACTTACTATCGACGTTTATGGAGAATTCTGAAAAAACCTATTGAATGCTCACATGCTAAACTGACAATGAGCTAGACCAAATGCACTAAGGAATACTTCAAATTCCTATGTTCTTCACATAGATGAAAATGTTCTTTCTTTTTTTTTTTTTTAATAATTTTTATTGAGGTTACATATGTGATTCAACAGACAAATGATAATCCAAGTGCCATACAAAAATACAGAAAAAGAACACATCAGCCATACCTGCAGCCACTTGTAGGAGACCTGTATGCAGCTACACCGGTAATTGACCGGGTCCGAAACAATGGCGGATCTTGCTGATACCTGGGGCCCCCCTCCTGCCTTAGCACATACGGTAGAACCAGATATCCAGCACCAGAAAGCTGATTACCTGGTCTGTGAGTAAGAAAGAGGGTTCTGGGTATCTTGACACTGCTGACTTGTGTATTGGAAAATAAATTAACCTAGCACACACCCGGGAACTTTTGTGTTTAAAAGAAACATGTATGCTGACAGGTGCATATTCTTCTTAAAATCAATCACTTTTGATATCTCTGCCTAAAAATCTTGGAGATGGGATTCTGAAGTGGTTTTCTAGCACACCAGTGTCTCTCTTGAGGCTAATACCAGCTAACACTAAAAGTCCAAAAGTACATAATAAATACCATTTTATAAAGACACTGCTTGCGGGGTACACAGAGGCCGGCACAAGTCTTGTGTAAAAGAGAAAGAAAATGTATTTTTAGATCTTTAGTGGAGTGTGCAAAATTGGAACAGCAGAAGGTATAAAATAGTGCACCATGAACAATACAAGTACAACAGTACAATAGTGCACCACAAAACTAAGTGTTCTTCTTATGTAAAGTCAACTTACCTGGAAGCCAGGTGTCAGTATATTTATGAAAATCTTAGTAGTGCTCTCCAAATAATATATCAGCTTATGGCAGGATTATAACACAATAGAAATATTAATTATCCTTAAAAATAGAAACCCTTAATCAACATGCATCTACTATAAACAATACAATTAATATAAATACCTGAACTCTTTTATTTAGTTAATATCCATGAACATTTTTGAAATATATTTGCAATAAAAGGAATATAAAATAAATGATAAAGTTAAAACCAACTATTACAATATGCTATCCCTTTTACAAAACCCAGAAAAATATACCTTCACAATTCAGCCTTATTTACAAATAGCCTTTTATTTAGTTAACACAATGGGATGAAAAAACCTTTAACATCCAAGCAGTACAATTCTAAACTGTGCTTATAAACAATAGGATAATATGTATATATTCTGCTATTTAACTGTAATTTATCCTAATACAATATTAATTTACAATATCAGAACTTGCACAGATGAGTTACTTAGCCAATCAGATACAGATTTAAACAATATATAGGCTGTGACTACCAATTTAAAATACAATATACACTTCTGAATTATTATTATATATTTGCATAGATAAACAATTTAAGATTGGGATTAGTTTAACAATACATAGGCTATGAAATGCCTACTTGAAATATGCACTATTTTCTTAACTCTGCTACATACAGCAATAGTAAATGTTTACTTTAAATGCTTGCATACAAATGGGCAGCCTAAGAGCTATTTAAGGTTATGCAATACAATTTAAAAGCCAATTTGTTCTTTCCAATCTTCCAATTGAAATTTTACTGTAGTGACTATGCATATAATTTATCTTACAAAAAAAACCTTTGTATACATTACCAAATAAACAGCAATCCAGTTTTCAATATTTCTCAACAGATTTAATTTCGACTCAGAAATTCAAAATTGGGGATAATGCATATGGAGTCCAATAGTAGGTGTGTGCTTTAATAATAACCACAGTAGTTATTCCTTCAGAATTCGCCAGCAACCTTTTTCTATCAGTCTCTATGCTAGGGTTTAAATCATCTGATTTCACCCCTCCCCGTTTTTGATTATTATCAGTCATTGGTGAGTATTGGAAATGCCCACGGAAACCTTGTCTCGGATTGGTTCTTTGCAACTGAACATGGATTGGTTTATTTGGTAAGTGTGTTGTCAAGGAAAATGCATCCTTGCAACAACCAATCATCTCATGGCTGCAATTTCGCATCATAACACTAGGTGGCAGCAGACATACAAACAAAACAAATTCACCTTTACATTTCTAAAACTTTTTTTTTTAACAAGTTAATTATTCTCATAACATGGTTATTTAATCAGATCACACTCTTTGCATTAATCATATATAACCCCAATTATAGATGGTTAATATTAGGTTATTTTTTCTGATTATTCTGATACCAAATATGTTATATTATTAACATTTTATTATATTAAGGCAATTTAATACTGCTAATTATTAGCTTAAAATGCATTACAATTTTATCAGTATCCTGGCATTTATATATAAATAATAGCCTATTTTGAATTCAGTATTTTATTGTATTCCAACAAGAATATGCCATATTTTATGTTTCTAATAAGCCCTGGATGTATGAACCTTCTTCATGCCGATCTGAAATGATATGTCTGAAAAATACAAACAATACAGAGGTTATTAAACCTTTTTTAATGCATTCTGAGGCATGCATTAAAAAAATGATTATTTGCTGTATGTTCAGTAAATCTCAAAGTCACACCATAGCATTTGTTTGTTGGCTAAGGCCTTCACTGCCCCGCCCACATAGCATGGGGTTAATCCATGAGTAGTTGTAAAAGTCACAATACAACATATTTTCTGTTTAGCTAGCAGTGCAGACGTGTATTTGATGTTTAGGGATAACTAACACCTATGTGCATAAAAGCTGTTTCCCTATGATTTTGACCAGTTTCAAGAGGGTATTTCAGACATCTCGTCTCCATACATTGTGTGGTGTCATTTTGCATCTAAATGTAATGCTGAAATCCTCATAAGATTTGTCACCTGAGTTAGATTCGTAGGTACATTGGGAAGGGTAAATAGATTTTATCTCACATTCCCAAGCAATCACACATATGGTTTCTGAAACTGTGGTTACATTTTAATTAAACCAAATGTTCTATTGCTCTCACTTTAGCTAGGAATTTCTCTTTTAAAGTAATTTCTATGAGTCTCCTGTGCAATTGAAAATGTGGGGGAGAACCAAACCTGTCTGAAGTCAGTTTGTCTGACAGAAATGAGTCCTTTCTGCTGACCAGTTCAGAACTGAATAAATATAACTGTATTGCATAGCCTTAAAATATATGATTAAAATATATATATTTATTTACCCCACATATACATTGACATAAATCCCCCTTCCAATTTTAAATAGATGTAGGACACATGTATTTAAATTGGTTTAAAGTCAATGGTATTTGGTGAGGATGTTGACCGTACACACCATAGACAGTCTTCTATGTAGATAGTCTGTCAATTTTGACCCTTCATGTTTATCAGCTAGGCATCTTGAAACTACAGTATATCTTTAGTGCATTTGGGGATATGACACTTTATTCTCCCTCTATGACTTGTAGTTGGGACCTAGGATGACATGCCCATAATTGATTGATATGGACCCATTTATCTATGAAACTTTCATTTTTGGGGATCCTTATTTTATAGGCTACTGGAGATATTTTGTCAGTAATGACAAAAGGACCTTTCTATGAGGGAAGAAATTTCTTCTCCCTAACCTGATCTCTTCCAAAGTTATAAAGATAGACTTTATCATTTATTTCATATTCCTTTTTGGACGTTTTGAGATCATAATAGGTTTTAGTGGCAGTTGCAGCTCTTTCTAAATTCCTTTGAGCAAATGCAAAGGCATATTGCAGGTGTTTTCTGAGGTTCTCCATATATTGATGTTTATTGGCAGCATTTATCAAGTTTTGGTCTGATGTACGGTACAGCAGATGCTGATGTAGAACCATTCTTCTACCAGTCATCAGTTCAAAAGGTGACATCTTAATCGCACTACTTGGAGTTGCTCTTAATGCCATTAAGACTAGAGGTAGTTTTACATCCCAGTCTTTACCCGTTTCACTCACAAACTTTTTGAGGATTTTAACAATGGACTGGTTGTAACGCTCTACACCACCACTTGAGGCAGCTCTATAAACAATATGAAGCTTTCTTTTAACCCCTAGTATTTTCCACATTTTGGTCATCACTTCGCTAGTGAAGTGGGTTCCCCGATCTGATTCGATTCTTTGGGGCAAACCAAATCTGGAAAACACATGGTTGATGAGCAATGCTGCGCATGTCTCAGCACTTTTGTTAGGTGCACTAATGCACTCTACCCATTTAGTGAACAGGCATGCTACGGTTAACATGTATTTGTTACCTCTTGATGATCTTGCTACTGGACCGATGAAATCAATTTGTATATCTGACCATGGCATTACCATCCCCCTTTTCTGCAATGGCGCTCTATGCGTTGGTGCAGTGGGTTGGAACTGTGGGCAGATTGAACACCCTTGACAGTAGGTTTGAACATCTTTCAACATGTGTGGCCAAAAAGCGTAATCACGTAATATTTCATACGTGAGTTTGGCACCACGATGACCAGATGTGGGAGCATTATGGGCATGTTGATGCATTAGACCTCTGAACTTAGTGGATACTACCCACTGCTGGATGCCAGTTTTGGAGGTTCTAATTAACAAACCATCCTGTAACTTGAATTGTGATTTAGATTTTATTAAGATTCTAAGATCTTCTTTGTCAATACAATCATCTTTTGAGATGGGATTGCCTTCAGGATCTTCTATGTGTTTATAGAAGATGCCTACAATGGGGTCTTCTTTTTGACTAGTGATCAGGTCCTCACTGGGAGAATCCTGACTCCATTGTACCAGGTTAGGCTCACTCTGTTGTTTTGCCTGGTTTCTGGTAATGGCTTCTATCTGAATTGCACCCATTAAGTGGTCAATATTAAGGAGTTCTCCAGTTATGGCTCCTTGTTTGGCTAATGAATCCGCAAGGTCATTGCCTTCCTTATCAGGACCTAGAACTTTGGAATGACCCTTGGTCTTTTTCCAGTGTATGTTTAAATCATTGGATACCACCAGATTATCAATCTCGCAGAACAACTTGCCATGCTTGACTGGTTTGTTATTGCTTTTCTGAATGCCATTTCTTTTCCAAGTTGGCAGGTATTCAACAAAACTGTCACACACATAATTTGATTCAGTTATGATCACAAATTCATGAATACCATGTTCAATAGCCATTTCAATGGTTTTGAAAACAGCAGTTAGTTCTGCAACTTGACTGGATCTTGGTCCAGTGTTGAAACCTATAGATATATTTGGGAATCCATTTGCCCCAGTTATACCAATGCCAGCGACTAATCTGCGCTCATTATCAATAGTGGCATGGTAAGAACAACCATCAACATACACCCAAGGTAATGTTTGACAATGGTCCTCATTGTACATTTTATATGGGGAAAACAATTGTTCCTCCAGAAAATCATCTTCTGATAATTCTTTCCCAGGATCTCTAGCAGTACAGTCGTGGAGCTCAGCAAGCCCTTGTACGACTGGATTCTTTTTATTCTGCTTGTAGCGAATTTCTAATGGCCACGTTGTTATGCGGCTATTTGACAAATTCCCATCTCTTATCCTCTCACTTTGCAAATATAGCAAAGGCTGGTGGGCCATTTCTACAATAATTTTCTCACCCTGTATATAGCTGCGGAAATTTTGTAGAGCCCATACAGTAGATAAGAGGGCTTTTTGCGCAATCGCTAAATTTTATTTCTACTGGGGATAGATTTTTGCTCGCATAAGCAATGGCTTTGTTCAAATTATCATGCTTTTGGTATAAAACAGCACTCATGCTTATATCTGTGTAACCTGTCTCTAAGAAGAAAGGTTTACCACCTTCAGGGTATGCTAAGCAAGGTGCTTGTGTGAGTTTTCTCTTCAGCTCTTTAATGGCTGTCTCTTGAGACTCACTCCAGTGCCATTTCACATCTTTCTTTAGAAGAAGTAGTAGTGGTTTAGCTAATTCCGCATAATTATCAATGAATTTGCGAGAATAATTTGTCATACCCAGGAATGATCTCAATTCCTTAAGTTAGTTGGGTTTTTGGAATTCACTATAGCTTCCACCTTTTTCTTCTGGGGATTTAATCCTTCAGAAGTAACTTCATGTCCCAAGAAGTTTACACGAGTGCGGCACCATTGAGCTTTTTGTAGGGATAATTTGACACCTGCCCTTTTAAGTTGGCTGAGGACGTGTTTAAGCTCTGCAACATGTTTTTCAAAGTCTGTGCTTTTGATTAAAACATCATCAACATAAGATAAGGTCCCCCTTTCCAGTGCATCAGGCATAGCCTTATGCATGAATACAGCAAATTCATGTCCAGAATTTATGTATCCAAATGGAAGTCTCTGGAATGCATATTGGACCTTTTGGAAAGAGAACGCCAGCTTATATTGTACCTTTATGGTCCAGTACCCCTGTGCACAATCAATGGCAGTGAATATCTTGGATCCCTGCATTTGTGCTAGCACTGGTCAATGTATGGTACAGGCCAGCCAGACATGTATACTTGTTTGTTTAGCTGTCTTAAGTCAGCCCACAAACGCCATTGTCCATTGGGCTTAAGGACACCTAGAATATGATTATTATAAGAGCTGTGCACCTGTCTGATAATACCTCTTTCTTCCAAATTCCTTATGATCTCTGCAAGAGAATCATATGAGGCTAAGGGAAGTCTGTATTGTTTGACAAATACAGGTGGTGCATTGGGATCTGTTTGTATTCTTGCAATGTGCAAGTCTGTAGTACCACAGTCATAAGAATCCTTAGCAAAAATATCCTTGTACTCCATCAGGAGTTCTCGCAGCTGTTGGCATTCATCATTGCTGGAACAGCCATTAGCTAAGCATATTTGCTCTTCGACTATTTGCTGAAATCCTGGAAAGATTTCAGGCTGTCCTATTTCATAGGCTTCTTCCAATCTGGAGGTGAGATCCCCTTGATTATAGTTTACATTGCTCCCATGACTCTGGGTATTGGGGTAATCCTGCTGTTTGATTGGCTGATCAAACACTAGAGAGGCTTCTTCTATTTTACAGATGCCTTCCTCTGAGCTGAAGGGATAAATAGACTGAATATTAAATAGACCCTCTGGCATAGATGCAAAGGATTGTTCTATTAATTGTTCTTCAGTTAGGTATCCTTCAGGTATTAGCCCAATTACATTATTCTGGAATCCAAAAGTGTAATAACTTGATTCCAGTGCATATCCTATGGTAGTTCCCTTGGATAATGTTATATCCTGTGGGTCATGTTATTTACAATAATATGTATTGGAATAATTCCAATATTTACCATAGGAGTGTAGGTTACTGTGACACCCATATTTTGTATTCTATGGGAGAGGCAAATTAGTGTTTCAGAAGTTTTTAATTTCTGACCTCTCTTTACCTGTAAGGGTAAAATAAATTTATCAGCCCCAGCAGGAATTATAACATTGTTAGATACCTGCATATTCACAGCATATGGCAATTGCTGGTTTGATTTCAGGGCTGCATTTTCATCCTGAAATACTTCAGGGTCCCCCTTTAACCTGCTCCAGAGGCAAGAGTTAATCAAATCTATTTGTATGGCATATCTATGTAAGATATTATTGCCAATGTATATTTGATTATGGGGAGATAGAGATAGATAATAAGCACTTAGCTGTGATGTTATAGCTTTCAGATCTGTTATCCTGGTTGTGGACACAGTGGTCTTGGGGAGAAAGATATTTAATCACTTTAGGTTCAGCTATCTGCACTAATAAACCTTCGCTTATATAGCTAGCTTCCTGTTTTAATTTTATTTTAGCATACTTGGTTTTACCAAGGTCGTGCACTTGTATAGGGATAAATAGATACTCTTTAACTCTCTCAATCCCTGTGAGGTATTGAGCGTGGCCTCCCCCCTTAGGGATTTTATGATCCCCCTTGTGGAGTGATATGGTTAATACATCGCCATCTAGGGAAATATTTGCTATCTTTCCAGGCGAAATTTTAAAAGTATTACCATCAGAGCCACTAAAAGGAGTCTGATCATATATTTGTAGAATAGTGATTTCAGGTACAGAGTTATTCCTGAAATGAATCTCCACAGCATCTGGTTTCTCTTCCACCACGTGACAGCTATGTCGGGTGCGAGATATACCAGATTTTTCATAATTGATAGGCCTCTTAACTTGTGACCAAATTACATTATTTATGCAATCAATTATGGTGCTTAATCGTTTCAGGAGATCACTACCAATAATTAAACGATCAGTTGGCAGATCCACTATAATGACAGGGTGTCTTATGACCCCAATTTAAATTTTAAGCATGCAGTACCGTAAACTTTTAGGGAGTCACCCCCAACACCTATTAGAGAACCGTCAAATTCTTTTATTTTAGGTTTATGGGGTGTTAGCTCAATTAGCTGTGTGTAGTACCTGTGGGATAAAATAGTTGCCTGAGATCCAGTATCGACTAATCCCATGATAGGGTTGGAGACTGAATCTTGCAGCTCAACTAATACATAATATCTTCCTGCATTTTCTACCATTTCACACATAAAGTTGGCGTTATCATACATCTTTGGGCTTCGCCACGTGTTACCTGAATTCGCCATGTCATTCGATGCAGAGGAAACTTCATACCTACCTGTTTCCTCTATGACAGGGTCGGCTGGATTCATTGTAATGCATCTGTGGAAACAAGGTTAAAAGAGTGTTGCAAAGGAATAGGTTTGTTAATTTTTCCCGGATGAGGTTGCCTGTCATCACAGCTAAACTGTCCGTTTCCGGTCTGTGGGGAGAGAACATGATTAGCATCATTGATATTTATTACTACATTTTGTATATATCTCCCCTCCCCTTCAGGTGATACTGCAGTATTTATGACTGTGCCTGTGGTCCACTGCTGACCACTGGCTGTACCCCTAAAAAAGTATTGTTCGTTTGCTGAGCCGTAGATTTTTGACTCATATTAGCGATTTGTTCGCTCAACCGATTTAACTGGGTAAACAGCATATCTACCTGATTGTACAAGTTACCTCTAACCCTGGGCCTATCTCCTGGTGCCCCATAGTAATGATTCCTGGACCATTGGGTTCCCTCAGAATCAGGGCCGCTATTTCTATTCTGGCGTGGTTGCCCCTGGGGTTCAGCTTGCTCAGTATTAGTACTTTGGAGAGCATTATATACCTGGGGTGTCTGGTTACCCTGAGAATATCTTCGCCGTCTATTGTATCTACCCTTGCGCGGATACCAATTATTTGGTGAGTATTCTCTTTGTGAGTAATTATTCACCTGATTATGTCCCCCACTTTGGTTATAGTCTCCCTGCACCTCAACCTGTGTAGGGAAGGGGGCAGAGTTAGACCTCTGTGGAGATGGCCTGTTTTGACTGGCCACCTCCGCATAGGTTCTCTTTTTAGACTCCAAATTGAGGGGGCTAGGTGACACCCTAGTTTCTGCCACAATTTTGGGTTTTGACTCCTTTTTCACCCCCTGTTCACTGACTGCTGAATAGAGTATAATTTTGTACTCTCTTTGATCAGCCATTCCAATGAGCAGTCCTCATCAAAATCTCTAGCTAAGTTAATTTTGATGGGTGTAGGCAGTGCTTCAAACAATAAATGTACAAATTCTGAGCCATCAAATCTGGGATTATCTTCAGCCATACTGTACGCATTTTTCAATACAGAAAGGAATTCAAATGGACTCTGATTCGCACAACACTTTAAACCATATACCGCTATTTTCGCAGCAGTTTTAGTGCGATATTGCCAGAATTCTTTTATGCATTGTCATTTTATCCCATTCCAGGAATGAATATTCATATCCTTTAGTGAAGCAAAGAATTTGTGATACTTACTGTCAAATACACAGGGCAGAAATTCAATTTTTATTTTTTCACTTGTAACATTCATTATAGCCAACGCATTTTCAAAAGCCTCTAAATGATCAATTACAGATGTTGTTCCCTTATTGGAGGATATAGGTACTGCATGTTGTACGAAGGTGATTATTTTATAGGAATCATATACCTTATCAGACTTACTTTGGGATTCTCTGTTAGAGTTTCCCTCCCCTGCACCAGCTGCGTTACAGCAGTCCTCTGGATTTATATCATGAGGTGACTGCCTATTTGGGAAATCTATTTCTGACCCATTAGGGGTCATTTGTCTATACTGTTCCATATATTTTTGTACCTCGTCCCTGACGCGTTCGCTAAAGGAGTTAGCATTATCTGCATTATTCTCACTGTTAATATAAGGGTTTTCATTATGGTGATATGACCTTTTTAAATCGCTTAATTCCCTCTGGCTTTGCGCAAGCTGTCTATTTAAATCTTGTATCTGTGCGAGTAAGTCTATATTATGCTTATCTAAGACGGTTAGGTTTTGGGCAAATTCATCCATTTTATTTTTGGCTATTTTTAAATCCTCTTCGCGTCTGCGTGAGGAACGAATACTATTTTCTAGCTCCTGTATTTGCAATCGTTTGTCTATGACACAAAACGACATTTCGTCAATAATGCATATTAAAAGGGGCCAAGTTTTTAATATTAGTTCCTCTCGCTTTTTGGGAGTTTTTGCATTGATTAATCATTAATAATTCTTGGAAGAATTAATTCTCTTCATTCCACATATTATTATTAACGGTAATATTTTTAGCTCTAGTTTCAAGCATATCTATAAAATCATTTAATTCACTCGCAATATTAAACTTCCCTTTAATGTAACTTAAGATATCTTTCTTAAGGACCTGACCTTTAGTAATGGGTATTGTTATGGGACAAATTTCATCGCTATGTATAAAATTAAACGAGTCACTTCTGGCTACAGACATTATTATATTGATTTAGTATTCAGTTAAATTAAAATGCTAATACAATTTTTGCCAATAAAAAGAGAGAAAATAAATTTATATTTTAAAAAAAAAATATTATTAATTTTGAAATATGAAAAACTAATATTTCGAAATATGAAAAATTAATATTTTTTATTAACTTTGAAAATATGATAAAAAAAAATATTTTTGATTAATTTTTAAATATGAAAAATTTATATTTTTATTAATTTTCCAAAAATTAATCTTTAATAATATTTCAAGATATTAATATCAATCTCGAAAAATGAAAATCAATATTTCAACCTTTCAAAAATTATATCTTCAAAATATTAATATCGAAATATGAAACTTTTTCTCTCTTTTATAATAATTTCTATTTACTACAAATATATTATATCAATATAATGAATATTAATAAATATCAAACAGTGTGCCTCCATATATTATGTCAGTATATTTATGAAAATCTTAGTAGTGCTCTCCAAATAATATATCAGCTTATGGCAGGGTTATAACACAATACAAAGATTAATTATCCTAAAAAATAGAAACCCTTAATCAACAGGCATCTACTATAAACCATACAATTAATATAAATACCTGAACTCTTTTATTTAGTTAATATCCATGAACATTTTTGAAATATATTTGCAATAAAAGGAATATAACATAAATGATAAAGTTAAAACCAACTATTAAGATATGCTATCCCTTTTACAAAACCCAGAAAAATATACCTTCACAATTCAGCCTTATTTACAAATAGCCTTTTATTTAGTTAACACAATGGGACTAAAAAACCTTTAACATCCAAGCAGTACAATTCTAAACTGTGCTTATAAACAATAGGATAATATGTATATATTCTGCTATTTAACTGTAATTTATCCTAATACAATATTAATTTACAATATCAGAACTTGCACAGATGAGTTACTTAGCCAATCAGATACAGATTTAAACAATATATAGGCTGTGACTACCAATTTAAAATACAATATACACTTCTGAATTATTATTATATATTTGCATAGATAAACAATTTAAGATTGGGATTAGTTTAACAATACATAGGCTATGAAATGCTAACTTGAAATATGCACTATTTTCTTAACTCTGCTACATACAGCAATAGTAAATGTTTACTTTAAATGCTTGCATACAAACGGGCAGCCTAAGAGCTATTTAAGGTTATGCAATACAATCTAAAAGCCAATTTGTTCTTTCCAATCTTCCAATTGTAATTTTACTGTAGTGACTATGCATATAATTTATCTTACCAAAAAAAAACTTTATATACATTTCCAAATAAACAGCAATCCAGTTTTAAATATTTCTCAACAAATCCAATTTCACCTCAGAAATTCAAAATTTTGGATAATGCATATGGAGTCCAATAGTAGGTGTGTGCTTTAATAATAACCACAGTCGTTATTCCTTCAGAATTCGCCAGCAACTTTTTTCTATCAGTCTCTATGCTGGGGTTTAAATCATCTGATTTCACCCCTCCCCGTTTTTGATTATTATCAGTCATTGGTGAGTATTGGAAACGCCCACGGAAACCTTGTCTCGGATTGGTTCTTTGCAACTGAACATGGATTGGTTTATTTGGTAAGTGTGTTGTCAAGGAAAATGCATCCTTGCAACAACCAATCATCTCATGGCTGCAATTTCACATCATAACACTAGGTGGCAGCAGACATACAAACAAAACAAATTCACCTTTACATTTCTAAAACATTTTTTTTAACAAGTTAATTATTCTCATAACATGGTTATTTAATCAGATCACACACTTTGCATTAATCATATATAACCCCAATTATAGATGGTTAATATTAGGTTATTTTTTCTGATTATTCTGATACCAAATATGTTATATTATTAACATTTTATTATATTAAGGCAATTTAATACTGCTAATTATTAGCTTAAAATGCATTACAATTTTATCAGTATCCTGGCATTTATATATAAATAATAGCCTATTTTGTTTTCAGTATCGTATTCCAACAAGAATATGCCATATTTTATGTTTCTAATAAGCCCTGGATGTATGAACCTTCTTCATGCAGATCTGAAATGATATGTCTGAAAAATACAAACAATACAGAGGTTATTAAACATTTTTGACTGACTAAAACAGTTACCTATCATGCTTAGCAAATACCCATGTAATAATAGAGAATTAGACAATTTCCCAAATTTCTATATTTAATACATTCCGAGGCATGCATAAAAAAAAATGATTATTTGCTGTATGTTTAGTAAATCTCAAAGTCACACCATAGCATTTGTTTGTTGGCTAAGGCCTTCACTGCCCCACCCACATAGCATGGGGTTAATCCATGAGTAGTTGTAAAAGTCACAATACAACATATTTTCTGTTTAGCTAGCAGTGCAGACGTGTATTTGATGTTTAGGGATAACTAACACCTATGTGCATAAAAGCTGTTTCCCTATGATTTTGACCAGTTTCAAGAGGGTATTTCAGACATCTCGTCTCCATACATTGTGTGGTGTCATTTTGCATCTAAATGTAATGCTGAAATCCTCGTAAGATTTGTCACCTGAGTTAGATTTGTAGGTACATTGGGAAGGGTAAATAGATTTTATCTCACATTCCCAAGCAATCACACATATGGTTTCTGAAACTGTGGTTACATTTTAATTAAACCAAATGTTCTATTGTTCTCATTTTAGCTAGGAATTTCTCTTTTAAAGTAATTTCTATGAGTCTCCTGTGCAATTGAAAATGTGGGGGAGAACCAAACCTGTCTGAAGTCAGTTTGTCTGACAGAAATGAGTCCTTTCTGCTGACCAGTTCAGATCTGAATAAATATAACTGTATTGCATAGCCTTAAAATATATGATTAAAATATATATATTTATTTACCCCACATATACCTTGACACAGGGGATAGTATGCCAGCCCAGTTATATTGCCTTTAAACTAGATTATCAGATGGGTTTTTGTCTGGAGGACGGCCAGTATCCTTGTGATTAAGGATTCACCTGTAAATAGAGATTACGGATGAATTCATGCATTGGTCTCACTATTAGTATTATTGACTGCGCAAGGGTTTTTGACCATACAAGTTCAAACTATATGTGCTAAAGTGTATGGTATAGATTCAGTTTACTTCAGTTATTTCAGCTATTAAGTAATAGTACTTGTTTAAATGTTGACGCAGGTATACAATTGTTAGAGTATACAAGCCTAAACTATATTTGGTAAGACACTCTGTGTAACTAGTTATTCAGTAGAGTTGGATTAAACTATAAATTTGGTAGCTAGTTTTGAACAGTCTTTTAGGCTAGATGACTTAAATTATAAGTGAGCCCAGCAGTTAAGATCAATTAGGAGAATAGTATATATATTAAACTGAGTGTAATAATTGCATAGCTAAGGGCTCTTTTACCATTTTTAATTATCTTTCCTGTCTACCTGAGTTCTTAGGCAAAGCAATGTAAAGTATTCATTCAACGGTTGATGTTTAATGTTTTGAGATTATACAAGCTGAAAACATATTTGTACAACACTTCTGTTAGGCAAGTTTTCAGCTGAATGTAGATGGCTAATTTAGTAACCTGACCCAGTATACAACTTTAAACGGGAAATTCTTACAAGATGAGTTGCATTTAATAAGTGTAAAGTTAACGATTCCCCTTTCTTTCCTGACTATTTCCTACAGTTACTTTTAGTTATTAATTAAGGCATTAGATTAAAGGTTGTTGCTTGTATAATGTGTTCAGATCATATAAGCTGATCTAACCGAGTAGAAGAACCACATAGTTAAGGGACACTTTATTGTTTTGTCACCTTTTTTCTATCATTAGTCAGTAATTTAGATGCACTTGGGAGTTTTCTTGAAATTGCGTTATTTTTTCACTACACTCTCACTTTCACCCTTTTTTTACGTTTCCACTTTTTCAAAAAAGTTTTTCCCACCTTGACTTCTTCCCTTTGACCTCGGGCCTAGGGAAGCAGATCTCCACATTCCACCAGTGACCCCACAGGGTCTTAGGTGGCTTCCGCACTGACACAACCAGTTAGTTGCTCCTTACACATTTCACTCGATTCACTTTCACGCGTACACTGCATCCACACATTTTATGGATAGATTAATTATTAATTTAAAACCTAAATCTCCAATCATGCCACCTAAAATTAGAGACAGGAAGAACAGGAATAGCACTGATAATGTTTCTAACCCCTCCCCTTTAGCTATGCCTTCAGAGTTACCTACAGCAGAGTCACACAATATAGTAAAACAAATTACAGATCTCATGATTCCACAATTCAACCAAATTAAAACTGACATATTGAATCTTACTTTAGAAATTAAACAGTTTACATATAGACTCAACAAGGTAGAACAGCGTGTCTCTGATTTAGAGGATGCAAACATTCAACAAGAGTTGATTATTAAAGAATAATCCAAACACATAGTGGACATGCAACATAAACTTAATGAGATTGAAGACCGAGCATGATGTAATAACGTGAGATTTATAGGCATTCCAGAAACTAACAAATACCAGGACCTATTCAAATTTTATTCCGTAACATTACAACAAAGCATAGGGATTGAATCTTCCTTACTACCTCTTGCCGTAGAAAGAGTCCACCGTATTGGCACACAAAAAACTTTACCTAATGGAACAGTCAAAGTTAGACCTGTAATTGCAATATTTCTCAATTTGCAGGATAAGCTCAATATCTTGCATCGCTATAAACAAAAAATCCCATTTGCAATTGGAGATAACAAAATTTTAATGTTTCAGGATTTTTCTAACGAGACATCATTAAAAAGGAGAGAAATTACGCCTTTTTGCACCAAATTAATAAATATTGGCATGAAGGCTACAGTCATATACCCTGCAACAATTATTTTACAGAAAACGATTGTTTGATGTTGAGTAATCTAGAAGAGGTAAAGGAATTTTTTAAAAATAAGGGCATTTTGCTGTAAGATGGTGACTTGCGAAACAATATCTAAAATGTATATGTACCTGCAACATTATATGCAATATTATGAGTTCAGTTAAATGGTTCTTTGGATAAGAGACCAGACGATGTATCAGACATTTTTTGGTTCCTTTTTTCTAGGGGACCACACCCCTAGTGCTACATAACCTCTATTGTTACTCCCTAAGGCTACTAATAGATAACACCTAACCTATTCATCTGGGGATTGCTCATATGGGAATATAATCTCTTCCCAATGTAGATGTTTTTCCTTTTGTGTTTTTTCTCAGTTTACAGGCTTAATGTTTGAATCTTTTTGCATTTTTTGTTTCACACATGTTGCTACACTGTTCCATTTCCTACCTCACTACAGGCTGTTTACTTGGATACACTGGAGAAACTAGTTTTCTCTAATAACCGTATCCAAACATCCCCAACACTATTCCTTCTCTCATTTTCATCACCCACAGGTTGGTTCACATCCTCAGACAATTCACATTAGATGTTTTGACAATCATACACTTCAAGAGCGGACATACCCCTTCTCTCACCCATACTCGATATTTAGCTCACCTCACTACATTAGCAACACAACTACACTTAATCTCGATGCTGCCACCTATCCATTATCCCAAATGGGAGCCAGATCTTCAACCTTACTACAGAGAAAACCCTATGAGTGGACTCTCTTCTATATTTTCCCCCCGAGATGCACCTCTGTTTCTCTTTATGGAGTTCATACAGCTTATATGCGGCTTAAGACTGCCTCCCACGACGGACCCACCCCCTTGATTCCTTAACCTCATACTACGCCATTACCTAACTGGGGGGATTTCACTTCTCCCAGGGCCCCTTCTCTCACCTCCCCATACCTTACATTCTAAATTAAGACTTTAACCCACGCATACTTATTCTGTCGACTGCTCTTCTCCATTCTACCACACCTAACCTTTTCAAGGCTAGACCATTACTTCTCCGCCCCCCCACTTGCTCTTAATCCCCTCTTCTTTTTTCACCAAAGGAGGTCTTGACCGCTGCATATTTCTCATCCTCTCACAGCACTTACTGTATAGTTATATCTGCCCTTTGTGATAAACACCATTATTAACCATTATAATTATTCCTCACCTCTCTGAATTTTAGTGGCCCAGAAAACAGCCCTCTCCCTTTCACCACTCTTTTCCTCTCTCCCTTTTTTTCTCTCTCTCTCTTTCCCCTTCCGCCCATATCTCCCCCAACATGGAAGGCTTACACTTTCTTACACTAAACACGCAAGGACCTCAATTCCCCCACTAAGCGTAGCCTGCTCCTCAACTTCCTGCAGAAAAAAAGACATAGCCTTCATCCAAGAGACCCACTGGACACCCACTCCAGGTCATTCTCGCACCTCTAGAAAATATCCCATAGTTGTAGAAGCTTCCTTTATATCCAAATCCAGAGGAGTAGCTATTTTTCTTAGCAATAATATCACATATGACTCCATATATGTGTAATGCGACCCTCAAGCACAATTTTTTATATTGGTTTGTAAACTAAATAACCATTTAGTTACCGTGGTGAATATATATGCTCCTAATACTAAGCAGATGTGATTTCTGAGGAAGCTTCTTAGATAAATGTCAGCCGTGAAACAGGGGGAACTGATCATGGGAGGGGATTTTAACCTTATATGGGATTACACGCTGGATAGATCTGGACCTAAGCTCTCAACACAGGATAGATCTACACATTCTCTCTCTAGAGCCTTCCAGACACTCATCAGTCAATATGACCTATATCATGCATGGAGGTCATTTCACCCACAAGAGAAAGACTTTACCTTCTACTCCTCACCACATAAGTCCCACACCCATATTGATTACTTCTTTACGAGTGCCCGACTATTAGACAATATCTCATATATTAAGATCACTTTGATTTCCTGGTCTGACCATGATGCCTTGAATTTATTACTTGACCCACATATAATAAATTCTCCCCCCTCCCTCTTGGTGACTACAAGACTGGATAGTTACAGATCCTACTCTAAAAACTTGAAATCCAAGAAAAGATTTCTGAATTCCTCAGTATAAACAACAACCTTCAAACCTCGACAGAGAATCTATGGGCCACACTTAAGGCAGTCCTGAGAGGTCACCTCATTAAAACTGAGGCAGTAGCATGCTCAAAAAGAGGAGCTACCCTCTCTACACGCATGATTCAGTTAAGGAACTTGAGGAAGAAGCTCAACATTTCTTATTTCAGTATAGTTAACAATGAAATTCTAGACATTTCTAAACAAATCCATGCATTAGAAATACAAAAAGTACACACCATGCTAGAATACTCAAGAGAATCTATTATCACCAGGGCAACAAAGCCTCCCCCTTATAAGCAAAGAAATTCAGACACTGCACTGCCCAATCCAAAACTTTGTCTATTAAAAAAGATAATGGCAAATTAGTATAGTCAACTATAGATATAGGAGACACCTTCAAACACTTCTACCAAACATTATACAACATAGAGGCAGATCTAAATTCTCCCCCCCTTCCCCAGAGGAAATTTCTAAATTTCTTAGTACCTTGCAGTTACCTACCCTAGAAATTTAATATACGTCTGCCCTGATAGCCCAAATAGAAGTGAAGGAAGTTCAACAGGTTATCAAATCTTTAGAATTGGGGAAATCACCAGGCCGGACGAGTATACGGCTAGGTTCTATAAAATGTTTCAGCATATTTTAGCTCCCATTCTATGCATAATGTTTCAGGAAGTAATGAATGGGGGCTATTTTAGTGAAGAATTTTTAGAGGCTACGATAGTAACAATCCTGAAACCAGGAAAACCCCAGAACACTGTAGCAGCTATAGCCCAATCTCTTTACTTAACCTAGATGCCAAACTAAACACCAAACTATTAGCCAACAGACACTCGAAGATTATTACATCCTTAGTACACACAGACCAAGTAGGTTTCATCCCACATAGAGAGGGTCCTGATGCCACTAGAAGCATTTTAGATATACTCTCCATAGCAGCAGGATGTGAAGCTCCTTTCCTGGCCCTGTCATTAGATGCTGAAAAGGCGTTTGACAGGGTCAGATGGGAATTTCTCTGGGAGAATATGAGACATTTCAAGATCCCAAATTATTTTATTCAAGCGGTACAAGCTCTGTCCACACACACTTTAGCAAGAATAAGGGGGTAGGGTTTCAGTCTAACACTTTCAGCATAACCAATGGTACTAGACAGGGATGCCCGCTGTCACCCCTTTTGTTCGCTCTAGCCATTGAACCCCTTGCTCAAAGCATCAGACTAGACCCTCATACTAGAGGTATATCCCTGGGGAATCTCTCACAAAAAATCTCCTTGTATGCAGATGACATCACTCTTTTTTTGACATCTCCCAAAGAGTCCTTACCCGCAGTATTTAAAATACTCAAAAATTTTGGAGCAATGAATTATTACAAACTCAATATTACACAAATAGAAGCTTTCCCTATTAACATGTCTGTGCAAGACTTTATCAGTGTACAGAGAACACGCAAATTCCAATGGAATTAAGACTCAAGTAAGATTTTGGGTTTACACTTGAGTGCAGACCCCCTCAATCAATATCTCCAAAAATTACAGACTCACGGAATTTCGTAAACTCTTGAGTTCATGGGATTTCAGAGAGATATCATGGACAGGGAGAATAGCAGCAATCAACATGTATTTTCTTCCTAAGATAACCTATCAATTCAGATGCATTCCACACAATATTTTAAGGTCCATTCTTAATAAGTTACAGAGTATTATTACTACCTTAGCTGGTGCGTTATTCTGTTTACCGGACTCTCACCTGGAGTTTTGGCAGCATCTACAGATCTCGTTAGTGACAGATTTTTATGATAATGACACTTAGCTCTCACACCCTTTAGCTCTAAATATCAATTGCCCCCTCATTTACAAGTTGAAGAATTCCATTTGAACTCATGACTGAGCTCACGTGGGTTCCCTAAACATTCACTCAGACCACTATCACAATGGGAAAATAAATGGAATCAAGCACACAATATCAAACACTCCCTATCTTTCCACTATAATCTACTCATCAATTCCCATACCCACCATAAAATCTCTCAACACTGTGCGTGGGAGATAGGTTGTATGGCTGACATTGATATTTGTCATAAATGAATTGCAGTAGCTAAAAACCTCCTGCATTGTGCCACCTTATGGGAGCTATATTACAAAATCCTGGTCAGGTGGCACTTGGTTAAAACCACTCTTCACAAGATATACAATACGCACTCCTCTAAATGTTGGAGGCATGTAAAGGTACAGCTTTACATATATGGTGGTCGTGCCCCAAAATACAACCACTCTGGAGGAAGCTGTACACCATCTTCCATATACTCAAAGTCACCTCCCCATACCTTCCAGAGGTCTCCCTACTCCACATGAAAATACCAAACCTAAACCCAGCTAACAAAGCCCTTATGATATACCTCTTTATGGCCACTAAACTAGCCATTGCTAGATCATGGAAAAATAAAGAACCTCCATCCTTCTCATAGGTCTTATCTATTGTACAATTTATCAGACAAATGGAGACATACTCCCACAGGGTTCTAGATAAAGTAGGCTTTTTCCACAAGACCTGGTCCCCATGGCTTACAGCATTCCCAGATTAGAATTCACACTCAAGTGTGGGACTCAGTGGATAAATCCCCTACCTCCCTCCTCTCCCCCCCTTTTTTTTCCTTCTTCTTCCTCTCTCCCTCTTTCCCCCTCCCCCCTCCCCCAACCCTTCTGGGCCACACCCTCATTCACAAAACTAAAACTCCTCTTACAAATAATATCTGCCCTCCAAAGGGGCCCCTTAGATTTCCATCTACAATAGATATAACTATCCAACGATCCCTTTCACCTACCTCATATGAAGAAAATAAGACACCACAACTCATCTAATAGAACCTCTATTCCACACTTTCCTATGTAGCTTTGTATGTTTACTCTTACCAAAGCCTAATGTATTGCTCTTTATTGTTACTAGCAACATTCCTATATCTCCTGTTCCAAAGTACAATGTGAACTTCTCTTTATTGGTTCCCACTTGTTATGTTTACGATTGTCTCAATAAAAACTTTTATTTTAAATTAACAAAATATACCCCTGATATAGTCTGCCTACAGGAGATACATTTGAAAGAAATAGAGCTGGTCAAATTAACAATAGGGTGGGTTGGGGAGGTGGTGGGTCCCCCTTGTGTTAATTGGAAAAAGGGGTTTCAATAAAAGATTGCAATATAAAATCGTACGGGCTGAATTGGACCCAGAGGAAAGATACATCATTTTACAAGGTGGTGGAGGGTATTACATTAAAATTATATAATATCTATGGCAGAAATAAGTTGGGAAAAATGTTCTGGGATAAGTTGCAAGTAAAGCTCCTTCCATTTCATTTGAAAAACTTAATTATTGCTGGCGATTTTAATCTTACATTATATCCTACATTAGACAGGTTGAGACCCACTCTAAATAGAAACAATAAGCAAGAAAGCAAAATATTTAAAACGTTTGGTAAGACACTGTGTGTCAAAGATATTTGCCGCATACAAAATCCAGATTTAAAGGGATACACATGTGAGTCACATTCACATCAAACAATGTCTAGACTTGATTCATTTTTAATATCCGATAAACTCTTAAGTTATGAAGTGTTGGCTAATATTAAGGAAATCATAATCTCAGATCATGTCATAATTACCTTAAATATTAAATTTAGGAATAATCAGGCATCAGGTTTTTCTTTCCTAGTTATCTTGCCAATAATGTTCAGTTTAAAGCATGGTTGAAATTAAAATGGAAGGACTTTAATCAGTATAATTATACCCCAATAATACGAACCAAAATTCTATGGGAAACGTTTAAAGCAGTAATAAGAGGGGAAATTAAAGCGTATTTGGTTATTCAAAAATATAAAATGGTTGCTAGTGATACGCAACTGGCGAATCAACTACGTAATGCATATGATTTGTACATTAGTGACCCTGTCCCAAAAATGTGGGTAATTTATCAAGTAAAAAAAGAGAAAGAGAAGTCTTTATAACACAAAAAATGGCACAAAAAGAATTTAGGATTATGGTTTTTATTTATAGGCATGGGGGTAAACCTGGTAAATTTTTAGCAAATATAATTAAAACTAAAAAAAAAGAAATCCCTGATAGAATTTCTCAAAAGCCCACAGGGCAGGATTGATAATATCAACAAAATTAATGAGTATATCTTGCAATATTTCCAGAAATTATACTCTACTAATATAATAGATTGCCAAGCTAAGGAGAATTTCTGGAAGAGCACACAAACCCCAAAGATAGCAAAAAGTAAATTAGATGCATTAAATATGCCTATTTCCCATAAAGAAGTTAACATTGCCAATAAGAGAGCAGCGGCCAATAAAGCAGCTGGACCAGATGAGATTACGGTAGAACTTTATAAATGTCTTTCAGAGGATATTACACCAACACTGGTAAAACTGTTTAATAACTTTTACATGGAGGTCATTCCTTGTTCCAGCTACTTTACGGCATCTTTAATATCTCTGATTCCTTAAAAAAAGTTAAAGATAGAGAAGAGATTAGTTTGTACAGGCCAATTTCGTTACTAAATATTAACTATAAAATTCTTACAAGCATTATAGCTTAAATCTATTATTGGACACCTTATTCTATTATTGGACCCCTTAATAAAGCTATTATTATTAATGATACCCCTTCATCTAGCTTCCAATTACATAGAGGATCAAGGCAAGGTTGCCCTTTGTCCCCTTACATGTTTAACTTGCCTCTTGAACTCCTAGCTATTTGTTTAAGATGAGAGATTGAAGGGATCAAAATGGGCTAAAATAAATTATGATTTTGGAAACTGGACTAAATTCAAATTAACCTTAACAGGTAAAGTGAATCTGATAAAGATGGTGATATTCCCTAAACTATTTAATGCAGAACCTACCAATTGTGATAAATCGGATAGACCTACTAGTATTCAAACAGAAATGTCTCCAATTTTTTTTTTGGGGTGGGGGACGGAGAGCCATTGCTTTTAAAACTCTTTCATTATTTAGGGCAGATGGCGGTTTGGCCCTACCAGACATTGAAATATATAATCTTGTGGCTATCATGAAGATAGCATTGGATTGGTTAGCTGGAAGTGATTATTATGCAGCTCCAGCCCTGGAAGAAAAACTTGTACACCCATACTCCCTTAAGGCACTACTCCATTGTACAGCTGATAAGTGGCACCTTAAATTAGACAACTACCCGTCATCCAAAATGTCATTGTTGTGTGGCAAAAAATATTAAGAAAGATATGTATTAACCCCAGATCATCTAAACATTTGACCATTTTAAGTAATCCTAACTTTACCCCGGCATTAAATTCGAAAGTTTTTGTAGATTGGGCCCTAAAGGGATTAAGATATATCTGGAAATTTAGAGAACAAAACACAGGAAGAAGTAAGTCATGTGTGTATTTAAAACAAGAATTCGGGCTGGTAAATAAATCAGTTTTTGCTTTCTTACAGGCCCGACATTATGTTCAAACTCTTGCATATGACAGTACTGAGGAGGACACATGGTATATCCTAGAACCAGTGCTGAACCTGTTTAGAATAGGTAAATACAGGTGGCCCTCGGTTTATGCTGGTTCAACTTGCGCCGTTTCAGAATAACAACCTTTTTTTCAGTCATGTGACTGCTTTTGAAAAGCATTGGAAAGCAGTGCACTAATAATCATAGCCAGTAGATGGAGCTGTCTGCTTGTTTTGCAGCAAAGTTGTGCAACTTAACAGACTGAAATTGATCTGTGTACACAGAGCAGACATTAGCTATCGAGCAACAAGATTTAGCAGCCACTTCCCTATTATCTTCCTGACCAGCTGCTTGAGGTGAGGGTGCCTAACTGCTTATTAATCACTGCAGATTGAAATGGTTAAATAGGTGCAGACCCAATATTATCTAACATGCTAACAATTCAGAGAACTGATTGCAGAAAAATGCAAGTAAAAAAACGTTTTTGTTCATTAAACTTAGTTTGATGATGATCCAGTCTGTTGTGTGATTATTTAATTAGGTGCTGTTAGCAAATGTTTTTGTTCATTAAACTTAGTTTGATGATGATGATACATTCTATATTATTAGGTTTATAATGCTGTTTAGCATTATAGCATTATAGAATGCGAGCTCAATCTGATTGGCTGATTGGATCAGCCAATCGGATTGAACTTGATTCTGATTGGCTGATTCCATCAGCCAATCAGAATATTCCTACCTTAATTCCGATTGGCTGATAGAATCCTATCAGCCAATCAGAATTCGAGGGACGCCATCTTGGATGACGTCCCTTAAAGGAACCGTCATTCGTCTTTAGTCCATTGGGCAAGCAGGATGTTCCGCTTCGGAGGTCTGCAAGATGGATCCGGAAGAAAGAAGATTGAAGATGCCGTTGATAGAAGACTTCATCCGGATCATGGACCTCTTCAGCTCCCGCTTGGATGAAGACTTCATCCGGATCATGGACCTCTTCAGCCCCCCGCTTGGGCTTGGATTAGGACATCGGAGGAGCTCTTCAGGACGGATCGGTGAACCTGGTATGGTGAAGACAAGGTAGGAAGATCTTCAGGGGCTTAGTGTTAGGTTTATTTAAGGGAGGTTTGGGTTAGATTAGGGGTATGTGGGTGGTGGGTTGTAATGTTGGGGGGCTTGGGTATTGTATTTTTTTTTTAAAAGGCAAAAGAGCTGAACTTCTTGGGGCATGCCCCGCAAAGGGCCCTGTTCAGGGCTGGTAAGGTAAAAGAGCTTTGAACTTTAGTTATTTAGAATAGGGTAGGGCATTTTGTTATTTTGGGGGGCTTTGTTATTTTATTAGGGGGCTTAGAGTAGGTGTAATTAGTTTAAAATTGTTGTAATATTTTTCTGATGTTTGTAAATATTTTTTTATTTTTTGTAACTTAGTTCTTTTTTATTTTTTGTACTTTAGCAAGTTTATTTAATTGTATTTATTTGTAGGAATTGTATTTAATTAATTTATTGATAGTGTAGTGTTAGGTTAATTGTAGGTAGTTTATTTAATTAATTTATTGATAGTGTAGTGTTAGGTTAATTGTAGGTAGTTTATTTAATTAATTTATTGATAGTATAGTGTTAGTTTTAATTGTAACTTAGGTTAGGATTTCTTTTACAGGTAAATTTGTAATTATTTTAACTATTTTAGCTATTAAATAGTTCTTAACTGTTTAATAGCTATTGTACCTGGTTAAAATAAACACAAAGTTACCTGTAAAATAAATATTAATCCTAAAATAGCTATAATATAAATATAATTTATATTGTAGCTATATTAGGATTTATTTTACAGGTAAGTATTTAGCTTTAAATAGGAATAATTTATTTAATAAGAGTTAATTTATTTCGTTAGATTGAAATTATATTTAACTTAGGGGGGTGTTAGTGTTAGGGTTAGACTTAGCTTTAGGGGTTAATACATTTATTAGAATAGCGGTGAGCTCCGGTCGGCAGATTAGGGGTTAAAAATTGAAGTTAGGTGTCGGCGATGTTAGGGAGGGCAGATTAGGGGTTAATACTATTTATTATAGGGTTAGTGAGGCGGATTAGGGGTTAATAACTTTATTATAGTAGCGCTCAGGTCCGGTCGGCAGATTAGGGGTTAATAAGTGTAGGCATGTGGAGGCGACGTTGAGGGGGGCAGATTAGGGGTTAATAAATATAATACAGGGGTCGGCGGTGTTAGGGGCAGCAGATTAGGGGTACATAAGGATAACGTAGGTGGCGGCGCTTTGCGGTCGGCATATTAGGGGTTAAAAAAATTATTTGAGTGTTGGCGATGTGGGGGGACCTCGGTTTAGGGGTACATAGGTAGTTTATGGGTGTTAGTGTACTTTAGAGCACAGTAGTTAAGAGCTTTATAAACCGGCGTTAGCCCAGAAAGCTCTTAACTACTGACTTTTTTCCTGCGGCTGGAGTTTTGTCGTTAGATGTCTAACGCTCACTTCAGAAACGACTCTAAATACTGGAGTTAGAAAAATCCCATTGAAAAGATAGGATACGCAATTGACGTAAGGGGATCTGCGGTATGGAAAAGTCGCGGCTGAAAAGTGAGTGTTAGACCCTATTTTGAGTGACTCCAAATACCGGCGGTAGCCTAAAACCAGCGTTAGGAGCCTCTAACGCTGGTTTTCACGGCTAACGCCAAACTCTAAATCTAGGCCTTTAAAAATAATGTATTAGGTGCTACTTATGACAATTTTGAGAGGGGCCTGGAACATAACTCCCTCACTTCCCATTGACTTACATTATAAACTGGGTTTCAATTTACAATGGTTTCGATTTACAACCATTCCTACTGGAACCTAACCCTGGCGTAAACTGAGAGCTACCTGTATTCTATTTCATTGTTATACAAAACAATTATGAGCTTTTATGGCCAATTAAAGGTGCAAACGATTGCACAGGCATGGCAAGTTACACCGGACGTTTTCCAGAAGAGCTTTAAATTAGTGGATGCTGCAATACTATCCTCTTCTTGGAGGGAATCACACACTAAATTGGTAAACATAATTTATAGAACTCCAAATATTAAAGCTCATTAGGACAAGTCAGGCTCACAATGCCACAAATGTAAGGCATTAGAGGCAGATATATATCACTGTTTTTGCTTGCAAATCTGGGAGACGGTTGTTAGTTAGATGCTGCAACAGAAGAGAGATTGAAGGTGAACATTCCTGGTAATAAGGTATAGGGTGATGATTAGCTTGAAAGAGGGCAGATGGGGTTAGAGTAAATTGGAATATTACAATGAGGGTAAGAAACAATTCCAGAATAGCCCAACATATTTAAAAAATAATTCCACCCATATATTGATTTGGAGAGATCAGTCAGATAAATTACCCTGCTGGTAGCTTGGTTGCAAATCCTTGAGACTGCTGTTAGATTCTGTAGCTGTGAACCTTATCCATTTACATTTAAATAAATGGGCACTTTTAAGATGTTTTTTTTCACTAAGAAAAGTCCTATGTAAATAATATACAGTAATTATTTTCATTATAATAGGTTTCATTCAGGATAGACAGAATACAATCTGGTTATAATAGCGCAGACTCTGATTGAAGCGAAACAGAGACGTATAGCCTCACGTCATTCCTCATTCATAATAACCGGATTTGTTCACAACTAAATCAAACTTCTGGCTGTAAAATAATATTTAGTGGAAATGAAAATTTAGTTCTATTCAAATGGGATAAATTATATAATCAGATATGTTTTCATTTTTCACAGCATTATACATATTTTTTCTTTACACACCAATAAAAAAGTATTGCATTCTGAAATCAGAATGAAATATTAACAATATAAAAACCATTCTACTTAGCCTCAATTCACTGCTAAACTTTAATAGAAATAAGCTGTCTTCTTTGATTGAGTGTGATATCATTGTAGAAGCCTTGAATTTAAACTTGAGGATAAGGGAAATTGCATGGACTGAATAGCCAGCTTTAAATTAAATGGTACTTCAATTTCATCACATTGTCAGCAGACCACTCGTAATTGCCTCAAAAAAACTTACCTTCAAAGAGAAAATAAAAATGGAAAATTTGAAAATATTTAAGACTTTTTGTAAGGTTAAATTAGCTGTTTCCCATTAGATCAAAAAGCCTCTGAAAAAGCTGTCCATTTTTACAATTTCTTCACTGGATGTTCGATGACCTAGAAAACTGATAGAACATGCAAATGAAGAGATTTCTATGAAGCTATCATTCTAAAAATAATAATAATAAAATAATTGGAACTGCATTTCTGTGATTTTTTTTCCCCTTTGTATCTAAGTCATCCCTCTTACTCTTTAAGGTTGAACCTTTTTCTCAAAAATAACTTTGATTATGTCAAATTGAACATATTTCATATTTTTAAAGGTTCTGTTATTTCAGCCTCATTAATGTAATACATGAAGAAGGATACAGAAGCGCTGACAGGACATGTTTTCATGGTAGAACCAGAAGCTCATGAAACACTTTCTAGTCTAATTTCATTTTACCAGGAGGCTTAAAACGTTAAATAGAATTACAGGTCAGTTCTATTTTATTACCTCAGTGTGTTAAAATATTCAGGAAAGTCTAGCATGAACAGTAACTTTAATCAGGCAAAATGCAATTTTTGCTAACATAAATTCCTTTTGTTATGTGTCCAGAATGTTTCTAATTATAGTCCATCCATTCCACTCTATCTAATAACTGGAATTAAAACTGAACTCTGCTCCATTTATTGCAATACCTTAAGAGTTTGTTGGAGTCAAATGGATGAATACATTGTTGTAAAGAGATTATCAATGAATGTAAAATGTTCACTTATATGCACCAGTAACTTTCAGACATTCTGCCTTATATGAGTGATCATATGCCTCTAATTTTCCTCTAATACTTGCATTCTATGTGCAATTTAGTGATAATATCTCTAATAGAAGAGAACTTTCAATATACACAAAAGTACTAATATAAGCTGTCAAATATTTCACATTATGACAAAATATTTTATGTCCAGCTCATTTATTTTCAGGTACAGATTATACGTAAAAGTAATATATTTCTTCTACTCATTTAATGCTTCAGTGTCATGGACCCAGTACTTTAGAGTTCACCCATTATTCAAGATTTTAGGCCAGATAATTAAAAGATCACCTAATATAAATGTACATATAAACAGCCCCTTACCAACTTTTTATCTCATGTGCACGTCTGAGATAGGGTAACTGCTTACACCACATACATCAAAATGTCCAAAAAGTTCCCACAGCACCATGGAATTTAACAAATTTTTTATTGGAAAATGTAGGTCCAAGTGACAGGCTACATGTTGGGTTCTCTCACCCTTAAATACAATTCCTACAAATAAATACAATTAAATAAACTAGCTAAAGTACAAAAAATAAAAAAGAACTAAGTTACAAAAAATAAAAAAATATTTACAAACATAAGAAAAATATTACAACAATTTTAAACTAATTACACCTACTCTAAGCCCCCTAATAAAATAACAAAGCCCCCCAAAATAAAAAAATGCCCTACCCTATTCTAAATTACTAAAGTTCAAAGCTCTTTAACCTTACCAGCCCTGAACAGGGCCCTTTGTGGGGCATGCCCCAAGAAGTTCAGCTCTTTTGCCTGTAAAAAAAAACATACAATACCCCCCCCAACATTACAACCCACCACCCACATACCCCTAATCTAACCCAAACCCCCCTTAAATAAACCTAACACTAAGCCCCTGAAGATCTTCCTACCTTATCTTCACCCTGCCAGGTTCACCGATCCGTCCTGAAGAGCTCCTCCGATGTCCTGATCCAAGCCCAAGCGGGGGGCTGAAGAGGTCCATGATCGGAACAGCCAATAGAATCCGAGCTCAATCTGATTGGCTGATTGGATCAGCCAATCGGATTGAACTTGATTCTGATTGGCTGATTCCATCAGCCAATCAGAATATTCCTACCTTAATTCCGATTGGCTGATAGAATCCTATCAGCCAATCAGAATTCAAGGGATGCCATCTTGGATGACGTCCCTTAATGGAACCGTCATTCGGCTAGTAGGCGTCGGGAGAAGAGGATGTTCCGCGTCGGAGGTCTGCAAGATGGATCCGGAAGAAAGAAGATTGAAGATGCAGTTGATAGAAGACTTCATCCGGATCATGGACCTCTTCAGCTCCCGCTTGGATGAAGACTTCATCCGGATCATGGACCTCTTCAGCCCCCCGCTTGGGCTTGGATCAGGACATCGGAGGAGCTCTTCAGGATGGATCGGTGAACCTGGCAGGGTGAAGATAAGGTAGGAAGATCTTCAGGGGCTTAGTGTTAGGTTTATTTAAGGGGGGTTTGGGTTAAATTAGGGGTATGTGGGTGGTGGGTTGTAATGTTGGGGGGGGTATTGTATGTTTTTTTTACAGGCAAAAGAGCTGAACTTCTTGGGGCATGCCCCGCAAAGGGCCCTGTTCAGGGCTGGTAAGGTTAAAGAGCTTTGAACTTTAGTAATTTAGAATAGGGTAGGGCATTTTTTTATTTTGGGGGGCTTTGTTATTTTATTAGGGGGCTTAGAGTAGGTGTAATTAGTTTAAAATTGTTGTAATATTTTTCTTATGTTTGTAAATATTTTTTTATTTTTTGTAACTTAGTTCTTTTTTATTTTTTGTACTTTAGCTAGTTTATTTAATTGTATTTATTTGTAGGAATTGTATTTAATTAATTTATTGATAGTGTAGTGTTAGGTTAATTGTAGGTAATTGTAGGTAGTTTATTTAATTAATTTATTGATAGTGTAGTGTTAGGTTTAATTGTAATTTAGGTTAGTATTTATTTTACAGGTAATTTTGTAATTATTTTAACTATTTTAGCTATTAGGGGTTAATACATTTATTAGAGTAGCGGTGAGCTCCAGTCGGCAGATTAGGGGTTAATAATTGAAGTTAGGTGTTGGCGATGTTAGGGAGGGCAGATTAGGGGTTAATACTATTTATTATAGGGTTAGTGAGGCGGATTAGGGGTTAATAACTTTATTATAGTAGCGCTCAGGTCCGCTCGGCAGATTAGGGGTAAATAAGTGTAGGCAGGTGGAGGCGATGTTGAGGGGGGCAGATTAGGGGTTAATAAATATAATATAGGGGTCGGCGGTGTTAGGGGCAGCAGATTAGGGGTACATAAGGATAACGTAGGTGGCGGCGCTTTGCGGTCGGCAGATTAGGGGTTAATAAGTGTAGGCAGATGGAGGCGACATTGAGGGGTGCAGATTAGGGGTTAATAAATATAATATAGGGGTCGGCGGTGTTAGGGGGAGCAGATTAGGGGTACATAAGGATAACGTAGGTGGCGGTCGGCAGATTAGGGGTTAAAAAATGTATTCGAGTGTCGGCGATGTGGGGGGACCTCGGTTTAGGGGTACATAGGTAGTTTATGGGTGTTAGTGTACTTTAGAGTACAGTAGTTAAGAGCTTTAGAAACCGGCGTTAGCCCAGAAAGCTCTTAACTACTGACTTTTTTCCTGCGGCTGGAGTTTTGTCGTTAGATGTCTAACGCTCACTTCAGAAACGACTCTAAATACCGGAGTTAGAAAAATCCCATTGAAAAGATAGGATACGCAATTTACGTAAGGGGATCTGCGGTATGGAAAAGTCGCGGCTGAAAAGTGAGCGTTATACCCTATTTTGAGTGACTCCAAATACCGGCGGTAGCCTAAAACCAGCGTTAGGAGCCTCTAACGCTGGTTTTCACGGCTAACGCCAAACTCAAAATCTAGGTCTAATATAGCTACAATATAATGAATAATTATATTATAGCTATTTTAGGATTTATATTTATTTTACAGGCAACTTTGTATTTATTTTAACTAGGTACAATAGCTATTAAATAGTTATTTACTATTTAATAGCTACTTAGTTAAAATAATTACAAAATTAACAGTAAAAATAAATCCTAACCTAAGTTACAATTAAACCTAACACTACACCATCAATAAATAAATTAAATCAATTAACTACAAGTACCTACAATTAAATAAACTAAACTAAATTACAAAAACAAACACTAAATTACAAAAAATAAAAAAAGATTACAAGAATTTTAAGCTAATTACACCTACTCTAAGCCCCCTAATAAAATAACAAAGCCCCCCAAAATAAAATAAAAATCCCTACCCTATTCTAAATTAAAATAGTTAACAGTTCTATTACCTTACCAGCCCTTAAAAGTTTTTTTTTGCGGGGCATGCTCCAAAGAAATCAGCTCTTTTGCCTGTAAAAAAAAAACACAATACCACCCCCCAACATTACAACCCACCACCCACATACCCCTCCTCTAACCCAATCCCCCCTTAAATAAACCTAACACTACCCCCCTGAAGATCTCCCTACCTTGAGTCGTCTTCACTCAGCCGAGCACTGATGGACCAAAAGAAGAGATCCGGAGCGGCAGAAGGCTTCATCCTATCTGGGCAGAAGAGGACATCCGGACCGGCAGACATCTTCATCCAAGCGGCATCATCTATCTTCATCTATCCGACAAGGAGCAGCTCCATCTTCAAGACCTCCGGCACGGAACATTCTCTTCCTACCGACGACTACAGACGAGTGAAGGTTCCTTTAAGTGACGTCATCCAAGTTGACGTCCCTCGAATTCCGATTGGCTGATAGGATTCTATCAGCCAATTGGAATTAAGGTAGGAAAAATCTGATTGGCTGATTGAATCAGCCAATCAGATTCAAGTTCAATCCGACTGGCTGATCCAAACAGCCAATCAGATTGAGCTTGCATTCTATTGGCTGATTCAAGTTCTATTGGCTGATCAGAACAGCCAATAGAATGTGAGCTCAATCTGATTGGCTGATTGGATCAGCCAATCGGATTGAACTTGAATCTGATTGGCAGATTCAATCAGCCAATCAGATTTTTCCTACCTTAATTCCGATTGGCTGATAGAATCCTATCAGCCAATCGGTATTTGAGGGACGCCATCTTGGATGACATCACTTAAAGGAACCTTCATTCGTCGGTAGTCGTCGGTAGGAAGAGGATGTTACGCGCCGGAGGTCTTGAAGATGGAGCCGCTCCTCGTCGGATGGATGAAGATAGAAGATGCCGCTTGCATGAAGATGTCTGCCGGTCCGGATGTCCTCTTCTGCCCGTATATGATGAAGACTTCTGCGGCTCTGGATGTCTTCCTTTGGTCCATCGATGCTCGGCTGAGTGAAGACGACTCAAGGTAGGGAGATCTTCAGGGGGGTTGTGTTAGGTTTATTTAAGGGGGGTTTGGGTTAGAGTGGAGGTATGTGGGTGGTAGGTTGTAATGTTGGGGGGTGGTATTGTGGGGTTTTTTACAGGCAAAAGAGCTGATTTCTTTTGGGTAAGCCCCGCAAAAAGCCCTTTTAAGGGCTGGTAAGGTAATAGAGCCGGTAACTATTTTAATTTAGAATAGGGTAGGGAATTTTTTCATTTTGGGGGCTTTGTTATTTTATTAGGGGGCTTAGAGTAGGTGTAATTAGCTTAAAATTCTTGTAATCTTTTTTTATTTTTTGTAATTTAGTGTTTTTTTTTTTTGTAATTTAGTTTAGATTATTTAATTGTAGGTACTTGTAGTTAATTGATTTAATTTATTTATTGATAGTGTAGTGTTAGGTTTATTTGTAATTTAGATTAGGATTTATTTTACAGGTAATTTTGTAATTATTTTAACTAGGTAGCTATTAAATAGTAAATAACTATTTAATAGCTATCGCACCTAGTTTAAATAAATACAAAGTGCCTGTAAGATAAATATAAATCCTAAAATAGCTATAATATAATTATTCGTTATATTGTAGCTATATTAGGGTTTATTTTACAGGTAAGTATTTAGTTTTAAATAGGAAGACTTTAGTTAATAATATTTAATTTATTTCGTTAGATTAAAATTATATTTAATTTAGGGGGGTGTTAGGGTTAGGGTTAGACTTAGCTTTAGGGGTTAATACATTTATTAGAGTAGCGGCGAGGTCCGGTCAGCAGATTAGGGGTTAATACTTGAAGTTAGGTGTCGGCGATGTTAGGGAGGGCAGATTAGGGGTTAATACTATTTATTATAGGGTTTTTGAGGCGGGAGTGAGGCAGTTAAGGGGTTAATACATTCATTAGAGTAGCGGTGAGGTCCGGTCGGCAGATTAGGGATTAATAAGTGTAGGTAAGGTAGTGGCGACGTTGGGGGGCAGCTTAGGGGTTAATAAATATAAAATAGGGGTCGGCGATGTTAGGGGCATCAGATAAGGGGTACATAGGTATAATGTAGATTGCGGCGGTTTACGGAGCGGCAGATTAGGGGTTAATAATATAATACAGGGATCAGCAATAGTGGGGGCAGCAGATTAGGGGTTAATAAGTGTAAGTTTAGGGGTGTTTAGACTCAGGGTTCATGTTAGGGTGTTAGGTGCAGGCTTAGAAACTGTTTCCCGATAGGAAACAATGAGCCTGCGTTAGGAGCTTAACGCTGCTTTTTTGCAGGTGTTAGGTTTTTTTTCAGCCCAAACTGCCGCATTGTTTCCTATGGGGGAATCATGCATGAGCACGTTTTTCCAGCTAGCCGCTACCATAAGCAACGCTGGTATTGAGGGTTGAAGTGGCGGTAAATATGCCTTTACGCTCCCTTTTTGGAGCCTAACGCAGCCCTTCAGAGAACTCTAAATACCAGCGTTGTTTAGAAGCAGCGCTAGAAAAAAAACACGCGTAGCTAATGCACCCCTTTGGCCGCAAAACTCTAAATCTAGGCGATTGTATATTAAGAATTTCTGGGGAAAAGCAAGCAGGGATTCTTGCCTAGATGTGCTAGTTTCCTATGCAAATATTTACATTGATTTAATTTTGAGACATGGAGGATTTTAATTTCAGTTTTTTATCTCCCCCCATAAGTTTAATGAATTTTGGTTTAACCATGAAAATAGCTTTACCAATGCAGCAACCAGAAATCTCCTACTGATGAGTTCCAAAAAGAACGAAACAGGCTGTCTAGTGAGTGATTTCTGGTTTGCTGTAATAATCCTGTTAAAAGGATCGCTGTGTCAAAACAGTATTTTGAAGCAAAAAAACTGAGAATTTGCATATCTAATTTGCATATCTTACCCACAATTCTCTTGTGCAATGGTAACATTGTATATTAAGAATTTCTGGGGAAAAGCAAGCAGGGATACTTGCCTAGACGTGCTAGTTTCCTATGCAAATATTTACATTGATTTATATATATATATATATATATATATATATATTTATATTAACAGTAAAAACACAGTCCACATAGATTTCAATGTAAAGGCACTTTTCAGTTCTGTTTTTTTAACTAACACCCACATCCACTCACTTTAACCCCTTATAACTGTTTAGTGCAAATTATTTACGGGCACACATTAAATTATTATTTAACATGTGTCCATAAACAGGCAAATTTGCCTCTTTTACAGGCACACATTAAATTAGGGCTCCACTAGCAATCTAGTCCTACATGTAAAAACATGAAGAAATAATTTCTACAAGATTTTGACAATATGATATTTACAATAATATTTCTGCAATATGCAGAAAGGAGGAGACTGCCAGGAGATGAGAGAATTCTGGACCAACAGAATGGGTATAAGTAACCTGGCCAGTTGGTGAGAGTGGCTTGGAGAGAATTTGTATTTTATTCAAGTATTGTTGGTGTTCGGTTATTATCTACCATTATCGTGATTGTCAAGCTTGCCTGTTTTTGACTTGGTTAGATTGTGATTGTAATTATAAAAAAAAAATAATGGCCATCCTGGAAGAAAGTATGGAGTTTTATGTAGTCCATAAAGACCCTATGCATTTTGTCTTTCTAAGGGGAGACTTTTGTCAAGGGATTGCTTTCTAATTCTGGAGAGAAAGAGCTTCTATTTAAGCTGAGAGTGATCAAACAGGTCCTAATGGAGACACCACTCTCTTGAATGGACTGCTGAGATAATCCACCTCCCAGTTGTTCACACCTGGTATGTGAATTGCCCATAAAGCCCCAATGCATTTCATCTTCCTACGTGGAGACTTTCTCAAGGGAGCTTTCTAATTCTGGACAGACAGAGTTTCTATTTAAGCTGAGAGTAATCAAAAATGTCCAAATGGAGACTCCACTCTCTTGAATGGACTGATAGACTACTGATATGATCCACCTCCCAGTTGTTCAAACCTGGTATCTGAATTGCCAATAGCGGGCAAAAAGTCCACTCTGCCTAAGACAGAGTTTAGACACTTCCTGCATGGCCAGAGGACTATGGATATTCCCCTTGACAATTTATGTATTACATCACCGATATGTTGTCCAACTGGAAACAGATAAACTCGAAGGTTGCTCAAAGTTCCAGAATTGTTATTGGTAACCTTGCCTCTAGATGAAATCCAACTCCTAGCACTCTTGGAGAAACACAGTATGCCTCTCAGCTAGAGAGACAAGTGTCCATCGGCACAATAGGCCAAGACTGATGAAGGAAAGATGTCCCAAGGGTCAAAGACAGACAATAATGACTGATGAAAAATCCAAAGCAATCTGTATGCCAAATGCAGATAATTATTTGACCACTGAGGTAGCAAGCCATTAAAGGGGTCTCAAGAGAAAATGGGGCAAATAATCTGCATCTTAAACAGGTACCATAAGTCCAACTGCCACCATGAACTGAGGTATTGACTGAAGGTAGTGTAAGGTAGGAAGAGACACAGCCTCTGAATCCTACATTGCAAAATTCTATCAGGAAACTAAATACATAAGGATTGAGTCTACTATTACTCCTGTAAATTCAACCCTTATAGCAGAATATATTGAGCCTTTGGGGTACATCAATACTCCAGCCATGGTCTTGAATGAAGAAAAAAAACTGGATTGTATGAGCAATAGCTATTAACAGAAAATAAGCTTGCACTAGTATGAAATTTAGATAAGGAGCAACTGAAATGCCCTGAATCTAAACACAGGCAAGATTTCATCCAACATGGGTGGAAAACTGTCAACGTTTTGCAGATATACAGACCTAGGAACTGAAAGGAATGCCTGTGTAAATGGATGTGCAGCTAAGATCCTAGAGGTCTATACTAGCCATAGATTAACCCTTTGGATAAATGGTAAACACCAGTGGAATCCTGACCAACATGTTAAGGGTTGTTAATCTGGAACAAGAATGTAAATCCCTTAGGAAAATTAACCGATTGGGGTAAAAAATCCTTGACCATGAGGTTACACAGGAACTTGGATTAATTTATTCCTCTATCCTCCAAATCATTATATAAAGGCTGCCACCTCAGAAGGATCTTGACAACCTGAGATAGGCCTGCTGGTCATAAGGAGGACTCTGCTTGAAAGAGAACAAAGATCTCAATCTCTTGAAGGACAAAGATAATCAGTCCAGATATCTGAATTATTGTTCCTGATGGATCCAAAATATATAAACTTATATATAGCTTATTGAATCCATACATTATATAAGTAGTAGCAGTGGTATAGAGTTACCTACTAAATTATTTGCACATATTTATATTTCCATGTAGCCTTATGGACTAAAGCAGCATCACATATAGATCAACATGTACACATTGGATACTTGTAAATATTCATGTCCAGATATGCAGAGGCTGTGTATATCTTTAGAAATGAAATATACAATATACATAATCCATGAAAATATACATGATAAATGCTAAGTGTCTGCATGATAAACAGATGAGCATACATTTAAATGACCCATACAATAGGAATAAAAGAGATTCCAATATACCTTATCTCTAAAGGATCTCCACTGTATATGAAAATATTCATGATCAATGTTCAATATCTGCATGATAGAACCTATGTGCATAGATATAAATGACACATACCATAGAAAGAATAGAGATACCAGTAGATCTTACCTATAAAGGATCTCAACTGTTGTATTAAAATATGGATAAATCCTGCAGAACTGCATTAAGAAATAAACCTGCAGAGTATATCCCTAGAACGAAGTACACTAATATTATAGATTTAACTTTCCCACGGAAATAGGGCCCTCAATTGCCCATGTATTTGTTTGATACATTTTTTCCTGTCTTAACATTTTTGTATCGTCCTTGTACTTTTATCTTTGAACCCATGGACAGTGCTGTGGAATTTGTTGTCACTTTATAAATAAAGAATAATAAGAAAAATAATATGTAATGCCTTGCATATCTACAGAGACAGGCATTCTATCTATGTAAAAAAATATTATTTGTGCTGCTGGACATGCAATGCACATAGACAGCTCTTAGCAATTTGTATATCCCAATAGTTTACAAAAAACTTGCATAATGTACATACTACAAATAATATTCCAAAGCATAAAAAGTACAACAGTATATAAAATTCAGACTGACATTAAAAAAACCTATCTATTAACAACCCCTGGCAATGGTGAGAGTAAATTGCTTAATTGACTTACAAATAGGTATTGATAGCACTGATAGTTATAATAAATGGTAATAGCACCATATGTCATTATGTTCAGTACAATATAAAATTGCACATAGTATAATAAGGGCCAGATTACGAGTGGAGCGCAAACGTTTGCGCTCAAGTGATATCTGGTTTTGCGATTGTTTGCTCGCAGGTTAAATTGCACTGGTATTACAATTTGAAAGGAAACACGATCGCTTGAGCACAATCGCGATTTACGCTATAATGATTACCGCATCCTCAGAGTTAAGTGACATAAAACACATCAAAAATACATTGAAAAGTACAGTTACACTCATAATAACACCATCTCATAAAAAATAATAATAAAAAAAATTCTGTAGTGTAGTTGCCGCCAATCATTTACCCCACCTCCCCCTCCAAGATCTTTTCCCATACCCTCTATTCCCCCTTGACACTCTAGGACTCCCCTACCTTCTATTCCCCCTCCTTCCCCCTCCCTCCTTCAACCTCCCTCGTGCTTTTTTTCTTTAGTGTAGCAGTCCCACCCATTCCTGTAACTCTCTTTCCCCTCCAGCGATGGCCCACATACCCGCCTTTCTTCTAACCCTCCCACACCACCAACAATCGGCACCACCGCTACCCGATGCAGAGGGGGGCACATGTCTCTGCATCAGTCACTCTGCAAGTCTATTTTTGCACTGCCCCACTTGTGGGTCATGCAGAAATAGTGCAATATTGCCACTGTTAGCTAGATCACTGCAGAGAGAGGCACAGGACAGCAGCATCATACAGGGTATGGCACTGGTCCTTAAGGGCATAACGACCAGCGCCGTACAGGGTATGGCTCTGGTTGTTAAGGGATTAAAGGGATAGAAAGGTCAACATTAAAATGTGCAATTTACTTCCATTAGCAAGAATACTTCTAACAAAAGCTATGACTGTTTTTCAGCGTTATATGCACATATGCTATGAGTGCCTGTGCACCAGTATTCAAACACCATAAAATCTTAGAGAGTCAGCAGTGGCTTGTATGACTCAAATTAAGTCTTTACAGACACAATATACACCTCTGCCAGCTGTCTGAGTTTGAATACTGGCTTGCAGCCCTCACAGCATATGTGTGTATGCGGGGCAGAACAATTTTGTTCTAGGCCCCCTGATTTATGCGGCCTTCTTAAAGCCAAGCCTCAATGACATGAACGTAATCATGGGGCTGCATATAACAAAGGTTGCGCTCAGAGGAGGCTCTAGATTTGCTAGGCCTTAGGCAAAGCACAAAGAAGAAAAAGCAAAACATATCAGGCCACTTTTAATGCAAGGAACAAAACATATCCCAGTTAGACCAATATATTGATTTGTACGTATAAAATATTTTCAAAGGGACATAAAATTGCAAAAATAAAACACTCTAATGTGTTAAAGCATTTTATTAAACATAATTACATTATGTGGTTGTGGTTTAAAGGGACATAAAAGTGCGACAAAAAACTAACATATGTCAGAGAATTTTATTATTGCACTATTACTTTAAGATCACTGTGTGTTTAACCCATGCAAATTAATTAAACACATACGGCTAGATTTAGAGTTTTGTCGGTAAGGACCCGCGTAGCTAACGCTGGCTTTTTTCTGGCCGCACCATAAAAATAACTCTGGTATTGAGAGTTGCTTACGGACGCGGCCAGCCTCAAAAACGTGCTCGTGCATGATTCCCCCATAGGAAACAATGGGGCTGTTTGAGCTGAAAAAAAACCTAACACCTGCAAAAAAGCCGCGTTCAGCTCCTAACGCAGCCCCATTGTTTGCTATGGGGAAACACTTCCTACGTCTGCACCTAACACTCTAACATGTACCCCGAGTCTAAACACCCCTAGATTTACACTTATTAACCCCTAATCTGCCGCCCCCACTATCGCTGACCCCTGCATATTATTTTTAACCCCTAATCTGCCGCTCCGTAAACCGCCGCTACTTACATTATCCTTATGTACCCCTAATCTGCTGCCCCTAACACCGCCGACCCCTATATATATATATTTATTAACCCCTAATCTGCCCCCCACAACGTCGCCTCCACCTTCCTACACTTATTAACCCCTAATCTGCCGAGCGGAGCTCACCTCTATTCTAATAAATGTATTTACCCCTAAAGCTAAGTCTAACCCTAACACTAACACCCCCCTAACTTAAATATAATTTAAATCTAACGAAATTAATTAACTCTTATTAAATAAATTATTCCTATTTAAAGCTAAATACTTACCTGTAAAATAAATCCTAATATAGCTACAATATAAATTATAATTATATTATAGCTATTTTAGGATTAATATTTATTTTACAGGTAACTTTGTATTTATTTTAACCAGGTACAATAGCTATTAAATAGTTAAGAACTATTTAATAGCTAAAATAGTTAAAATAATTACAAAATTACCTGTAAAATAAATCCTAACCTAAGTTACAATTAAACCTAACACTATACTATCATTAAATTAATTAAATAAAATACCTACAATTACCTACAATTAAACCTAACACTACACTATCAATACATTAATTAAATACAATACCTACAAATAACTGCAATGAAATAAACTAACTAAAGTACAAAAAAGAAAAAAGAACTAAGTTACAAAAAATAAAAAAATATTTACAAACATAAGAAAAATATTACAACAATTTTAAACTAATTACACCTACTCTAAGCCCCCTAATAAAATAACAAAGACCCCAAAATAAAAAATGCCCTACCCTATTCTAAATTACTAAAGTTCAAAGCTCTTTTACCTTACCAGCCCTGAACAGGGCCCTTTGTGGGGCATGCCCCAAGAATTTCAGCTTTTTTGCCTGTAAAAAAAACCATACAATACCCCCCCCCCAACAGTACAACCCACCACCCACATACCCCTAATCTAACCCAAACCCCCCTTAAATAAACCTAACACTAAGCCCCTGAAGATTATCCTACCTTGTCTTTACCTCACCGGGTATCACCGATCGGTCCTGGCTCCAAAATCTTCATCCAACCCAAGCGGGGGCTGGCGATCCATCATCCGGGTGGCTGAAGAGGTCCAGAAGAGGCTCCAAAGTCTTCATCCTATCCGGGAAGAAGAGTAGATCTGGACCGGCAACCATCATCTTCCAAGCGGCATCTTCTATCTTCATCCGATGAGGACCGGCTCCATCCTGAAGACCTCCACCGCGGACCCATCTTCCGGCGACGTCCAACTGAAGAATGATGGTTCCTTTAAGGGACGTCATCCAAGATGGCGTCCCTCGAATTCCGATTGGCTGATAGGATTCTATCGGAACAGCCAATAGAATGCGAGCTCAATCTGATTGGCTGATTGGATCAGCCAATCGGATTGAACTTGATTCTGATTGGCTGATTCCATCAGCCAATCAGAATATTCCTACCTTAATTCCAATTGGCTGATAGAATCCTATCAGCCAATCGGAATTCGAGGGACACCATCTTGGATGACGTCCCTTAAAGGAACAGTCATTCTTCAGTTGGGTCCACGGTGGAGGTCTTCAGGATGGAGCCGGTCCTCATCGGATGAAGATAGAAGATGCCGCTTGGAAGATGATGGTTGCCGGTCCGGATCTACTCTTCTTCCCGGATAGGATGAAGACTTTGGAGCCTCTTCTGGACCTCTTCAGCCACCGGATGATGGATCGCCAGCCCCCGCTTGGGTTGGATGAAGATTTTGGAGCCAGGACCGATCGGTGATACCCGGTGAGGTGAAGACAAGGTAGGATGATCTTCAGGGGCTTAGTGTTAGGTTTATTTAAGGGGGGTTTGGGTTAGATTAGGGGTATGTGGGTGGTGGGTTGTAATGTTGGGGGGGGGTATTGTATGGTTTTTTTTACAGGCAAAAGAGCTGAACTTCTTGGGGCATGCCCCGCAAAGGGCCCTGTTCAGGGCTGGTAAGGTAAAAGAGCTTTGAACTTTAGTAATTTAGAATAGGGTAGGGCATTTTTTATTTTAGGGGTCTTTGTTATTTTATTAGGGGGCTTAGAGTAGGTGTAATTAGTTTAAAATTGTTGTAATATTTTTCTTATGTTTGTAAATATTTTTTTATTTTTTGTAACTTAGTTCTTTTTTATTTTTTGTACTTTAGTTAGTTTATTTCATTGTAGTTATTTGTAGGTATTGTATTTAATTAATGTATTGATAGTGTAGTGTTAGGTTTAATTGTAGGTAATTGTAGGTATTTTATTTAATTAATTTAATGATAGTATAGTGTTAGGTTTAATTGTAACTTAGGTTAGGATTTATTTTACAGGTAATTTTGTAATTATTTTAACTATTTTAGCTATTAAATAGTTCTTAACTATTTAATAGCTATTGTACCTGGTTAAAATAAATACAAAGTTACCTGTAAAATAAATATTAATCCTAAAATAGCTATAATATAATTATAATTTATATTGTAGCTATATTAGGATTTATTTTACAGGTAAGTATTTAGTTTTAAATAGGAATAATTTATTTAATAAGAGTTAATTAATTTCTTTAGATTTAAATTATATTTAAGTTAGGGGGGTGTTAGTGTTAGGGTTAGACTTAGCTTTAGGGGTTAATACATTTATTAGAATAGCGGTGAGCTCCGCTCGGCAGATTAGGGGTTAATAATTGAAGTTAGGTGTCGGCGATGTTAGGGAGGGCAGATTAGGGGCTAATACTATTTATTATAGGGTTAGTGAGGCGGATTAGGGGTTAATAACTTTATTATAGTAGCGCTCAGGTCCGCTCGGCAGATTAGGGGTTAATAAGTGTAGGCAGGTGGAGGCGACATTGAGGGGGCAGATTAGGGGTTAATAAATATAATATAGGGGTCGGCGGTGTTAGGGGCAGCAGATTAGGGGTACATAAGGATAACTTAATTAGCGGCGCTTTGCGGTCGGCAGATTAGGGGTTAATTATTGTAGGTAGCTGGCTGCGACGTTGTGGGGGGCAGGTTAGGGGTTAATAAATATAATATAGGGGTCGGCGGTGTTAGGGGTACATAAGTAGATTAGGGGTACATAAGGATAACGTAGGTGGCGGTCAGCAGATTAGGGGTTAAAAAAATTTAATAGAGTGGCGGCGATGTGGGGGGACCTCGGTTTAGGGGTACATAGGTAGTTTATGGGTGTTAGTGTACTTTAGAGCACAGTAGTTAAGAGCTTTATGAACCGGCGTTAGCCCAGAAAGCTCTTAACTACTGACTTTTTTCTGCGGCTGGAGTTTTGTCGTTAGAATTCTAACGCTCACTTCAGACACGACTCTAAATACCGGAGTTAGAAAAATCCCATTGAAAAGATAGGATACGCAATTGACGTAAGGGGATCTGCGGTATGGAAAAGTTGCGGCTGAAAAGTGAGCGTTAGACCCTTTTTTGACTGACTCCAAATACCGGAGGTAGCCTAAAACCAGCGTTAGGAGCCTCTAACGCTGGTTTTCACGGCTACCGCCAAACTCCAAATCTAGGCCATAGTTAATGTCAGCTCCAGAACACCAATGCTCTTCTGAGAGCTATCTGAACATATCTGTGAGCCAATGACAAGAGACAAATGTGTGTAGCAACTAATCAGCAGTAGCTACCAGTAGTGCATTACTGCTGCCAAGCCTACCTAGGTATGTTTTTCAACAAAGGATTCCAAGAAAAATAAGTACATGTCATAATAGAAATTAACTCAAAAGTCATTTAAAATAACATGCTGGGCATCCACTAGATCAGGCGTCCATTTACAATAAAAAGAGAGAGAAAACATAACACACAGAGTGGGAGAAACAGAAAGAAATGAAAATAGAGAGACAGAGAAAGAGTGATAGAAAGATAGAGGTAGACAAAGAGAGTGAAACAGCGAGAGAAAGAGAAAAATAAACGTCCAACACAGATGTAAAATCTAACCAATCTCTGTAACAGATGACAGGTCTCACCCACACTAAAAACACAGATATTAAGAACAGTTCTAGCTGTAAGTTTAAAATCATACTGTAGAGATATTCTAAAGAAAAATCATGTACAGCTCATGTGAACATATCCTATGCCCTATAAGCATGTTCAAATTAAATAAGAATTTTGTTATTATGGTCACTTAAGAGATTACCCCAAGCAACCTAAAGGAGAGCAAGAGGTAGTAGCCAATCAGAGCATAGGGCAGCATTAAACCACTCCAATGCACCAGCAAAATGGCTGACAACTATACAAACCAATCAGGGACCAAGAAACACTGAGTGCTGAAGATTCCAGTGTGTGCATTGCTACTTCATGTATTTGCTGACTGGCAGATTTCCAAACTGGTGGCCACTCTTACCTGCCCCCCCTGTATTGCAGAGTCTGTGGGTCCAGGATTGCCACTACTGGCATAAGCCACAGAAAAACAGTAATAACTTTAGAAGCATTTTTGATAATATTAAGCTCTTTTGCAAAAAGTCATCTATTCATAACTGAAATCCATGCACCTATGCACATTTTAATCTTGACTCCTCTATCCCTTTAACAGAAGACAATAGTGTGGTAAATTTTACTTTTCTACTCAGGTGGCTTTCCTACATCCTCTGTGTTCACCCCCACTGGATGTCTACTGATGGCCACTTGAAAAGTGACCTATAATGCAGTAAGCAGCATTTTCTTCCAAGATATTATTTTCTTTGATGCAACTTTCGAGCATCAACAATCTGGATGGAAAGTTTTAGAACCTCCTCCATTAATACTTTTTCAATAAGATTAAAACCAGCTTGTGTACTGGATAGTAATCTAGTTTTTACAGCTGAAGCTGTTATGTCCCATCATTCTCATTTTCTTCTTATTATAGGGCACATTAGGGGTGTCTAATGTGCCAGCTAGGTCCAATAGCTTTTACGTTATTGTACCATTTTGACTTGTCTGAGCACCTCATCAATTAGACTAGACTTTAGGCCTGTGATACTTTTAAATATAGAAAATGAATTGTCTGGGCACCTCATCAATTAGACTAGACTTTAGGCCTGTGATACTTTTAAATATAAAAAATGAATTGTCTGGGCAAAGATGTTCTTTGCTTTGCACATGAAGTTCTGTGTGTGCAAACATGAAGTTCTGTGTGTGCAAAACTGTATGTCACCCATCATTTGTTGTCATAAAGAAGTACAAACTATTAACTCACATATATTCTGCATAAAATAACTAAATTATGTCTATAAGCTCTGTAGGGCAACATGATAATATTACTATATATTTCCACTGGGAAGAACCCTGTACTCTGTTGTTACTGAAACATCATGTTCTGACCTGTATGCATTATACCCCTTGCACTATGGTGTGGATACATTTCTACTGAAGCACTTTGGAGTAATAGTACATCTTTTAAAATACATTCCCTTTGCTTGCAAGGATAATTTTTGTCCCTCTGTTTAAAGGTATGTTTTGTTTAACTGAAAATCTACCATGTTTTTCCACACATAGGAAGGCCATTTTTTACATAGTACTTGACATGTACTTACTGTATGTGCTTATGTATAACTATGCATATGAATCTCTATGTAATTGCATGACTTCTTGTAGTCTTAACGTAAATAATGTTAGCAGAGTAATTCTGAATACATTAACAGCATATTAAAGAGACATTCCAGTCAAAAAATAAATGCACATAGATTTATTATATCTTTGAATAGAAGCATATTTGCAATATACAATGTACTGGCAAAAATGCTTCTAGTAAAAGTTATCACTGTTTTAGTGTTAACATTATTCTCTGCACGTGCATGTGAAGCATAGCTAGATAGTGTCACTGCACCCACATTTTAAATAATGCAGCTGCTCAGATCATCAGTGGGGCTTGTATCATGTCAGAAATTAACAAATTGAGTAATAACCAGATGGTACAAGCACCTTAGGCAGCCTGACCAAGTGTTGTATTTAAAATACTGGTGCACGGTGCATACTTAAATATAGCTTTCAATTAAGAAGCATTTTTGCTAATACATGTATATTACAAACATGCTTCTATTCAATACCGAAATACATCCATGTGGTTTCCAATTTTGTCTGGAATATCCCTTTAATTGTTACTGTGCTTTATTGGCCAAATATCTCCCTCAAATTACAATATTTGGAGGATCTTATCTTCATTTGTTACTGTAGTAGACATAGAAAAACCTGATTTGTTTTACAACAGTCTTTGAAAAATCTCTGCTAAGGCTTATCATGGGGTGAACTGAAATGAGCTTGCACAGTGATCAAGCAATGGCTGACTTGTGAAGTCAGGAGTATACACCCCCAATTACTACAAGTAAAATTACAAGAAAAGAGGAGGACCATGAATAATTTTAGTATAGTGCAATGTTTTAATGACATCTAATTAAAGGGATATTAAAAACAGCAGAATTGCATAAAAATGTCAATATTTTTTTTTTCCTGACTATTTCAAAGTTTCTTTAAATCTCCCTTTCCCCTGTATCATGTGAAAACTTTTAGCCAATCACATACTCATATGCATTTATACTGTGAAACTCTGTAGTAACTGGTATGTCAGAAAGTGTGCAGATAAAAAGTATTTTTTATTACATGATTTATCGGAATCATCACACTTTAATTTTAACTTTGCCTTCCCTTTAAGCATTTTATATTACAATTTCAAAGTGCTTTATGTCCCTAACAGAAAACAAATTAATAACATTGTGAACATTTACTGCAGTTTATTTCATATCAATAAGTAGAAATAATGCCCAATAATGCATATGGGCATCAAGAATATGTTTATCCTATATTGGGAGTATGTATTGACATAATATGAAAATGGGGAAATAAAAACTAAAATAATGATACTATAAAAATCAAACCGCTAGATTTAGAGTTTTGTCAGTTAAGACCCGCGTAGCTAACGCTGCTTTTTTTCCCAACGCACCCTTCAAACAACGCTGGTATTTAGAGTTGTCTGAGGGGCTGCGTTAGGCTCAAAAAAGGGTGCGTTGAGCCTAATTCAGCTCCACTTCAACCCTCAATACCAGAGTTGCTTACGGTAGCGGTAAGCTGGGAAAACGTGCACGTGCACAATATCCCCATAGGAAACAATGGGGCAGTTTGGGCTGAAAAAAAACCTAACACTTGCAAAAAAGCAGCGTTTAGCTCCTAAAGCAGCCCCATTGTTTCCTATGGGGAAACACTCTCTAAGTGTACACCTAACACCCTAACATGAACCCCGAGTCTAAACTAACCAAATTAATCCTATAACTAATAATTACATTGTAGTTATTTTAGGATTTATATTTATTTTACAGGCAACTTTATATTTAAGCCCCCTAATAAAATAAAAAAGCCCCCCAAAATAAAAAATTCCTATTCTAAAAGTAATCAGCTCTTTTAGCAGCCCTTAAAAGGGCTTTTTGCGGAGCATTGCCCCAAAGTAATCAGCTCTTTTACCTGTAAAAAAAAATACAATACTCCCCCCAACATTACAACCCACCACCCACATACCCCTACTCTAACCCACCCAAACCCCCTTAAAAAACCTATCGCTAACCCCCTGAAGATCTCCCTACCTTGAGTCATCTTCACCCAATGCAATCAGCCAATCAGATTGAAGTTCAATCCGATTGGCTGATCCAATCAACCAATCATATTGAACTCACATTCTATTGGCTGATCAGAACAGCCAATAGAATGCGAGTTCAATACGATTGGCTGATTGGATCAGCCAATCGGATTGAACTTCAATCTGATTGGCTGATTGAATCAGCCAATTAGATTTTTCCTACCTTAATTCCGATTGGCTGATAGAATCCTATGAGCCAATTGGAATTCGAGGGACCAGGCATTCGTCGTTAGTCCGTCGGCCAGGAAGGATGCTCCGCGCCGGAGGTCTTGAAGATGGAGCCGCTCCTCGTCAGATGGATGAAGATAGAAGATGCCGCTCGGATGTCCTCTTCTGCCCGGATAGGATGAAGACTTCTGCCAGTCTGGATGTCCTCTTCTGCCCCATCGGATGAAGACTTCAGCCCGGCTGGGTGAAGATGACTGAAGGTAGGGAGATCTTCAGGGGGGTAGTGTTAGGTTTATTTGGGTGGGTTAGAGTAGGGGTATGTGGGTGGTGGGTTTTAATGTTGGGGGGTATTGTATTTTTTTTTACAGGTAAAAGAGCTGATTACTTTGGGGCAATGCCCCGCAAAAAGCCCTTTTAAGGGCTGGTAAAAGAGCTGATTACTTTGGTAGTTTAGAATAGGGTAGGGAATTTTTTATTTTGGGTGGCTTTTTTATTTTATTAGGGGGCTTAGATTAGGTGTAATTAGTTTAAACTTCTTGTAATTCTTTTTTATTTTTTTGTAATTTAATGTTTGTTTGTTTTTGTAGAATATAGAATAGTTTATTTTGTATTTTATTTTAGGTAATTGTAGGTAATTTATTTAATTAATTTAATGATAGTGTAGTGTTAGGTTTATTGTAACTTAGGTTAGGATTTATTTTACAGGTAATTTTGTACTTATTTTAACTAGGTAGCTATTAAATAGTTCTTAACTATTTAATAGCTATTGTACCTAGTTAAAATAAATACAAAGTTGCCTGTAAAATAAATACAAATCCTAAAATAGCTACAATGTAATTATCCTATATTATAAAAGGCCAAGTGTGTTTGTCTGAAGCTGTCATGCGCAGTAGAGACTGCGCGCGCGGACAAACACACCTGGCCTTTCCGACTGAACTGGCATCTGGCGTCAGAGTCAGTGTGTGGTGGAGTGGGCGTGACCGGCGGTGCGTCATGGGCGTGACCGACGGGAGTGTAGTGGGCGTGGCCATCAGGTGCGCCGTGGACGTGGCTGGCGGGTGCGCCGTGGGGGAGAGAGAGAGACAGGGGATTAAAAGAGGGGGGGAGAGAGAGACAGCACAAAAGAGAGAGGAGAGACAGAGACAGCACAAAAGAGAGAGGAGAGACAGAGACAGCACAAAAAAGAGAGGAGAGACAAAGACAGCACAAACAAGAGGGGTGAGACAGAGACAGCACAAAAGAGAGAGGAGAGACAGAGACAGCACAAATGAGAGAGGAGAGACAGCACAAAAGAGAGAGGAGAGACAGAGACAGCACAAATGAGAGGGGAGAGACAGAGACAGCACAAAAGAGAGAGGAGAGACAGAGACAGCACAAAAGAGAGGAGAGACAGAGACAGCACAAAAGAGAGAGGAGAGACAGCACGAAAAAAGAGAAAGGAGAGACAGCACAAAAGAGAGAGGAGAGACAGAGACAGCACAAAAGAGAGGAGAGACAGAGACAGCACAAAAGAGAGAGGAGAGAAAGAGACAGCACAAAAGAGAGAGGAGAGACAGAGACAGCACAAATGAGAGAGGAGAGACAGCACAAAAGAGAGAGGAGAGACAGAGACAGCCCAAATGAGAGGGGAGAGACCGCACAAAAGAGAGAGGAGAGACAAAGGCAGCACAAAAGAGAGAGGAGAGACAGAGACAGCACAAAAGAGAGAGGAGAGACAGCACAAAAGAGAGAGGAGAGACAGAGACAGCACAAATGAGAGAGGAGAGACAGCACAAAAGAGAGAGGAGAGACAGAGAAAGCACAAATGAGAGGGGAGAGACAGAGACAGCACAAAAGAGAGAGGAGAGACAAAGACAGCACAAAAGAGAGAGGTGAGACAGAGACAGCACAAAAGAGAGAGGAGAGACAGCACAAAAGAGAGAGGAGAGACAGAGACAGCACAAAAGAGAGAGGAGAGACAGAGACAGCACAAACGAGAGGGGTGAGACAGAGACAGCACAAAAGAGAGAGGAGAGACAGAGACAGCACAAATGAGAGAGGAGAGACAGCACAAAAGAGAGAGGAGAGACAGAGACAGCACACATGAGAGGGGAGAGACAAAGACAGCACAAAAGAGAGAGGAGAGACAGAGACAGCACAAAAGAGAGGAGAGACAGAGACAGCACAAAAGAGAGAGGAGAGACAGCACGAAAAAAGAGAAAGGAGAGACAGCACAAAAGAGAGAGGAGAGGCAGCACAAAAGAGAAAGGAGAGACAGAGACAGCACAAAAGAGAGAGGAGAGACAGAGACAGCACAAAAGAGAGAGGAGAGACAAAGACAGTACAAAAGAGAGAGGAGAGACAGAGACAGCACAAAAGAGAGGGGAGAAAGAGAGCAAAAGAGAGGGGGAGAGAGCACAAAAGAGAGGGGGGAGAGAGAGCACGAATGAGAGGGGAGAGAGAGAGCAAAAGAGGGGAGAGAGAGCGCAAAAGAGGGGAGAAAGAGCGCAAAAGAGAGGGGGAGAGAGAGCGCTAAAGAGAGGGGGAGAGAGAGCGCAAAAGAGAGGGGAGAGAGAGCGCGAAAGAGAGGGGAGAGAGAGTGCGAAAGAGAGTGGAGAGAGAGAGCGCGAAAGAGAGGGGAAAGAGAGAGCGCGAAAGAGAGGGGAGAGAGAGAGCGCAAAAGAGAGGGGGAGAGAGCGCAAAAGAGAGGGGGAGAGAGAGCACAAAAGAGAGGGGGAGAGAGAGCGCAAAAGGGGGGGATAGAGAGTGCAAAAGAGAGGGGGAGAGAGAGAGTGCAAAAGAGAGGGGGAGAGAGAGAGAGCACAATAGAGAGGAGGAGAGAGAGAGCTCAAAAGAGAGGGGGAGAGAGCTTAAAAGAGAGGGGGAGAGAAAGAGCAAAAGAGAGGGGTGAGAGAGAGCAAAAGAGAGGGGGAGGGAGAGAGCAAGGGGTGGGACCGCTGTACTGCAAAAAATGGCCCGTGTAAACGGGCTTTAGGACTAGTTAGTTATATTGTAGCTATATTAGGGTTTATTTTATAGGTAAGAATTTAGTTTTAAATAGGATTAATTTAGTTAATTTTAGGAATATTATTTAGTTTAATTTAAATTATATTTATGTTAGGGGGCGGTTTAGGGTTAGAGTTAGGTTTAGGGGTTAATAATTTTATTATAGTAGTGGTAACGGTGCGGGCGGGAGATTAGGGGTTAATAATTGTAGGTAGCGGGCAGCAATGTTAGGGAGGGCAGATTAGGGGTTAATACTATTTATTATAGTGTTTGCGAGGCAGGAGTGCGGCGGTTTAGGGGTTAATACATTTATTATAGTGGTGGCGAGGTCCGGTCGGCAGATTAGGGGTTAATAAGTGTAGGTAAGGTAGCGGCAACATTGGGGGGGCAGATTAGGGGTTAATAAATATAATATAGGGTTCGGCAATGTTAGGGGCAGCAGATTAGGGGTTTATAGGTATAATGTAGGTGGCGGCGCTGTGCGGTCGGCAGATTGGGGGTTTATTTTTTTTTATAGTGGCGGCGATGTGGGGGGGGCCTCGGTTTAGGGGTACATAGGTAGTTTAGGGGTGTTAGTGTACGTTAGAGCACAGTAGTTAAGAGCTTTATATTCACGCGTTAGCCCATAAAGCTCTTAAATACTGACTTTTTTTTCGGTAGGAGTCTTGTCGGTAGAGGGTCTACCGCTCACTTCTTCCAAGACTCCAAATACCGGCGTTAGGCAGATCCCATTGAATAGATAGGATACGCAATTGGCGTAAGGGGATCTGTGATAGCCTGGAATCGTGGTAGGGAAGTGAGCATTAGACCCTTTCATGCCTGACTCTAAATACCAGCGGGCAGTAAAAAGCAGCGTTAGGACCCCTTAACACTGCTTTTGACGGCTAATGCAGAACTCTAAATCTAGGTGAAGGTATTTTAGTAGTTCTGGAAAGTAAGAATAAATAAACATTAATACTAATATAACTTAAGGCAAATAATAAATGATTATATAAAAAAAGAATATTATGGAAAATGTTCTAGCTAAATTACATAATAAACTTTTCACTCTGTGAATAGTTTTAATGTAAATTACTTTAAATGTTAAATTACGCAAAAATTGTGACTTAAGGTCTTTTAAGAGAACAAAAGGGCATCTGAAACGTAATACACAGAAGTTAGAAAATTGTTAGAATCCAAACTGAAAAAACAAAAATAAGTGTAAAAGGTCAATGTCATGCAGTGAAAGTACCATGCTAATGAGGTTTAAAGATAGCAAGACATTTTCCCTTAAAGACCTCCAGGTAGTCTTCCAACCATTGCAAATACTCAATTACCTGGTCAAGAAATTGTATAATTGTATCAATTCCTCTAGTGAATATATTCAATGGAATTCTCCTTCAAGCAAGCACTTACAGTCTTCATTTTTTAGCAGTGTATGATCTTGCTCGATGAATTTCATCAAACTTTTTTCATACCTTAAAGGGACTGATGTATGATAGAGGTATCTTCTTTCCTTCCTTCCGTCCTTCCTTCCTTCCTTCCTTCCTTCCTTCCTTCCTTCCTTCCTTTCTTTCTTTCTTTCTTTCTCTTTCTTTCTTTCTTTCTTTCTCCTGTTACTTTTAATATAAATTAAAAAATACTTAATGTGAGCCTTTACCATGCAAACAATATTAACATATTTGATGCTCCTTCTTACACATGATCTTTTTTTGTGTTTCATGACCCTTTAAGGTCTAGATTAAAAGTGGAGCGCTAATTCATTGCACACTCGTAAACAGGCAAAATAACCAGCCATTACAAGTGGGCTACATAAGCTTGCAGTAGCAATTAGTGCTCCGAAAATTAATCAAAGATCAGATCTCTCGTTAAATTTTAAAAAAAGTGTCCCAATTGGCCCCAAAATAAAGTATATTTTAGTTTTTTATTTTAATTTTTTTTTCTTTTTTTTTCTTTTTTAATAAACTGTACAAAGCAGTTTTTATGGATTAAAGTTGGCAGGTGTGGGGTGTTAGAAAAAAAAGACACATTGCAGTCTATGGGGAGCTGTGTGTTCCATGTAAATATATATGTAAATATATGTATGTATACCGTATATATTTATGTGTTAATATGAAATGGTGCTGCCATCTAATGCTCTTTCAAATGGATAATATTATTGCAAAAATGCTGCTATATAGTGTTCCTGAAATGAGCTGGCTCCTAAACAATACCTCCCTGCTTTTCAACAAAAAATACAAAGAGAATAAAGAAAACGATAATAGAAGTAAATAAAAAAGTTGTTTCAAATTGCACGCTCTCTCTGAATCATGGAAGAAAAATTTTGAGATTCATATCACTTTAATAATTAACTTGTACTATGAAATCAAATCACTATTCACAATGGCGGATGATACAAGTTATTAAAACGCATTGACCACAACAAGGTGTAACAGATGGCATAATGCACAGGAGAGCTCATAGGTTGCTATTAGTTTGTATAAACAGGAATATTATGTATATATTTTGTAATGGTTATAAAATATATGTTATATTTTAAAAGCAAAAATGCAGGTTATTTTTATAATGTAAAGGACTTTACTCTCATTGCTTTTAGGAATAATTCATGTCTAAAGATGTTTATAGTATTTGTTTCTTTAGATGTTATGATAAGTATAAATATAGTTTCAACATTTGACAAATGCAGAACTGAAAAGGTCATATTGAGTGAACTATGAATGTATCTGTACTTTAAAAATAGAAATGTATCTTGTGCTTTTTAACAAGCAGACATTAAATGTATTTAAAATGTTGTTTCCTATGTGCAATTTATTTATCGGCTTAAATGCACTGTGGATATGAGCTAACTCTGCAAGAACATAGTCTTCAATAGGCAAGGACATAGTCTTCAATAGGCAAGGACATAGTCTTCAATAGGCAAGGACATAGTCTTCAATAGGCAAGAACATAGTCTTCCATCATTTGCAACACAATTAATTTGGTATAATTTATAAAGTGGCTCACACAAAGGCTCATTACTTATCTAGTGATAACACACAACATACTCACACAAGAAGACATGGATAATACACAATTGTGTTGCAAACCCTCCCTTTTTTCCAGGGTTCTCTCTCATTTGCCCAAACTTTTTAGTCTCCCAGGATCTTATTTATCTGCTCTTAGAACATTGAGATTTCATTCGTTTTCTTAAAAAACTTACCTTTTAATCCTAACAGCCGCTCCAGCGATTCCCCCGTCTGTTGGAAGCCTCTTCATATGTCAGAAATGACGAATACGGCTTCCTCCAATCACGGCTTTCTCCCCAGGGAATTATGGCCGGAGGCAACGCCGTGATTGGAGGAAGCCAGATTAGTCATTTTGGACCCGCGAAGAAGGCTTGCGACCGGCGGAGCAAGCGTTGCTGTAATATTAAAAACCGGGCACCGATTCATCTAAATTGACCTTCACTTTAAATGAGAAATAGAATTCATGGATTTGCAGAAAGTTGTTGAATGTATTAAGCTAGCCTGTATGAATGAAGATAATTTGTATGAAGATTTTTGATGTACCAAAACGATATTAAATTGTAAAATAAAGTATTTTTTCCCCATAACTACTGTATAATTTGCCAATTTCCTATATGAAATTTGTTGATTTTTGAGTCTCCCTTATTTTCTTTAAAAAAAATTGGAAACCCTTATACAAAGAAATGACACCTAACAATTATTCTTGAAGGAATTTATACCTCTTAATCCTGTAAAAGAGGGAAAAAATGACACAAAGGGGTCTATTTATCAAAGCATTAATCTCAGTGCATTCACAGGCGTCAATTCGCTTGCCAAAAATCGCTAACGTGGATCTGAATACGATGCCATTATTTATCAAAAAAGCCATCAAAAACACGCGCATCAAGTACAGTATGAAGAGTATCGGACTGTTGTTAACTAACAATCGGACTGGTGTTAACTAACCGTCATCAATGTCGTGGTTATTCGGGTTTTTCCCAACTTTATTTATACCATTTCATTACTGTCCATGAACAAGCACATTTTTCTAAAGCTAATCTTTTTCAACTGTTAATGTCCAAGAAATAGCTACATTTATACCCCAACAAACAATATCTTAAAGAAAGTTATTTTTATATTTGTTATACAAAAAATCTGTTATATGATACTTTCACATAAATTAATGTGTATTTGTATTTTAAAAGTCATGATATGCGTTTATCTCATTTTTTTTATAAATGATTATTAATGCTAGAATTTGTACATATATCTTTGCACATACATATATATGTTAGAATCCATTAATCCAGAACAGAAGCACTGCACTCACCGGATTTTCATTGAATAAAACGTCCTTTATTGATACAAAAATAAAAAATCTTTGTATCAATAAAGGACCTTTTATTCAATGTAAATTTGGTGAGTACAGTGCTTCTGTTCAGGATGAATGGATTCTAACCTGGCTATTTTCTACCCAGCAACCCGGTACTCAATATTCAGGATTGGTGAGTGCATTTGTTTGGACTATGCTTTATATATACAGTATAGTATATCTAGCATTTTGATTCGTTAGTGATAGTTTATAATGTATATTTGAACCAGATTGGCTGATGTCATAAATCATGTGTTTATGCAAATTCCAATCAAAAGTGGTTGAAAAATTCACTAGTGTGTGGGTTGTTTAGAAATTTGTGTCATAATTGGTGCGAAAAGTGTTGAGTCAAAATTGGTGCGAAGTGGAGAGTGGGACTTGTATTACATGGCTTAAACATGGTGCACATAGATTTTTCACAAAAAAAAAAAGGAAGTTAGCTATATTATGTTGTGTATTTCATTTTTATCTCTATATCTATTAGTGCAACAAGTTTGGGGCAAAACTTTTCAACAAATTTGTAGAAATAATATTGTTCCCTTGCTTTGTAATGAGAGACAAATTTGTAGCATAATCCATAAGTAGTAATGTATTTTTCATTTTTATCCCTATATCTACTAGTGCAGTGTGTGCCGCCATAAATTGGTCCCTTGTTGCTTAAGTGCACTCATAAAGCGAAACAGAAGCCAGTAGCTGCTGCTACCCTACACACTCATCTGGACACGCATTGACTCTATCAACTCTCACACAGTTCTCCAGAGTGTCAGGGCTCCACTCCAGAGATTTCACTCGCCTCAGCTGCATTACAAAAGTTCCCCGTCAAGCCAGTGTGCATATGAATGGCAGCACATGTATTTGAAGGCATCTGCTATCTGCTACAATAGCCACGAGGACAACTGAGAGATATAATAAAAAGATTAACGACACTCCAGAGGGTCGGGGCTCAGCTCCGGAGGTCAGCAAACAGCTGCAGTCCTTTTTTCTTCTCCTTCCCTTGTGGAGGCCTGTTAGTGCTGGGGGTCAACAGCTCACATATCACTGTGGCCTACTCTGAGACCTAGGAGCCTACATTCACTTGTTCCCAAGCTTCCAAACAGCATAACTGGCCAGGAGGTACATGTTACTTACCGGTGTCCGGATTGATAGTCGCCTTGAAGAATAGAGGAGACTGGGCCGAAGTGGCGGGAATGGACGCCATTTTCTTTCTGTGTCTCCGGAGGTCTTTTGATCAATTGCGGCCTACACCATCCGACAGTCGCAGTTTTACAGATCCACTTACCTCCCATTCCTGGATTCTCAAGCTCAGGAAAAATTGCCCTGGATATTAATTATATAATTCCAGCACATCTGCTTTAACTGGGTGAGACCTTTCTTTTTACCATCATATGCACTTTATGCCATTTGCCCTCCTGGCTTAACTTTTGTAATTTTTCAGTTTACTCTCATCATTGCCTGATTGCCAAGCCCTGATGCTCTTTAGTTAATGAATAAAAATGTTTATAAGAAGGTGCTAAACAAGCTCAAAGTGTTAGAGAAATGGAGATTATTATAATGTTAGAAAGTTCCCTAAATGATATCAATGGGATTAAAGTTAAAAAGATATCCTTAGTGTGGATGGTAATGTTGAAACAATGTTGCAATGTGTTCCATTAAAGACTTCTGTTATACAATTTTATACTTTGTTTATATGACTGGATTATAAATTTGCAAGAGAAACTAAATATTTAAAACCGCTTCTATAAATCTTAATCAGACAAAAGAATCGAATGTGTATATAAAATATATATATATATATTTACTTAGGATAATGGTAAAGACAAAAAATATATAAAATACATATACCTATAGCTAAAATACAGATAAGAAAACAGTTAAAAACATAGCCTATAAATTGCATTCAAACATTCCCTTGGTTCAAAATTGTACTCCTATACAATTTCAGATACTCCTTATGTAGGTGATTTTGGCTTGTAAAATACCCAAGTGTTAATAACAATATTGCGATAAACTCCCTTTTTTATAGCAGATAAAATGTCAATATATTTAGTGACAGAGTCTCTCCTAATGCGTAACTTAGAAACAGTAGGAAATAGTAGCGGCCAACTACTTATTAGCTTTTTGTGTTTTTCTTTTAATCCGCTATTGGGGGAAATGCTGGAATAATAGGTGTTTCAAACAAAAACAATCCTAGGTGGTAAATCCGTACCTTGAGAAGACTTTTTTTATTTCTGCTATGCAGGTAGTCTTATCCTTTTTTTGAACGATTTCATCCAGAGGACTGATGCCTGTTATACAGCTTTAACAACCAGACGGTTAGATGTTACCTTTTTCCGGTTTCTTCAAACTTGCGCAAGTTTCTTTTCCAGACCGGACTCCCTCTCCTGCACTTAGTACTTGATGTACGCAGGGAAAAAAATCGTTGCAGTCTCTTTCTTTTTTACAGCTCACAGGTGTCGGTTCTTGCCTCCGTTCGTGCACAGTCTCCAACAGTAGTTTCTCAAAGACAGGACTTCAACGAACAGCGTTAGAGCACCTGGCTATTCAGCAGTACACACAGCTTCTACCGGTTTCACCCTAATTACAGGCTTTCTCTTTAGTTAACCCCATATTTATGCTTATCCTACACTGATTGTGAAACTCTTATACTGGTGCCCCCAAGGTTTAAGGACTTTAACAGTAGGATCACTTGGGCCCCAGTAGTTTCTGCGTTTGGGCTCAATACTTGTGCACTGCTTACTGCCCTAACAAGCAGAACTATTACTTGCATCGAACTACTGCATATCACCTAAGAATTTATTTTCATCACTGGTACCCCCTAACAGCCTCAATACGTGGAACTTTTGATTGTTATTATTGTGCCTCTAGCTTTGGCAATACAGTTGTAGTGACTGTCATGCTAATAAAACTTAATTTAATTTTATTGACTAAATTGTTCATATATATGCTGTATTAGGCTACAATGTGTGATTTTGTAAAAATTTTGGGATGGTGGTGTGCCGCAGGATTTTTTAGTGTAAAAAAAATGTGCCGTGGCAAAAAAAAGTTTTAAATCATTGTACTAGTGCACCAAATGTGGAGCAATAATATTGTTTGATTTAGAAAGAGTATACAATTTTAATAAAGTTTCTAATTTACTTTTATTATGTAATATACTTCATTCTCTTGCAGCATCGAACATAAGCTTTCTGTGTTTTCAGACTCCCGTTGAGTCTTATGGCATCCTCGAACTCAAAGGTGGTGGATTAAAAACTAGGTACGCTGCGTCAGAATAGACGTGAGCGTACCTGTTAGATGTTTGATAAATTTGCGAAAGGGTCAAATAGAGTCGAATGTGAATTTGAAACATCTGTAGTGACGCAAGCATCAATCTCCGTCGGATAGAGATAGCGGGATTGTATTTTACGTCACAAATTTTAAAAAAATGCCGATCTTGATGCTTTGATAACTATGGCGGATCAATCTCGCAACAAATACGACACGGAATTCAAGCGTATTTTCAGTTGACGCTTTGATAAATAGACCCCAAAGTCTGACTAACTAGGGAATGCATAAAACAGTATGATACATAAGGAGTGATCAGAGGTCTGAGCATTAGAATAGTAATGTGATCTGGAGACACGACTTCTGGCTGGAGGCGGAGCTGGCAGACAGGTAGCTGCAGGTAGTTGCCGTCAAGGTTCTGCGTCTCATTGTGAGACACCATTACACCCCCAGTCTATGCTGTTACCCTTGTCTGAAGTTGGCTCTGGTTTAAGGTCTACAGAGCCCGCATTGGAAGTCTGGTCATTCAGCCTAATGGTGCATGTTGGCTGATGCACCCATTCCTGCAGCTGTTCAAATTAGTCGGTTTTCTGCCCGACATTTCACTATGGTGGTTATCTGATGGCTCTCAAACAGTTGTAGCCAGAACTGCAGGATGGGAACATCGAACCTAACGTAGGTACATCATTATGGCAGAGTGGTGATCGCCTCCGACAAGCAAGCTCAAGTACCCTAACAGAACATATACCCACCGGCTGTGGGCTGGTCAAAGCTTCGTGTGGTGTGTTGCTGGGTGCTTACTTAAGGGCTATTGGGCGTCCAAGGCACTAGATACTCTGAGAGCGCCCCTCCAGTTGCGCCTGGTTGCATCGGAGGGAGGGAGTCACGTTTGCCCTTTCTGGAGCTTCAGCGGAGGATGGTCGCTTGGTGTGGGGGCAGTCTGGTCTCTGTTGGCAATACACGGTCAGGTGATCCGAGGAAGTGAGCGGTGACCACTGCGCCAGGCTGAAGCCACTATCTTGAAGCTGTGGTACAGCTGGTCCTCTTTTTGACTGGGTGCCAAGGATGTGCACTACTCGGCCCGCTGGTCAGCTCAACAACAGGCTATAAGATTCACGAAGTAATCACAGCCCACCTGTAGATATCGTCTGGCTTCGAAGAGGCATGGAAGGTATGTTATACAATTGGGAACGTAATGCTGAAAGTGCTGCAAGTATTTAAATACCTACAAGAGAGACACTCCTTGGACTGAGTATTTCTGTATCCCATGTGGGCGTTTGGCTAATAGTATATAACCCACTGTGATCTAACTAGAGCAACTTTGAGTTGTGTGGGGTGCCGTGGAGATCAAAGTCTATTTGCAGATGAAGCTGTATAACTTAATTTAGGCCGTTTGTGGTTCTTGCCTTGCATAAGTATCCTTTCTACAGATCTAGCAAAGGCTGGAGTCTTTTTGTCTATAAGACCATTCTAAGGTGTGCAATACTGGAAAGTGGAAAAAACTGTTATAGCCCGGAGTGTGGACTCACTATAGTTGTGTTCTCTTCTTACTGAGGCATGCAAGCAGAAGCAAGAGTATGGTATTTTGTGTTGCCACCAGATTCCACTGAGGGGATACAAAGTATAAACAAAGTATAAACTCCTGGGAACTTTGCCAACTATGGGGATACTAAGTATAAACAAAGTATAGACGTATATTGTTCAGGCAATTTGTTTTTCTATGACTGTTAAACCAAACCTACTTGTATGTGTATGGTTGTAATTGAGAATGCTTACATTTTAGGCTCTCTGGTTCTAATTTTGGATTCTCTCAAAGCGCTTTTGAATTGTTCTATTTCAGATATATTTGTTCTGGACCATGGTTTATTAATAGGGTTAACATCTAGGGTTTTTGGTTCTCTTTTTTTTTTTTTTTTTTGCACATGATTTTTCTTAAAGCTATATTACTGTTTGCTCGTTTGTTTGTTTGTTTGTTTGAATAAGTAGTGCACATACACTAGAGAATTAATATTTTTGTTGAGGTTCTGAGCTTGAAGTATCAATAAGAATATTTCACTTAAAGGGACACTAAACACAATTTTTTTTCTTCTTGATTTAGGTAGAGAATACAATTTTTAAACAACATTCCAAGTTACTTCTATTATCTAATTTGCTTCATGCTTTGGATATCCTTTGTTGAAGAAATAGCAATGCACATGTGTGAGCCAATCACACAAGGCATCTATGTGCAACACCCAATCAGCAGCTACTAAGCCTATCTAGATATGCTTTTCAGCAAAGAATATCAAGAGAATGAAGCAAATTAGATAATAGAGGTAAATTAGAAAGATGTTTAAAATTGCATGTTCTTTCTGAACCATGAAAGAAAAAATGTGGGTTGTATGTCCCTTTAATCACTGCAAGTGAGATTTAAAGCATAGGTCCAATAATTAATAACCACGTATTGTAAATTTTGCTCCACGTTAGAGTGGCAGTATAATATATATATATATATATATATATATATATATATACATATTTCTTTTCCTTGTACACTTCACTAAAGTATACACAACACCACACTTTAGACACTTGTAAATCTTTGGTCTATGGACAGGTATTTGCTCAATAAGAGCTCCCCGCCCAATATGCCCCCTAAGCAAAGGGATAAAAAAGGGAATAGTAGGAATCCAGATTCTAGTATTGATGTATCTCTAGATAAAGGATTACCCAATCCTAGGAATGATAATCTGGCCGAATTTGCAGCAGTAGCCAAAATCCTTACCCCCAATTTGATTTAATTAAACTGGAGATTAGAAAGGAGATCTCCAACCTTACCGCAGGTAACAGAAGTGTTTTGGGAGACGGCTAAAGCTGTTTTACGTGGTGAGATCAAAGCTTATATGTCACACCGAAGGAAAAAAAATGGTCACATTGGTAGGCAGTTAGCCAATCAAGTTAAAAACGCTTATAGAACATATATAAATAATCCCACAAAACGGTACTGGGATTCATATATGAGAGCGAAAACAACCCGAGACATTCATCTTAGGCAGAATAATGTTCAAGAAGACCTGAGAATAAAGGCCCTATATGGGTGTTATACCGGAAGATCCGCGAAGTTCCTAACCAGACTTTCTAAATCCAATTCTAGGAACGCTATCTCTGCTATTAAAAAGGATCAACTCCGATTTACTAATCAGTCAGATATTGAAAGAGTTTTTTTTTTTTACTTTTTTAAGGAGCTATATAAAGCAGAACCCCACTGTACTTTAAAACAGATAGAATTTTGGGATAAGATTAAAGTTTCCAAATTATCTTCAGAAGCTATGAGTGCTATTAATGCCCCGATCCTAGAGGGGGAGATTGTGTTAGCTATTAAGAAGGCCAAATTTAATAAAGCTGCAGGGCAGGATGCATTTCAGAATTCTACAGAATTTTACAAACTCAAGTCACTCCCATCTTAGCTAAGTTATTTAATGTTTATTTTTCTGAGAGCAAAATATGCTCACCATATTTTGCTGCAGCAAATATATCCTTAATTCTTAAAAAGGGAAAGACCCTGAGTTACCGGGCTCATATAGACCTATTTCTGTGCTCAATACCGATTATAAGTTGATGGCTACCATTTTAACTAATCGATTAAAGCCCTTCATTGGTGACTTAATACATGGAAATCAGTCTAGGTTTATGCCAGGGCGGAATCCGGTTAGGAATATGAGGAAACTATTAATTCTTATAGAGGCTCTCTGGAACAAGCATATTGCATCTTGCTCGCCTATGACTTCGGAAAAGGCTATTTTAACGGTCGACGCAGAGAAGGTGTTCGACCGAATTAGCTGGGCCCACCTATTTTTTTCTCTTGACAAATTTGGTCTATCAGGACATTTTAATAATTATATTAGGTTAATCTATAGTGCGCCTACATCAGCGATCATTATTAACAACATGATTTCTCAATGGTTTATTTTGCATAGAGGGACGAGGCAGGGATGCCCGCTTTCGCCTCTGCTGTTTAATATCTGTTTAGAACCTTTGGCTATATTACTTCGTCAGGAATTGGAAGGTATCTCATTGGCGGACGATAAATTGGTGCTGCTATTGTATGCAGATGACCTGCTACTATTTTGTCTGATCTTAGGAATACGCTCCCAATATTTCAGGAAATTATTCAACAGTTTGGAGCAATTTCTGGCTATAAAGTTAATATTCTGAAGTCAGAACTCTTATGGTTGTATAAAAATCCTGTACTTAAAGTTGACCATCCTTTCTCCGAGGTATCCCAAATTGCATACCTAGGTCTCAGACTATCCAAAAACCCTGAAGAATGGTACAAATTAAATTATGTGTTCAGTTTGGAACAGTGTATAAAAAAGTTAGAGGAGTGGTCCTCTGCCTATCTCTTTATCAGCCCGAGTTGCTATGATCAAAACAATTCTATTTCTGAAACTATTATATATATTTAAAAATATCCGATTCTTATACATAAGAGGGATACTCTTAAGTATAATAAAGCTTGTTCTAGATTTTTGTGGAATGGAACTAAACCTCGCATAGCTAGCCATCGACTTATGATGAACCCTAAATCGGCAGTCGGCTTAGCCCTTCCGAATATTCAAAGGTATAACTTAGCTATCGCTGCAAGATTTGCAATAGATTGGATAACCGAGAAAGAGCAAATCACTATTTTCACATTGGAATCCCAACTAGTGGTACCCTTCCAATTGAAGGCCCTTCTCCATTGCCCACTGACTTCTTTCTCTTTGAATATATTTTATCTAGCTATGTTTAAAAACGTCATAGCAGCATGGCAGAGGTTATGTGTTGAATTGGATTGCTCTTCGTATGTTTCCCAGTATCTACCCATTTGTGGTAATCCTAATTTCAGTCCCGGGATAGCGAACAGGGTTTTCAAAGATTGGGACTTAAAAGGACTAAAATCAGTGGGTCAAATTTTGGGAATAGATGGACATCCAATCATCTTTGTGGATTTAGCTAGAGAATTTGATCTTTCATCTCGTGAATTTTACGCTTACCTGCAAGTAAGACACTTCCTTCAAGAGATGCTACAAAAACACGGTATAAACTGGTCATTGGGTGAATTGCAGAACAAAATACATAGCTACTCAAATGGAATTTATGCTGTCTCCCCACTGTATCTCTTACTAATTAAAAAATCAGCTAATTCACAAGTTAACGACATGGTCGCAAAATGGTCTAGAAGATTTCCAGGTATTAATGAACAGAGTATTAGGGTGAGCTTCAAAATAATTCAACAAACATGGGTACCAACATCATGGAGGGAATCTAAGATCAAAATTAGTCTTCAGAGCTATCTTACTCCAGAAATTTTATCCAAGTGGTATAAATCCAGGGTTCCTTGCTCTAGATGTAAGACAACAAAAGCGGATTTAGTTCTTCTTTCAGTTTTGGCAAAAGATTATATACTGGATGAGAGTAGCTTTACAATTGGATCATCGTTTTGAACCTACTGAGATTTTTTTTTGGTTAAGGGTCAAGGTATATCAAAAAACTATAAACTTTTAAACACAATTATATTAATAGGTCGTAATCTTATTCGTCAAAATGTGGAAAATCATGTTCTCCTCCCAAAATTTCTCATTTCAAAAAATGCTTTGATTTCACAATATAAGGCAGAACAATTTAATCTTCCGTATCCGTTTGAAGAGCATTTAGTTTTCTTCTTTAGGAAATGGGAAACTTTTATTTTATCTCTACCAATAATATCACAAAGAAAGATGATTAAACCATTTCTTAAGTCGGCTTTTGTCCAAGTAAACATTTTTTTTTTCTCCTCCTCTTTTGTTTGTTTTATTATCTGTTTGTTTGTTTGTTTTTGTTGTCTTCAGTGGTTTGTTGTTTTTGTTTTGTGTTTGCATTCTGTGGGGCCACAACGTGGTCTTAAAATAAAAGGTGAAAAACTCTACAAGGTATATTCATAGGGGCATAAATGTTATACCCAGCATGTGGTAACAGTTAACTTGGGGTCTGAAGATTTATATGTTAAAGAATTCATGTTAATTGTATATATTTAAGTTATCAAGCGATTGATATTGCACTGTAAACGTATGCTGTGTTAGAATATTTTTCTTTTTTTTTTTTGTGCCCTGTGAGGCAATTGGTGTATAATTTTACAATTTATTTCTTGTTGTAAATAAAGATTAAAAAAAAAAAAGGAGCGATCAGAAATTATTTTCACATAGACAAAGTGGAACATTTTGTCATTCCTATACACCTTTTAATCTTAAAGTGACACTAAACCCAAACCTTTTCTTTCATGATTCAAGAAGAGAATACAATTTTAAACAACATTCCAATTTACTTCTTTTATCTAATTTGCTTCATTCTTTAGATATCCTTTCTTGAAGAAATAGCAATGCACATGGGTGAGCCAATCACATGAGGCATCTATGTACAGCAACCAATCATCAACTACTGAACCTATCTAGATATGCTTTTCAGCAAAGTATATCTAGAGAATTAAGCAAATTAGAGTTGTTTAAAATTGCACGCTCTTTCTAAATCTTGATCATTTGGGCTTTATGTCCCTTTAATCTGAGTGCCACATTGTGCATTCTATCTATCCTAGGACAATGCATCCATGTGTACAAAAGCCTCTCTTTGCTTTATTCTATTTTATAGCGGCTGTAAGAAAAGAAATAACCCCCTGGCATCATACCCTCAATGATGCTAGCAGCCACTATCATAGGAAATGTGGACTGGGACATTTAGCCAATAAGATTTTTGAGTAACTAAACACTGCCATAAAATGAAGACATGCAAACATCCTAGCTTAGGTAAAGCTTTATAAGATTGCAATTTCATCTTTTATCAGGTCACAGAGATTAAAGCATTTTGCATGGAATTCTTATGGAATGAACCTTTACTTCCAAAGGAAGTAAAATTTAAGAGATATAAAATAAAACAAATGATGTCAATGAGATTATTGTTCCACAAATAAAGGCACTGGTGGAAAACAGCACCTTTTCTAATTTTTATAGACCTTAACATTCTTTTTTTTTTTCTTTCCCTTCTCTGATCATATCAGGTTAATCGCATCATATTCAGCTAAATAGTTTCTGTCTTTGTTGGTTATAACAATATTTATGACCTGGATCGCCCTTTGGGGGTTGGCAATTTATGTGTTTATTACGATGGAGTTAGGCAGACTGTGGTGAAGGTGAGTACTTTTACAATTTGCAGTAACAGTTTAAAAGGGATATTAAAATTAATTATTGTGCACATTCCACGTGCAATGCTCAATTTGTAATAGGAAGCTAAATGTAGCCAGCTAATGCTAACTAGAAGTTCTTATTTTAAATTTTGGATGTACGTTAATTTAGCTATTTACACGAAACATGTAATTGGGTACATTTTTAACCAATGACTAGTGATGTCGCGAATAGTTCGCCGGCGAATAGTTTGCGGCGAACATAGCATGTTCGCGTTCGCCGCAGCGGGCGAACATATGCAATGTTCGATCCGCCCCCTATTCGTCATCATTGAGTAAACTTTGACCCTTTTCCTCACAGTTAGCAGACACATTACAGCCAATCAGCGGCAGACCCTCCCTCCCAGACCCTCCCACCTCCTGGACAGCATCCATTTTAGATTCATTTGGAAGCTGCATTCTTAATGAGAGGAGGGACAGTGTAGCTGCTGCTGATTTAATAGGGAAATTGATAGCTAGGCTAGCGTATTCAGTGTCCACTACAGTCCTGAAGGACTCATCTGATCTCTGCTGTGAGGACAGCACCCCAAAAGCCCTTTTTAGGGCTAGAACATCAGTCTGCTTTTTTTTTTTTTTCCTGTGTAATCTAATTGCAGTTGCCTACCTGCCAGTGTGTGTGTCAGGCTCACAGCGTATACTGTGCCCACTTGCCCAGTTCCACCACTCATATCTGGTGTAACAGTAGTGTATATTAAAAAAAACAACACTTTTTTGACTGTGAAATAATAGTAGACAGCTGCCAGTACCCAAGATGGCCACCAATAAGGCAGATGGGGAGGGTTAGAGAGCTGTTTTGGGGGTAATTAGGGAGGTTGGGGGCTAAGGGGGGGATGCTACACCACAGCATATGTAAATATGCTAAAAAAATTAAAATTCTTTTAAAACCTTTTATTTTAGTACTGGCAGACTTTCTGCCAGTACTTAAGATGGCGGGGACAATTGTGGGGTGGGGGAGCGAAGAGAGCTGTTTGGGAGGGATCAGGGGGTCTGATGTGTCAGGTGGGAGGCTGATCTCTACTCTAAAGCTAAAATTAACCCTACAAGCTCCCTAAACTACCTAATTAACCTCTTCACTGCTAACCATAATACACTTGTGATGCGCAGCAGCATTTAGCAGCCTTCTAATTACCAGAAAGCAATGCCAAAGTCATATATGTCTGCTATTTCTGAACAAAGGGGATCCCAGAGAAGCATTTACAACCATTTGTGCCATAATTTGCACAAGCTGTTTGTAAATGATTTCAGTGAGAAACCTAAAATTGGGAAAAATGTAACGTTTTTTTTTTAATTTGATCGCATTTGGCGGTGAAATGGTGGCATAAAATATACCAAATGGGCCTAGATCAATACTTTGGGTTGTCTACTACACTACACTTAAGCTAAAATTAACTCTACAAGCTCCCTACATGCTCCCTAATTAACCCCTTCACTGCTGGGCATAAAACACGTGTGGTGCGCAGTGGCATTTAGCAGCCTTCAAATTACCAAAAAGCAACGCCAAAGCCATATAAGTCTGCTATTTCTGACAGAGGGATCCCAGAGAAGCATTTACAACCATTTATGCCATAATTTGCATAAGTTGTTTGTAAATAATTTCTGTGAGAAACCTAAAGTTTGTTAAAATGTGAACATTTTTTTTTTTATTTGATCGCATTTGGCGGTGAAAATGGTGGCATGAAATATACCAAAATGGGCCTAGATCAATACTTTGGGATGTCTTCTAAAAAAAATATATACATGTCAAGGGATATTCAGGTATTCCTGACAGATATCAGGGTTCCAATGTAACTAGCGCTCATTTGAAAAAAGTGGTTATGAAATAGCAAAGTGCTTCTTGTATTTATTTCCCTATAACTTGCAAAAAAAGCAAAGAACATGTTAACATTGGGTATTTCTAAACTGGTTGTAGATGTGTAACAGATTTTGGGGGTCAAAGTTAGAAAAAGTGTGTTTTTTTTTCAATTTTTTCCTCATATTTTATAATATTTTTAATAATAAATTATAAGATATAATGAAAATAATGGTATCTTTAGAAAGTCCATTTAGTGGCGAGAAAAACGGTATATAATATGTGTGGGTACAGTAAATGAGTAAGAGGAAAATTACAGCTAAACACAAACACAGCAGAAATGTAAAAATAGCCCTGGTCCTAAGGGAAAGAAATTGAAAAATGGCCTTGGTCCAGGGGTTAAAAAAACCCTCGAAATTTGACTGTGAAATAATAGCAGTCAGTGGAGGGGGGGCGGGGATGTCCGGGGGGCGCGCACGGATGCATGCGCGTGCACGGGAGGGGCGGGGGGGGGGGCGCGTGCAGGGGGAGGGAGCGGGTGGGAACCGCTATACAGAAAAAGTTGGTGTGAATTTTTTTAAAAAAAGGAATAAAAATTAAATTAAAAAATAAAAGATCTGTGGGGGGGGGGAAGCTACACTACAGAAAAAAACAAAAAACAGAAAAAACTACTTTTTTTTGCAAACTGGGTACTGGCAGACAGCTGCCAGTACCCAAGATGGCCCGCCAATAAGGCAGATGGGGAGGGTTAGAGAGCTGTTTTGGGGGGGGATCAGGGAAGTTGGGGGCTAAGGGGGGATGCTACACCACAGCATATGTAAATATGCTAAAAAAAAATATTTTTTAATTTAAAAACCTTTTATTTTAGTACTGGCAGACTTTCTGCCAGTACTTAAGATGGCGGGGACAATTGTGGGGTGGGGGAGGGAAGGGAGCTGTTTGGGAGGGATCAGGGGGTCTGATGTGTCAGGTGGGAGGCTGATCTCTACACTAAAGCTAAAATTAACCCTGCAAGCTCCCTACAAACTACCTAATTAACCCCTTCACTGCTAACCATAATACACGTGTGATGCGCAGCAGCATTTAGCGGCCTTCTAATTACCAGAAAGCAACGCCAAAGTCATATATGTCTGCTATTTCTGAACAAAGGGGATCCCAGAGAAGCATTTACAACCATTTATGCCATAATTGCATAAGTTGTTTGTAAATAATTTCTGTGAGAAACCTAAAGTTTGTGAAAAAGTGAACAATTTTTTTTTATTTGATCGCATTTGGCGGTGAAATGGTGGCATGAAATATACCAAAATGGGCCTAGATCAATACTTTGGGATGTCTTCTAAAAAAAAATATATACATGTCAAGGAATATTCAGGTATTCCTGACAGATATCAGGGTTCCAATGTAACTAGCGCTCATTTTGAAAAAAAGTGGTTTTGAAATAGCAAAGTGCTTCTTGTATTTATTTCCCTATAACTTGCAAAAAAAAAGCAAAGAACGTGTTAACATTGGGTATTTCTAAACTCAGGACAAAATTTAGAAACTATTTAGCATGGTTGTTTGGTGGTTGTAGATGTGTAACAGATTTTTCAGGGCCTGCCAGGGCACAGTGTCACACCAGTGCAACTCATATCTGGTGTAACAGTAGTGTACATTAAAAAAAATACAATTTTGACTGTAATAGATTGAATAGCAGTTAGTTGTCTGCAAGCGTGTGTGTCAGGCCTACAGCGTCTACTCTGCCAACTTCTGCCAGTGTATAGTGCCACTCATATCTGTTGTCACAGTAGCTTGCACGCATAGTACCACTAATCAAAAAAAAAAAAAAAATGACAGGAAGAGGCAGGCCACCCCGCAGGGGCCGTCGTGGTCGTGGTGCTGTGATTCCCTTTGGCCCTAGAATAATGCCCAGTGTTCAGAGGCCACGTACCCTGAACTCGAAAAGTTCTGAGGACATAGTTGACTGGCTAGCACAGGACACCCAATCTTCTACAGCTTCCACCACCAACACTAGCACCACAGCCGCTTCACTTGATCTGTCAGAGGAGTTATTTACACATCAGTTGGAAGAAATGAGTGATGCACAACCATTATTGCCAGAGGATGTAGATAACAGGGATATGTCTCAGTCAGGCAGCATTACACACATGGATGTACGGTGTGATGATGATGATGTTGTACCCGCTGCGGGAGTTTGGTCTGTCACTGTGAAGCCGGGCGTAACCTTACACTACCTGATCGATACAACATCATACCTGATGTTTTAAAGCACGTTATTCCAAACAATTTAGGAATGTTAGGTGATTTATGCCCTTTATGGATTAAAACCAGACTCTGCATCAACTATGTAATTTTCCATGGGAGTTTTGCCATGGGTCCCCCTCCGGCACACCACAGTCCAGGTGTTAGTCCCCTTGAAATAACTTTTCCATCACTATTGTGGCCAGAAAGAGTCCCTGTGGGTTTTAAAATTCGCCTGCCCATTGAAGTCTATGGCGGTTCACCCAGTTCGCCGGTTTGTGAACTTTTGCGGAAGTTCGCGTTCGCCGTTCGCGAACCCAAATTTTTATGTTCGCAACATCACTACCAATGACTTGTAATAAGTAATTGTGCAAGAGGCCAAGCAGAATTGAACACACTACATGCAGCCAGTACTGCTTGATTTGTTATTGGTCCATAGTTTACAAAGAACACTAGTGCTAAAGGGACATTCTACATAAATGCTGAACCTCTTGAAAGAGATGCAGCATATCTGTAAAACAAAACTTCCTAGAAAATATCACATTAACATATTTATGTAATAATAGAAGATATTTTACCTCAACATTTCTTCAGTTGAAACAATTTTAAAGTGAAGCGACTATAAGCAACCAATCAGGGTGCTAGTCCCACGATTTGCAATGTAGCATACACCTGGTCTGTGTAGACACAGTCCCTTTATTTCCCTCTTCTGTTTAAGGAAGTTTATTATTAAATGAGATTATAAAATCCCACAAAATCACAGAAAAGCAAAGTGTGAACTCAGCACTAATGATGATGATTGGCTATTTTTTTTTCACCATGCAGAAAATATCTTCCTTTGTACATAGAGATGTTCATGTGATAATTTCTAGTCCCCTTTTTACAGATATGCTGAATCACTTTTAAATGATTTAGCATATGGGTATATGTTTTAATTAATAAACAAATTACATTTTAGTATTTTAAGGTCCCTTAACATAAAAAAAAACTATTTTGAATGCCTGTGTTGACAACAGATTTTATGCTTAAAAGATTTATTGTAATGTAATATTTATAAACATGTTTCAATAAATGAATATTGTCTAAGTTACATGCAGCCTTTAGGGTATTATGTGTGTCAGTGAGGAACTGAAAATACTAGGGGAAAAAAAAGGAAGAATGCATGTTCACTAAACAAAATGTGCAAACATTTTTTTGCCATTGAAAGCAAATCATTCTCTTATACGACACACATTTTGAGGATATAAAACACTGTACATAAGGTTCATGTAAAGTGTTTCCTCTCTGAGTAATAAATGATCTAGTTAGCTGAGTGCTGCAAGTTTATGAAAGTCCTGAACTAATGGACCTTGCTTTGTTATAAGAACAAATCATCACCTAATAACCTTACATTTACATATTGCTAAGGATACAGCCATGCATGAGGGTTGTACCATTGGGGGCATATACAAAATAGATTTTTATATGGATAAAGTTTCTTTAATATTTAATAATTATTGTTGTTTTTTCTTTAAGACTATAGTGGGAATTATAAAAATATTTATAACACATAAAAAACATCTAATAAAAGTGCAAAAAGAAAATGCTTTCCTATGTTTGAGCATTTTATTATTGTACTCTTGCTTACATTTTTAACCCCTGCAGTAATTCTCTACTGGGACTTAGCTGAACACATCTGTAGAGCCAATGACAAAAGGTTTATCTATGTAGATACCAATCATCAGCTAGCTCCCAGTAGGGCATTCCTGTTCCTGAGCCTACTTAGGTATGTTTTTTTTAACAAAGAACAAGAACAGAACAAAGTAAGTTTGATAATAGAAATACATTGAAAAGTCTCATAAAATTGCATGTTCTACCTGTACCATAAAAGGTTAATTTTGACTTTCATGTCTTTTTACGTCTGGGAAAACTTGATGAAGATTAGCTTTTAAGCAACTAAAGCATTTTTCTCCACATAAAGTTAATTCACATATAATTTGCATTACCTGGACAGTAAACATCATGTAATTAAAATAAATGTTTGTTTCTATAGAATGAGTTTTCAGCCAGAGGTGTCCCCGGAAAATAGCTATAAGGGGACATTCCCCAGAGGACATGATGGAAGGGGGCAGAGCTAGGTGCTCAGTTGGTGGTTTGTGAGAATAGCCAGGGTAGCCCACATGGGGTCGGGCGGGTCATGGGCATAGTCAGCCCAGAGACTGGGTAGCCTTGGCATAGGGGGTGGTAAAATGAGGGCAAATCACAGTTGGGGGAGCACATTGAGCCAGCCATTATACTTGTGTAGCCTAGTGAGTTCCTTCCCACATCCTGCAACACCATAGATATTATCCAAGACTAAATATTTAAAAAAAACAGTTAACATCCTTTTTATTTTAAAGGGACATTCCAGTAAAAAAAAAATGGACATAGATTTTTTACATCTTTGAAAATGCTTCTAGTAAAGTAATCACTGTTTTAGTGTTAACCATTTTTCTCTGCACGTGCATGGGAAGCATAGATAGATATTGTCACTGCACCCACATTTTAAATAATGCTCAGATCATCAGTGGGGTTTGTATCATGTAAGCCATTACCAAATTAAGTCATTACCAGATGGTATTTATGATTAAACAACTAAAAATCTATGCGCTGGTAGTAGATAATACTTCACATAAAAATCAGATACCCCAAGTCATCTGAATAAATAGTTTTAGTAGCAGTTATGATTGTCTTATATGTGTGTGCCTGTGTGCAAACACTGGCTTAATATCTACCAAATGACAATGGTCTTAGTAGTATTTGTATTTCTATGTCTATGTTTATATAAAGAAATGTATAGAAAAAAACGTTTTTTAGTTTTTAAAGAATTTTCATAGAATAATATCTTAAAATTATTAAGTTCTAATTAGAAAATAAAAATAAAAAATAATAATAAAAAAATATACAAAGATTATTGGTTAAAAATAATATTCTTTTATTAGAATCAATATAAAAAAGTCAGTCGAAATTGCTTAATCTTAAAGTGTTTATGTGAGAAAGTTGGTACCAACCAATTGAATTGAGGTGTAGCTAAAATTAGTATATGATATATGTGTGTAAAAACAGTGTATAAAATTAGCAAGTCCAGTTTATACCTTGGTAGGTATTTAAAAATACTTTTTGTAAAAGATTTGGCTTTTCGCTCATAAAATGCACCAAAGGTAGAAAATAAGGTATAATTGGTAGAAATACAGTTGTTAGAGATCGTTGTTGAAGACAACTATTGACACCTGGTTCAACAATAGGTGTTTATTTTCAGCCTTTTTGAAATAAGCCTTTTTGTGATAAGACCAAAAGATTTAGGCTAGGTGTTTGAGCCGTTTTCTGTATTTCACAGTAATTATATCACAATAGTTATTGAACACTTAGCTTGTCTTTTGTGATATTATTAACCAACAGACTTTGAATAAGGTACCTTATTTGCAGTTCCAAGTCATATAAGAAGGTTCTTGCGTGTCCAAATGAGGTATAGATGAGAAACTTTCTTTGTCCTTTCAAAGTTTCTAGGAGCGCTTGTTGCAGCGTGTATGTCTCCTGTGAAAGTTGCCTCTGTCACTTCTGTGTCCGGTCTTGACACGCCCAACAAATGCGAGATTGACAGATAGGTAAAGAGCAGGGTTTCTCCAGTGCATTGTAAGCAGTCTGTATCCAAGGTGATCAGTAAGCAGTCTGTATCCAAAGCAACGCGTTTCAGCTCCAAAGAGCCTTTCTCAAGCTTCTGTCAGACCTGCTTAGAATCTTATCTTTTATACCTTTGTTCCTGATTGAGTAAATTGTTTAATTGTTTTATTGAAGCATTGTCAAAGCCAATATCATTTCTGTGTGTGGTTTCCAATATGCTTAAAAGCCACTGTAGATTATTCATGTATTCTTATTTGAAAAAAAATATATAAACAACTAAATAAATAATTTTAGTAAAAAACTGGAATAGTTCTTTTTTTTCCCTTTGTTGAAAAGATATTTTTTATATTTATATTGGTACTATACTGTGTGTGGTTTCAATATGTTTAAAAGACACTTTAGATTAAGTAAATAATTATAATAAATGTTTGTTTCTATAGAATGAGTTTTCATCCAGAGGTGTCCCCAGAAAACAGCTATAAGGGGACATTCCCCAGAGGACATGATGGAAGGGGGCAGATCTAGGTGCTCAGTTGGTGGTTTGTGAGAATAGCCAGGGTAGCCCACATGGGGTCGGGTGGGTCATGGGCATAGTCAGCCCAGAGACTGGGTAGCCTTGGCATAGGGGGTGGTAAAATGAGGGCAAATCACAGTTGGGGGAGCACATTGAGCCAGACATTATACTTGTGTAGCCTAGTGAGTTCCTTCCCACATCCTGCAACACCATAGATATTATCCAAGACTAAATATTTTAAAAAAACAGTTAACATCCTTTTTATTTTAAAGGGACATTCCAGTCAAAATAAAATGGACATAGATTTATTACATCTTTGAAAATGCTTCTAGTAAAAGTAATCACTGTTTTAGTGTTAACATTTTTCTCTGCACGTGCATGTGAAGCATAGATAGATATTGTCACTGCACCCACATTTTAAATAATGCAGCTGCTCAGATGATCAGTGGGGTTTGTATCATGTAAGCTATTAACAAATTAAGTCATTACCAGATGGTATTTATGATTAAACAACTAAAAATCTATGCGCTGGTAGTAGATAATACTTCACATAAAAATCAGATACCCCAAGTCATCTGAATAAATAGTTTTAGTAGCAGTTATGATTGTCTTATATGTGTGTGCCTGTGTGCAAACACTGGCTTAATATCTACCAAATGACTATGGTCTTAGTAGTATTTGTATTTCTATGTCTATGTTTATATAAAGAAATGTATAGAAAAAAACGTTTTTAAGTTTTTAAAGAATTTTCATAGAATAATATCTTAAAATTATTAAGTTCTAATTCAAAAATAAAAATAAAAAATAATAATAAAAAAATATACAAAGATTATTGGTTAAAAATAATATTCTTTTATTAGAATCAATATAAAACAGTCAGTCGAAATTGCTTAATCTTAAAGTGGTTATGTGAGAAAGTTGGTACCAACCAATTGTATTGAGGTGTAGCTAAAATTAGTATATGATATATGTGTGTAAAAACAGTGTATAACATTAGCAAGTCCAGTTTATACCTTGGTAGGTATTTAAAAATACTTTTTGTAAAAGATTTGGCTTTTCGCTCATAAAATGCACCAAAGGTAGAAAATAAGGTATAATTGGTAGAAATACAGTTGTTAGAGATCGTTGTTGAAGACAACTATTGACACCTGGTTCAACAATAGGTGTTTACTTGCAGCCTTTTTGAAATAAGCCTTTTTGTGATAAGACCAAAAGATTTAGGCTAGGTGTTTGAGCCGTTTTCTGTATGTCACAGTAATTATATCACAATAGTTATTGAACAATTAGCTTGTCTTTTGCGATATTATTAATCAACAGACTTTGAATAAGGTACCTTATTTGCAGTTCCAAGTCATATAAGAAGGTTCTTGCGTGTCCAAATGAGGTATAGATGAGAAACTTTCTTTGTACTTCAAAGTTTCTAGGAGCGCTTGTTGCAGCATGTATGTCTCCTGTGAAAGTTGCCTCTGTCACTTCCATGTCCGGTCTTGACACGCCCACCAAATGCGAGATTGACAGATAGGTAAAGAGCAGGGTTTCTCCAGTGCAGTGTAAGCAGTCTATATCCAAGGTGATCAGTATGCAGTCTGTATCCAAAGCAACGCGTTTCAGCTCCAAAGAGCCTTTCTCAAGCTTCTGTCAGACCTGCTTAGTATCTTATCTTTTATACCTTTGTTCCTGATTGAGTAAATTGTTTAATTGTTTTATTGAAGCATTGTTAAAGCCAATATCATTTCTGTGTTTGGTTTCCAATATGCTTAAAAGCCACTGTAGATTATTCATGTATTCTTATTTGAAAAAATATATATAAACAACTAAATAAATAATTTTAGTAAAAAACTGGAATAGTTCTCTTTTTTTTTCTTCCTTTGTTGAAAATATATTTTTTATATTTATATTGGTACTATACTGTGTGTGGTTTCAATATGTTTAAAAGCCACTTTAGATTAAGTAAATAATTATAATAAATGTTTGTTTCTATAGAATGAGTTTTCATCCAGAGGTGTCCCCAGAAAATAGCTATAAGGGGACATTCCCCAGAGGACATGATGGAAGGGGGCAGAGCTAGGTGCTCAGTTGGTGGTTTGTGAGAATAGCCAGGGTAGCCCACATGGGGTCGGGCAGGTCATGGGCATAGTCAGCACAGAGACTGGGTATCCTTGGCATAGGGGGTGGTAAAATGAGGGCAAATCACAGTTGGGGGAGCACATTGAGCCAGACATTATACTTGTGTAGCCTAGTGAGTTCCTTCCCACATCCTGCAACACCATAGATATTATCCAAGACTAAATATTTAAAAAAAACGAATCAAGTGGTGAACAGATCCGGTTCCGGTGGGAGGAGCTAACGCCGCACGAGGAGAGCTGTGTGCTGGCGTTGAGAGCTCGAGACGACCTGAAACCCTGCTTTCCAGCCCGTTGTTATAGGCTGCTTGCCTGCCTAGGGCTTCCTGCACCCGGAGTATAGGTGCACAGCACGGATTGCCGGAACAAGCTGTGAGGCTCAGTTGCTGGAGCCAGACACGCAGCACTGCTGCTTTCTATTGTTGGCCACTTGCTGGGAGGTCCGCTGCCGGCAACGGATCAAGACGCTGTCTGTAAAGCCGCCTTTTTGATCTAGAGTTGCAGGGCAGGGAGCTGACAAGCCCAGTGGCCCGGTATTCGGATTAAGCGGAAGAATCAGCCTCCATGATTGCCCTGGTAGCAGGAGACTGAGCACCTGTATGAAATTCCAGCAACCACCCGGTAAAGATTCCTGGGAAACCACAGAGGGGACACCTGGAAAAAGTTTCTGCAGTGGTGTGTCATCCGATTTCTCTATCTTTCCTGGTGCTACCTGACTGGCAGATTGTAAGTAGAAACCCAGGTCCCTATAAATTGAGACTGTTGCTGAGAGGGAGAAGTAAGCTGAAATAAAGAGTGGAAGTAAAGGGAAAATAAAAGCCCTCAATATATATAGAGACGTTTTGCTGTACAAACCCCTAACCAAAAAAAATTCTTACTATAATTCAAAGTAAGGTAAGGGGAAAGGCAACGTTAAGAAAAGAGAAAAAAACTCTAGAGAGAATCATCTTTAAAATTAGTTTCCTGCTGCGGTACACTGATTCTCTACCTAGCTCAGGCCTACAGTATTATTTGGGCCACTGGAAACTAAGCCGGTAGCTATACATTTTCACCCCTCTTGTTTATATTTGGCCGGAGTCTGGTAACAAGAGACATTTTCACCTTTGGAGCCCCCAGAGGGGTATATGTGTCTAGAATATTTCAACTAGGCTCTCCTCTTTCTTGGTTCACAGCTTAGAGGAGAAAAGGAAAGAAAAAGGAAAGGAGGAGAGAAAAGAAGGAAAAGAGCCAAAGGAAGGGAGGGGGCAAAGAAGAAAAAGGGGGCGCTTATTTTGTTCCTATAAATTTAAAGGACTATTTTGCTGCAACATTTTTCTGAGACTATAAGTGTTGAACTTTTTAAGATCATGTTTTTCTTTAAACAACTCTCAGAAATGTAAATACTTATCATTGTAATTGCATGCCTAACAATTTGTGGACACATTCCTCTAAAGCATTGATATAGTAAAGTCTGATATGGTCCTAGGGAGGACATGTAACTGGGTTGCAGAACGTTGTTAACAGTTTGTCTATGTAAATTTTGCATACTGACTCACACACTACAACACCATTATTAGCTTTTTTACAATACTCAGCTGTAATAAATCAGCAAATAATCCAGAAACCATTCCCCTTGGTCCTAGATCTAAGTGGGGGCTGTTTGATTCGCCCTCAGTAGCACTTTTTATTATATCTCTGAGAGTATACTGTTAGATTATAACAGATAAAAGCAAAGGAGCTGACTGAGGGCTCTGGCCCTATGATTGGGTTCTTTACATTTTGCACACTAGCATAACTGAGTTACACTGTTTTGCTGACATGTTTGGTTAGGAAAATTCATGTTTCACTTTTTCCTTCTTATATTATTAAGGTCACTTTCACAATTGTAATTTACATGAAAAGGCGGAGATAAATCGCCTTTATTGCACTAACTATACTTGTCACTGTATTATTGGAACCTTTTTCTTTTTTTCTTTTTTGGTTCCCCTCTGTCACTTTTTTTTTTTTTTTTTTTTTTTCTCTTCTTTCTCACATACACTTGCACTGAAAGCACATGGACAAATATATCTCTAATATCAAAACAAACTCTCCAAGCATGCCTCCTAAACAGAAAGATAAGAAAGTACGCACTTCTGACGTGCACACAGATACTGCTAGTGAGTCAATACTGAATAAATTTGATACCCAACCATTAGTAACCCAGATGTCGGACCTTTTTTTACCGCAATTTGAGTTGTTAAAAACTCAAATGACAAACATAATGTCAGAACTTAAGCAATTTTCCAATCGACTCATAGAGGTAGAAAATAGGGTATCGGCAAGTGAGGATATAATATATAAGCAAGAACAAGATATAGAGGAGAATACTAAAACGTTGAAAATGCTGCAAGCAAAAATATATGAACTAGAAGATCGCTCGCGGCGAAATAATCTTAAAATAATTGGTCTCCCCGACAACAGGGATTATTTAGATTTAATTCATTTCGCTAGTACTGTGCTCCCCCTGGCTGTTGGAATTGCACAAAAATATTTACCAATGCCAGTAGAAAGGGCACACAGACTGGGCCAAATTAGGGACTCCCCTAGAGATAAGAATTATAACAGACCGGTGATGGTCAAATATCTTAACTATCAGGACAAGATGAATATCTTAAAATTTTACAGAAAAATGGATAATTTATATATTGGTCAAAGTAAAGTACTAATATTTCAAGATTACTCTAGTGAGACGGCTTTCAAAAGAAAAGAGCTAGCCCCATATTGCACCAAATTGATTAACGCTGGCCTTAAGGCCAGATTAGTTTATCCGGCAAAAATTGTAATTGAGGAACAAGATGGTAAATGTATTCTGAATAATACGCTAGAAGCTAAGGAATTTTGTAAAAATAAAAAAGTAGTTTGACAGTATTCTAGGTATTGAATTACCAAATCACAATACATACATGAGTAGCATGACCTCTTTTCCCTTTTTTCGCAAAGTTTTTATTAATTTGTTGAGGCTAAAAATACTGAACTTTTTGTGTAAAGTTCATATCAGTAGCTGGTCCACAGTTCAGAGGGCCTGCGGGCTGCTGTGTGTTTTTTGTGTTTTTAGTATTATTATTATTTTCTGTTTTTAACATCCTCCCCTTTTTTCCCTTTTTTTTTTTTTTTTTTTTTTCTCTCTTCCCTTCTCCCCCCCCCCCCCCTCCCTCCTTCTTCTCCTCTATTACCTATCTCCTCCAGTACTCCAATGGTGATTAGATATGCTTTAGTAGATTTTCACTTGAATATATAATATAATGGTAGATAAACTTAAATACCTCTCTTGGAACATTGGTGGAGTAACAACTCCTAGCAAAAGGAAAATAATTATTAGGCAACTTGCTAGACATAAACCAGACGTCGTCTGGTTGCAGGAGACGCATCTAAAGAAAGTAGAGATGGAGAAATTTAGGTGTAAATGGATAGGAGAGGTTATTGCTTCAGATTGCCACAGGAGGAGGAGGGGCGTAGCTTTCCTTATCAATAAAAATTTACAATACAATATCCAGAACATTCAAATCGATCCACAGGACAGGTGGATAATTTTACATATAGAGATTGCTGGAGTTTTATATGTACTAGCCAATATTTATGGGCCTAATAATGTAGATCAGGTCTTCTGGGACAAAGTTACTATTAAACTATCTGCGGACTTAGACCAGAAGATCATAGTGGCAGGCGACTTTAACCTAACGGCTATGCCTGCTTTGGATAGATTCTCTCCTAAACAGTCTACCCCTTCGCCCCAAAAAAAATCGTATATTTCGTCAGATCTGTAAAAATCTTAAGCTCCATGACATTTGGCGTATCCAACATCCCGATACTAAATCATATACGTGTGAGTCTAAATCTCACAGATCCTTCTCTCGGATAGATTTTTTTCTAATTTCCAGCTCTCTCCTTAAAATTAGAACTAAGGCTCAGATAAATGAGATTGTGATCACAGACCACGCTATAATTTCTCTGGAAATTGAATTTCGCTCCCCCTTGGCAGGAGTAACAAATAATTTCTACTTTCCGAAACAACTAATAAATAATACGCCATTTCAGCACTGGCTCCGACATAAATGGCAAGAATACAGTTCTGATAACTGTCTTTATTTAGACAAACCCGAAATTTTCTGGGAAGCCGCAAAGGCTTTTTTTAGAGGGCAGATTAAAGCCTATATGATTCTAGCTAAAAAGAAGTATAAAGCACGCAAATTGCAACTAGCAAACACTGTTACGAACACTTATAGAAAATATGTGAATACGCCGCTAAAAAAACTATGGGATAAATATAATTTAGCTAGACAAGACAGGGATCTTTTTTTAAAATCCAAATTGTCCTATGAAGAAATGCGAATGAATGCCCTTTTCACCGGTCACTATGGTAAATCTACCAAATATCTTGCCAGGCTTGACAAAGTCAGAAAGAAGAATAATACGATCGAGCAGATTGTAGTTGGAGATAAGAACTATACTTCATTAGAAGATATCAAGAGTGTTTTTTTTAATTTCTATCAAAAAATCTATGCAGGGAAAACTATAGATGCAGAGGATAACGTGAGGTTCTGGAATAATATCAATTGTCCAGTAATCTCCTCTGAGGAGAATGAAATAGTAAACCTCCCTATAACAATAATCGAAGTCATTAAAGCTATAGAAGAATCCAAACTTGGTAAGGCTCCAGGTCCAGACCAGCTACCTGTTGAGTTCTACAGACTGCTCAAGCTTGAGATAGCCCCTATCTTGACCATGTTGTTCAATGAGTATTTCATTAAAAAAAAGGCCATGTCTAGATTCTTCTCAGCGTCAGTCATCACTTTGCTACTTAAAAAAAATAAAGAGCCAACAGATCCGGGATCATATAGACCGATTTCTCTACTAAACGTAGATTATAAATTACTTACTAATATCATTGCGAACAGACTTAAAAACGTTTTACAGGGAATTATTCACACAGACCAATCAGGTTTTATGACAGGTAGATCCCCTACAAAAAATATCCGTAGAACATATATGATTCTTGAATACTTCTGGAACAAACTGCATAGGGACAAAGCAACCTGTAAACAGGACTTTGCTTTGGTGATGATTGACGCTGAGAAGGCCTTTGACTCTATTATATGGCAACATCTTTATAATTCTTTGTCTAACTTTGGCTTTTCAGGGAATATAATACACTTTGTCAAATCTATATATAATTTTCCTATTTCGTCCATTTTGATTAACGGTAGTCAAACGCCGTATTTCAAATTAGAAAAAGGGACACGACAGGGATGTCCTCTCTCTCCCCTCCTGTTTAACATTTCCATAGAACCCCTGGCAATTTATCTTAGACAGGAACTGTCTGGAATAAAGTTTGGATTGCAATCCTGTGTTCTTTCACTATATGCCGATGACCTGTTACTGTATTTTAAAAATACTAAAAGAAGCATACCTAAAGCACTAAAAATTTTAGAACAGTTTAGTCTAATTTCCGGTTACAAAGTGAATGCTCTCAAATCAGAGATATTATGGATTCACAAACACCAGGAGAGCTTTACGCAACAGCATAACTTCAGAGAAGTAGAAAGTTTTAGATATTTAGGGATACAATTGCATAAAGACCCTAAGCTATGGTATAAACTCAACTATACTGTATTTTTTTCTAATATTACGTCTAAATTTCATCGCTGAAGTCTCTTTCCACTCTCAGCAACCGCTAAGATTATGCTCATTAAATCTATACTCTTTCCCCAATTACTATATATTATGAATAATTTGCCGTTATTTATTCCGGACAAGGACATTAAGTTATTCAATCGAGCCTGTGCGAATCTTATCTGGAATAAAGGTAGACATATGCTCTCTATTAGAAAGCTTTGCCAAGCTAAGGAGTTTGGAGGTCTAGCGCTTCCGGATATTAAGTCATACAATATAGCTATTCTCGCACGGTTTGGAGTAGATTGGTTACTTTCTTCTGATTATCTGACAAACAGTAAATCAGAGGAAAATCTTATAAAGCCCTTCTCCATTATAGCGGCTCTACACTGTCCTCATAAGCGACTTCCTGGAGAAATTAAAATATTGACTAGTATATATAATGTTGTTAAAGCCTGGCAACAATTCTGTTTTCGATTTAAGATTAACTTTCATTTATCCACCTTTCTCCCAATTAGAGGTAACCCGGAATTCCAGCCGGGACTTCAAAATGCAATATTCAGTGGGTGGGCCAGCAAGGGTTTAACCCTGATAGCACAGCTACTAGATGATGGCCTTGGGGTGCGCACCTTCGAGAGTATAGCCACGCAGTATAATCTCTCGAACAAATCCTTTTATTCCTATCTCCAGATATGGCACTTTATACAGGAAAAGTTACAATTGGGGCCCTGGCATGGGAAATATGATAGAGTTGGCGACTATATTAATCTATACAGGCAGGGGAATCATTCAATCTCGCTACTCTATAAAATCTTGCTTGCAAAACAGGGCCAGTTAATTTTGGATCTATGTCTAGTATACTGGACCAAATACTTTGATGGGATGGATGTTGAAACAATTAGTAGAAGTATTAAGTGGGTGAACAAGGCTCTCCTTCCCTCCTCCTGGAAAGAATCTCACTTAAAACTTCTTAATAATGCGTATATTTCACCAAAAAGGCTTATACACTGGTCTTCAGAAACGCAAGGCCAGTGCTATAAATGCCATTTTCCTGCAGCAGATCTACTCCACTGTTTTTGGTTTTGTCCGAAAATAAATCAACTATGGTGTAAGGTAAATCACTGGTTAAATAAAAATACAAAGGAGAATCTAGTGCTTGACCCAAAGTTCATAGTATTCTTAGTATCGGATGTAGCATCTCATAATTTAGTGAACACTATTATCCTTATAGTTCGGAACTTAATTCTGAAGAACTGGAAAAATAATAAACCTCCTCTTTTTAGTATATTTTTAAATGCGGTTAAAACACAGATTATGTTTGAGCAATACAATATATGTAGTACATGTGATAAACAAATACAAAGTTTCTTTAACAAATGGCTGAAAATCATAAAGTCATATCCTCTCTCCACACAATATATACTCACTAAATCATTCCATAAGTCTACATATTTCGAAGGCTTAATTTTACGTGATATCTTTCCAGTAGCATGGTATTAATAAGGGGAAGGAGTGGAGGGAGATGGTGGAGTGGAGGAGACATTTTTACTTTCCCCTTCTTTCCTGTTCCCCTTTTTTTTTTTCTTTTTTTTTTTTTTTTTATTATTAGGATTTTGATAGAGAAATGATGTTAGTAATATTTCTTTTTTTTCTTTTTCTTTTTTTTCTCTTTTCTTCTCTTCTTCTTTTCGACCTCAAAGTAAGAGGCTTATAATTATGTTTAGTATTAGGGGTTAGTCCAGTATTGAAAAAGTTAAAATAAGAAAGATTGGGTATCAATCAAGTGAGAAAAGATCCGAGGTCTGAGCGGGTCAAGAATAGGCCGTAATTAACTGTACTAGTATGGAATTCACTGATTGACAACTTAATACCTGCTGTGAAGATATTCTGTATCATTATATTTATTTTTGAATTATATGCATGTATCTGTTAATATGTTGTAAACCTGAACTCTCTGTAATAAAAATATATTTAAAAAAAAAAAAAATATTTAAAAAAAACAGTTAACATCCCTTTTATTTTAAAGGGACATTCCAGTCAAAATAAAATGGACATAGATGTATTACATCTTTGAAAATGCTTCTAGTAAAAGTAATCACTGTTTTAGTGTTAACATTTTTCTCTGCACGTGCATGTGAAGCATAGATAGATATTGTTACTGCATCCACATTTTAAATAATGCAGCTGCTCAGATCATCAGTGGGGTTTGTATCATGTAAGCCATTAACAAATTAAGTCATTACCAGATGGTATTTATAATTAAACAACTAAAAATCTATGCGCTGGTAGTAGATAATACTTCACATAAAAATCAGATACCCCAAGTCATCTGAATAAATAGTTTTAGTAGCAGTTATGATTGTCTTATATGTGTGTGCCTGTGTGCAAACACTGGCTTAATATCTATTTCTATAATTGGTAGAAATACAGTTGTTAGAGATCGTTGTTGAAGACAACTATTGACACCTGGTTCAACAATAGGTGTTTACTTGCAGCCTTTTTGAAATAAGCCTTTTTGTGATAAGACCAAAATATTTAGGCTAGGTGTTTGAGCCGTTTTCTGTATGTCACAGTAATTATATCACAATAGTTATTGAACAATTAGCTTGTCTTTTGCGATATTATTAATCAACAGACTTTGAATAAGGTACCTTATTTGCAGTTCCAAGTCATATAAGAAGGTTCTCGCGTGTCCAAATGAGGTATAGATGAGAAACTTTCTTTGTCCTTTCAAAGTTTCTAGGAGCGCTTGTTGCAGCATGTATGTCTGTGAATGTTGCCTCTGTCACTTCCGTGTCCGGTTTTGACACGCCCACCAAATGCGAGATTGACAGATAGGTAAAGAGCAGGGTTTCTCCAGTGCAGTGTAAGCAGTCTGTATCCAAGGTGATCAGTAAGCAGTCTGTATCCAAAGCAACGCGTTTCAGCTCCAAAGAGCCTTTCTCAAGCTTCTGTCAGACCTGCTTAGAATCTTATCTTTTATACCTTTGTTCCTGATTGAGTAAATTGTTTAATTGTTTTATTGAAGCATTGTCAAAGCCAATATCATTTCTGTGTGTGGTTTCCAATATGCTTAAAAGCCACTGTAGATTATTCATGTATTCTTATTTGAAAAAAAAAATATATAAACAACTAAATAAATAATTTTAGTAAAAAACTGGAATAGTTCTCTTTTTTTTTTTTCCTTTGTTGAAAAGATATTTTTTATATTTATATTGGTACTATACTGTGTGTGGTTTCAATATGTTTAAAAGCCACTTTAGATTAAGTAAATAATTATAGTGAAAACTGGAATAGAATTGGTTGGCTTAGTGCTCTTTTTTCCTTTGTTGAAAAAATATTTTTACATTTTTATATTTCTATTGGTACTTTGCTGGTGTATTTCCAAGTTATTACTGTACATTAAAAAGACTGTACATATCTATATATGACCTGCATCATATGAAAAATAAAAAATTAAAATTTTTGTTAAGATAGAAAAATTATCAAATTTATTTATATACTTTAAAAACTTTTTTTCTTTGGTAATAAAGGACTAAATAATATATACATATAAAGCTGGACATTCTAAGTTTTATAGAACAAACCAATTTGTAATAGATGGGTGAAACAGTCTCAATATAGAGACTGTAGGTATTTATGATTTCTTGTAGTATTGTGTTATGATCTATGTGAAAAAAACTTCTCAGTTCAATTTCTAAATTCAGACCTTGTGGGTGAAGAGTGTCTAAATTGTAAATCCATTTGCTTTCTAGCTGCAATAATCTTTTTTGATTATCTCCCCCTCTCTTTTGTTTTTGTAATTTGGCTATGCCCATATAGTTAAAAAAATTTAGATTACCATTATTACAGGCTTTAAAATGCTTAGGGACGGGTAGGTCCTTATTTCTATCCTTGTCCATATTTTCGATGGATAAAATATGCTCTCGTATTCTTTCACGTAGGGGGCGTTCTGATTCGCCTACGTATTGCATTCCACATTTACACTGAATCATGTAGACAATATTTTTATCTGTGCATCTTATACATTCTTGGATTTTAAATTCCCTTTTATTAATATGTGATGTGACTGTTTTACTTTTCTTGGAGTGTCTGCAAGATTTGCATATAAAACATGGGAAAAAAACTTTTAGGTCCTGTCCTGTTAAATCTTTGTCTATTTTTTTATGCTGTTTAATTTGGGTTGAGGCAAGTATGTTTTTTAAATTATTAGCTTTTCTGTATATGAACCTCGGTTTTTTAGTGATAAAGGAGCCAAAAATGTTATCTTGATGTAGTATGTGCCAATGTTTCTTTAGTATTTTTTCTGTTATTTTATAGTTTGCATTGAAATCACCTATGAATAGGATATTTAGTTTATTATGTTCTTGGTGGGTGTTGTCACTAAATTTTTTATTATTTTTTTTAATATGGTATTTCTTTCCATTTTTCCTACTCCTTGTCTAATATTCTCTACAAATTCTTCCCTATAGCCTCTTTCTATAAACTTTGCCTTAAGTACTTTCGATTGGTTATCATAATCCTCAGGTTTATTACAATTTTTCATTACCCTCAGCATTTGTCCTTTCGGTATATTGTTCTTCCAGGCTTGATGATGGCAGCTACTTGAATGGATAAAATAGTTACTATCTACCGGTTTAAAGTAGGTTCTTGTATTGATAGTATTGTTTTCAATATAGATTTCTAAATCTAGGAAGTTCAAATTTGTGTTGCTTATTTCTTTGGTGAAGCATATATTATAATTGTTATTATTCATTTTGTTAAAAATTATTTCAAAATTCTCAGGGGTCCCTCTCCAAATAATTATTACATCGTCTATATATCTTTTATATAGGACTAGGTTTGCACCCAGCTCGCGAGTGTCAAGTAATTGTTTTTCCCAAATTCCCATAAAAAGATTCGCATAGCTGGGTGCAAACCTAGTCCCCATTGCAGTTCCACAAATTTGAGTGTAAAAAAAGTCTTCAAATAGAAAATAGTTGTGTTTTAAAATAAAATCAATACTCTCCAGAATAAAATCCTTCTGTTCTTGTTTCATATTATTATCATCATTAAGAAATTGTTTAACTGCCTCTATTCCTTGGGTATGATCAATGATCGTGTACAATGATGTGATGTCACAACTTATTAGCCACATATTTTCTTCCCAAGTTATATTTTCTAGGAGTTTTAGGACTTCTGTGGAGTCTTTTAGATAGGAATCTAATTTCACTACAGAATTTTGGAGATACCTATCGATGTATTGGGAAAGGTTCGCTGTGACTGATTCTATGCCTGATATTATCGGCCTACTTGGGGGGTTAGTTAAAGATTTATGTATTTTTGGTAATATATAAAAGACTGGGATCCTTGGTGTTTTGTTAAGTAAAAAGTCAAATTCTCTTTCGTTAATGACCCCTAGTAGTTTATTCTTTGTCAGTAATGTTTTTAATTCCCAGGTGAAAAATGTGGTGGGGTTAATTCTACTTTTTTTATATGTGTTTGTATCATTAAGAAGATCCTCACAAATCTTTTTGTAGTGTGTTTTTTCTAAAATAACAATACCGCCCCCCTTGTCTACGTTTTTAAAAATTATTTCATGGTTTTTTTCCAGTTCTTTAATAAGCAATTCCTGTTTTCTTGATAAATTAAATTTAACTTTTTTTATTTTTTTGTCAGATATATTTTTTATGTCATTTAGTACAAGTTTTTCAAAGGTCTCTATTATTGGTCCCTTTTCATGTTTTGGATAAAATGAAGATTTGTTTTTTAGACCTGAATGAATAAAACCATTACAATCTTTTTGATGATTGAGAGACTCACCTTGCTGTATTACTTCTCTTTCTAGTGCTGTTTTTGTAAAATATCTTTTGAGAGTCAAAGATCTAACAAATTTATGGCATCTATATAGGTGTTGAACTTGTTCATTTTTTTTGGTAGGTGCAAATGAGAGTCCTTTAGATAGAATAGTTTTTTCTTCATCTTTTAAAATGTAATTGCTCAAATTATAAATGCCATTTTTTTATTTTGCTGTTATTATCTTTTTCTTTTGTCTGTGGGTTTTACATAGACCCCTTCCACGCCTCCCTCTTCTCCTGAGAGATTTCTTTTTCTTTGACCTTGTCTTTGTTCTCTTTGGTCTAAATTTAGGTTTTTGTTTACTAGTGGGCCTCTCTCTAAAAAATGATGGGCATTGTCCCCTGATCCTGAGGTTGATGGTTGTTGTATGTCTCTTTTTTCATTAGTAAAATGATTTTGTACTTCATGGTTTTGGCCGTAAGTATAGTTACTGTCTGTATACAGGGAGTGCAGAATTATTAGGCAAATGAGTATTTTGACCACATCATCCTCTTTATGCATGTTGTCTTACTCCAAGCTGTATAGGCTCGAAAGCCTACTACCAATTAAGCATATTAGGTGATGTGCATCTCTGTAATGAGAAGGGGTGTGGTCTAATGACATCAACACCCTATATCAGGTGTGCATAATTATTAGGCAACTTCCTTTCCTTTGGCAAAATGGGTCAAAAGAAGGACTTGACAGGCTCAGAAAAGTCAAAAATAGTGAGATATCTTGCAGAGGGATGCAGCACTCTTAAAATTGCAAAGCTTCTGAAGCGTGATCATCAAACAATCAAGCGTTTCATTCAAAATAGTCAACAGGGTCGCAAGAAGCGTGTGGAAAAACCAAGGCGCAAAATAACTGCCCATGAACTGAGAAAAGTCAAGCGTGCAGCTGCCAAAATGCCACTTGCCACCAGTTTGGCCATATTTCAGACCTGCAACATCACTGGAGTGCCCAAAAGCACAAGGTGTGCAATACTCAGAGACATGGCCAAGGTAAGAAAGGCTGAAAGACGACCACCACTGAACAAGACACACAAGCTGAAATGTCAAGACTGGGCCAAGAAATATCTCAAGACTGATTTTTCTAAGGTTTTATGGACTGATGAAATGAGAGTGAGTCTTGATGGGCCAGATGGATGGGCCCGTGGCTGGATTGGTAAAGGGCAGAGAGCTCCAGTCCGACTCAGACGCCAGCAAGGTGGAGGTGGAGTACTGGTTTGGGCTGGTATCATTAAAGATGAGCTTGTGGGGCCCTTTCGGGTTGAGGATGGAGTCAAGCTTAACTCCCAGTCTTACTGCCAGTTTCTGGAAGACACCTTCTTCAAGCAGTGGTACAGGAAGAAGTCTGCATCCTTCAAGAAAAAACATGATTTTCATGCAGGACAATGCTCCATTACACGCGTCCAAGTACTCCACAGCGTGGCTGGCAAGAAAGGGTATAAAAGAAGAAAATCTAATGACATGGCCTCCTTGTTCACCTGATCTGAACCTCATTGAAAACCTGTGGTCCATCATCAAATGTGAGATTTACAAGGAGGGAAAACAGTACACCTCTCTGAACAGTGTCTGGGAGGCTGTGGTTGCTGCTGCACGCAATGTTGATGGTGAACAGATCAAAACACTGACAGAATCCATGGATGGCAGGCTTTTAAGTGTCCTTGCAAAGAAAGGTGGCTATATTGGTCACTGATTTGTTTTTGTTTTGTTTTTGAATGTCAGAAATGTATATTTGTGAATGTTGAGATGTTATATTGGTTTCACTGGTAAAAATAAATAATTGAAATGGGTATATATTTGTTTTTTGTTAAGTTGCCTAATAATTATGCACAGTAATAGTCACCTGCACACACAGATATCCCCCTAAAATAGCTATAACTAAAAACAAACTAAAAACTACTTCCAAAACTATTCAGCTTTGATATTAATGAGTTTTTTGGGTTCATTGAGAACATGGTTGTTGTTCAATAATAAAATTAATCCTCAAAAATACAACTTGCCTAATAATTCTGCACTCCCTGTATAGAGAGTGTCTATTTGTTCCTGATGTAGATTGGTGTGAATGATGTTGTGTGTAGGTTCTATCATTCCAATGTTGTGTTCTTCTGGAATCATGGTTATAGTCATTCGTTATATTAATGTCTCTGTCTAGAGGGGCAAATCTGTTGTATGTTGATATTTGATTCCTTCTAGGTGTATGTTGGTTATAATTGTTACCTCTAGAATAGTTATAGTTTCTATTGTATCCATAATTGCTATTTTCTCTATTTCCATATGGTGGTCGTCTGTTATAGGAATCAGAACTTTCATTTCTCCTATTTATCTGTTGGGACTTATTACTATAATAGTAATCATTTTGTTTCATCTTTGTCTCATAATTATCTTTTTCTCTTTCTTGATTTATGTTCCTATTATACGTATGTTCAGATTGTTGTTTATTATCAGTATGGTTCAAACCTTGATTCTGTTGTGTGTTAGTCCTAAATCTTTTGAATCTCCATCTTTGAGATGTGTAAGTTTCAGTGAAATTACCCTCTTCATACTGTTTGTAATCTTGTTCATCCCTATCGAATTTATCTACCTTTATTTTCAGTAGGTCATTTTTCATTTCATCCATAGTTTTTTTAAGGTTTTTTTCTTTTTCTTTAAACTCTATACAGTCCTTAAATTTGGCTAGTTTAGATTCTATCTCGTTAATTTCATTTCCCAAGGTTATTAATGCATCCCCTCTGTGGTCTTTAATAAATTTCATTAATTTTATGGAGGCCTCTTCAAAAATTTCTCTCCATTTCTTTTTAAAACTTTCATCATCTACATTAAATGCACATTCCTTTTTTATTCTAAGTCCCCTTGGGACTCTTTTGACTTCTAAATATTTTTCTAGAAATAAGTATTCAGTTCTATGTTTTAGTTTGGTAGTCATTTTTTTCTCTAAGATTGCCATTAATTCATCTAATGTTTCTTTTTTACTCTCAAGGGTTCTCAAAAATTCTGTTTTATCCTTATTTATCAGTATTCTCAGATCTTCATACATACTGGATCTTAGGTCAAATATGCTTTCTTTGTTTGCCATGTCCCTGCAGCAAGATTTTTAAAAGGGGTAGGAGGTTGAAGTATTTATGATTAAACAACTAAAAATCTATGCTCTGGTAGTAGATAATACTTAACATAAAAATCAGATACCCCAAGTCATCTGAATAAATAGTTTTAGTAGCAGTTATGATTGTCTTATATGTGTGTGCCTGTGTGCAAACACTGGCTTAATATCTACCAAATGACAATGGTCTTAGTAGTATTTGTATTTCTATGTCTATGTTTATATAAAGAAATGTATAGAAAAAAAACGTTTTTTAGTTTTTAAAGAATTTTCATAGAATAATATCTTAAAATTATTAAGTTCTAATTCAAAAATAAAAATAAAAAAGATTATTGGTTAAAAATAATATTCTTTTATTAGAATCAATATAAAACAGTCAGTCGAAATTGCTTAATCTTAAAGTGGTTATGTGAGAAAGTTGGTACCAACCAATTGTATTGAGGTGTAGCTAAAATTAGTATATGATATATGTGTGTAAAAACAGTGTATAAAATTAGCAAGTCCAGTTTATACCTTGGTAGGTATTTAAAAATACTTTTTGTAAAAGATTTGGCTTTTCGCTCATAAAATGAACCAAAGGTAGAAAATAAAGTATAATTGGTAGAAATACAGTTGTTAGAGATCGTTGTTGAAGACAACTATTGACACCTGGTTCAACAATAGGTGTTTATTTTCCGCCTTTTTGAAATAAGCCTTTTTGTGATAAGACCAAAAGATTTAGGCTAGGTGTTTGAGCCGTTTTCTGTATGTCACAGTAATTATATCACAATAGTTATTGAACACTTAGCTTGTCTTTTGCGATATTATTAATCAACAGACTTTGAATAAGGTACCTTATTTGCAGTTCCAAGTCATATAAGAAGGTTCTTGTGTGTCCAAATGAGGTATAGATGAGAAACTTTCTTTGTCCTTTCAAAGTTTCTAGGAGCGCTTGTTGCAGCGTGTATGTCTCCTGTGAAAGTTGCCTCTGTCACTTCCGTGTCCGGTCTTGACACGTCCACCAAATGCGAGATTGACAGATAGGTAAAGAGCAGGGTTTCTCCAGTGCAGTGTAAGCAGTCTGTATCCAAGGTGATCAGTAAGCAGTCTGTATCCAAAGCAATGCGTTTCAGCTCCAAAGAGCCTTTCTCAAGCTTCTGTCAGACCTGCTTAGAATCTTATCTTTTATACCTTTGTTCCTGATTGAGTAAATTGTTTAATTGTTTTATTGAAGCATTGTCAAAGCCAATATCATTTCTGTGTGTGGTTTCCAATATGCTTAAAAGCCACTGTAGATTATTCATGTATTCTTATTTGAAAAAATATATATAAACAACTAAATAAATAATTTTAGTAAAAAACTGGAATAGTTCTCTTTTTTTTTCTTCCTTTGTTGAAAAGATATTTTTTATATTTATATTGGTACTATACTGTGTGTGGTTTCAATATGTTTAAAAGCCACTTTAGATTAAGTAAATAATTATAGTGAAAACTGGAATAGACTCGGTTGGCTTAGTTCATTTTTTTCCTTTGTTGAAAAAATATTTTTACATTTTTATATTTCTATTGGTACTTTGCTGGTGTATTTCCAAGTTATTACTGTACATTAAAAAGACTGTACATATCTATATATGACCTACATCATATGAAAAATAAAAAATTATTTTTTTTGTTAAGATAGAAAAATTATCAAATTTATTTATATACTTTAAAAACATTTTTTTCTTTGGTAATAAAGGACTAAATAATATATACATATAAAGCTGGACATTCTAAGTTTTATAGAACAAACCAATGTGTAATAGATGGGTGAAACAGTCTCAATATAGAGACTGTAGGTATTTATGATTTCTTGTAGTATTGTGTTATGATCTATGTGAAAAAACTTCTCAGTTCTATTTCTAAATTCAGACCTTGTGGGTGAAGAGTGTCTAAATTGTAAATCCATTTGCAATATATTTATTATTGCTGTTATTTATCTTTTTCTTTTGTCTGTGGGTTTTACATAGACCCCTTCCACGCCTCCCTCTTCTCCTGAGAGATTTCTTTTTCTTTGACCTTGTCTTTGTTCTCTTTGGTCTAAATTTAGGTTTTTGTTTACTAGTGGGCCTCTCTCTAAAAAATGATGGGCATTGTCCCCTGATCCTGAGGTTGATGGTTGTTGTATGTCTCTTTTTTCATTAGTAAAATGATTTTGTACTTCATGGTTTTGGCCGTAAGTATAGTTACTGTCTGTATACAGGGAGTGCAGAATTATTAGGCAAATGAGTATTTTGACCACATCATCCTCTTTATGCATGTTGTCTTACTCCAAGCTGTATAGGCTCGAAAGCCTACTACCAATTAAGCATATTAGGTGATGTGCATCTCTGTAATGAGAAGGGGTGTGGTCTAATGACATCAACACCCTATATCAGGTGTGCATAATTATTAGGCAACTTCCTTTCCTTTGGCAAAATGGGTCAAAAGAAGGACTTGACAGGCTCAGAAAAGTCAAAAATAGTGAGATATCTTGCAGAGGGATGCAGCACTCTTAAAATTGCAAAGCTTCTGAAGCGTGATCATCAAACAATCAAGCGTTTCATTCAAAATAGTCAACAGGGTCGCAAGAAGCGTGTGGAAAAACCAAGGCGCAAAATAACTGCCCATGAACTGAGAAAAGTCAAGCGTGCAGCTGCCAAAATGCCACTTGCCACCAGTTTGGCCATATTTCAGACCTGCAACATCACTGGAGTGCCCAAAAGCACAAGGTGTGCAATACTCAGAGACATGGCCAAGGTAAGAAAGGCTGAAAGACGACCACCACTGAACAAGACACACAAGCTGAAATGTCAAGACTGGGCCAAGAAATATCTCAAGACTGATTTTTCTAAGGTTTTATGGACTGATGAAATGAGAGTGAGTCTTGATGGGCCAGATGGATGGGCCCGTGGCTGGATTGGTAAAGGGCAGAGAGCTCCAGTCCGACTCAGACGCCAGCAAGGTGGAGGTGGAGTACTGGTTTGGGCTGGTATCATTAAAGATGAGCTTGTGGGGCCCTTTCGGGTTGAGGATGGAGTCAAGCTTAACTCCCAGTCTTACTGCCAGTTTCTGGAAGACACCTTCTTCAAGCAGTGGTACAGGAAGAAGTCTGCATCCTTCAAGAAAAAACATGATTTTCATGCAGGACAATGCTCCATTACACGCGTCCAAGTACTCCACAGCGTGGCTGGCAAGAAAGGGTATAAAAGAAGAAAATCTAATGACATGGCCTCCTTGTTCACCTGATCTGAACCTCATTGAAAACCTGTGGTCCATCATCAAATGTGAGATTTACAAGGAGGGAAAACAGTACACCTCTCTGAACAGTGTCTGGGAGGCTGTGGTTGCTGCTGCACGCAATGTTGATGGTGAACAGATCAAAACACTGACAGAATCCATGGATGGCAGGCTTTTAAGTGTCCTTGCAAAGAAAGGTGGCTATATTGGTCACTGATTTGTTTTTGTTTTGTTTTTGAATGTCAGAAATGTATATTTGTGAATGTTGAGATGTTATATTGGTTTCACTGGTAAAAATAAATAATTGAAATGGGTATATATTTGTTTTTTGTTAAGTTGCCTAATAATTATGCACAGTAATAGTCACCTGCACACACAGATATCCCCCTAAAATAGCTATAACTAAAAACAAACTAAAAACTACTTCCAAAACTATTCAGCTTTGATATTAATGAGTTTTTTGGGTTCATTGAGAACATGGTTGTTGTTCAATAATAAAATTAATCCTCAAAAATACAACTTGCCTAATAATTCTGCACTCCCTGTATAGAGAGTGTCTATTTGTTCCTGATGTAGATTGGTGTGAATGATGTTGTGTGTAGGTTCTATCATTCCAATGTTGTGTTCTTCTGGAATCATGGTTATAGTCATTCGTTATATTAATGTCTCTGTCTAGAGGGGCAAATCTGTTGTATGTTGATATTTGATTCCTTCTAGGTGTATGTTGGTTATAATTGTTACCTCTAGAATAGTTATAGTTTCTATTGTATCCATAATTGCTATTTTCTCTATTTCCATATGGTGGTCGTCTGTTATAGGAATCAGAACTTTCATTTCTCCTATTTATCTGTTGGGACTTATTACTATAATAGTAATCATTTTGTTTCATCTTTGTCTCATAATTATCTTTTTCTCTTTCTTGATTTATGTTCCTATTATACGTATGTTCAGATTGTTGTTTATTATCAGTATGGTTCAAACCTTGATTCTGTTGTGTGTTAGTCCTAAATCTTTTGAATCTCCATCTTTGAGATGTGTAAGTTTCAGTGAAATTACCCTCTTCATACTGTTTGTAATCTTGTTCATCCCTATCGAATTTATCTACCTTTATTTTCAGTAGGTCATTTTTCATTTCATCCATAGTTTTTTTAAGGTTTTTTTCTTTTTCTTTAAACTCTATACAGTCCTTAAATTTGGCTAGTTTAGATTCTATCTCGTTAATTTCATTTCCCAAGGTTATTAATGCATCCCCTCTGTGGTCTTTAATAAATTTCATTAATTTTATGGAGGCCTCTTCAAAAATTTCTCTCCATTTCTTTTTAAAACTTTCATCATCTACATTAAATGCACATTCCTTTTTTATTCTAAGTCCCCTTGGGACTCTTTTGACTTCTAAATATTTTTCTAGAAATAAGTATTCAGTTCTATGTTTTAGTTTGGTAGTCATTTTTTTCTCTAAGATTGCCATTAATTCATCTAATGTTTCTTTTTTACTCTCAAGGGTTCTCAAAAATTCTGTTTTATCCTTATTTATCAGTATTCTCAGATCTTCATACATACTGGATCTTAGGTCAAATATGCTTTCTTTGTTTGCCATGTCCCTGCAGCAAGATTTTTAAAAGGGGTAGGAGGTTGAAGTATTTATGATTAAACAACTAAAAATCTATGCTCTGGTAGTAGATAATACTTAACATAAAAATCAGATACCCCAAGTCATCTGAATAAATAGTTTTAGTAGCAGTTATGATTGTCTTATATGTGTGTGCCTGTGTGCAAACACTGGCTTAATATCTACCAAATGACAATGGTCTTAGTAGTATTTGTATTTCTATGTCTATGTTTATATAAAGAAATGTATAGAAAAAAAACGTTTTTTAGTTTTTAAAGAATTTTCATAGAATAATATCTTAAAATTATTAAGTTCTAATTCAAAAATAAAAATAAAAAAGATTATTGGTTAAAAATAATATTCTTTTATTAGAATCAATATAAAACAGTCAGTCGAAATTGCTTAATCTTAAAGTGGTTATGTGAGAAAGTTGGTACCAACCAATTGTATTGAGGTGTAGCTAAAATTAGTATATGATATATGTGTGTAAAAACAGTGTATAAAATTAGCAAGTCCAGTTTATACCTTGGTAGGTATTTAAAAATACTTTTTGTAAAAGATTTGGCTTTTCGCTCATAAAATGAACCAAAGGTAGAAAATAAAGTATAATTGGTAGAAATACAGTTGTTAGAGATCGTTGTTGAAGACAACTATTGACACCTGGTTCAACAATAGGTGTTTATTTTCCGCCTTTTTGAAATAAGCCTTTTTGTGATAAGACCAAAAGATTTAGGCTAGGTGTTTGAGCCGTTTTCTGTATGTCACAGTAATTATATCACAATAGTTATTGAACACTTAGCTTGTCTTTTGCGATATTATTAATCAACAGACTTTGAATAAGGTACCTTATTTGCAGTTCCAAGTCATATAAGAAGGTTCTTGTGTGTCCAAATGAGGTATAGATGAGAAACTTTCTTTGTCCTTTCAAAGTTTCTAGGAGCGCTTGTTGCAGCGTGTATGTCTCCTGTGAAAGTTGCCTCTGTCACTTCCGTGTCCGGTCTTGACACGTCCACCAAATGCGAGATTGACAGATAGGTAAAGAGCAGGGTTTCTCCAGTGCAGTGTAAGCAGTCTGTATCCAAGGTGATCAGTAAGCAGTCTGTATCCAAAGCAATGCGTTTCAGCTCCAAAGAGCCTTTCTCAAGCTTCTGTCAGACCTGCTTAGAATCTTATCTTTTATACCTTTGTTCCTGATTGAGTAAATTGTTTAATTGTTTTATTGAAGCATTGTCAAAGCCAATATCATTTCTGTGTGTGGTTTCCAATATGCTTAAAAGCCACTGTAGATTATTCATGTATTCTTATTTGAAAAAATATATATAAACAACTAAATAAATAATTTTAGTAAAAAACTGGAATAGTTCTCTTTTTTTTTCTTCCTTTGTTGAAAAGATATTTTTTATATTTATATTGGTACTATACTGTGTGTGGTTTCAATATGTTTAAAAGCCACTTTAGATTAAGTAAATAATTATAGTGAAAACTGGAATAGACTCGGTTGGCTTAGTTCATTTTTTTCCTTTGTTGAAAAAATATTTTTACATTTTTATATTTCTATTGGTACTTTGCTGGTGTATTTCCAAGTTATTACTGTACATTAAAAAGACTGTACATATCTATATATGACCTACATCATATGAAAAATAAAAAATTATTTTTTTTGTTAAGATAGAAAAATTATCAAATTTATTTATATACTTTAAAAACATTTTTTTCTTTGGTAATAAAGGACTAAATAATATATACATATAAAGCTGGACATTCTAAGTTTTATAGAACAAACCAATGTGTAATAGATGGGTGAAACAGTCTCAATATAGAGACTGTAGGTATTTATGATTTCTTGTAGTATTGTGTTATGATCTATGTGAAAAAACTTCTCAGTTCTATTTCTAAATTCAGACCTTGTGGGTGAAGAGTGTCTAAATTGTAAATCCATTTGCTTTCTAGCTGCAATAATCTTTTTTGATTATCTCCCCCTCTCTTTTGTTTTTGTAATTTGGCTATGCCCATATAGTTAAAACATTTTAGATTACCATTATTACAGGCTTTAAAATGCTTAGGGACGGGTAGGTCCTTATTTCTATCCTCGTCCATATTTTCGATGGATAAAATATGCTCTCGTATTCTTTCACGTAGGGGGCGATCTGATTCGCCTACGTATTGCATTCCACATTTACACTGAATCATGTAGACAATATTTTTATCTGTGCATCTTATACATTCTTGGATTTTAAATTCCCTTTTATTAATATGTGATGTGACTGTTTTACTTTTCTTGGAGTGTCTGCAAGATTTGCATATAAAACATGGGAAAAAACCTTTTAGGTCTTTTACAAAACGTATTTTTAAATACCTACCAAGGTATAAACTGGACTTGCTAATTTTATACACTGTTTTTACACACATATATCATATACTAATTTTAGCTACACCTCAATACAATTGGTTGGTACCAACTTTCTCACATAACCACTTTAATATTAAGCAATTTCGACTGACTGTTTTATATTGATTCTAATAAAAGAATATTATTTTTAACCAATAATCTTTGTATATTTTTTTATTATTATTTTTTATTTTTATTTTTGAATTAGAACTTAATAATTTTAAGATATTATTCTATGAAAATTCTTTAAAAACTAAAAAACATTTTTTTCTATACATTTCTTTATATAAACATAGACATAGAAATACAAATACTACTAAGACCATTGTCATTTGGTAGATATTAAGCCAGTGTTTGCACACAGGCGCACACATATAAGACAATCATAACTGCTACATTACCAGATGGTACAAGCACCTTAGGCTCTCTGAGCAAGTGCTGTGTTTAAAATGCTGGAGCATGGTGCATACTTAAATACACTTTTGAAACACCTATAGCTTTTATTAGAATCATTTTTGCTAATGCATGTCTATTACAGAATTGCTTCTGTTCAATACCGAAATGCACCCATGTTGTTTCCAATTTTGGCTGAAATATCCCTTTAATTGTTTTTCAACAGCCAAACTCTGCCCATTTACCATATTTGGAGGAGCCAATCAATCTAGGCTTTAGTCCATAGATAACAAGGCTACTCACTGTCATAAAGTTAGTATAAAGTTAGTATAAAATGCAGTTATAAAAGACAATTAGGGAAATACATGTATCATGGGTAGCCTTGAGGGTGCATTTCAAGTTCTGAGAATTAGAGAATCCTCAATTTTCAAAAATAAAGTACATGAACGGGTGGCAAAACAAATAATGATCGTATTGCAAAGTTGTTTAACTTGCATAACTAAACATTTTGGGCTGAGCACAAAAGTGATATTTGCGCTCAACTTAGTAATACCAGTGCACACAAATGTGCGCTGGCATTACAAGTGATGGGTAATGCGAACACAACCTCGCATTTGCATTTCACTCACAAGAGCGTGCTTACATAGGCTCTAATGGGAGCCTTTTTTCATGCCGTGAGACACGGCACGAGAGCCTAGCAGCACAGCGTAGGGGTTAAGTCGCACAACGATGGGCAGCAAATATAAATATATATATACAGTATGACTATATACATATACTGTATATTTACGTGTTCATATGTGTATATATATATTAACACATAAATATATATGTATATCAGTATATACATATATATTTACTGGAAACACACAGTCCCCATAGACTGCAATGTAAAGACACTTTTCAGTGCCGTTTTTTTTCTAACATCTCACACCCATCAACTTCCCCCAATGAAAACTGCTTAGTGCAATTTTATTTTGTTTTTAATGTTACTTTTTTTAAAAAAAGAACAAAAATGAAGGAATGTTATTTTGGAGGAAATTGTGAGAAATTTAACAAATTAACCAGAGGTCTGACCTCTGGTTAATGCGCTAATAGCTACTGAAAACTTGCGGTAGCAATAACCTGCCACTTGTAATGGCTGGTTATATATTGCACGTCCGTATACGGGAATGTGATAAATTAGCGATCCACTTGTAATCTAGCCCTTTATATTAAAATTGCAAGATATTTACTGCGCCTTTAAGTTCCTATTGCACACATTCAATTGCACACATATAAACTTACGCACATTTTTTTTTTTTTAAATCCTTGCAATGGAAAGTAGATCTATATTACATTTACAAATGTAAAAAGGAAACAAGGCAAATGTGTACATTTAATCACTTTTTCACACTACTCTTAAAAAAATGATAAAAATAGGGGTTGAAGTAGTCTGTATATTTATTTATTCTGAAAGAGTTAATGTATTTTGTATTGCACCTAATAATTCTAGTAGCTCAGTCTGTTGACCTGCTTTTCAAAAGCTCCCTTGCTCAAGGAACAAAAGTATTTTTTTTTCTTTCCCCTCACAACTCTTATTTTTTTCTTGAAGAATAAAAATGGCACATTTGAAAATAAATGTTTTAAAGTTCTCTTTTAGTTGTGTTTTCAATAAAGTTTTATTGATCAGTTTTTTTTAAGTGAAAAGTAATCACAGCCTCCTGTAGCCCCAGTTTTCTAGTTCTGAGCGCTCATTTTTGTTGTTTTTTTGTTTGCTGATTAATTGGCTTAAAATTTACATATATTATTATATTTATTTTCTAGAAAACTTGAGAAATGTCAACTTTCCTTAAATCCTTGGGTGATTGCCATTTTATTTTTATACATTACAATGAAACATTTTATCTACAGATATTTTTCCTGAATGACACATTTTATGGTCAGTATTTTCATTATTTCTCTGGAGAATCTTATGTCAGCTTTTTTTATTGAAAATTGCTGTTGAATTCTCACAAGACACCTTAATTGTATTAAGATGTCTAGACTATTCCCTACTGCATTGGTGGTCATTTTTGCCATCAGACTGTAGTCATGTTAATTTTCTTTACCATCAACACATAGGTTGAAAAGTGCATTAGTCATGTTTGGTCCTATTTTCATGCAATACATTATACAAGATTACAATGACAATGTTATAAATATAGTGATGAAATATTTAATCTAAAGCAACCATATTATATACTGTAGAAGTAAGAAACTTAGATATTGACAATTGTATGCAAATCCCAGGCATTCAAGAATTCTGTTACTATCATCCATTCAGCAATATTTACAGGAACAGTGAATGCAAAATTAAAGAATCATTATCAAGACAGAGCATGCAATTATATTACAATAAAATAAAATGTATATCTGTTGCTATTTACCTATTTCTCTTCGAATATTTTTTTTGACAGTTAGTTCATTTACATGCTAAAATATCTAAGTAGGGTGATGAACAACCATGTGTCTTGAGCAAAATATGGCACCAGTGCTTGAAACAATGTATAACATTGTTGCAACCCCTGCTGCCATTAAATATATATATATATATATATATATATATATATATATATATATATATATATATATATATATATACAGGTGGCCCTCGTTTTACAACGGTTCAATTTACACCGTTTCAGAATAACAACCATTTTTTCCAGTCATGTGACTGCTATTGAAAGGCATTGAGAAGCAGTGCATTTATTAAAATAGCCAGTAGGTGGATCTGTCTGCTTGTATTGCAGCAAAGCCAAGCAAGCTGAAATCAATCAGTTTAACCAGACCTGAGCTATCAAGCAGATTCCAAAGGAACAAGATATTCCTGTCTATAACTCAGTCCAGATTGGAATGCATAGAAAGAACTGTTTGCAGAAAAATGCAAGTGAAGTCTGTGTTTTTTGATTATTTTATTAGGTTTATAATGCTGTTTAGCAAATGTTTTTGTTCATTTAACTTAGTTTAATTATATATTCTGTGTTGTGTGATTATTTTATTAGGTTTATAATGCTGTCTAGCATTTAAGGTCTTCATGCTAAAGCTTTTAAAATAATGTATTAGGTGTTACTTATGACAATTTTGAGAGGGGCCTGGAACCTATCTCCCTCACTTCCCATTGACTTATATTATAAACTGGGTTTCAATTTACAATGGTTTCGATTTACAACCATTCCTTCTAGAACCTAACCCCGGCGTAAACTGAGGGCTACCTGTATATGTATATATATATATATATATATATATATATATATATATATATATATATATATATATATATATATATATATATATATATATATATCCACTAGCCTATGTAGGCATACTTTTATGGAATGGAGCTGTGTCAATAAAGAATACCAGGAGAAAAACATAAATGAGTAATAAAAGAACTTTATTGAAAAGTTTGTTTTTTAATGTATTCTTTATATGAATTTCAAGGTTTAATTCCATGTCCCTTTAATTGACATAATGTACATGCCTGTAATCATTACCAGTATCTTCAAACTTGACATGGTCTATATGATTATTTTTCTACTTTACAATTACTGATTGAAAGAGTGTTAGGTAACATTGCAGCTTACAGTGTAAAGTTTCAAATTCAAAATCATACATCATGTGTAATACTGCTCAGAAATTGCTGACATCTTCACGGTTATCATATTTCCCTTGGAACATTAAGAATTTTTCTGTCATTAAAAACTTAATTGGTGTTTACTTGTTTTTTGAATGATCAAGGAATACATTTTAGCATTGCTAAATACTGTATGTTATTGCATTGTCTCTATTTCTTGTTCTTGGTAACTTTTCCTCCTGTTTCAATTGTTTCTTTACACTTAAACAGGAAAAAACAGTATAAGAGTCACAGAAAAAAAATAAGCATTTTAATAGTAATAATAACAACAATAATAATTATATATATATATATATATATATATATATATATATATATATATATATATATATACAGTATATATTATTGATAGGTGGTATCACCTCTGTTGGTAATGCACTCTGAAAGTGATCAATTGTTTTATATAGCATCCTTGCTCACTGCCCACCATTCATCCATCACTTGGTGTTGCAGAGTAACTATTTTTGCCCTGGGTTGGTGTCTGATCGTGTCACACAAATGTGGGTTTTGTCACAAATACAGGGATTATGCTGGCCATTACAAGATGTGTTTAGGATGTCATTGTTTGTAGATGATGATGGTAAAATAGAAGTGCTCTTGTCAGCCAAAGAGTTTCTCAGACTGGGTGGTCTTTTGACTTTTCTCCTTCTTCTATTAGACATTTATGAAAGCAAACTGAGAAATCAGCACAGGAGCAACTGATTTAGTGAGCTTAGAGCTGCATCTTTTTCAGGCAGCCTAGGATTAGCCTAGTGCCTGCTGAATAGCCTTGTGGCTGAGAAAAGCTTTGCATATACTGCTTGATGTGACCTATAAACCTGGAACATTAGTAGTGCTGCATCTCTTAAATTATATCTCACCTACATGTTTAATATTAAGGGACCAATATAATCAGTATCTAAGGTGGCTTTGGCCTAGCACGTTATCAGCTTTGGGATAACTGAAGGGCTATCTTGTTGAAACAAGCTGCCAGCAAATCCATAGTAAAAAAGGACATGGGGGCCGATTTATCAAGGGCCAAATGGCCCCTGATGCCCCTGTTTCCGCACAAGCCTTCAGGCTCGCCAGAAACAGGAGTTAAGAAGCATCAGTCTTAAGACCGATGCTCCTTAACTCGTCCGCTGTTTCTGACATCCGCGAATGATTGGCCGTGAATTTGCAGGGGCGGCATTGCACAAGCAGTTTACTAGAACTGCTTGTCCAATGTTAAATGCCATCAGTGTATGCTGTCGGCATTCAGCGATGTCTGGCGGACATGATACGCTACAGCGTATCATGACCGCCAGACATTGATAAATTGGCCCCCATCTAGAATATTACCTTCATACTAATAAATGACTTAACTGTCTGTGATGAAAACTGCATGATTAGAGCTGTTACTAATTGCTTCCCAAAAATAGTGCCTACCATTCTTCCTACAGGGTACTGGAGAATTACTCTGACATGTTCCAATTCTTATTTACTTCTTCATATGTACAAAAAGTAATCATCAGACCTCAAACAAACATGTGTGGCCAAATTATCAAGCTGCTCTATAACTTGTCCGCCTGCTCTGAGGCCACAGACAGAAATCAACCCGATCGAATACGATCGGGCTGATTGACACCCCCTGCTAACACAAATCTGCAGGGGGCGGCATTGCACAAGCAGTTCAAAAGAACTGCTTGTGCATTGATAAATGCCAACAGCGCAATCTGTCAGCATTTATTGATGTGCAGCGGACATGATACGCTACGTCGTATCATGTCCGGTCGCACTTTGATAAATTGACCCCTTGATCCCATGTTCTGATTCAGTTGAGTTTGGCACAGCCCAAAATGTTGGCTATAAGAATTTGTCTTAAGATAAAATAACTTCATCCAGAATTTATGGCTCTTATTATATCAGACAAATGTTCAAAAGTGCACAATCCTCCCTTTTATGTTCGAAATTATTTTTAGTTCTTCCTTATATTGAGTTACATTTAAAATATACCAGGCAAAAAAAAATGTTCACAATGGTCAACACCATTATTTTACTGAACAAGACATTAATATCTTTGGTCTTGTTATGGTATATTGTATTCTCATGTGTGCTCTGCTATGCTAAGGTAAACCAAAACAACTCTCAACTAACAGATGACAAAAACAAAACATAGGAACAGGGGTTAAACATATTAATTTCCACCTGTATTGGTAAACTTGTATATTTTAAATCGCACCTGTTCTTAGGATGTGAAAAAGTATGTTAAATAAATGTCTGTCAGAAAACCGTTTTGTGTCCCTTTAACACAGAGAACAGTCATTGAAATATAGAGCATTCAAAACTTAATTTCTCCCACAGCTCTCTCATTTCCTGTTCTTATCATTCTCCTAAAACACATGTCAGAGCCAGATTGAGCAATCTCACCTTCTTAATAAGATAAAGGAGGAATCTGGGATAACATAAAATTACCCAATTGTATTGTAAAATTGGAAAGTTTCCAAGCTTGATTTCCAATGCCACTTTATCTGCTCCCAGTACAGTTGATACAGTTTAAGGCTGACATGCAAGTGATTAATCAATTTACTGAAAGAACTAACAACATATTGCCTTGTAACAGCAATTCACTGAAAAAATTCACATTTGCTTTATATAAAGGCTACATACAGGTAGACATAAAATAGCTCAAAGGGATAGGAAAGTCAGAATTCAACTTGCATGATTTAGATAGAGCATGCCATTTTAAGACACTGTTAAATCCACTTCTATTTTCAAATGTGCTTTGTTCTCTTGATAACCACTGTTGAAAAAGAATACGCACATATCCTACACTAGTGGGAGCTAGCTTCTGATTGGTGTCTGCACAAATACAGTATGTCTTTTGTGATTGGCTAACTAGATGTGTTCAGCTAGCTGCAAGTAGTGCAATGCTGTTCCTTCAGCAAAGGATAACAAGAGAATGAAGCATGTTTGATTATAAAAGTAAATTTTAAAGTTTTTTTTTTTAAATTGTATGTTCTACCTGAATCATAAATTACATTTTTATGGTTTCTTGTCAATTTAAATATTGTGACCAACTTGCTTCAGTTAGAGTTAAGATACTAAGGTTATAAATATCAAAATTTATATCAGTCTCTACAAGATGAAAATGATTTCTACTAACATGTACCCATTCCAATCCATTAGAAGAGCCATGCAAAACATTATGGGGCCGATTTATCAATGTCTGGCCTACATGATCCGCTGCAGCGGATCATATCCACCAGACATCACTAAATGCTGACAGCATACACTGTCTGCATTTAACATTGCACAAGCAGATCTAGTGGACTGCTTGTGTAATGATGCCCCCTGCAGATTCAAGGCCAATTGGCCGCTTGTGGGGGTGTCAATCAACCCGATCGTACATGATCGAGCGTATTGAACACCGCAGCCTCAGAAGAGGTGAATGAGTTAAGGAGCAGCGCTCTTAACACTGCTCCTTATTAACTCCTGTTTCCAGCGAGCCTGAAGGCTCGTGTGGAAACAGCTGCATTGGGGCCGATTCGGGCCATGATAAATCGGCCCCTTTTTGACCTTTTTTTAAGATATTTTGATTAATTTAAATATCTGACATTTTATATAAACAAAAAATTGACCAGGCTGAATTTACAATATATTCTGAATATATAGTTAATCAAGCATCGATTTTTTTTTTTTTTTTTGTTTTTTTTTTTACTCAATTCTACATATCAGTTTGTGACTTGGGAACATATAAAAATATTATATAATTCGGCGAAATTTAATCTATATATTTATTAAACTTCAAGAATTTCATTGCAAATTAAAATTCTTTAAGTTTGCTATATGTTATTCAAGCTTTTTATCAAACCAAGAAATTATAATGAATATCAAAACCTGAGCTGAACACCCACAAAATCTTTAACATTTCTAAAAAAAAAGATATAATGCTTCATTTATTAAGTTGACGAGGAAGTTAGGGAACTCATGTGTTGCTTCTTAACCTCTCTACCAATTCAAAGTCGGTGGCGTTAAATCATCTGTGACTGATCCTTCCTAGATGATTGACAATCTCGGCTCTCCTAGATGCCAAAGAACAGGGGGGAGACTGCAAAATGAATGGGGGCTATAAGGCTAAAAATCTGACCAAAGCAGGTATTCAAGAAGTTGAATCTGTTGAAATATAAAAATTTAAAATTATGTTAAAAAATAATAAAAGTGTTTACATGAGGTTGGGAATGATGCTGTTCTGCCAATGTGCAGCAATGGTGAAATTAAGGTGGTGCAAAGGCAGTGAAATGACAGCAAAAAAACTTGTGATATATTTGTATGGCTACCCTAATGATTTGGGAAAACAAAACAATCATTATATGAAACTTGCAACTATTTTTACATTGTTTAGAAGATCCAAAAGAACCAGTTTACAATTTTCAATAAAATCCATAAAATGTAAAATGCTACGCCATCATATCAGTTAGGTATATTTACATGATGGGAATTAGTTCATTGAAAAATAAATAAATCCCACAAATACAAATCACTAGTGCTTGTGAGATCTGTCCTATAGGTTTATTTTGATCCTGTCAAGCATTTAAGGTAGAAACATCCAAACAGACTTCATTCTGGCTAATACAGTTCTGGGTCTAAGGTCATCTGTCCAATAACAAAGGCAGTTTATTATACATTAAAATAACCCTTAATCCACTATTCTTCTTTGAAACCCCCTCTGTCCTTTTTGTGATATTTCCACTGAAAAGCAATACATTCATACTGCCTAAAACCACCTCCTGGCTAAACCTTTCCAGAAAAGTCATTGTGCACTTAGGGCTCCATGTACTAAGAGGCGGGCGGACAGCTTCTTAACTCGCGAAGCTGTCCGCCCGCCTCCGCTACACACGGGCAGCGGATCTATTGATCCGCTTGCCCGTATGTATCATTACACACTCAGCGGAGTGTGTAATGCCCGCCCCTTCAGTCGCGCGACCAATCACGCGACTGAAGGGGCTGTCAATCACCGAGAGCGAGCGAGCTCTCGGTGATTTTGCTTCGCCACCTAAGAGGTGGCGTAGGGTGTAGGAAGCAGCGGTCTAATGACCGCTGCTTCTTACATTGCGGGAAGCAGGCTCGCATATGCGAACCTGCCCCGCAAAGGCTCCGGAGCAGCTTTCGCTGCTTCGTACATGGAGCCCTTAGTGTATGAGCCAATATAATACATGCAGTATGGGAATATTTTGAACCTGATCCTAAAGGGACAGTCTAATTGTTTTTTTTTTTTTATTGTTTATAAAGATAGATAAAGCCTTTACTTTCCATTCCCCAGCTTTGCACAACCAACATTCTTATATTAATATATTTTATAACCTCTAAACCTCTAAATCTCTTCTAAGACAGACCTGCAGGCCACCTCTTATCACAGTGCATTTTATTAGCTTTTTCACGGCCAAACAGTACTTGTTCATGCATAACATTGTGCTCACTTCTATGGAGTTATGCGTGAACTATCACTAACTTGCTAAAATGCAAGTTTGTAAAAAGCACTGCAATAAGGGATCAGTCTGCAGAGGCTTAGAGATAAGGTAATCACATAGGTAAAAAGTATAATAATATAACAGTGGAGAAAAAGAGAGGATACTAATGGCACTGCTATGTTGTTCAGGAATATCCTCTATAATGACCTATATATCTGCTTGTAAATAAATACTACTGTGCTGTAGGTTTTAAGGTAATAGGGTGCGGGTGCTGTGTACAGAACAATGAACCAAACTTAATCAGTATAAAACTGATGATAAAGTAAACTTGGGTAGCACACACTTTCCTTAACGGCTTCAATTTAAAGAGCAAGGCAATTGGGATGGAAAGAGCAAAAAATGGAAATATAAAAATTGATCTTTATTAGGATATTTATTTAAAAAAAACACTAAAACAAACATTTAAAATTACAAATGAATTGGGTCTGGTCTGTATTAATCAATATCCAAAGGATGGGAGACCTGAAGGATAATAAAATAGGAGGTGCAATTGGGTCTAGGATGTAGATTTTAATCTATAGTCCATCGGTCGCCAACCAGTGGTCCATGGAACACTGGTGGTCCACAAGAAGATGTTGATGCTCCATGACACCATCAAGCAGGATTTAATATCCTCTGATGGTGTCACCCCCGTTGCACCGCAACTCCCTACAGTGCCTGGCTGGACATCAGTGAAAACCGACGGAGGAGGAGTTAAATTATAAACTTACGTAGCTAGATTGTATTTTTAACTCCTCCTGTCTGGCGCACTGGTAAGAGGAAGATGCTTCCATTCTAAAGCCAGCAGAGGTTGGTATAGTCTTGGCTTGAAATAGTGGAATTAAAGTATATAAAAAAAGAAAATCTTAAAAAAAATTCTCTCATATTTAATTTATTTTCTTCCCTTTACCTGTCTCTTTGTAGTAGTTTTTATTTTTCCTTCAGATGGACTTACATCACTGTTTGTCTTCCTCCCCTCCATCTTCTTTTTTGAATTTTTTATTAAATATGAATTATTTTTCATTCTAATAATTTTCCAGCGCACAAAGCCATTGCACCTGAATTCCAGTAATTGCCATCCAGCAGATCAGCCATATCCCACCAGTATTAAAGTAATTGCTAGTAACATCAGTAGTGGTTAGCTCACATCCATATTGAGAGCTTTCTGATATTATCTTAATTTATGACTAGTGATGTTCACGAACGGGCGAACCGGGCGAACCGCCATTGACTTCAATAGGCAGGCGAACTTTAAAACCAACAGGGACTCTTTCTGGCCACAATAGTGATGGACAAGTTGTTTCAAGGGGACTAACACCTGGACTGTGGAATGCCGGAGGGGGATCCATGGCAAAACTCCCATGGAAAATTACATAGTTGATGCAGAGTCTGGTTTTAAGCCATAAAGGGCATAAATCACCTAACATTCCTAAATTGTTTGGAATAATGTGCTTTAAAACATCAGGTATGATGTTGTATCGATCAGGTAGTGTAAGGGTTATGCCCGCTTCACAGTGACAGACCAAACTCCCCGTTTAAAGGTACAGTCTACACCACAATTTTTATTGTTTTAAAAGAAAGATAATCCCTTTATTACCCATTTCCCAGGTTTTTTTTTAAAAAATTTACACTACTGTTACAACAGATATGAGTGGTGGCACTTAGCAAGTGGGCCTGGCACACACGCTGGCAGGCAGGCAACTGCAATTAGATTACACTAGCAGACTGATGTTTCACAGTCAAAAAAGTTGTTTTTTTTTACATTTACACTACTGTTACAACAGATATGAGTGGTGGCACTAGTTGGCAAGTGGCTCTGGCACACACGCTGGCAGGCAGGCAACTGCAATTAGATTACACTAGCAGACTGATGTTTCACAGTCAAAAAAGTTTTTTTTTTAAAAATTGACACTACTGTTACAACAGATATGAGTGGTGGCACTAGTTGGCAAGTGGGCCTGGCACACACGCTGGCAGGCAGGGAACTGCTATTAGATTACACTAGCAGACTGATGTTTCACAGACCAAAAAGTTTTGTTTTTTTAAAATAACACTACTGTTACAACAGATATGAGTGGTGGCACTGCAGGCAGGCAACTGCAATTAGATTACACTAGCAGACTGATGTTTCACAGTCAAAATTACACAGGCAAAAAAAAAAGACTGATGTTTTAGCCCTAAAAAGGGCTTTTTGGGGTGCTGTCCTTACAGCAGAGATCAGATGAGTCCTTCAGGACTGTAGTGGACACTGAATACACTAGCCTAGCTATCAATTTCCCTATAAAATCAGCAGCAGCTACACTATCCCTCCTCTCTCTAAGAATGCAGGATCAGAATGAATCTAAAATGGCTGCTGTCCAGGAGCTGGGAGGGTCTGGGAGGGATTGTCTGCTGCTGATTGGCTGAAATGTGTCTGCAGACTGTGAGATACAGGGTCAAAGTTTACTCAATGATGACGAATAGGGGGCAGATCGAACATCACATATGTTCGGCCACCGCTGCGAACGCGAACAAGCTATGTTCGTCGGGAACTATTCGCCGGTGAACAATTTGCGACATCACTATTTATGACTCCAATGTCTGTCCATGATCATAAGTAGTTTTGAATAATTACTAACTGGGGAGGTAACTTGAAAGTCGTGTGGTCCTTTTAAACATAATTATTTTTTCCCCACTTTCTGCCCCTCTGTTTCAAGTTGTCACTCACCCTTTATCTGTCATTTGGAAGTATTCTCTCAGTTCTGTCATTCAGTTAGTTAATTCCAAAAAAGAATTTTTAAAATGTGTACATAATGTAAACTTAGCTATGGTTGTACTAGTTATGTACTGTATATATATATATATATATATATATATATATATATATATATATATATATATATATATATATATATATATATATAATATATATATATATATATATATATATATATATATATATATATATATATATATATATATATATACCTGTATATACACACACATTATAGAGGTTTGTACCTTTTTAAAAAAAATAATGTTAGTGGTCCATGGGATTCATAATTGTGAGTTTTGTTGTCCCTGAGGTCCGAAAGATTGGCGACCCCTGCTATAGTCCATCTCCTTCTATTTGAAATAACTGAGCTCTTATTTGCCTAACAACTGCGCTATTATACACCTGGCATAAACATATGTGGTAGGTATACTAATAACTAGGCTATAGTTCACTTTAACAACGTTAAGTGTAAATCACTGTGCAATGGTAAGGATAATACACCTTTATTTTACTTGACTTGTTTACTCTGGTTTTCACTGCTGATTGATACTTCCTGCTGTGGAATGATTACAGGATATAATACCTATAGAAATGCTGCAGTCCTTGAAACCTCTCTATATGTAACACAGGCTACGGTTTTTAAAAAAAAAAATAATGATGCTCTTATATTACAGGTTACTAATATCACATATGTTTAGCACTCAGAAGATATGCAGAACGCTACTATATTATCGATCTATAGACTTGTCTGAAAGGTAAAATGAAACACTAAGTTCCAGGCTCTCGGACTGCTTAAATAGGATAATTTAGTTAGTGTTTAGGCTTAAGACTCTCTGTAATTAATAAAGGTGCACGCACATACATCTGCAGCGTGCTTAGTCAAATATTCCGGCCTAAACCTCTATATTTACCAGACTATCATATGCTGTTTAAAAACTGAATTCCCCCCTGTCCCCTGACATGTTTCGCCAGAACCTGGCTTTTTATATTTAAATTTTTTGCTTTTTAAATAAAATCCCATTGCTTATAGTCCAGGGAGAGCATTTTGTTTAGATTTGTCATATCCCCAGTTAGGGATAGATATAAATGCATTGATCAAGCAATCACTGTGTAGAATATTACAGGGTCACATGTAGGATGCACTCCACTTTTTCCAGGGACAATAGAAATTTTAGGAAATGGGAGAAAACTAAACAATGAAGGCATAGGGCAAAACTATTTTAATATATAGCTAAACATTTTATGATGGATTACATTTTGAAGGAAATGTCTCTTTAACCCCTTAAGGACAAGCAATGTAAACTTTAGGTTTCTGGTCTTTCTATGGGGCTTGATTTTTTTATATTTAAACTGTGCTATTCCAGGAGGCCTGCTGTATGGAGGAAGGCAACAGTAGTGCACTATTATAGCATGAAAAACTCTTAGGCCTAGATTTGGAGTTCGGCGTTAGCCGTGAAAACCAGCTTTAGAGGCTCCTAACGCACTCCGGTATTTCGAGTTTATTTACCGCCACTCAAAATACACCTAACGCTCACATTTCTACCGCCACCTCAGACCCAGTAGTAAACATATACCGACAAAAAAAACATCCACGAATCACAAAACAAATATTACACAAAGTACACTTACACTCATACAAACACTACACTATATTTATTTTTCATATTTAATTTTTTTTCTGCAAAATACAAAGGATTAAAGTTGCGAGATCTCGGGTGTTTGAAAAAAATCCACACAAATCCATTTTCCCATTGACTTACATGGACATACGGGAAAAGACCCTCATATACCTACATCTAACTAATAACATTATCACAAACATACACTCATCGATGCATACAAACAATATACACCACATGACATACACAAAATATTTATTTATTACAAAAAGAACACGATTTAGTTACTTTTTCACACAAGCTCATGACGTCACTCACTTTACGAGGAAAACCAGTCTTAGAAAAAAAAATTAGAAATCTTTAGAGCCTCCATTGACTTCTATTGGGAAGACGTGCTCGTGCACGCGAAACCCTCATTTCCCTAACGCACGCAAATAGCGTAGACAGAAAAACTCCAAATACCAGCGCTAGAAAATACATGATTTCATGCGTTAGACCCAGCTATGATAAATAGATTAAGAAATGACTATTTCCCTATGGTGGACTTATGTTTTTTAATTATTAAATATTCACAACACCATAAAATTGTTTCATACTTTTAGATTACATCAACTACAAATCCACATCACTAGTAACACATTATTATTTCAATAAAATTACATTTAAAATTAAAATAAAATTCAATAAACATTTCTGGATTCACAAACACTACACAATGGGAAACACCTCTCATTTACCTTTATTATTGCATTTCAGTTATTCAACTCATATGCTTGCAGCAACAGCATATCTACATAGTCTTAACACATAATCACTCATGGATGCACATATATTACTTTTAACATTCACTCATACATGTGCATTCAAATGATGGGGGAAAAACACATTACATTCTCTACAGGAATCACAAAACACAACATATGGATTTGACTGTACTTTTAACATCATGATTCCATCACAATAAACCATTAGGAATTACCTACAAAAATACATCATTACACCAGATTACAGATGTCACTTTATGGGAAGGAACAACAATGCCAGACCGCTATATAGAAGTCAGCATATGTGGGACACAATCACAATATATACCTACATGTACATAACACGTATCACCCATGACGCAACCACAAAGCACACATTTAGATTTTATTCAGCACACAATAACAATGTAGCACAATACAACAACACAATGAGGATTTCACAACTACATAGGCAGGTTAATAATATCATGACGTCATTAGAAGATTCAACCATACACATCACAGATTCACCACTGTACCGCCCCTTTAGGAACTTTAACACTCAATACTACAATACAACATATACGTAAACCACACTTTTGAACAGCATTATTATGGAGATTTCAATGGGACAATTAAGAAATATTGTCAGATCGCAAATCAATTATATATATATAATACTACAGATGGCAGCCGGAAGTTATTCAGTATTAGTGCAATTTTTATGGGACGCATACAATATTGTCAGATCTAAAATCACTTATATACACAATACTACAGATGACAGCCGGAAGTTCGGAATTATTATTGCGATTTGAAAGGGACGCATACAATATTCACATCTCGGCAATCACTTATATATATAATACTACAGATGACAGCCGGAAGTTATTCAGTATTAGTGCCATTTGAAAGGGACGCATACAATATTCACATCTCGGCAATCACTTATATATATAATACTACAGATGACAGCCGGAAGTTATTCAGTATTAGTGCCATTTGAAAGGGACGCATACAATATTGACAGCTCGGCAATCACTTATATATATAATACTACAGATGACAGCCGGAAGTTCGGAATTATTAGTGCGATTTTAAAGGGACGCATACAATATTCACATCTCGGCAATCACTTATATATACAATACTACAGATGACAGCCGGAAGTTATTCAGTATTAGTGTGATTTGAAAGGGACGCATACAATATTGACTGCTCGGCAATCACTTATATATACAATACTACAGATGGCAGACGGGAAGTTCGGAATTATTATTGCGATTTGAATGGGACGCATACAATATTGACATCTCGGCAATCACTTATATATACAATACTACAGATGACAGCCGGAAGTTATTCAGTATTAGTGCGATTTGAAAGGGACGCATACAATATTGACTGCTCGGCAATCACTTATATATACAATACTACAGATGGCAGACGGGAAGTTCGGAATTATTATTGCGATTTTAAAGGGACGCATACAATATTGACATCTCGGCAATCACTTATATATACAATACTACAGATGGCAGACGGGAAGTTCTGAATTATTATTGCGATTTTAAAGGGACGCATACAATATTGACAGCTCGGCAATCACTTATATATACAATACTACAGATGGCAGCTGTTACTTTATCGTTTACAAACAATATTGCAGCAACATTGATAGATCACATTCGATGCACATTATACACAACTATGCACTTTCATTCATGTTAGCCTGGACGTGTGCTTGTTACTATAAGATCGCGTTTAAGAAATATTGATTACGCATATGATCAAACATTACAAACATGCACTGTATGTGTGATATTTGACACTTTCACATTGAGATTCATTTGGGGAAAACAACATTTCAGCAAACAACAAAAAAACGCCCACTGTGAAAGCATTCGCGCCGCTCACATACAAACAGGTGAATACAATCAGCAATCATTACAAACTCACTACCATTGGACTAATCGTACTATAAATCCCCCAAACAACATGGCCAAAGCATCACTTGTGATCCACATCAGATCAAGTGCTTACCTTGTTACGCTGTTTTGAAAGATGGATGACGATGACATGGTAGACGCTGCTGGTGCTGCTATTGGCGAACTAGCTGTTGGTCGAATCAGGCAGCCTCGGCGGCTCAGACCGAGACGAAGGGGTCGTCTGGTTCGAGGTCCTCCTGTCTACAGGGTGAGACCCACCTTGGAAAACATGAGCGACTTTGAGGTTTTTGATAAGTATCGGCTCGATCGCGAACAGCTCATTGGCCTTTACGAGCTTCTTAAACCTCATTTGGAGCCACGTATACAAATAAGGACTGCTGTTCCCCCCATGAGTAAGATGCTAAGCTGTCTATACGTCCTGGCCTCCGGGAGTTTTCAATCCGGAGAACTGTACATGCATGGCCTGGCTCAAGGTACATTCTCTGTGGTGTTTGATAACTTTCTGGACGCCATGGTACGTATCAGTAAGCAATACATAGGATTCCCACAGAATGATGGTGATTGGAGGCGCCTGAAGCGGGAATTCTTTGATATTGCTCAATTGCCCAATGTCTTGGGAGCCATAGATTGTACCCACATTGCGCTGCATGCTCCAATTGATGACTTGCCCTTCAGAAATCGCAAACATTTTCATAGCCTCAACGTGCAGTATGTTTGTGACGCACGGATGAGGATTATGCATGTGTATGCGAATTTTGGAGGGGCTTGTCATGATGCCCGCATCCTCTCTCTGTCGTCCCTGTGGAGACAGTTTGAGGAAAGACAAATGCCCCCTGGTTATCTCGTTGGTGAGTATTTGTGCACAACATGGTTAATTAGTTTGACAATTGCCCCGGTATTTTTTAACTGTTAGCGTCATGTTCAGCTATAGGATGCAATTTAACCATTTGTTATTTATTGACGCTAATGTTTAATTTTATTTAAATGCAGATATGTAGCATGTCTTACCTTAAGTGCTCAGATAGAGAATGCAATGTAACCATGTAGTTAGCATTTTACACAAGGTTTGTTTTCAGAAAAATACGCATATGTAGCATGTCTTAGCTGAAATGGGAAGATATTATCTCATGCAATTTAACCCTGTCATTGTCTCTTTCCGCTAATGTCTAGTTTTATTTAAATGCAGATATGTAGCATGTCTTACCTTAAGTGTTCAGATAGAGAATGCAATGTAACCATGTAGTTAGCATTTTACACAAGGTTTGTTTTCAGAACAATACGCATATGTAGCATGTCTTAGCTGAAATGGGAAGATATTATCTCATGCAATTTAACCCTGTCATTGTCTCTTTCCGCTAATGTCTAGTTTTATTTAAATGCAGATATGTAGCATGTCTTACCTTTAAGTGTTCAGATAGAGAATGCAATGTAACCATGTAGTTAGCATTTTACACAAGGTTTGTTTTCAGAACAATACGCATATGTAGCATGTCTTAGCTGAAATGGGAAGATATTATCTCATGCAATTTAACCCTGTCATTGTCTCTTTCCGCTAATGTCTAGTTTTATTTAAATGCAGATATGTAGCATGTCTTACCTTAAGTGTTCAGATAGAGAATGCAATGTAACCATGTAGTTAGCATTTTACACAAGGTTTGTTTTCAGAACAATACGCATATGTAGCATGTCTTAGCTGAAATGGGAAGATATTATCTCATGCAATTTAACCCTGTCATTGTCTCTTTCCGCTAATGTCTAGTTTTATTTAAATGCAGATATGTAGCATGTCTTACCTTAAGTGTTCAGATAGAGAATGCAATGTAACCATGTAGTTAGCATTTTACACAAGGTTTGTTTTCAGAAAAATACGCATATGTAGCATGTCTTAGCTGAAATGGGAAGATACAGAATAATATAGAAAGTTATTTTTTGGATGTTTCTGACAACTTTTAATATGGATTATCGTTTTCCCAAAAAATATTTATAAAACAATATACTAGTTTAAGGATTCTGTTTGAATTATGTTCTGTTCAAAATTTATAGGTGATTCTGGGTACATGAGCCGGCCTTGGCTCATTACCCCCTTGCGTAGCCCGACTGATGTGTCTGAGGAGCGCTACAATAGGGCTCATAAGAGAACCAGGGCGGTGGTTGAAAGGATGTTCGGGCTCCTGAAGATGAGATTCAGGTGCCTGGACCGTTCTGGAGGAGCACTCCAGTACAACCCAAAGAAGGTGGCTAAGATCGTTGTAGCCTGTAGCGTCCTGCATAATATTGCACAGCGGGCTGGGATGCTGCAGGCCGTCCCGGTGGACAGAGACCTCCTCAGAGATGAGGAGGATGATCCTGTTCTAGAGGGGGAATTCCAGGATGAGGGACTTGATGTCAGAGCAGACGTCATCAACCGCCACTTTAGACGGTAAAGAATAGAAGTTACACTGGAGTATTTTCAATAGATGTGAACTCTATGGAAATGACAAGTAGAGAATTGTCCAAACATGTTAGGATTGATCAAATGTTAGAATAATTTTTAATTTTATTAATATAGGTGATGCTCTGGGCATTGGGTCCTATAGCGAGTCTTTGCCACCTGGTTTTTAAAGAGGACATCAGATGGTAAGTAGAAATGTATGGACTGTTGCTGGCATGAATTGTACACAAATACATCATATGGCATACATTTTCAAAAATATAATTTTGTTTACACATTACTTAAAATGTACATAATCAGAAAGGGATACTCTAGAATGACTATGGTTCAATGTCACACAGAGGTTTGTTCTGCTCAATATGACTCATCTTCACACTTGATAGAAAATAACACAGGTTCATACACAGGCTTAGTAAGCTAGTGACAGAAATTTATTATGAAATGGGGGGTGGGAGAGGGGTACAGAACTGATTCACACACTTGTATGAATTCTTTTGAAAATATTTCTTCCATTAGGGAGATGACTTAATCTAAAGACTGAAAGGGAACAATTTGAAGCCTGACAGTGAAGATTGCCCAGACTGACAGTGGGGAAAAAGCCAAGATTGAAATTGAAGTATACCAATGGGATCATGTCTGGCATTATCTTTCAATTCTGCTGACCTTGAAAACCATACAAAGACATGTTCACATGGTAAGTGCAAACTATTTGATAGAATAAGGCTGTGGAGACATCCTATTGGAGACACTTAGATGATTTTCTATTTTGTAGATGGTATTTCCCAGTCCTCTATTTAATGAACTGATGAATAAGACACCTATTGAAGATCAACTGTTTACCCCTGAATTGACTTTCAAAGACCATGCATTGTCCAGGTTGGTGCATGCTAGTCAAGAATCACATGAAGAATGTTGATTATTGTTAGCTTACATACATTAGTCATACTTATTTCATCATTAGATATTTAGGGATCACAATCCGAAAAATGAATACATATTATAGTTGATATAGAGGTATTTGAATGGACATGAAATATTACATTTATGTTCAGCATACATATATTGTTGAAATGTGATATACATTATTATGTATAATTTTAATTTTGGATATTTAAATAGAATTTTGAATCAACAATATAATGGTGTATGTATTTCATTAATTTTAAATCAATTTAAGAATTATCTTTAAAAAATGTTGATCAAAGTTAGAGCATAGACACCATATGATTTTAAATGTATTTTATGAATATTTGTCAAAGTGTGTATTAACTTTGTTCCATTTTTATTATTTGTCATTTCAGATTGGCATCTGATGACTTCCAGGAATATTTAATTATTTTCTATTACATTTATTTTTACATGTTAATACTAAACATTTTATTATTAAATACATTATTTTGAACAGATTCTACTAAATATCAATATAATCTGTAAATAAATAAAACTTGGACTCCCATGACTGGTAGTTGGCTATTTGACAAGCACATGCATAAGATAAAATAATGCATTAATATTAGAAAATAAAATGCTTCCGAGAATATTAAATTAAAATATATGTTATAACATTAATTGGGGAGTCAGATTATTCAATGCTTTTCTATTGAAAATGTAGATATTAAAATTATTTTGGATATGTAGTAAAAAAATTTTTTTTTAAACTTTTAAGGTGAAGTGGTTCAATTACATGAAAGTGACAGTGTTGTTGAATGTAAAAATAATTGTATAAGATCTTGTATCTTCCTTAGGTATCTCAAAACATTATTAGAAAAATTATTTAAATTATTACATTTATAAATGGTAGGTCATTTAACTTGATATTTTTCCAAAACTAGTTATTGGATGCCAGGTTAATCTATGTAATTTTCTAGTGGAGTCATTTAACTATACTTAGTAATATTATGTATTTATTACAATCTTACCTCTTGGGTTAGACATCAAATATCTATATAGAATGTAAATTCGCATTTTGTTTATTTTGTCAATGTTAAATCAAAATACAAAATGTTTGGGTCCTTAAAGGGACATTCACAAAGTATATTGTGTATAGATTTTTACAAATATCATACAAGAATTTAAACATATTTAGAAAGTACTATAGAATTACATTCAGTCTTTAAATATACTTGTTAAAAAAAACAACAATGCACATATCTTAGTCAATTATATAAGGCATCTATATGCAAACAACAATCAGCATCAAAATAGCCTATGTAGAGATGCATTTAATCCAAGAATATATATAATTACAATATAATGATTGAATAACAAAACATATTAAGTTGGTCAAATATAAGAATATTATACAAAATGCATACATAACATATAGCTTAATGTCCCTCTAAGCTGAAGGCTCAAAAAGACATCATTTAATAAATATATTTCAGTCAGTGTGTAAAACAATCTAGAAGTTAATCTAAATTTGCTTTACTCAGATGTTAGACTAATTTAGCAAAAGGAAGGTGCCTAGGTTTATGATATTTTAAGCATTATTGTGAAATGTTTCTTTAAAGGGGCATGAACTCAAAATATACTTAAAGGTAAACAGTTAAAAAAATACTGATTTATACATTCTGAATGAGTATACTATTTTAATCAACTTTAAAACTTGTCTCATATTATGAATGCTCCTTGTGATGTTGCTATCATTACTTTAAAAATAAGGCAGTAAATAGCTAATTTATTTGCTTCAGTACTCTGGACAGAACTTGATTGTTTGGAATAATTGATACAACAATCGTCAAGGACAACCCAGGTTTTTATTAAACAATTGTCCGTAATATAAAATATCATTATTGATTTGCAAAGAAACATAACAAGATAACTGTTAACATTTGATAATCGGATTAAATAATAAAGTTCATTAACATTTCATGCTCAATCACCAATGCTAAATTTGTTTGGACAGTGTCCCTTTAAGATATTTAAAGAGGGTATTTACTTATCTTCCTATCTTGACATACTTTGCTTGAAAAGCATATCGAGATCGGCTCAGTAGATGAAGATTGGTGGATGCACAGAGATGCCTTATGTGATTGTCTCAACCATGTGCATTTAAATTTCTTCTGTTGAGGATATATAAATACTAAGAGAAAATGATTTACATTTTAAAGTCTAAACAATCTTCTATCTCTACAGATCATTTGATACAATTGTTTGTAATGTCTCTTTAAAACTAAAGACGCCATTGCACAATAACATATATGAGCACTTCAGACAAATACAAGCTCGAGGTTTATTTGCTAATAACAAAGCTGTAGTTTAATATTTATAAACAGATTATCCAAGTTACTGACATTCTAACCTGAATTTTAACATTAAGAAATATTGCGTGGGAAACGCATCTTGAAACACCAGATTAGCATCTTTAAACATTAGTCTAATGTCACGCAATAGCACACAATCAATGTGCATTATAAAGACATTTAATAGAGCAATGTCAATACTTCACAATAAATTTATTTAAAGAACAATAAAGACATACAATATTAAATGTGTATTTGTATTAAAGAAACAGACCATTATTAAACCGAGAAATGTCTACAACATTTAATAATGTGACAGTATTAGATTTTAAAGAGTATTTAATCATTAATATTTAACGGATCACGGATATTAAATCTGCGTCACACATATCCGCATGACAGGCCCATGAGTTACAAATAAGTCTACATGAAAAATGAAGTCACAGCACCACCAAGCGGTATGTGTAAGGAAGTTACTAAGATATGAAACATTAAGGAACGGCCAATCAGAGTTCATCACACAAACACAACTTGAGTCAGGATGGTCTCACAGACATTATAACAATATTTCAAACTTTTATCCAATCAGATGTACAGATAAATTGTCCCATGGTGCATCTCATGTTTACTTCACCATATAAAAGTCCATTACACGTTGCCATCTTTGTCAGTTCTCTAATGCCTGCTGGTGTATTTGTTTTTATGTATTAAATATATATTATATATACGCAACTCGGCAGGAATGTCAGTTCCCAGGTTCACCAAGGAGGAGAGCGCTGCACTGGTCCACGCCGTCAAGGACTTTTATCCCCAGCTGTTTGGGAACAAGAGGAGCTCGACAGATGCGCCTGTTAAGAAGGCCCTCTGGGAGTCTATCACCAATGCGGTTAGATTGGTGTGTGACGTCCAGAGGACCCAGGATCAGATCATGAGGAGATTCGGAGATATGAGGTTGCGTTTATCGAAAAAAGTCAACCTCATAAGGGACTGGATACAAGCCCGTAAAAGAGGGGGCCAAAGAAAGGCCCCGCGGAAACTGTACCTACTCCCTTATGAGGTGACTTTATGCGAGCTCCTCAATCTCCGGGTCCCCAAAAGATTTAGATCCTCGCCATCCTCGGCCTCCTCTTCTTCCCTCCCAGCTGCGGGATCTGAAAGTCCTGACGCGGGGGCCAGGGCAGATGCTTCTCCGTCCGGTGGCCTGGGAGGAGATGGAGAATCTGAACCAGATAATTATCCAACTTCATATAATATCTTAATATTTTTTTTTAATCAAAAAATGTGTATATAGTCAGATACTAAACCTATACAGATCTCACAACATACACTACATATGATGTTTAGATATCTTATTTTAGATTATTGACACATGAAATAGGAATGATGTTTCTTGCGCTCTACAGAATATGCGTCACAGAGCGGAAATGTAATTTCTCATCCACGTTAACATGGGTGTAAGGAGGTTAATTATCCCTTTAAGAAGCTCAGCTGCAGATTACTTCTTTTGCTATGAGTTAGTGGATACAGTACGTAATACACAGTTTATTTATAAAACAGAAGTAATAAACCTGGTTGTTGTTTGTGTCACTGAGGTTTTAGAATCCCCTTATATATATGAAGGGTATCTTTGTAGCAGTGAGTTTAATTATTATTGCAAGCAAGCAAGTTTTATTATATAAAGTCTGTAACAAGTATGAAGTTGCACAGATTAATTAATCCCAGAGTTTCCGTTACTGAAGTTCAGGCTTTTGTAGTTATGTGATGAATATCAAAGGCTGTATTAATGAATACCTTGAATCATGCAGGATATATAGTTGGATATTACTTTTCTCCGGAATAATAATTACTTGGTATCAAAACAGTTCATCAATGCGTTTATATTAAATAAGCGATGGTAATGTTACCTTATTTGTTCCTTGCTGAATGAGGCTGACTTACACTGCAAACGGTTGCTCAGGTTCTGTCCCCGGCGTTTCCCTGCAGCGTGTGATGGCGGAAGCCTGTGTTGGGGGAGGGTTCAGCTTCAGTATATGGCTGTAGTACAGATGCCGATACGGTACGAAACAAACTGACTGATTTACAAGGCAGAGACAGCAGTGGTGAGAGTTGTGATATCCTTATCACTTCGATGTAATTTAGTATAACTCTTCTGAGGATTTGATGAATTGAGTTGCAGATTGATTGGTGTATTCAGCCACAGACGATGAAGTTGAATTTGTCCTTGTGAGACTGGAAAATAGTTAAACAGTGGATTTATCCCTTCTCAGGTGTATTTCAAGTTTAGCTCAGGTCTTCAAGAGTTTGTAGGTCAAACGAAAATTACTAAGCAGTGATTGCCAGGAAGTTGCAGGATTTTAACAGGAAAGCAACCAATAGGTGGAGAGAAAGGAACGTTACTGCTTAAAGGTACAGTGTCCCTGACATGATCCCCCCCCTAAGGGAGCTGTTCCACAGCTACCGGATGAGGACGATCTGGGTGTCTCCGATGGAAAGCAGAAATCAATCTGGGAGCTTTGAGGTTGTAAGCAGGTTCCCAAGAGTCTTCATCTGATGAGAAGTTTTTCCAGCATATCAAATACTGTAATTTGCCAGAGCGCATACGAGAGTCCAATATGGAATGAACCTCATACTCATTAGGGTCCAGAACAGTTGGAGGTGGAGGAAGTAAAGTGCTGGTGTCACGTAATTCTCCATAAGGCTTTAATAAAGATACATGTATGGTGGGATGGATCTTTAAATTATCAGGAAGTTCTAAAGTAACTGCATTTTGATTTACTATTCGTTTTATTGAATATGGTCCAATGTAAAGACTTGCCATCTTCTTGCTGGGAATCTGTAGTCTAAGATTCTTTGTGGACAACCAAACTTTGTCTCCAATGGAATATGCTGGGGGTACCCTTCTACGAAGATCATAATACTTCTTTTGGACATCCTGGGCATCTTTGATATTTTGATGTATATAGTTAAAGTTATCCACAAGGGAGTTATGCAAATCGTCCACTAAAGGTGAATCAATGGTTTCTTGTGTAGATAATGTAAATGTTGGATGGTACCCATAGTTCGCGTAAAAGGGAGTAAGTTTCGTAGAGGAGTTGACAGAATTATTATAAGCAAACTCTGCCATTGAGAGGTAATCCATCCAGTCGTTTTGATGATAAGCACAAAAACATCTTAGGTACTGTTTCAACCACTGGTTAATTCGCTCTGCTTGGCCATTTGTCTGCGGATGAAAGGATGTAGAAAACCTGTGATCCATGTGTGTTAGTTTGCAGAGGTTGGTCCAAAAACGAGAAGTAAACTGGGAACCTCTGTCAGTTGTGAGAGTTGGTGGTATTCTGTGTAGTCTGACTATATGGTGCAAAAAGAGTTGAGCTGTCTCTGATGAGGTTGGGAGTTTATGGTATGGCAGGAAATGTGCCATCTTGGTGAAAATATCCACAACAACAAAAATTGTAGTTTGACTTTTAGATATTGGTAAGTCCACAATAAAATCCATGGATAAATGTTGCCATGGTTTTGTAGGAACTGGAAGAGACATGAGCAATCCATATGGAGGTTTTCTTTCAGATTTGGAAGTAGTGCAAATTAAACAGGTTTTAACATACTGGTGTATAGTTTTATCCATCTTGGGCCACCAGAAAGTTCTCTTAATAAGTTCTGATGTTCTTCGGAAGCCTGGATGACCAGAGAGTGGTGAGTCATGTAAAGTCTTCAGTATAGTCGATCTCATGCCTTGGGGTACATAAATTTTATCACCATGATATAGAACCCCGGATTTAGTTGTAAGAGTGGAATGCTCGGATGTGACATCTTTTCTGTCTTTGATTGTGTGTTCTTTGATTTGTGACATAAGGGATGACGTTAATCCAATAAATCTTTCTTTTGGTATTACATCAGTGTTGATATACTCATTTTCTGGTTTTACTGGTAATCGTGACAAAGCATCAGCTTTCCCATTCTTATTAGCTGGTCTGTAAATGAAGTTGAAAGAGAATCTAGAGAAATACAAGCTCCATCTGACTTGTCTCGCAGAAAGAGTCTTGTTACTTTGTAAGTATTGCAGGTTTTTGTGGTCAGTAAAAATCTTAATGGGGTATTTTGTACCCTCTAGTAAGTGTCTCCAATGTTCTAGGGAGAGTTTTATTGCTAACAGCTCTTTGTCCCCAATCGGATAGTTCCTCTCAGCTGAAGACATGACTTTGGAGAAATAAGATATTGGGTGAATGGGACAATCCGGTGACTTCTGTTGTGATAGTATTGCTCCTATGGCGTAATCGGAGGAGTCTACTTCTAGAACATAATACAAGGTTGGGTCAGGAAACCTCAAAATAGGTGCAGAAATGAAACAGTTCTTCAAGGTTTGGAAAGCTGAGTTAGCATCTGGAGTCCAATGGAATACAACAGACGAACTAGTAAGTCTGGAAAGTGGTTTTGCAAGTTTTGAGAAGTTTTTTATAAATTTCCTGTAATAGTTGGAAAACCCAAGAAATCTCTGGAGATCTTTTTTGGTCTTTGGTGTAGGCCAATTCTTCACAGCATCCACCTTTTCTTTCTGCATTTCTATGCCATAAGGTGAAATGTTATAGCCGAGGAATGACACTCTGTCGGTGTGGAACATGCATTTTTCTAGTTTTGCGTAAAGCTTATGTTGTCGTAACCTGGAGAGGACACTCCTCACATGTGCGACATGATCTGTATAAGATTTAGAATAAATTAAAATGTCGTCTAAGTATACGACTACACAAATGTCGAGAAGGTCATGGAAAATGTCATTTATGTAATGCTGGAATGTGGCGGGAGCATTACATAAACCAAAAGGCATGACCAAATATTCGTACAACCCATACCTGGTTCTGAACGCAGTAAGCCATTCATGACCTTCTTTAATTCTTATCAGGTTGTACGCTCCTCTTAAATCAAGTTTAGAGTATATAGTGGCTTCCGAGAGACGCTCAATTAACTCGGGTATTAGAGGGAGTGGATAACGGTTTTTTATCGTAACTTTGTTCAGTTGCCGGTAATCGATGATAGGCCTGAGACTTGAATCTTTATTTCGGACAAAGAAGATTCCCGCACCAGCTGGTGAGGTTGAAGCCCTGATAAACCCCTTCCTGAGATTTTCTTCCAAGTAGGTCTTTAAATGATCCAACTCAGGTTGACTGAGAGGATATAGGTGTCCGTAGGGTATAGTTGCTCCAGGTTGAAGTTCTATCGGGCAATCATACGGACGATGTGGTGGTAAAGTTTCTGACTCAGTTTTACTGAAAACATCGGAGTAGTCAGAATATTCAACAGGCAAAGCCGGAGTATTGGTATCAGTTTTTAACAGGATTTTATCTTGATTGCAATGATGTAAACAATATTGCGAGTTGAATGACACTTGTTGGGGAGTCCATGTTATTTGGGGGTTATGGTGCTGCAACCATTTAATGCCTAGAACAACAGGGAAATGAGGAGAAGGTAATACATCAAAAGAAAGTAATTCACTATGACCAGCAACAGAAACCTTTATGGGTATGGTGTGGTGAGTTATTGGACCAGTAGTAATTGTAGAACCATCAATGACACGGACACAGATAGGGTTTGCTTTTTGAATGATTGGAATTTTATTTGATTTTACAGTTTCTGCATCAATGATACTTCCATAGGCTCCAGAATCAATAATTCCATCAAGTGTCAACTGGCTTTGGTCCCACTGTAGGGAAAGAGATAAAATGCAGTAAGCAGATTTGTTAGCGTTAATGACTGATGTATAGATAGGGTTTAACTTACTTCGTTTATTTTTTTGTAGTGTAGGGCAATCTTGTACTGTATGTGCAGGGTTGGCACAGTACATACATAGAGATTTAACCCTTCTTCTGAGTCGTTCCTCAGGAGTTAAAGGGCCTCTTATTATTCCAATTTCCATGGGTTGGTCTAACTGTTTAGTTGTAGAGGGAGCCTCCCTAGGTGGTAGAAAAGTAGAAGGTCTAGGACGAGTATCTATTGCATAACGCTCAGCGCGTCTCTCACGTAACCTGCGGTCCATTAAGGTGGCTGTACGCATGAGTGCTTCCAGAGATTTGGGTAGTTCAATCCGAGCTAACTCATCCTTTAAATTATCAGCCAGACCAAGCCTAAATTGATTCCTGAGAGCCACTTGGTTCCATTGTGAATCTGTAGCATACAATTTAAAATCAGTTATGTAGTCCTCCACTGGTCTCTTACCTTGTTTTAGATTTCTCATAGAGGATTCTGCTGTGAGTTGAACGTCAGTGTCTTGGTATAATTCATCCAAGGAAGTAAAGAAATCCTCTAAGCTTCCCAATAAGGGGTCATCTGTTTCACAGAGGTTGTCTGCCCACGTGCGAGGCTCACCCCTGAGGAAAGAAATTGTACTCAAAACTTTAACCCTCTCAGTAGGGTATGTTCTAGGCTTTAAGTTGAATAGCAATTGACAGGAGTTCTTAAACTGTCTGTAAAGTTTATGATTCCCAGAGAATGGCTCTGGAAGAGCAATCTGTGGTTCTGGGGTTAAATCATGATGTGAGGGTCTAGTCGAAATGGAATCCCTAATAATGTTCCTGAGGGATTGATTTTCAATTTGTAAGTCATGCACTGCTTGTGCTAATTGATCTACCTTCTGTGTGAGGTTATACACTACTTGAGGAAGCTCTGCTGGCTCCATATTGATGGCTTAGTAATTATGTAAGGAGGTTAATTATCCCTTTAAGAAGCTCAGCTGCAGATTACTTCTTTTGCTATGAGTTAGTGGATACAGTACGTAATACACAGTTTATTTATAAAACAGAAGTAATAAACCTGGTTGTTGTTTGTGTCACTGAGGTTTTAGAATCCCCTTATATATATGAAGGGTATCTTTGTAGCAGTGAGTTTAATTATTATTGCAAGCAAGCAAGTTTTATTATATAAAGTCTGTAACAAGTATGAAGTTGCACAGATTAATTAATCCCAGAGTTTCCGTTACTGAAGTTCAGGCTTTTGTAGTTATGTGATGAATATCAAAGGCTGTATTAATGAATACCTTGAATCATGCAGGATATATAGTTGGATATTACTTTTCTCCGGAATAATAATTACTTGGTATCAAAACAGTTCATCAATGCGTTTTTATTAAATAAGCGATGGTAATGTTACCTTATTTGTTCCTTGCTGAATGAGGCTGACTTACACTGCAAACGGTTGCTCAGGTTCTGTCCCCGGCGTTTCCCTGCAGCATGTGATGGCGGAAGCCTGTGTTGGGGGAGGGTTCAGCTTCAGTATATGGCTGTAGTACAGATGCCGATACGGTACGAAACAAACTGACTGATTTACAAGGCAGAGACAGCAGTGGTGAGAGTTGTGATATCCTTATCACTTCGATGTAATTTAGTATAACTCTTCTGAGGATTTGATGAATTGAGTTGCAGATTGATTGGTGTATTCAGCCACAGACGATGAAGTTGAATTTGTCCTTGTGAGACTGGAAAATAGTTAAACAGTGGATTTATCCCTTCTCAGGTGTATTTCAAGTTTAGCTCAGTTCTTCAAGAGTTTGTAGGTCAAACGAAAATTACTAAGCAGTGATTGCCAGGAAGTTGCAGGATTTTAACAGGAAAGCAACCAATAGGTGGAGAGAAAGGAACGTTACTGCTTAAAGTTACAGTGTCCCTGACAATGGGTTTGCGGAAAGTGGCATTGCTTTATACATGTTGGTGAAATGACGGATGCGTAATTCCGCTTGGAATCATTGCGCAATGATCGCGAAAATGGCATTTATCATCCACGTTAACATGGGTTTGCGGAAAGTGGCATTGCTTTATACATGTTGGTGAAATGACGGATGCGTAATTCCTCTTGGAATCATTGCGCAATGATCGCGAAAATGGCATTTATCATCCACGTTAACATGGCTTTGCTGTAAGTGGCATTGCTTTATACATGTTGGTGAAAATTAAATGGGAATTCTTAGATTAGTGAAGAATACAGTATTCTTATTTTCAATATTATAGCTAATAAAAAACGAAGAATACAAATAAATTATAACATATGGCCATCAATTGATGATTATGAAATAACAAGCAGATATTATTAAAGATACAGTAAACAACACAACTGATTGAAAATAAGAGTCCAGGATATATTTATAATTAATTTAATTGAGGAAACAATTAACTCATGGGACTACCAAAGGATTAATATTTTTCAATTGATTTGTTATTAATGTAAATTTTTTTAACATGGCATGATTAGTATTAATGATATGCAATCCTCATTTAATATATTACAGATATGGATGTGGCTGCTGGATCCTCAAGCCAGGGCTTGTCACAGTATGGTATGTCTCTTTTTAATTGACATTTGTCTTAGAAACATGGACTGAACATTACATACTAAATACACATTGTTCAATATTTATATGTAATGTCTATTTAATAGATGAAAATTAAATAATTATTCGGATATCCTTAAATAACATATTAGATTTGAATTGCATGCTCAATACCATTCATTACATCAACATATGGAGTAGATAATTCATTAACAACAACATTGTGGAATCAATTTAATTTTAGATTAAAGGGATACTGAGCTACAATTATTAATATTGTCATTCAGATACAGTATGCAATATTAATAAACATAAAAATATAATACTATCATTATGTGACATATTCTATTGCTAAATGTATTTTAAAATCAAGAAAGTACGTTTATGTGCATCTAAATTTTGGTTGACCAACCTGGGTTTTTATTGATGATTGGTGGATACCTTCAACAAACAATATTTATTGAATCCAATATTGCTTATCTGCCTTTAAGATTAAAATCGAGCAACATTCTAATTATAATAGGAGTCAATGTTAAATCATTTTGAACAGTTTGAACATAGAAATCAATTATTTAAATTAATCATGTCAGTGTCCCTTTAAGACAAAATAGATTCATTAATCTTTACATTATTTTTATGAAAAACTATTGATATATAATTCACATTCTCTGTTGGAGTTACTTTATAGATATCTGCATACTCTAACAGCACCATGATTACATATTTGTAATAATCAATTTTGTTTTGTATTGTGATAAATATGTGTTGTGTCCTAAACAAGATTACTGTACATTGCACAAATGGCTCGATGTGACACATGTGTTTGTTTAGATTTGTCAACAGATGCTCTTCAATATGTGGTTTGTGTGTATTCTTTTAACTTCTTAAGGACATATGACGGAATTATTCCGTCATAAAACAATTGAGCAAAGTGAAAGCTGTGTCCTTAAAGGGTTAAGAACATTGATCAATGGGTATATTTAGATATGCAATAGCAGCATCTGAGATGAATTTGATGTCTAATGTAGTCTGACATTAAACAAATGTTCAATACAGATATTTTAACAGAATCCCCTTGATTCAATCAAGCACTTTCTGGTGTAATGACTGCTCTATTCTTCACATTTTAAAGTTGATTAATGTTAAAATTCGAGACAGATGTGATTTAGTGATATCCCAAATGTGTTTAATAATATATATCTATATCATTCATAGAGAGAGTTGGTGTGGTGAGCCCACAGGAATCCAGCAGTGACATAGAGCCGCCTTTGCGGTCTCCTGGTAAGTCCATTGACTCATTTATATGTAATTGAAGGTGTATTGCTAATCAATATTATGATCATGATTCTGATGAAGCATAACATTATAAAAATTCAAAATATTTCTCTTCTGATTATATATTAATTTTCTTTTAATATTGAACGATTAATAATTTCAACTTTATTAGTCTACACATTTGTTATTCCTAAGATGTATAACATATGTTTGTTTCCATTTGATTTTTTGACAACAGTCATCAAGTGATACACACATGAGAAATCTTAAATGTTCTATGTACTATGCTTTTATGAATTTAACATTAATACAAACATACATTTAAAATCAGATTCATTGACAATAACAAATCTATTGTCATTTGTATGCTCCATCAAAATGATGTAAATCATAACTTTGTGTGTGTATATCTTTAATGCAACATTGATGTGCGTATTTGAGCAACAGTAACATATGATATAATATCTGATCTTAACGTGTACACAACATGTTATGTTTTACAGAGATTGATGTCACATGTGGGACGGAGGAGGAAGAGGCTGCCTTGGAGTCTGATGGTATGTGAAATATATCTATCATGTTTCCAACATGTTTCTTTTTTGGAAATCATTTTATTGAAGACATTCAAAGTCTACAGCTTTTGCCCTTTAAAAAGGAATATTATTTGTCTGTTCAAATACACTACTGCCCCCTTTCTATTTCAGGCAGCATGAAAATCTGCAAAAAGAGGTTTCACTGCAAGGAAAACAGAAACAGAGGCGCCACATGTGTAGATCAATCAAAACAGACAATATCCAAGTTAGATGAGATACAGGATACTCACAAACGTGAAGGCACTCTCTTGTGCCTGTAGGAGCGGGCTGGTATTTAAACAGCAAACCAGCTAGCTGTACCAAGGGATCCCCGTCAGGATATCCTCGCAACAGTAATCCTTCAGTATCAATAGGTGAAATGGGAAAGATCCCAACTGAAGTCCAAATAAGTCCAAATAAGTCCAAATAAATGGAAGTAGAAATAGAAGGCAGCTCTCGGTCTTCACCCAAACGATGGTGTATCTTCAAAAAGAGGTTTCACAGGCACGTTTGTGAGTATCCTGTATCTCATCTAACTTGGATATTGTCTGTTTTGATTGATCTACACATGTGGCGCCTCTGTTTCTGTTTTCCTTGCAGTGAAACCTCTTTTTGAAGATACACCATCGTTTGGGTGAAGACCGAGAGCTGCCTTCTATTTCTACTTCCATTTATTTGGACTTATTTGGACTTATTTGGACTTCAGTTGGGATCTTTCCCATTTCACCTATTGATACGTCTGTATTCTCATATATATATTTTTTATTCTATCATTATATTTTATGTTTTATATTTTACTTTTTACAGATTTTACCATTTATTTTCTATATATTGTTTTATAGGGTTTTTTTACATTTTTGGTATCACCAAAGGGGTTTTTAATTGTATTTCAGTACTAATTTCTGCCCTGAGTCATTAGCGCCTCCTATAGGGGATTTGTGGTATTACTCTAATATCACAATATCCCTCTTAATACTTTTTACAGCATGAAAATCTGCTTGTATATTTTTTTTTAAAAATTTATAATTCATGCCATCATTATGTCACATGCATATTCCAGGCCAAAACACAATAATAAGGTTAAAATTGTACAGACAGTCATTGATATTCATCTGAGTGCCTATATACATACCATATCCCCATTTCAGAATTGTTTACAAATTCAAACACACTTCAAAGTATATTGAAAACATAATCAATTTGAAATGCGTTGATTTGATGTCAGGATGTATGAGATGTTAATATATTTTCAGATGGATCCACCACTTCTGGTCATCTGGTTTCCGCCCCTGCCCAGTCACAGACCCCTCCCCATGCACACACCCCTGACCATGGCCAGACCCCTGCACAGACCCAGAGCCCTTCCCATGACCAAACTCCTGACCATGCCCAGACCACTGCCAGCCCTTCCCATAGTTCATATCCTGTCCCTCCCAAAAAACGCCCATACACCCCCCTTCGCCGCTCTCCCTGTATTCTGGCCCGTACAGCTGCCCAGACCCAAACTCCCCACTCCCCAGCTGTACGGCCTACCCCGGAGCGGCAGCTCACCACTCCCCAAGCCATTAACATCCCTCCCCAAGCCACTCCCATCCCTCCCCAAGCCAATCCCATCCCTCCCCCCTGTCTCAACCTTCATTGTCCTGGGTGTCGGATTGTCCTTCCCAGGCACAGCTGTAAGTATCATTCTAAATACACGTTATAAGATACTTAAAGGTACAGTGAAGTTAAATTTGTTAAATTGTGAATCAAATCCAGCATGCAATGTTAATCAAATTTATAATTTAATACTCTTATGAATTATTCGTCATTCTCTTGATATATTTTTTGAAACAAAGTAATTCCTATAATTAGTTTAAACAATAAAATAAATCTGGCCATCATTTCTTTATTGTTGGATGAATGTATCCATCAACCAGCAGGCACAAACAAAGTTGATAAACAAATATTGGCTTCCATAAAAAGCAACATTCTTGCATTCAAAATATAGCTTGAGAATTAAAACATATAATGAATATGTGTAATTTATAAAGATTTGTCATGTCATGCTCTATCTGAATCAGTCCATTAAATATTTAGGTTCAGTGTCCCTTTAATTGGATATCACTACATATACCAAACACCACTACTTGGATCCAACTATTTATGTACAAATGTTGATACATTATCTCTTGTCTAACCCAGTGGGAATGTAATTTCTTCAGGTTGCTATGTTTACACAGCTTGTCCTCAATGCCAAAATGTTTAAGGATAGGTGTGCCTACCACAGTCTAAATTTAATTTTTAAATTGCTGATGTAAGTACAATGTAAATCCTTTAACAAGATTTGATACACTCAAGCTGTATAAGTGGATCATCTAAAACCAATTAAAGGGGACAACATGTTTGAGTAACATGTCCCTTTAATGATTTCTGTCTGTCTGAATAACCTAATTCATGTGTAAAGAATAAATGTAAACTAATTGATGTAAAGAATTATTTGTCTTTATGATGACAATGTATGTAGTATAAATATTTAGTCTGTTGTGTAATTATCCTTAATATTTAATTTTATTTTATTTTAGGCTGTGACTCAGCATGGCTCATGTTAGAAGGTATAGCAAGAGTAGAGCAGGCCGTGTTGAGGAACACAGCTGTCCTGAGAGGGATGAACGACACCATGCAGGCCCAGCTCCGGGTTCAGGACTTGACTCTGCGTGCAATTATGCGATTAAGTTCAAGGCCTGAATCTGGAGCTGGACATGCACAGGACAATGAAGAGGATGACCAGTAAGTGGAGGATCTGGATATGCTCCATGGTGGCAGATAAGAATCCTCCGTCCACATGTTGAATTTGTATTTTTATTGTTGCCATTTGGCCTTTTTAAAAGTTTATTGTTGTGCCTGTTGAACTCTTTTACCTTGTCATATGTCTCCAATGGGGCTATGCTGGCCCTTGGCAACTCTCTTCATGGACTGTGATGCACTGTGTTACCTTGTCATATGTCTCCAATGGGGCTATGCTGGCCCTTGGCAACTCTCTTCATGGACTGTGATGCACTGTGTTACCTTGTCATATGTCTCCAATGGGGCTATGCTGGCCCTTGGCAACTCTCTTCATGGACTGTGATGCACTGTGTTACCTTGTCATATGTCTCCAATGGGGCTATGCTGGCCCTTGGCAACTCTCTTCATGGACTGTGATGCACTGTGTTAACTTGCCATGTGTCTCCAATGGGGCTATGCTGGCCCTTGGCAACTCTCTTCATGGACTGTGATGCACTGTGTTACCTTGCCATGTGTCTCCAATGGGGCTATGCTGGCCCTTGGCAACTCTCTTCATGGACTGTGATGCACTGTGTTACCTTGTCATATGGCTCATATATTCCTTATTTTTACAAGATTATTTATAAACGTTGTGTATGTTTTCTTACATACTAATAAAATACATTTTATTTCACAAATCTTTGTCCTCATTCTTCCTGTTATTTTTTGAAAGCTCTAGTTTATGTTGTTGATCCTTAAAGGGACCTACCAAATATATTTGTTATAATAAAATCATATATGTAAGACAATAGTAAATGACTTTAAGATTAACATCTCCAATGTAATCTTATTATTTGTCTTTATATTATTTTCTCTTAGCTTTATCATTGCCTGATTATGATTAGCATAGTAATTTCTTTATATATGTATATATAGATTGGTATTTGTGTATATATGTATATTTCAATGTTCAGATCCATGTGTGTATTTAGAAACTCTGCATGAATTGATGCACCTTTACCAAATGATCTGAGTATTGATACAATGATATAATCCCTGTAAAGTGTTAATTTTATTGAAATAGTATTGTCTATGTGTATGCTCTTTTTAAAAATCAAAATAATGTCCCTTTAAGTGATGTTGATCACAATTGTTAATGAATGTATTTCCATTTGTAAAGCGTTTTTGTCCTTTTTACAAGAACAAGGACATATAATTTTATTAATAAACAATCTTATTGTAATGTTGACAGCACCTGTATTTCATTTTAAAATCTATATTATTGTAAAAGTGTAACCAAATAAATCTATGTGTGTAATGCAAATAATTTAGATGATGAATATTAGTTAACTAATATGTTAACAAAATACATCTCCTCCCATATATGGCTATAGGTAGGCTGACAATAATTACACTTGAATAAATGACACGTTTAATTAATACATGTATAACTATTGTTATTCAACAACAATCCAAACATATCTTAAAACATCAATGGCATATGTATTTCTCATGTGTATCTTTTAAATGTTAAAGATATACACCATAGCTATAGTTCAAGGGACAGTCAAGTCCGAAAAGATGATTCATGATTTGTTGTCATTCCTAGATAGCAATCTACACACATACTAGTTCCTAAAATATAAATACGTTTCTTAGTGATATGCCAAGATGTCACTGAGTCCTTGTATTGTCTGCGGTTTTTCAGCGATCTCGGATGCGCCATGTTGCTTAAGACGTCACCTGCCAGGCTGTCCAATGATTCCTTGTATTGACTGACGTTCTTACGTGATCAGGAATATGCCTTTTATTGGATTGCGTTTTGACGCGATCAAGGATGCGCCTTTTTTTTTGGGCGTTCTTACGTGATCAATAATGTGCCTTTCATTGGATGGCATTCTTACGTGATCAAGGAAGCGCCATGTTAAGACGGCACATGTAAAGGTAAAAAAACGTCTGATTGGATTACGTAGTCCCGCAATATTTGTGCACGTTAAAAACGTTTGTGACTGCAGCCAATTTTTAAAAGCTTGCGAATATGTATTATTTGCATCATGTTACATTGTTGACCCGTAGCTGATAAAGACCACCACATTCTATTTTGCTGGATGTCTGGTTGAATCAACGAACGAAAGCAAAATGTTTTCATGCATAGGATATTTCTAGGCAAGTGCAAATCTCTATAGTCCATGTTTAATATGTTTGTCAACAATATGTTCCTTTTTCTGAAAAATTAATGTTGTGTTTAATGTTGAATATATCTAATTAATAAATATGCGCTATTGTGTTTGAATAAAGTAATCAATATGCATTTATCTTTATCATATGCTAAATATATGATGCCGACTTCTTCTAAATGTAATTTCGTTGTATATTTTATTAAAGGTTCATTAGACACTCACATTATAAATCAAAAGCTTTGATTTTGTCTCTAGTTAGATAGTCCATTGTTTAACCAATACGTTTATTTTTTCTTCTGTTCTAAGAAAATGTAAGTAATTTTCTGACTCCTCGCAAAGCCTCTGAGTTTCATGTGAGTACCATCTCCAGCTTTCTCCAGTTTGTGTAAAGGGTCTTTTCATATGTTAATGATGGGGTATTGTGTTGTTTTACGGTTGTAATGGGGGTTCATCTATATTTTCAATATAGCTAACCCTATTTTATTTTCAAGTGTTTGAAGCTTTTTAATATTGATATCAGTATATGTTAATCTTGTTGTTTGTAGTAGTGTCTATTACATACAGTTATGTTAAAAATATAGGATACTGTCCATTGAATGCAAATGTTGTTTTTTGTATCATGTATGAGATCCACATAGTTTAATCTTCAAATATATTATTGTTAGCATATTTTCACCCCCCCCACTCCTAAAAGGACTTTAAACCATATTCATTGTTAAAAAAAAATGTCTTTACAATAAAATATTAACACAATAATGTCTCTTAAAGAAAATAGACTTTATTTAACACGTCAATATAAATGTGATTTCAATATTTATTTTTTAACAAAGTACATGTAGATATACCAACAAGCTTCAAATATGTGTTAGCATATGTAATGTTGTTAAAGGGACAGTTTAGAAAAAAAATAATGTTTTTCATTATTCTAAAAGTCAATTATGTAATATCAAGGATATCAAATGTTTCTCAACAATTGAACATTTGTCTGGGTTTATTTAAATTTGCTATCTAAACCTATGAGGTTGGTGTGCTAATTTCTTCAATCTTGAAGAGTGCTTGTAATCATTATACAATTTGAGCACTAGAGGGCATTTGGATAGCATTTGTATATGTAAAACCTTGTGCTCATACAGCATATTATTGACCATGTATTGATCATTGATATCTAAAATGTTGTTATGTATGAACAACAAATAAGTGGTCATTTTTCATAGTCATAGATACAAGGGTAAGCACATAAGTCACACATGTATTTCTCCATGTTTTGTTGTTTCAAACTTTATAATGCGTAATACAGTGTTTTCTTTGTAATCAATAATTTTCTGACTGTCCCTTTAAGCTGTGTTATTGGCATTCAAACAGTAATATGCCATCATGGATAATTGTTATGGTAATTTAGTTAGCGATTCGGGAAACAGTTTGGACATCACATCACAGAAACCAATCAATATCATGAACAAGGATAGGTATGTGATGATGTGGTTTTCACACACTTATAACCCACACTCTGCAAACAATCTGCCTCCATGGACCCGGTCCCATAGAAGTAGATTATATACAGAGTGTGGTCCACAAGTGTATGAAAACCACATCATCACATACCTATCCATTACACATTAAATTAAAAAAAACAGTGAAGAGGAAAAAAAATACTTACTTCCTCTTCCTTCCCCTCTTCCCACGGGGCTGAGGCTCTGGGAGAGGCAACTGCCGACTCCGAAGAGTCCTCCTTGGAGCTGTTGTGGGAAGAGTGGAAGGAAGAGTACTGGGGCGACCAAGGTGAGGAGTAGATGGCTGAGGAGGAGAAGATGGATGAGGAGGAGAAGATGGCTGAGGAGGAGTAGATGGCTGAGGAGGAGTAGATGGCTGAGGAGGATGAGTAGATGGCTGAGGAGGAGGAGTAGATGGCTGAGGAGGATGAGATGGGCCGGCAGGAGGAGATGGCCCAGCAGCAAGAGGCCCAGCAACAAGAGGCCCAGCAACAGGAGGTAGACCAGCATGCGCCTCCCGGAAAAAAGTGAACTTTTCTTGGTGAAGCTGAAACATTCTGGTTTGTCCTTCTTCTATTCGATTCAGTATGTTGATGATTTCATTTTGTCCTTGAATAATTTGATTTTGGCCATCAAGTATTCTGTTGCGTCCTTCTATATTTTCTATCCGGGAGGTACGCATCTGGTCTATGTAGTCCAGTAGAACCCGCACCTCCGCTATTTCCTCTTGTTGTGCTTGTTGTACCCGTGCACGGCGGGGTGCCCGTGCACGGCGGAGTGCGGGTCTTTGAGGGACCTCGGGTTCCGTGGGTTCCGCGGGATCCTCCTGTGCTTCCGGGGCCTCTTCATCATCTCCCGTGCGCTGTTCGTCACGGGGGGCCTCTTCCCTCCGAAGTGGAAATTCCTCACCACCACTCTCATCCCGGGGAGATGCAGGAGGCTGTGCTGCCTCGTCCCCAGACTCTGTATATTAAAAAAAAAGAAAAAAGAAATGTATATATTAGCATATTTGCAAATAAAGGTTTAAATGACTTAGCTTACAATACAATTACAAATGCAGAATCATTAATCCACTTTGAAATCTAACAAACAATCAATACGCTTTCCGCTTTTTATAAACCGTGTTTGTGATATCTGTGGTCAATGTGAATGTTTTTGCGTTTGTTTTCAGTCTGTTTAAATGCACACCTAACCTATAGCCTAGATACTGATGTAACCGCAAAGTAATTGAATGCGTGTAAACAACGTTATAGCATTAATCTGATCCTTAACACATGAAACCCAATGTTTTATCTTTCATGATTTAGAAGCATACATTTTGTATCAACTTTCGAATGTACTTTTCTTATCTAATTCGCTTAATTCTCTGGATATTCTTTGCTGAAAAGCATATCTAAATATGCTTCTAAGATGCTGAATATAGCTGCCTCCTGTGATTGTTTTACCGTGTGCATGGCTATTTCTTCATTAAAATATATCTCAAGAATGAATCAAATTAGGTAATATAAGTACATTTGAATGTTTTGTCAAATTGTATTCGCTACCTCAATCATGAAAGTAAATGTTTGCGTATAGTGTCCATTGAAATACATTCGTATGTGAAATTATTGTTCAATGAGCTTACCGTCAGATGAGAGTGGCAGGTTCCCGGTATCGATTCCTCCGATACCGACTACTTCCACCTCGGAGATGCTGGGCCGCAACATTTCCTCCCATCGGCAGTACTCGATTTCAATGGCAGGGCCGCCACCGGTTCCTGCGGCATGTCGGGCCTCCAGGCTTAACTTTTTTTTCAGTTCCAGTTTACAGTCCCGGTAGCGATGTTTGATCGAATCCATATCTCGGTTCCGGCCACCCACTGCATTGACTGCATTCCTGATCTCGTTCCAGAGCCTCCTCTTCTCAGTCGGGGTGGTCTTTTGGTGCTGCAGCATCCTATGCCTGGCCATATAGGCCTCTACGAGGGCCTCCTTCTCCTCCATCGTAAACCTCGCCTCCCTAGTCGCCTTGGCCTTCCCCTGTGACGATGCCCTCTGTTTCCCGGACTGTGAAGCCCTACTCTGACCGCCACTGGGCCCAGCCACTTGGTCATCTTGAACCAAGTGGCTGGGTCCACCCACCGCTTCCACCCCCGCTTCCTGCCCCCCTTCCTGCCCTGTTCCTCTCCCCCTCCCTCTACTCCCCCCTCTACCTGTCCCCTGCCTGGCCTCCATCTCTTCCCTAAACTAAACCCCAAATAATCAAACAAAAAGTGAGTGTGATGAAATTAAAGGGGGGCAAAATAAAGAACTAAAAAGACAAAAAAGGTGCTTAAAGTGTGAGAGGGATGTAAAAAACAAAGAGGGTAAGGAGTATTTAAATAAACGAAAAGAATAAGACTAAAAGGAGGATATGTAAACTAAATGTAACTAGGGGATGGGTATGGGATGGGTATGGGGTATGGGATAAGAGTAAATGGGATGAAAGGGAATGGGACTACAAGGAATGGGGTATGGAGTGTAGTATGAGGGGGTAGGGGGTATGGAGTGTATGTAGTGTTATTGATAAGTGTATGTATGTATTGAATGTGTTTGCGTGTAAATGTGTTAAGTGTACAGAAAAATCACTCGCTCGCTAACTCACACTACTTCTAATTATCACTAACAAACACTCCCACTAACGCTCACTAACTACCACTAACTGACGCTCCCACTAACAACTCTCACTAATAACTCCCACTAACTCACTCACGCTCCCACTAACAGACTCTCTCCCACTCCCACTAACTCCCACTAACTCACTCACTCTCTCACGCTAACACTAACTCACTCTCAAAAATTCTCAAACTCTCTATTCTTAAACCTCCAATCTCCAAAGACCCAACAGCAACACAGTCAAAGAAGCCCTGCTTGTGTGGTGCTTATATACCCTGTGTAAATGTTTAATGATGTCCCAATTTCCGTTGTAAATAGTGTTCAGGTGTGCTTTATTAGCAATTAATATTATTGCAATGTGTATTAAGTGTGTGAATTTGCGCATGCTCATTTAGAGTTGGTATTTGTGGAATGTGTAGAATGCGATGATGTCATAGTGTTCGTTTTAGCTTTCATTGTCCAAAAGTATTCTTTTTAAATGTGAATTTGCGATGGTGTGTTCTTCGTGAAGTGTTGTATATGTATGTTTGTCATAATATATAGTGATATTGAATGCGATTTTGTTTCGAGTGTATGTATATCTTTTTTAATCCTTGTTGTTATTTTGCGATTTTCCGCATCTTAAAGTATATGCGTATTCCCCGTATAAAATTGTATTAAAACATCCCCCGCTTGTGAATGTGTAATGCTTGTGTGCTTTGTTGATTGATTGTTGTTGTGACATTTGCGGCATGTTATTGTTGTGCATGATGTGGTATGCGTCATATGACCGAGCTGTACGTATTCTCGCGAGATCGAGTGTTAGGTGAAAAAAGCAATTTTTTGCATTTCCCATTGATCTCTATGGGAGACTGTCTAACGCGGGCAGTATTACGCGTGTGACATACACGCGTTAGGAGCATCGTTAGATGGTCTTATTTTAACTCTAAATACCGGAGTCAAACAATGCCGTGCGTTAGACATAAACACGCGTGGCGTTAACAACCCATCTACCGCCGAACTCCAAATCTAGGCCTTAATGTCAGTTATACGAAGCACTTTTATATCACTCACTCTTTTAAATACTAATGACACCCAACATGTGGAGAAGAAACTTTATTATCTGCAGATAACATTTGCAGAACTTATTCATTATACATTATAGTAAAAAAAATGACATGCTCTAATTTGTTAGCTGAAAACACTGCTGATCCAATCAGCAGTGCTAGTCGCACAACTCAGATGTTGAATTAGCACTGCTAATTGGATCAGCAGTGTTTTATGCTTGGGACCAGCAGTGTTCTGCGACTCCTGAGATGTATTTCTACTGTGTGTTTAACCCTTTTGCGGGCAGTACAGGTTCAATAGTCTTAAAATTACATGATATTACGGATTAGAGTATATTTATTTTTTTACTATAATGGCCCTTTAAAGTAATAAAAAAAAAAACTTAAAAAACCAAAAACAAAGTCATTCTGTCTATCATTTATGATTTAGGATTATGTTTTAAATAATCTAAATTTTCCTAACCGAGCAAGCATATTAAATGCAACAATTCCACTGTGTGAATTTCTGTAAAATATTGTAAAATTTAAACAGTCAACCTTTGTGATTGTCTGTTATTACCATTTTTCCCATTTCAATAGCAACTGATAGCAAGCATATTTTCGGTGCTGACGGAGGAGTGATACCTGAGAGAATTATTAACTGATCTTAAAATGTCATATAAGGTCAGGTTGAGAAATGTTATCATACAGACAAGCATAAATGTTCAAAATTAGATGTAATGATAGACCTGATTCAAGTCGTACGCATTGTAAGGTCCTAAAAAAATTATAAGGGAGGAATAGGGCACAGGAGCCTTATTAAAATCTCATGCTTCCCTATATTATTCATTGCAACAATGTTATCTTCTTCACTTCTTGCCATGATAAGAATATTCTTTTTACAAACTTTATCTTGCTGTCCCACTTGATGAATTATTTATCACTGTTTTGCTTCATTGCTTTTTTCATTAGCTTCAAAGACTCTATTCAAAGTGGGAAAACTATCAGACATGCATTACAAAATGACATTATATTTTAAAATGTGTTAAGTCATGACCCAATCTGATAAACAAACTCTACATTTTGATATGTACTTGCTACTAACAGATCAAATATATTAGAATATTCAGTTTTCCTTGACTTTAACATAACTTTAAAAATTCAAGTTTTAGTTAAGTGTTTAAAGTGATGGTAAACTTTTTGTTTTAAAATCAGGTCCGGAATCTTAGCACTATTTTACAGGGACTTTAATTGATCAATTCTAATAAAGATGCACTGTAACTTACTTTTCAATCAAACCTTGCAATTCTAATGCTCTGACCTCCCACTTCAAAACATTTTTTTTTTGTGAGCTAACAGTTTGAACTGTTCTCCAATCATCTTTCAAACTTTTTTTGTGTGGCTAGAGCACCAATTAGAGAGCAGTTCAAACCATTAGCCCACAAAACATATGCGTTTTGAAGTAGGTGGCAGTAGCACCAGCGATTAGAATGGCACGGCAAGATTAAAAAGTAATTTACACCACATCTTCATTAGAATTGATCAGTTAAAGACCATCTAAAATATTGCGTAGATTCTAGACCTGATTTTAAAAAACATGTAAAGTTTACCATCACTTTAAGGTAATTTTACATTTGAACTCTGATCTTCCTCCATTTTGCTGCATGCAATCACAACTAAAAAAACTACCTTTGCCTTATTTTTAACAAAAGAAGCCTAACTTTTTTTTGGGTGGTGCATATAGAGATTACATTTTTAATTTCCATTAAGACTGATGCTTTTTCTTCTTTTTTTTTCTTGTTGCTATTCAATTTACCCATGTATTAAAAATAAAAAAATTGTCCTACTTTCAGCTAAGCAGGTTACTCAAACCCAAACCTTTTTAAACAAGAGCAACAAATACAGGCAACAATGCCACCTAAATATTTTAGCCATTTTTGTATAAATTCTAACACCACTAAAAAAAAAAAAAAGTTAAAATGTTTGCTGGTTGTCAAATTTGTCATAAGAAATAGATACTCAATCTCTTGAGCTATTTCTGTAAAAATAATAATAATTACATAATCTTAATCTTTACATGTAATAGTTAAATCATATACCAAAGAATACCATTAGATTATCAGACACGGTTTGAATGGTTTCCAATGGACATTTGCCTTTTTTTGTAAGCTTAGGCCATTTAGTTTTTTACTCTTTTGTATTACTATTAACATTAAACAATTAAGAAACAAACAGCCTTGAACCTGTAAACTTCACTTTGCAGAAAGGTACTCTACCCCGGCTCTACTTTGAAATAAGACATCTATTTTGTTAAGCTTTGCATTTTATAATGGAGTAACGTAAAGAAGTATACTCATGATTAATCATAGATGCAGGTGATATGTGTTAACAGATGAGTCCTCTGTGCAAAGTATCTTCAATAGCAAAGTTGGACTAATGTTTTTGTTTAATGATGATTGATGTTTTAGCATATTAGGTATTTTAAGAGACATTAGTGTCTAATTTGTTATATATTTCCGTAACAATATTTTGGATTAATGGAATTATGAATATTAATAATCAATCATAAAATTATTGTCAGCAATACCTCCAATTAATATAATAAAATCTTATCAATACACCCCATTAAATCGTTATATAATTTCTGTAGCATATTCCAAAATGCTATTGAGGTATTGAGGTATCTAGAAATTATGACGATAAAATTATTATAAATATTAATAATTAATCTCAAATTAAATTAATCTTAAATTCTGACCAGTTAATCTTTATATACACTTTGACTATATTTATGTAGTAACTGAATATCACCTATGACCATATATATATATATATATATATATATATATGTATATATATATATATATATATATATATATATATATATATATATATATATATATAAAAAAATCAATTTGTTAATACAATTTTCAAATATAAAGCAGGCTATAGAGGTATTTAGATTATTTAATATTTAATAGATATTGTCTATTATCCCCTGAATTTTGGAAACAATATTTCTATAAATTAACCTTAACGCAAAATGAATTGCTTACTAACTCCTTAACGACCGAGGATGTGCCAGGCATGTCCTACATTGGGTGTCAGTTAATGACCAAGGACCCCATGTCCTCTGGGGTTTCAAGCACTGGGAGCGATCGTGATAGCTTCCAGATGTTTTCAGGGTATTGCTTAGATGCCTCGATATTGAGGCATCACTGCAATACCCTTTTACCCACCGATGCAGAGAGAGACACTTTGTGGCCCTCTCTGCATCGGTCAGCTATTGTGTTCATTTATGGGAGCCAAAGCAGGGAGGCGGGTGGGCAGCCCATCGCTGGAGGATATCCAGTGCAGGGCAGAAGGTAGAGGCGGGAGCTTGCACAGGAGGCAAAAGCCTGAACGGAAGGCAGGAGGGAGAACACGTGTATGCAGGGGGGATCCACTACACTATGGAACAAAATTGTAAAAGGGAAGGAGGGAAAGGAGGGATACATATTGGGAAAGTGATCTGGGAGGGGGGTAGGGTATTGAGGGGGAACAGCTGATAGTAACAAGATATTTCAGGGCTTTTTTTAATAAAAAAAACTCAAAAAGGTTTAAAATCTAACAAACTGGGTACTGGCAGACATCTGCCAGTACCCAAGATGGTGGCAAACTGTTAGAGGGGGGAGGGTTAGCGAGCTGTTGGGGGTTCACGGAGTTTGGGGACTTAGGGGGATCCTACACTCTAGAATATATATTTAAAAAAGAAAGCTTTTTATTTTAGAACTGGCAGACTTTCTGCCAGTACTTAAGATGGCGGTGACAATTGTGGGGTTGGGGAGGGAAGATAGTGGTTTGAGAGGGGTCAGTGAGGGATCATGGGGTTGGATTTGTCAGGTGGGAGGCTGGTATCTACAATAAAGCTAAAATGAACCCTACAAACTACCCCTTCACTGCTGGGCATAATACAAGTGTGGTGCTCAGCAGCATTTAGCGGCCTTTTAATAACCAAAAAGTAATGCCAAAGCCATAAATGTCTGCTATTTTTGAACAAAGGGGATCCCAGAAAAGCATTTACAACCATTTGTGCCATAATTGAACAAGCTGTTTGTAAATAATTTTAGTGAGAAACCTAAAATTTGTGAAAAAGTTTGTAAAAAGTTAACAATTTTTTTTTCGCATTTGGCGGTAAAATGGTGGCATGAAATATAACAAAATGGGCCTAGATCAATACTTTGGGTTGTCTACTAAAAAGAAAATATATATATGTGTAAGGATATTCAGGGATTCCTGACAGATGTCAGTGTTACAATATAACTATCCCTAATTTTGAAAAAAAAAATGGTTTGGAAATAGCAAAGTGCTACTTGTACTTATTGCCCTATAACTTGCAAAAAAGCAAAGAACATGTAAACATTGGATATTTCTAAAAACAGGACAAAATTTAGAAACTATTTAGCATGGGTGTTTTTTGGTGGTTGGAGGTGTGTTTTTTGGGGGTCAAACTTAGAAAAGTGTTTTTTTTTCCATTTTTATATATTTTTTTTTTTAGTAAATTATAAGATATAATAAAATAATGGTATTTTTAGAAAGCCAATTTAATGACAAAAAAGGGTATATAATATGTGTGGGTACATTAAATGAGTTAGAGGAAAATTACAGCTAAACACAAACACCACAGAAATTTATAAATTGCCCTGGTCCCAAACGGTAAGAAAATTGAAAAATAGTCTGGTTGCTAAGGGGTTAAATATCACACAGGAATTATACTAGAACAATTTATAAATAGCCAGGAAGTTTAACCAATTCAATATATAGCTTATTTAACAACGTTTTGACTCACCTATGTTCAAATCTCTCAATGAAATCTTTGCTTAATTTCCACAATCTAATGTGATTTCCAGAGAAATATAATTCACTATTTTAGACCAAAATCTAAAATCTGGTTAATACTTCAAATAATCAACCAGAGATTGTTATACAATTATCAATTCAACATATAGCAAATAAATCTAATTTAGCCACAATTGTAAATGCTATTTCCAAGCTATTTTACAGCAGATAAAAATGAATTTGTGAATATTAATACATAATTCTTTTCTCAATAATGTTTGACATAGCGCTAGTATTTATAATATATGAAACACTGGTCTATTTAATACTAGATTGCAACTATGAAGTACATCTTTAAGTACCTGCTTCAATTAAACTAAAGCAATAAATAATATCTTTGCTTTAAAACATTAAAAACCTAACAACATCAAACCGCCTAATACATTACCAATAAACCAATTTGAGAGATCAATATTCCAGTTATTTCTATTGTCATACGTGGGGAGATTTTGCACAAATATCTGAAGAGAAGTGAGTCCAATAATCCCTTATCAGAAAGAGGGTTCCAATAGGTTTTTCTTACAAAGGCTGTTTCCCCACACTCGCGTCTTCTGTAAGTAAATAGGCAGCTTTGCAGGATTGCAACAATATAGCAGGGCTAACCACCATGGCAAGGTCAGTTAGTAAGTCACCAAAAAGCAGCAGCAAGGCCTTCTCTCCCTGTGCAGAGAGTTTTTGTTAGACCAAAACTCCTCCCCATTTCTTGAATCATTCAATAGAATTTCTCTGGGTATGCCCTTTGCTCTTATAGGCCAATTGGTAATTCAAATCTCCCTAATTGAATATTTTTTGGCACCAATACCTCATACCGGACACTGGTGGACGACAGGAATTTGGAACATAGTTCCATTTTTAAGCTACAGGGAAAATACACTTCCTTATATATTTTTATAAATGTATATTTAATATACTTATTTCCTAGTATTAATAAACTATCTGGTCAACATATATTTGACTATTTAATTTAATTGAGCATGCACATTTAAAGATTAGACATGGGCATGTTTATTAAATCTAGTATGTATTCTTATATATATATATATATATATATATATATATATATATATATATATATATATATATATATATATATTTAAATATTAGATCTGGGACACAATATTACTTTATATACTATATATATATATATATAATGTTTCAAGAGATTTACTCCAAAATCATATTTCTATGAGGGGACTTAAAATGATTTTAATTTCTAGTACCATGTTAATAATTAATATTTAGGAAGTTTAGTAATATTTTATTTTCTGCCGTTATATTGCCACATTTTCCAGTCATTTCCATGTTGCAAATGTACCTGCACTTAGAATTCTGTAGTAATCAATTAGATAGATATTTTCGTATCTGATCTTATCATTTTAATATTGAGTGCATAAAACAATACAATTCATAGCACCAACTACACAGGTATTGTCCATTTCAGAATATAGAACCTTTTATACATCCTAAATATCAATTGTCAATCAGATGTCTGAAAAATAAAGACAAATATTGTTGAGCATATATTTTAAATAGGGCAATAGAGCTGTTCATTTAATATCAATATATTGCACATCTGTGGATATCACTTTATATTTAATATATTATATAAACCTTAGCCACATCTCCCACATGCCTTCCATATAGACGTAAGCCTGAGTTTCGTGTATTTAGACTCAGTGTGTACTATTTTGCACTGAAGTGGGAATTATTTAAATTGCTGGTCATCTTGAAATCTTGCTAGCTTCAAAGAACTGATTACGTGTAGACTTCTAGGCTGTTGTCCATAGCGGCATCTCGAGGTAACACGTTTATCTTGTCAATTTAAATTAGATTTTAACCTGATATAGATAATTGAACACAAGCTCTTTTGAAGTTTATACCTTCTACAAATGTTCTCTTTGTAGTTCTGAGATGTTTATTTGGTCACCTCAGGCATCCTGAAATGTATGACAATCCATTTCAGGCCATTTACAAATGCTGTATTATTACAGATGACAAGACATTTTTATATCAGATGATATATATGAATTTACTATTAATCTGTACATTTTACAAAATTAACTGACCTTTTAGATGACAAATTTCCTAAAAAATATCTATGAATATGAGGAAACAAAATGTTTGCCATATTGAAGGTAAATATGAATATTTTCTTAAATTTTTTACGCTGAAATTGCCATTTTTCGCATTAAAACCATAACGCACAACTCGTAATCTAGACGTATGTGAATATATCATATGAGGAATCTAGCATATGCATTTCATAAAATAGAGCATGCATTCTCCTTAGCTGCCACCAGATGGCGTCCGATATACCACAAGCATTTTAGACTGTAACGTCAATCACACACTAAAAAAATAACGTTTTTGCGTGGGATTTCCATAGCGCCAGTATTACAGGTTGTGCAGTAAGGCTAAAAAGCTTGCGTTACAACCATACCGACACGATCCATACTGCCATCTTAGAGCAGTAGTTATGGATTTTGTGTAACAAAAATATTTCACAAAACTCATAACTAAAGTATTACAAAGTACACTAACATCCATAAACTACCTTTTATCCCCTAAACCGCCGCCCTCCCGCATTGCAAACACTATATTAAACTTATTAACCCCTAATCTGCCACCCACCCATATCCCGCCACTATAATAATTTTATTAACCCCTATTCCACCGTTTCCCGCCACCGCCGCCACTAACTAAACCTATTAACCTCTAAACCACCAGCCCCCTACATCGCCACTACTAAATAAAGCTATTAACCCTTAATCCCCCAGCCCCCCACATCGCCACTAATAAATTAAACTATTAACCCCTAAACCTATCACCCCCTAACTTTAAAATTACAATATCCCTATCTTAAAATAAATAAAACCTTACATGTGAAATTAAAAACTAACTAACAATTAACCTAACATTACTATTATACTAAACTATTATATTAAAACTAAAATAACTACCAATTAAAAAAACTAAATTACATATTAAAAAAAAACCTAACGGCTAGATTACAAGTTTTTGTCAGTAACGGTGTGCGGTGCTAACGAGCAGTTTATGCTCACCACTCACCTACAGACAACACTGGTATTACAGGTTTTTTTAAACTTGGCGTTAGCCGCAGAAAAGTGACATCTCACTGTAATACCAGCGCTGCTTACGGTAGCGGTGAGCTGGCTAAACGTGCATAGGAATCAATGGGGGAAAGCCGGCTGAAAAAAAAAACCTAACACCTGCGTTCAGCTCCTAACGCAGCCCGATTGATTCCTATGGGGAAATAAAATTTATGTCTACACCTAACACCCTAACATGAACCCCGAGTCTAAACACCCCTCATATTACACTTATTAACCCCTAATCTGCCGCTACCGACATCGCCGATACCTGCATTATATTATTAACCCCTAATCTGCCGCTTTCGGACACCGCCGCAACTTACATTATACTTATGACCCCCTAATCTGATGCCCCCAACATCGCCGACACCTACATTATATTTATTAACCCTTAATCTGCCGCCCCCAATGTCGCCGCAACCTACCTACACTTATCAACCCCTAATCTGCCGCCCCCAACGTCGCCGCCACTATATTAAAGTTATTAACCCCTAAATCTAAGTCTAACCCTAACCCTAACACCCCCCTAACTTAAATATAATTTAAATAAATCGAAATAAAATAACTACAATTAACTAAATTATCCCTATTTAAAACTAAATACTTACCTATAAAATAAACCCTAAGATAGCTACAAAATAACTAATAGTTACATTGTATCTAGCTTCGGGTTTATTTTTATTTTACAGGCAACTTTGTATTTATTTTAACTAGGTACAATAGTTATTAAATAGATATTAACTACAAATTTACCTGTAAAATAAAACCTAACCTAAGTTACAATTATACCTAACACTACACTATAATTAAATTAATTCCCTAAATTAACTACAATTAATTAAAATTAAATAAAATTATCTAAAGTATGAAAAAAAACACTAAATTACATAAAATAATAAAATAATTACAAGTTTTTTAAACTAATTACACCTAATCTAATCCCCCTAATAAAATAAAAAAGCCCCCCAAAATAATAAAAAGCCCTACCCTGTACTAAATTACAAATAGCCCTTCAAAGGGCTTTTTTCGGGGCATTGCCCCAAAGTAATAAGCTCTTTAACCTGTAAAAAAAAGTACAATACCCCCCAACATTAAAACCCACCACCCACACACCCAACCCTACTCTAAAACCACCCAATCCCCCCATTAATAAAACCTAACACTAACCCCTTGAAGATCAACCTACCTTGAGAAGTCTTCAACCAACCGGGCCAAAGTCCTCAGCGAAGCTGGGCAAAGTAGTCCTCCAGACGGGCAGAAGTCTTCATCCAAGCCAGGAAGACGAGGTCCTCCAGACGGGCAGAAGTCTTCATCCAGACGGCATCTTCTATCTTTATCCATACGGAGCGGAGTGGGTCCATCTTTAAGCCATCCGACGCGGAGCATCCTCTTCATCCTTAGTCTTCTTACTAAATGACGGTACCTTTAAGTGACGTCATCCAAGATGGCGTCCCTCCAATTCCGATTGGCTGATAGAATTCTATCAGCCAATCGGAATTAAGGTAGAAAAAATCCTATTGGCTGATGCAATCAGCCAATAGGATTGAAGTTCAATCCTATTGGCTGATCCAATCAGCCAATAGGATTGAGCTCACATTCTATTGGCTGATTGGAACAGCCAATAGAATGCAAGCTCAATCCTATTGGCTGATTGGATCAGCCAATAGGATTTTTTCTACCTTAATTCCAATTGGCTGATAGAATTCTATCAGCCAATCGGAATTGAAGGGATGCCATCTTGGATGACGTCACTTAGTGGTACCGTCATTTAGTAAGAAGACTCCAGATGAAGAGGATGCTCCGTGTCGGATGGCTTGGATGAAGACTTCTGCCCGTCTGGAGGACCACTTCGTCCGGCTTCGATGAGGACTTCGGCCCGGTTGGGTGAAGACTTCTCAAGGTAGGGTGATCTTCAAGGGGTTAGTTTTAGGTTTTATTAAGGGGGGATTGGGTGGGTTTTAGAGTAGGGTTGGGTGTGTGGGTGGTGGGTTTTAATGTTATTAATGTTACTTTTTTTACAGGTTAAAGAGCTGATTATTTTGGGGCAATGCCCTGCAAAAAGCCCTTTTAAGGGCTATTTGTAATTTAGTATAGGGTAGGGCTTTTTATTATTTTGGGGGGGCTTTTTTATTTTATTAGGGGGATTAGATTAGATGTAATTAGTTTAAAAAACTTGTAATTATTTTATTATTTTCTGTAATTTAGGTTTTTTCATACTTTAGATAATTTTATTTATTTTAATTCCTTGTAGTTAATTTAGGGAATTAATTTAATTATAGTGCAGTGTTAGGTGTTAGGTTTATTTTACAGGTAAATTTGTCTTTATTTTTACTAGGTAGTTATTAAATAGTTAATATCTATTTAATAACTATTGTACAGAGTTAAAATAAATACAAAGTTGCCTGTAAAACAAAAATAAACCCTAAGATAGCTACAATGTAACTATTAGTTATATTGTAGCTATCTTAGGGTTTATTTTATAGGTAAGTATTTAGTTTTAAATAGGAATAATTTAGTTAATTGTAGTCATTTTATTTAGATTTAATTAAATTATATTTAAGTTAGGGGGGTTAGGGTTAGGGTTAGACTTAGGTTTAGTGGTTAATACATTTAATATAGTGGCGGCAACGTTGGGGCGGCAGATTAGGGGTTAATAAATATAGGTAGGTGGGGGCGATGTCCGGTTCAGCAGATTAGAGGTTAAAATTTTTATTATAGTGTTTTTGATGTGGGGGGGGCTCGGTTTAGGAGTTAATGGGTAGTTTATGGGTGTTAGTGTACTTTTTAGCACTTTAGTTAAGAGTTTTATGCTACGGCGTTAGCCCACAAAACTCTTAATTACTGACTTTCAAATGCATTAGGGATTTTGGAGGTAGAGGGTGTACTGCTCACTTTTAGGAAGACTCGTAATACCGGCGTTAGGAAAATCCTATTGAAAATATAGGATACGCAATTGACGTAAGTGGATTTGCTGTATTTTCGAGTCGCAAAAAAAAAGTGAGCGGTACACCTGTACCTGCAAGACTCGTAATACCAGCGGACGTTAAAAAGCAGTGTTGGGACCTCTCAAGTCTCAACGCTGCTTTTTAACCCTAACACAAGACTCGTAATCTAGGCGTAACACTACTAAAAATTACAAAAAATAAAAAATACTAAATTACCGAAAATAACCAACACTGAATTATGAAAAATAGCAAACGAAATTATCAAAAATAAAAACAATTACATCTTATCTAATAGCCCTATAAAAATAAAAAGCCCCTCCAAAATAAAAAAAACCTAGCCTACAATAAATTACCAATAGACCTTCAAAGGACCTTTTTTAGGGCATTGCCCTAAAGAAATCAGCTCTTTTACCTGGAAAAAATACAAAGACCCCCAACAGTAAAACCTACCACCCAAACAACCCCCCAAAATAAAAAACCTAAGTCTAAAAAAAACTTAAGCTACCCATTGCCCTGAAAAGGGCATTTGTATGGACATTGCCCTTAAAAGGGCATTCAGCTCTTTTACATTGCCCTGAAAAGGGCATTCAGTCCTTTTACCTAAAGCCCAAAACCCTGATTTAAAAAAAACACCCACATTTAAAAAAAAAAAAAAACCTAACACTAACCTCCGAAGATCCACTCACAGTTTCTGAAGTCCGGACATCCATCCTCATCCAGGTAGCAAGAAGTTTTCATCCAGGCAGCGAGAAGGCTTTATCTAGGCGGCGTCTTTTATCTCCATCCCGGCGGCACGGATCCATTCTTGAAGACATCCAGTGCGGAGCGTCCTCTTCATAGGTCACCGCCGTACACTGGATCTTCAATGCAAGGGAGCCTTTTCAAAAAAATCATCCCTTGCATTTCTATTGGCTGATTTGATTCTTGAAATTCAAATCAGCCAATAGGATGAGAGCTACTGAAATCCTATTGGCTGTTCAAAACAGCTAATAGGATGAGAGCTAATTAAATTCTATTGGCTATTCAAATCAGCCAAATAATTTCAGTAGCTCTCATCCTATTGGCTGATTTGATATTGGAATTTTAATATAAATTTAGGGGGTTTGTTAGGTTTAGGGGTTAATAGTTTAATTTAGTTTTTGCGATGTGGGGGGCTGGCGGTTTATTGTTTAATAGGTTTATTTAGTGGCAGTGATGTGGGAGGCCAGAGATTTAAGGGTTAATAAATTTATTATAGTGGTGGCATTGTCGGGGAGCGGTGGAATAGTGGTTAATAGCTTTTATTAGTGGCGGTGATGTGGGAGGCCAGAGATTTAGAGGTTAATAACTTTTATTAGTGGCAGCAATGTCGGAGAGCGGCGGGATAGGGGTTAATAACTTTATTTCGGCGTCAACGATGTCGGGAGTGGCAGATTAGGCGTTAATAGCTTTATTTAGGTGTCGCTTCTCTCTTTTTATTTATGCAAATTATGACATTTTGGGAAGTCTCCCTAAGTGTGATGCGGGAAGCCAGACGTGGACCCGTTGCTCAGTGTGCCTAAAGGGATATGGCTGCACTTCACTGACGAGGCCCACAATAGGCCAAAACGTACATCTGGGGTTTTGCTGTTTCTCTCGTTCAGAGAGGGATTGCCTGGTATTTCGGGGCTGGACTGTACTGTGAAGTCAGGATCAGACTGATATGCTTCAGGAAAGTTCTTCTCTGTGAAAGGCACATGTTGAGCAAAAAGAGGCTGCTTCTTGGGTGGTAACTAGCCATAGAACAAGCTATTATGCTATTGTTCATTCTCAGGTTGAGCGCTTCTCTCTTTTTATTTATGCAAATTATGACATTTTGGGGAGTCTCCCTAAGTCTCCCTAAGTGTGATGCGGGAAGCCAGACATGGACCCGTTGCTCAGTGTGCCTAGAGGGATATGGCTGCACCTCACTTACGAGGCCCACAATAGGCCGAAACGTACGTCTTGGGTTTCTCGTTCAGAGAGGGATAGCTTGGGTATTTTGGGGCTGGACTGTACTGTGAAGTCAGGATCAGACTGATATGCTTCAGGAAAGTTCTCTGTGAAAGGCACATGTTGAGCAAAAAGAGGCTGCTTCTTGGGTGGTAACTAGCCATAGAACAAGCTATTATGCTATTGTTTGTTCTCAGGTTGAGCGCGCATCTCTTTTTATTTATTTATATGTGTATGTAGACTACTTTAAGTCCTTGTCATGGAGTTTGCTGCTCTATTATGGTAGCATCTTTATTATCAATATCAATATTATCCCATCAATATTATATACTTTTTTTTCTATTTTAATTTTTACTATTCGTGTTTTATTTTCATCTACACACCTCATACCACTAACATGAATCCAAATATGACCATACTGTTATTCGTGATAACCCTTTTCTCACTCCAATTTGTTCACATCACTACCGCCATAAGCACACACCTTAAACTGGAGAACAAATTATCATACACCATGGCCTGCTCTGTTGCCATAACTTATCTGCTGAGTGCTGGTGGAGAGTTATAAAAACCAGTCCCCTACCCCTACCTCAAAAAATTATAAAGTATCCCATTCCTATTCCTTATGTTACTTGCTCTTGCAAATGATGTAAAGTCTAACCCTGGTCCCCCAACAAATTCCATTCCTAGCCTTCCAGCTAAAAAAGGCCTCTCCTTTGTGCACTGTAATATCCGCAGCTTACTACCAAGAATCGATGCACTGCAAGCATGGTGTTCACATTACAAGCCCAAAATCATTGTTATATCTGAATCATGGCTAACCGCAAAAATACCTGACTACTACATGGGTATTCATGCCATAGAAATGACAGAGCAAAAAGAGGAGGCGGCATTGTAATTTATGTTGACAATTAGATAAATTACACCCCCTTACAACACCTCCTGCCACCTTTGATTTACTTTCTGGCACAATTGAGATCCCATGCCGTAAATCAATCATTGTTGCAGGAATCTACCACCCACCTAGCTCCCCTGTGCATTCCCTTTTTGACATAGCCCATCTCCTTAGTGAAACCATAGCTCAAAACACAAAAAGTTAAATTTTGGTCTTTGAAAATTTTAATATTGATTGGCTGAATCCTAAAAACAATAGTTCTTGCTCACCATTTAAGACTTTGCAGCTAATGCAATTAATATCCTCCCCAACTCGCATAAACATTAAAAGCCATAACCACACCCTGCTCGACTGGATTCTCTCCACTTCTCCTGACCGAATTCAGGAGGCAGGTGTTCTCCCTAACAGTTTCAGTGACCATTGCTTAGTGTACTGAGTGCACAAAATAAATCTACTAAATCCTCTCCCAAGGTTAAAATCACCAGGTCCTTTAAAAAATGTAATCTTCAATCATTTCTAAATGACATCAAGAGCCTCCCCTGGCACAGATTAAACCTAATTCAAGATTTAGACTCTGCAGTTGAATTCTTTCAGTCCGAACTCTTACAAGTTTGGAATTTGCATGCCCGCTGCGTAAGGTGAGAGTAAAAGGATTCATTGTGGTCAAAGTTCAAGCATACTAGCTTTATGAACGATCACTGTGTATATAGAAATGGCGAAATATATGTACTAAACAAACAAAATTGGCCAAGGCCCAATATTTCTATGAAAATCTGAACAATAACATATCAAACCCTAGAAAGTTTTGGAAAGTCATAAATAACTTACACACTCCCCCAATCCACTCCCAACCCTCCACTGTCAAAGTGGACAACCAAACCCTGCAACTTTCCTTAGAAGTAGCAAATGCCTTTAACAATTATTTTGTCAGATGCTCCACCATCCTGATTGGCAAACTAATAAATGATACGCATCCTGAAACTACAAATGTGGATCAAGCCCCACTAAATCTGCAAAGACCCAATATAGAGAAGTTCAATTTTAGACCTGTACCCATCAATGTCATTAAAAAACACCTTAATAATCTAAAAATTAAAAACCAGTCTGGACCTGATCAAATCCCAGCAATGCTATTGAAGCTCAGTGTGCCAGAAATTGCTAAACCTGTCACAACCCTAATTAACGAATCCTTGGTGTCTGGATACATACTCAAACTTTGGAAGACTGCAAGAGTAGTGCCTATCCATAAAAGTGGTGAGTTAACCTTGGTTACTAACTATCATCCAATATCATTGCTCCCAATATTGTCAAAAATCTTAGAAAAATGCGTCCATACCCAACTATGTGAGTATTACCAACAATCTAACTATCTGACCCCTGTTCAATCAGGTTTTCACCCAAATCACTCCACTACAACTGCCCTCCTAAAAGTTTGCAGCAACATCCAAACTGGCATGGAACAAGGAGACCTAACTGGAGCTATTTTCCTTGATTTTGCAAAGGCCTTTGACACAGTAGATCACGACATACTACTGCTCAAATTAAAAAAAGTCAGGTATCGGTGATCGTCCGCTAACCTGGTTTCGATCATATGTATCGGATCAATCACAGTAAGTCTCCATTTCTGACAGCGACTCCCTCCCTCTCCCAGTCATGTGTGGTGTTCCCCAAGGTTCCATTCTCGTCCCCCTATTATTCACATTATTTATAAATAATCTGCCAAATGTCTGCAAATCCTTAACTGTACACATGTACGCAGACGACACTGTAATATATGCAAACAAATCTGATCTGCCGCAGCTTTAGGCAGTGCTCCAAGACCAGTTCACAGAGGTAGAAAAGTGGATCTCAAAAAACAAACTCTTCCTAAACACTGACAAAACTGTAACAATGATCTTTGAAACAGTACTTAAATTACTCAAACTATAAAATTCCCATCTACGCATCAAAACAAAATCAAATTGTACACTGACCGCAGTCAACTCTTTCAAATACTTGGGTATGTGGTTAGACCCCAATCTATATTTTGGCCTCCACATAGAAAAACTTGCATCTAAACTATATCCAAAACAATGTGCCCTGTACAGAAACAAATCCTGCCTCAGCCCTACAGTAAAGGAAAAGATTGTACAGCAAATGCTGATGCCAATCATGGATTATGGGGACGTAGTATATGCACCTGCACCACAAACTCACCTAAATAAACATAATACACTGTATAACTCGTCTGCCGCTTTGTGCTACAATGTAACTACAGGACCCACCATTGTAACATGCTAAAAGAACTAAACTGGCTGTCGCTGGAATCCAGATGCACCCTCCATCTTTCCTGCCTTGTGTTTAAGAGCCTTTCTGGGAAGCTCCCACCCTACCTGAGCAGAATGCTCCCTACAGCTGTTCCCACCTCTCATAACCTTCGATCCAGTACCAGCACATTATTTAGTCTTCCTCAATACAAAAAGAAAGCAGCTTGATCCTCCTTTTCCTACAGAGCACCACAATTATGGAACGACCTCCCTCACACTTTCAAACCTTCCCCAAGCCTAATATCCTTTAAGAGATCCCTCTCTACATATCTCAAAACAGAATGCACCTGTCATGGTTGATTATATATTTCCTACCTGTTCTATGTTAAATTTTGCATATATTGTGTATTATTATTGTTTTTGTATTTTATTGCACACTATTGTATCAAAGCAATGTTTTGTGGACCCAGGACATACTTGAAAACAAGAGAAATCTCAATGTATCCTTCCTGGTAAAATATTTTATGAATAAATAATAATAAATAAATAAATAAATCTTTATAAGATGCATATTTTTCCATTATAAAGTTGTACTTTTTGTTTACGGTACTATTTTTTATTTTTTTATTGTGACTTTTTCCTATCATCTGTGCCTCATAGGATACTCCTCTTGGTGTCTTTTGGTCAGTTTCCTGCAGTTTTCTTTTCAGGATGTATTCTCCTGATAAATACTGAGTTTTTAAAAGAAATGGTTAAAATAAAGGACATTTATAAATATATGTGCTTAGTTTTTCTTTCCAGGATGTATTCTCCTGATAAAATCTGAGTTTTTATTGAATTTGCCACCATTGGGTGGCAACTAAATGCTAATCATGCTCCTAATGAAATAGGAGATGCGTTATTTGTTTAAAATAAAGAACATTTATAAATATATGTATTCTCCTGATAAATACTATCGGCCAGATTACGAGTTTTGCGTTAGAGGCTATGGGGTGCTAATGAGCAGTTTTCTCTCACCGCTCACTTACCTGCAGTGCTGGAATTACAGGTTTTTACAAACCCGGCATTAAAAGGCAAGAAGTGAGCATTGAGCAAAATTGTGCTTCTTCCCGCACTCCAATACCAGCGCTGCTTAAGTCAGCGGTGAGCTGGTCGTACATGCTCATGCACGATTTCCCCAAAGGAATCAACGGGGAGAGCCGGCTGAGAAAAAGTCTAACACCTGCAAAAAAGCAGTGTAAAACTCAGTAACGCAGCCCCATTGGATCCTATGGGGAAACTAAATTTATGTTTACACCTTACACCCTAACATGAACCCCGAGTCTAAACACCCCTAATCTTACACTTATTAACCCCTAATCTGCTGTCCCCGACATTGCCGACACCTACATTATACTTATTAACCCCTAATCTGATGCTCCGGACACCGCAGCCACCTACATTATATGTATTAACCCCTAATCTGCTGCCCCCAACATCGCCAACACCTACATTAAATTTATTAACCCCTAATCTAAAAAATTACAAGATATTTAAACTAATTACACCTAATCTAATAGCCCTATCAAAATAAAAAAAAAGCCCCACCAAAATAAAAAATAAAAAAAAGCCCCACCAAAATTAAAAAACCCTAGCCTAAACTAAACTATCAATATCCCTTAAAAGGGCTTTTTGCTGGGCATTGCCCCAAAGTAATCAGCTCTTTTACCTGTAAAAAAAAAAATACAAACAACCCCCCCAAACAGTTAAACCCACCACCCACACAACCAACCCCCCAAATAAAATACTATCTAAAAAAAAAATCTCTATCCTATTGGCTGATGCAATTCCAATCAGCCAATAGAATGCAAGCTCAATCCTATTGGCTGATTGCATCAGCTAATATGATTTTTTTCTACCTTAATTCCGATTAGCTGATAGAATTCTATCAGCCAATCGGAATCTAAGGGACGCCATCTTGGATGACATCACTTAAAGGAACCTTCATTCGTCGGGTAGTCACTCCGTGTCGGATGGATGAAGATAAAAGATGCCGTCTAGATGAAGACTTCTGCCCGCCTGGAGGACCACTTTGCCCCGCTTGGATGAAGACTTCTCCCGGCTTCGTTGAGGACTTCGGCCCTGTTGAATGAAGACTTCTGCTGCTTCCTTGAGGATGGATGTCCGGTCTTCAGAACTGTAAGTCAATCTTCAGGGGGTTATTGTTAGGTTTTTTTAAGGGTGTATTGGGTTTTTTTTTTTTTAAATTAGGGGTTTGGGCCGCAAAAGAGCTAACTGCCCTTTTAAGGGCAATGCCCATCCAAATGCCCTTTTCAGGGCAATGGGGAGCTTACATTTTTTGGTTAGCTTTTTATTTGGGGGGTTTGTTGTGTGGGTGGTGGGTTTTACTGTTGGGGGGTGTTTGAATTTTTTTTTTTTTTACAGGTAAAAGAGCTGATTACTTTGGGGCAATGCCCTGCAAAAGGCCCTTTTAAGGGATATTGATAGTTTAGTTTAGGCTAGGGTTTTTTTATTTTGGGGGGGCTTTTTTATTTTGATAGGGGTATTAGATTAGGTGTAATTAGTTTAAAGATCTGTCATTTGTTTATTATTTTCTGTAATATTTAGTGGTTTTTTTGTACTTTAGCGAACTTAATTTATTTAATTGTTTTTAATTTAGTTAATTGATTTAATTGTAGTGTAGTGTTAGGTGTTATTGTAACTTAGGTTAGGTTTTATTTTACAGGTACTTTTGTATTTATTTTAGCTAGGTAGTTAGTAAATAGTTAATAACTATTTAGTAACTATTCTACATAGTTAAAATAAATACAAACTTGCCTGTAAAATAAAAATAAACCCTAAGCTAGCTACAATGTAACTATTAGTTATATTGTAGTTAACGTAGGGTTTATTTTACAGTTTTAAATATGAATTACTTAGGTAATGATAGTAATTTTATTTAGATTTATTTAAATTATATTTAAGTTAGGGGGTGTTAGGGTTAGAGTTAGGGGTTAATAAATTTAGAATAGTGGCGGCGACGTTGGGGGCGGCAGATTAGGGTTTAATAAAAATAATGTAGGTGACGGCGATGTTGGGGGCAGCAGATTAGGGGTTTATAAGTATAATGTAGGTGGCGGCGATGTCCGGAGCAGCAGATTAGGGGTTAATAGGTATAATGTTGGTGGCGGCGATGTTAGGGATGGGTTAGGTTTTTTTTCATTATATTCTATCTAGATTATGTTGTTGTGCTGTTTTTTAAGAACAGACATCAAGTCCAGACCAACAGCAAGTACCACAACAAGTACTTTTGTTCATAGGAGATTCAGGACAGATGATGCTGGAATTAAATTTAAGGTAAGAGCTTCAGCAATATTTAGGAAGCAATTTTATTTTGAGAAGTTGTTTTTCTTCTTTTGCAGTGGAATGAGGTCCTTATTTTAGGGTATTTTAAAATAAGGTACTTTAAAAGCTTTCCTGGTGCTTAAAGTTACTTATTGAGTGCAATTACATATGTGGCGTCGCCCCCAAAAGCCGGTGACGCCGGTTTTTAGTTCGGCATTGCTATATATTTCACCCATCGCCCGCTAATTTTACTCTCACAAACTAACATAGAACTGCGTCGCAAATCGGTATCACATATTCAGCGCAAGGACTTACGCGCTGAAAATGGATAAATCTTATTCCATTTTAACCTCGCCTCACATAGGCAGGCACAGCAAGCCTTGCACTGAGTAAATGAGCACCATAACTTCCTGAAAATTCTAACTAACACCTAACGCATGCGCAATATCTACCTGCCAACCACCATCTCCCCCACCGCAATAACTATTAAAATACGTTAACCCCTAATCCACCAACCCCCACATCGCAAACTACCTAATATACGTCTAGATTATGAGTCTTGCATTAGCCTTAAAAAGCAGCGTTGAGGGGTCCCAATGCTGCTTTTTAACGCCCGCTGGTATTACGAGTCTGGTAGGTACAGTTGTACCACTGACTTTTTTTCCGCGATTTTAGCATACCTCAAATCCCCTTACGTCAATTGCGTATCCTATCTTTTTAATGGGATTTTCCTAACGTCGGTATTACGATAGCTTGAAAAAGTGAGCGGTACATCCTCTACCTCCAAGACTCCTACCGCATTTTAAAGTCAGTAGTTAAGAGTTTTATGGGCTAACGCCGTAACATAAAACTCTTAACTAAAGTGCTATAAAGTACACTAACACCCATAAACTACCTATTAACCCTTAAACCAAGCCCCCCCCCACATCGCAAACACTATATTAAAATTATTTAACCCCTAATCTGCCGACCGGACATCCCCGCCACTGTAATAAATGTATTAACCCCTAAACCGCCGAACTTCCTCCTTGCAAACACTAGTTAAATTTTATTAACCCCTAATCTGCCGTCCCTAACATCGCCGACACCTACATACATTTATTAACCCCTAATCTGCCGCCCCAACGTCGCAGCTACTATATTAAATGTATTAACCCCTAAACCTAAGTCTAAACCTAACCCTAACCCCCCTAATTTAAATATAATTTAAATACATCTAAATAAATTATTCCTATTTAAAACTAAATACTTACCTATAAAATAAACCCTAAGATAGCTACAATATAACTAATAGTTACATTGTAGCTATCTCAGGGTTTATTTTTATTTTACAGGCAAGTTTGTATTTATTTTAACTAGGTACAATAGTTATTAAATAGTTATTAACTATTTAATAACAACCTAGCTAAAATAAATACAAATTTACCTGTAAAATAAATCCTAACCTAAGTTACAATTACACCTAACACTACACTATCATTAAATTAATTACATCAAATACCTACAATTAATTACAATTAAATTAAATAAACTAAATTATGAAAAACAACAAACACTAAATTACAGAAAATAAAAAAGAAATTACAGATATTTTAAACTAATTACAGGTAGCCCTCAGTTTACGCCGGGGTTAGGTTCCAGAAGGAATGGTTGTAAATCGAAACCATTGTAAATTGAAATCCAGTTTATAATGTAAGTCAATGGGAAGTGAGGGAGATAGGTTCCAGGCCCCTCTCAAAATTGTCATAAGTAACACCTAATACATTATTTTTAAAGCTTTGAAATGAATACTTTAAATGCTAGACAGCATTATAAACCTAATAAAATAATCACACAACACAGAATATATAATTAAACTAAGTTAAATGAACAAAAACATTTGCTAAACAGCATTATAAACCTAATAAAATAATCACACAACACATACTTCCCTTGCATTTTTCTGCAAACAGTTCTTTCTATACATTCCAATCTGGACTGAGTTATAGACAGGAAGATCTTGTTTCTTTGAAATCTGCTCGATAGCTCAGGTCTGGTTAAACTGATTAATTTCAGCTTGCTTGGCTTTGCTGCAACACAAGCAGACAGCTCCACCTACTGGCTATTTTAATAAATGCACTGCTTCTCAATGCTTTTCAATAGCAGTCACATGACTGGAAAAAAAGGTTGTTATTCTGAAACGGTGTACATTGAACCGTTGTAAAACGAGGGCCACCTGTACACCTAATCTAATCCCCCTAACAAAATAAAAAAGCTCCCCAAAATAAAAAATTCCTTACCCTATACTAAATTACAAAATTAAGGTAGGAAAAATACTATTGGCTGATGCAATCAGCCAATAGAATTGAGCTCACATTCTATTGGCTGATTGCAACAGCCAATAGAATGCAAGCTCAATCCTATTGGCTGATTGGATCAGCCAATAGGATTGAACTTCAATTCTATTGGCTGAGTGCATCAGCCAATAGGATTTTTCCTACCTTAATTCCAATTGGCTGATAGGATTCTATCAGCCAATTGGAATTGAAGGGATGCCATCTTGAATGACGTCACTTAAAGGAACCTTCATTCTTCAGTCGCCATCAGATGGAAGAGGATGCTCGGTGTCGGATGTCTTCAAGATGGACCCGCTCCACTCTGGATGGAAGAAGATAGAAGATGCCGTCTGGATGAAGACTTCTGCCGGTCTGGATGTCCTCTTCTGGCCGGATTGGATGAAGACTTCTGCCCCTCTGGAGGTCCACTTGTGCCCGGCTGGGTGAAAACGTCTTAAGGTAGGGTGATCTTCAAGGGGTTAGTGTTAGGTTTTATTAAGGGGGGATTGGGTGGGTTTTAGAGTAGGGTTGGGTGTGCAGGTGGTGGGTTTTAATGTTGGGGTGTGTATTGTATTTTTTCTTACAGGTAAAAGAGCTGATTACTTTGGGGCAATGCCCTGCAAAAGGCCCTTTTAAGGGCTATTTGTAATTTAGTATAGGGTACGGATTTTTTTTTATTTTGGGGGTCTTTTTTTATTTTGTTAGGGGGATTAGATTAGATGTAATTAGTTAAAAATATCTGTACTTTCTTTTTTATTTTCTGTAATTTAGTGTTTGTTGTTTTTCGTAATTTAGTTTATTTAATTTAATTGTAATTAATTGTAGGTATTTTATGTAATTAATTTAATGATAGTGTAGTGTTAGGTGTAATTGTAACTTAGGTTAGGATTTGTTTTACAGGTAAATTTGTATTTATTTTAGCTAGGTCGTTATTAAATAGTTAATAACTATTTAATAACTATTTTACCTAGATAAAAAGTAAATTTATGCTTACCTGATAAATTGATTTCTTCTATGGTACGATGAGTCCACAGATTCATCCTTTACTTGTGGGATATTATCCTCCTGCTAACAGGAAGTGGCAAAGAGCACCACAGCAGAGCTGTCTATATAGCTCCTCCCTTAGCTCCACCCCCCAGTCATTCGACCGAAGGTACATGAAGAAAAAGGAGAAACTAAAAGGTGCAGAGGTGACTGAAGTTAAAATAAAAAAATATAATCTGTCTTAAAATGACAGGGCGGGCCGTGGACTCGTCGTACCATAGAAATCAATTCATCAGGTAAGCATAAATGTACTTTTCTTCTATAAGGTATGACGAGTCCACGGATTCATCCTTTACTTGTGGGATACAATACCAAAGCTACAGGACACCGATGAACGGGAGGGACAAGACAGATGGTTAAACAGAAGGCACCACTGCTTGAAGAACTTTTCTCCCAAAAATAGCCTCCGAAGAAAATTTGGAAAAGGTATGAAGCGAAGACCAAGTCGCAGCCTTACAAATCTGTTCAACAGAAGCATCATTTCTAAAAGCCCATGTGGAAGCCACCGCTCTAGTAGAGTGAGCTGTAATCCTTTCAGGAGGCTGCTGTCCAGCAGTCTCGTATGCCAAACAGATGATGCTTTTCAGACAAAAAGAAAGAGATGTAGCCGTAGCTTTTTGACCTCTACATTTTCCAGAATAGACAACAAACAAAGAAGATGTTTGACGGAAATCTTTGGTTGCTTGCAAGTAAAACTTCAAAGCACGAACCACGTCCAAGTTGTGCAACAGATGCTCCTTATTAGAGGAAGGATTAGGACACAGAGAAGGAACAATCATTTCCTGATTGATATTCCTATTAGTAACAACCTTAGGAAGGAATCCAGGTTTGGTACGCAAAACCACCTTATCAGCATGGAAAACAAGATAAGGCGAGTCGCATTGCAATGCAGATAGTTCAGAAACTCTTCGAGCCGAAGAGATAGCAACTAAAAACAGAACTTTCCAAGATAGAAGCTTAATATCTATGCAATGCATAGGTTCAAACGAAACCCCTTGAAGAACTTTAAGAACTAAATTCAAACTCCATGGCAGAGCAACAGGTTTAAACACAGGCTTGATTCTAACTAAAGCCTGACAGAACGACTGAACGTCTGGAACATCTGTCAGACGCTTGTGCAGTAGAATTGATAAAGCAGATATCTGTCCCTTTAAGGAACTAGCTGATAGCCCCTTTCTCCAATCCTTCTTGGAGAAAGGACAAAATCCTAGGAATCCTGATCTTACTCCATGAGTAGCCTTTGGATTTGCACCAATAAAGATATTTACGCCATATCTTATGATACATTTTCCTAGTTACAGGCTTTTGAGCCTGAATCAAGGTATCTATGACCGACTCATAGAAACCCCGCTTGGATAAAATCAAGCGTTCAATCTCCAAGCAGTCAGCCACAGAGAAACTAGATTTGGATGCTGGAAGTCCATGGTGGAAGAGATGACATGTCCACCAGGTCTGCATACCAAGTCCTGCGTGGCCACGCAGGTGCTATCAAAATCACTGAAGCTCTCTCCTGTTTGATTCTGGCAATCAAACGAGGAAGGAGAGGAAATGGTGGAAACACATAAGCCAGGTTGAACGACCAGGGTACTGCTAGAGCATCTATCAGTACTGCCTGAGGATCCCTTGACCTGGACCCGTAACAAGGAAGTTTGGCGTTCTGACAAGACACCATCAGATCCAATTCTGGTGTGCCCCATTGCTGAATCAATTGTGCAAACACCTCCGGATGGAGTTCCCACTCCCCCGGATGAAAAGTCTGACGACTGAGAAAATCCGCTTCCCAGTTCTCCACTCCTGGGATATAGATTGCTGATAGATGGCAAGAGTGAGTCTCTGCCCAATGAATTATTTTGGAAACCTCTATCATCGCTAGAGAACTCTTTGTTCCCCCCTGATGATTGATATATGCTACAGTCGTGATATTTTCCGACTGGAATCTTATGAATCTGGCCGAAGCCAGCTGAGGCCATGCCTGAAGCCCATTGAATATCGCTCTCAGTTCTAGAATATTTATCGGGAGGAGAGCCTCCTCCTGAGTCCACAAACCCTGTGCTTTCAGGGAATTCCAGACTGCACCCCAGCCCAATAGGCTGGCATCCATCATCACTATGACCCACGCTGGCCTGCGGAAACACATTCCCTGGGACAGATGATCCTGTGACAAACACCAAAGAAGAGAGTCTCTGGTCTCTTGATCCAGATTTATCTGAGGAGATAAATCTGCATAATCCCCATTCCACTGTTTGAGCATGCATAGTTGTAGTGGTCTGAAATGCAAGCGAGCAAACGGCACTATGTCCATTGCCGCTACCATCAGTCCGATTACCTCCATACACTGAGCCACTGACGGCTGAGGAATGAAATGAAGAGCTTGGCAGGTGGTTAAAATCTTTGATTTCCTGACCTCCGTCAGAAAATTTTTCATGTCCACCGAATCTATCAGAGTTCCCAGGAATGGAACTCTTGTGAGAGGGATAAGTGAACTCTTTTTTACGTTCACCTTCCACCCGTGAGATCTGACAAAGCCAACACGATGTCCGTGTGAGACTTGGCTAGTTGGTAAGTCGATGCCTGTATTAAGATATCATCCAGATAAGGTGCCACTGCTATGCCCCGAGGCCTTAGAACCGCCAGAAGGGACCCTAGCACCTTTGTGAAAATTCTGTGAGCTGTGGCCAACCCAAAGGGAAGAGCCACAAACTGGTAATGCCTGTCCAGAAAGGCGAACCTGAGGAACTGGTGATGATCTTTGTGGATAGGGATGTGTAGCTACACATCCTTTAAGTCCATGGTGGTCATATATTGACCCTCCTGGATCATTGGTAAAATAGTCCAAATGGTCTCCATCTTGAAAGATGGGACTCTGAGGAATTTGTTTAGGATCTTGAGATCTAAAATTGGTCTGAAGGTTCCCTCTTTTTTGGGAACCACAAACAGATTGGAGTAAAACCCGGAACTGGGCGGATCACTCCCATGGTATATAGGTCTTCTACACAGCGTAAGAATGCCTCTCTTTTTGTCTGGTTTACAGACAATTGAGAAAGATGGAATCTCCCCCTTGGAGGAGAATCTTTGAAATCCAGAAGATACCCCTGGGTTACGATTTCCAAAGCCCAGGAGTCCTGAACATCTCTTGCCCAAGCCTGAGCAAAAAGAGAAAGTCTGCCCCCTACTATATCCGGTCCCGGATCGGGGGCTACCCCTTCATGCTGTCTTGGTGGCAGCAGCGGGCTTCTAGGCCTTTTTACCTTTGCTCCAAGTCTGGTTAGGTCTCCAGACTGACTTGGATTGAGCAAAATTCCCCTTTTGTTTTGAAGCCAGGGAAGAGGTAGAGGGACCACCTTTGAAGTTTTGAAAGGAACGAAAAATATTTTGTTTGGTCCTCATCTTATTTGTCTTATCCTGAGGAAGGGCATGGCCTTTCCCACCAGTAATGTCTGAAATTATCTCTTTCAGTTCAGGCCCGAATAGGGTCTTACCTTTGAAAGGGATGGCTAAAAGCTTAGATTTTGATGACACATCAGCAGACCAGGACTTAAGCCATAACGCTCTACGCGCTAAAATGGCAAAACCTGAATTCTTTGCCGCTAATTTAGCCAGTTGAAAAGCGGCATCTGTAATGAAAGAATTAGCTAGCTTGAGAGCACTAATTCTATCCAGAATATCATCTAATGGGGTCTCAACCTGAAGAGCCTCCTCCAGAGCCTCGAACCAAAAAGCAGCTGCAGTAGTTACAGGAACAATGCACGCTATTGGTTGGAGAAGAAAACCCTAATGAACAAATATTTTCTTTAAGAGACCCTCTAATTTTTTATCCATAGGATCTTTGAAAGCACAACTGTCCTCAATAGGTATAGTTGTACGCTTAGCCATGGTAGAAATAGCTCCCTCCACCTTAGGGACCGTCAGCCACGAGTCCGGCATGGTGTCAGATATGGGAAACATTTTCTTAAAAGTAGGAGGGGGAGCGAACAGAATACCTCGTCTATCCCACTCCTTAGTAACAATGTCCGAAATCCTCTTAAGGACCGGAAATACATCAGTGTAGGTAGGAACCTCTAGAAATCTGTCCATTTTACACAATTTCTCTGGAACTACAATAGGGTCACAATCATCCAGAGTCGCTAAAACCTCCCTGAGCAACAAGCGGAGATGTTCTAGTTTAAATTTAAAAGCCGTCATATCTGAGTTTGTCTGAGGGAACATCTTTCCTGAATCAGAAATCTCTCCCTCAGACAGCAAATCCCTCACCCCCAACTCAGAACAATGTGAGGGTACATCGGATATGGCTAATAAAGCGTCAGAGGGCTCAGCATTTGTTCTCACACCAGACCTACTACGCTTCCCCTGCAACCCAGGCAGCTTAGATAAAACCTCTGTAAGGGTTGTATTCATAACTGCGGCCATATCTTGCAGGGTGAAAGAATTAGACGCACTAGAAGTACTTGGCGTCGCTTGTGCGGGCGTTAATGGTTGTGACACTTGGGGAGAATTAGATGGCATAACCTGATTCCCTTCTGACTGAGAATCATCCTGCGACATACTTTTAGTAGCTAAAATATGTTCTTTGCAATTTATTGACCTTTCAGTGCATGAGGGACACATTCTAAGTGGGAGTTCCACAATGGCTTCTAAACATATTGAACAATGACTTTCTTCAATGTCAGACATGTTGAACAGGCTAGTAATGACTATAAACAAGCTTGAAAAACACTTTATTTTGTGAAAAAACAACAATCTTAAAAAACGGTACTGCGCCTTTAAGAGAAAAAAAGCATACACGTTCTGCAAAACTGCTTTAAAATACACCAAACTTTCCAAATTTTTGATAGCAGACTCAATTTGAGTAGTTAAGTTTGCCCCACAAGAAAATTAAACATTTAACCCTTTAATGTGCAAACTGGATTGAAATAAGGCCTAAATCCGGAAAAAAAACACCCCCAGCACCTCGCCACAGCCCTGCTGTGGTGCCTACCTGCCATCAGGGGTTGTAAATATGGGGTTAAAGCTTTGATTTGGCCCAAAACATCCACAAGTTCCCTCAGGAGTTGGAGCTTGCTGCTTGCTGAGTGAAAACAACTGCGCATCTGAGGCGCGAAAATAGGCTCTGCCCATCTCACTCGATGTCTCTAAATCCTCAAAGAACCTCACCAGAGCGGTTTTAAACTAGCCATGTGGGTTCTGAGACCCAAAAAATAAGCCAAGTATACTCTCAATAAAGTTGCCCAAAAAACGTTATTGCCCACAAAACGTTAACAGTACTCCCAGTTCATAAAACGTTTGCCCACAAACATTCAAAAACTCTGTGTCAACCATTTTTTAATTAGCCCCTTATGCAAGCTTAGTAATGCCTTTCTATAGCTCTTAGGATTACTGCTTACCCTTACCCTCATGGGGATACTGTCAGCCTTTCTGAAATACACAGTCTCTCCAGAAAAAATGACTGAACATACCTCACTGCTATATAGCATGAAAACGTTCCTCAAACTGAAGTTTCTTGTACCCCTCAGCCTCTGTGGGAACTGCACTGGATCTTAGTTACAACTGCTAAGATCATCATCCTCCAGGCAGAAGTCTTTATCCATCTGCTGCCTGAGAGTAAATAGTACACACCGGTACCATTTAAAACAAAAAACTCTTGCTTGAAGAAATTAAAACTAATATTTTATCACCTCTTTCACTTTACCCTTCCTAGTACTTAGAGTAGGCAAAGAGAATGACTGGGGGTGGAGCTAAGGGAGGAGCTATATAGACAGATCTGCTGTGGTGCTCTTTGCCACTTCCTGTTAGCAGGAGGATAATATCCCACAAGTAAAGGATGAATCCATGGACTCGTCGTACCTTATAGAAGAAATAAATACAAACTTGCCTGTAAAATAAAAATAAATCCTGAGAGAGCTATAATGTAACTATTAGTTATATTGTAGCTAGCTTAGGGTTTATTTTACAGGTAAGTATTTAGTTTTAAATAGGAATAATTTATTTAGATGTATTTAAATTATATTTAAGTTAGGGGGGAGGGTTAGGGTTAGACTTAGGTTTAGGAGTTAATACATTTATTATAGTGGCGGCGATATTGGCGGCTGCAGATTATGGGTTAATAAATTTAATATAGTTGTGGCGACGTTGGGGGGGGCAGATTAGGGGGTAATAAATATAATGTAGGGTTTGGCGATGTTTGGGGCAGTAGATTAGGGGTTCATTATTAGTATAATGTAGGTGGCAGCGGTGTCCGGAGCAGAAGATTAGGGGTTAATAATATTATTCAGGTATCGACGATGTCAGGAACGGCAGATTAGGGGTTAATAAGTGTAAGATTAGGGGTGTTTAGACTCGGGGTTCATGTTAGGGTGTTAGGTGTAGACATAACTTTTATTTCCCCATAGGAAACAATGGGGCTGCATTAGGAGCTGAACACTGCTTTTTTGCAGGTGTTAGGTTTTTCCTATGGGGAAATCGTGCACGAGCACGTTTAGCCAGCTTACCGCTACCGTAAGCAACACTGGTATTACAGTGAGATGTGGAGCTAAATTTTGCTCAACGCTCACTTTTCTTAGGCTAACGCCGGCTTGCAGAAAACTTGTAATACCAGCGTTGTCTTAAGTGAGCGGTGAGAAAAAAAGGCTTGTTAGCACCGCACACCATTATCGACAAAAACTTGTAATTTAGCCGATACTGATTAACCCCTAATCCTCCATCCCCCCACATTGCAATCTACCTAATAAAAGTATTAACCCCTAAATCCGCCAACCCCAACATCACAAACTACCTAATAAATCTATTAACCCCTAATCCGCCATCCCCCACATTGCAAATTTAAGTTTTTCAGCCAATAGAAATGCAAGGTACCCCATATTTAAACGGATACCTTGCATTTTATTTTCAGTGTGCGGTCGCCGGTCTTCTGTTCCGCGGTCACCACCGTTCCGCGCAGGCTTGGTCCTGGATAAAGATAGGAGAAGTCCCCGATCTGGAAAAAGATATTGCCACCTCCAAGAAGACTTCACCGCCTGGAAGATCTTCTCTGTCGGACTTCAGGAACTGTGAGTACCTATCTGGGGGTTAGACTTAGGATTTTTTTTTATTTTGGGGGGTTTGTCTTTTTTTAGATTTGGGTTTTAATGGGCTTGTAAAAGAAATGTTATGTAAAAGAGCTGTTTAACTTAGAGCAATGCCCTACAAAAGGTCCTTTTAAGGGATATTGGTAGTTTAGTTTATATTAGGGGGTGTTTTTATTTTTGGGGGCTTTTTTATTTTCATAGGGGTTAGGTTTATTTTTTTATTTTTGATAATTTTGTTTATTTTTTCTGTAATGTTAGACTTTTTATTTTTGTAATTTTAGGTTAATTTAAAGTTAGTTTATTTTTTATTTTTAAAGTAATGTTATATTTTTTATTTTAATTGTAATTTAGTATTTTTTAATTTTATGTAATTGGGGTTAATTTAGGTGGTGTTAGGGTAGGGGGATTAGTAATTAAATTAGTTATTTGCGTTGTGGGGGGTTGGCGGTTTAGGGGTTAATAGGTTAATTAGGTTTAATGCGTTGTGGGGGGTTGGATTAAGGGTTAATGGTGTTGATAGGTAGTTGGTGTTGTGGGTGAATGGCAGATTAGGTGTTAATACATATATTAGGTAGATTACAATGTGGATGAATGGCAAATTAGTGGTTAATACATATATTAGGTAGATCGCGCTGTGGGTGAATTGTGGGTTAGGGGTTAATACATTTATTAGGTATATTGCGTTGTGGGGAGTTGGCTGTTTTTTTTTTTTATTTATTCTTTTTATTGAGGATAATAAAATATATAAACATGAGGAAAAAAAAGATGAATTAGGTACACATAAGGTCACATATGTATGCATCCTGTTCAACAGTCACAGATTCAGATATTAGCATCATATTAAACATGCATAAGTATACATAAAAAAAACACTCCATTGTTATCTTTCCTCATATTTTTCTACCCCTAACTTTGAATAAGTCACTCTTGGACCTTAATCTTGTGGATTCCTTGTGGAAAAGGGGTTAGTATTGTTTCTATTATTGTTATTATTTCAAAGCCTTATCTATAACAGCCTTAGCAAAACTTTTCTTGATCCATGAGAAAGAAAAACAAAAAAAGCATAATAAAAGATAGATTTACAGAAGAAAGTCAGAAAGCAACATCTTCTAGACCACAGTAAGTCCTACAAACATTACCTAGATGTGTCAATCTAGTGCAGGTTGCAAATAGATTTAGTGATTCATAGATATAACAATGACAAACCAGTACAGACAGAACGTTGCCGGCTCACAGTTTGACCATAGGGGGCGTGGGGAAAATAAAAAGGAAAGGAACTCCTTCTTCCCTTTTTCTCTCCATTCTCTCCTTCCCTTCTTCCTCCACTATTAGACTTTCCTCCAACTTCTAATTCCTAATCTTTCCCTCTCCTACTTTCCTCTCTTCCCTATTACTATCCTTACCCTTAAAGTAAAGGCACTATAACGTTTAGCAGGTACAACCTAAGTTATGGAAAGGAGTCATAAGTTGTCTTTAGGAGTTGCTCCCATATAACTTAAAAAAGGCCAGCCATTTTTTACAAAATGTATTATTACTGGAATCTGTATCATTACAGCTATCAAACTTGTCAATTATAAATTGGGTTTGAAGTAAGAAAGTTGTTATTAATGGTTGGTTCTTTTTTACTTTTCCAGTTCTTAAGAATTAGGTACCTCCCACCTAAGATAACTGTATTGATAAACTCTACATTCGCTTGCGGTTTCCCTTTGTCCAGGAGGAAAAAGACGTGTTTGGTATCAAGAGTAAAATTGGATTTTAACAGTTTCCTTAGCCAGAATTGAATACGTAGCTAAAACTAAAATATTTTTGTACAGCTCTAAAACATATGAACCAGGTCAGCTCCAGACGAGTTACAATGAGGGCAATTATTCTGTGCATTGGGGTACCAATTGTTTAGGCAAGCAGGAGATATATATACCTTGTTGATCAACTTAAAATGTGATTCACGCCAAGATGCAGACACTGTGGAATTTTCAACCGTTACTATGCTGCGTTTCTGTGTGTCCTCATCTAATCCCGGAGAATCATGTTGCCATTTAGCACATAGATTGAAAACGTTAGACTCACCAGTTTTAGAAAGTAACATCATATACTAATATTTAAAAGAATGGTATCCCATTTTAAAAGAGACAGGCCCATTCTTATACCTGAGTGTGACCAGGCAAAGTCAAAAATTTTGGTAACTTCAAAAAACCAGTGTCGCACTTGCAAATAAGCATATAAATATGTGTGTTTTTAAAGCCATATCGATCTGTGTCAAAAGTAAAGGTTCTAGGTAAATCGGTATCATTAATTTGCCATAGTTGTATCAGACCTTCCCTAGCCCATCTAGAAAAGAAATTATTATTGATACCTTCTGTTAATCGGGGGTTGCAAGCAATAGGAACTAAATCTGAAATATAGTGGTTTATTTTTAGTGAAAACCTTATGAATTGCCAGGCTTTTATAGTATGATAAAAAGTATACCGTTTCTTAACTTTTACAGGAATAAACCTGTTGGGGCAATGAAGGAGGGCGGATAAAGAAAAGGGATAAACCAGGTTTTGCTCAGCTTCCAAAAACGCAATGTAGTCTCCTCCAGTAAGCTAATCTAATGCTGGTTTAGCTACACAAATATTATTACAGATAGATAACTCTGGAAGAGCTAGACCCCCAAACTGCCTAAGTTGGGCTAGCTTTTCCAAGGCAATGCGTCTTCTACTGGTCCCCCAGAGAAATACCCTGAAAGAATCTTCAATCGACTTAATATCTCTTTTAGTTAACACAATAGGAATATTCTGCATTAGACACAAAAGCTTAGGTAAAACAATCATTTTGATTAGGTTAATTTTTGCAGTAATTGATAAGGGTAAGCCAGCCCATTTCATCAACAATTGTTTAATTTTCATAAATAAAGGAGGATAGTTTAAGTTGTACCAACTAACAGGGTTTACACCTATTTTTATCCCAATATATGTAATAAAATCTTCAGCATTTTTTAATGGGTGAGAAACATTATCGTGCGTTGATCTCTGAATCCATAATATTTCTGACTTGGAGGTGTTTACTTTGTACCCCGAAAAGGAGCCAAACTCAGAGACTAATTCTAAAATCAGTAGGATTTCTATTTGTGTGTTAAAGAAAAATAGTAGCAGATCATCTGCATATAGTAGAAGTTTAAGTTGTTTACCTCAAAGTGGTATCCCAATTAATTCCCTCCTAAGGGCTATAGCCAGGGGTTCAATAGCTAAATTAAAAAGTAATGTGGAAATCTGGCAGCCCTGACGCGTCCCCTTAGCCAAAGGAAAAGATTCTGTAAGGGATCCATTTAAAGATAACAAAGAGGAAGCTTTTGCATAGATAGATTCTATACATTTCAGGAATTGGTCTTTAAACCCAAATTGACTCATTGTAAAAAATAAGTGGTTCCAAGTTATTGAGTCAAGCGCCTTTTTTCAACAGAGAAAATAGCAGAGTCAAATAAAGATTTAGCCTTTTTCTGCTTACAAGCAGTTGAGCGAGATTCTAATAATAAAAAGATTTTGTGAATATTAGCAGACAGATTTCTACAGGACATGAAGCCGACCTGGTCCACATGAACCAAAGGAGCGATAGACTTTTTAACTCTATAGGCTAATATGGACGTTAAAATTTTGTAGTCCTAATTTAATAAAGAAATTAGACGATATGAATCCATTAATTCTGGGTCTTTGCCCTTTTTAGGTATTAATGTAATTATAGAGGAGGAGAAGAAATGAGATGGCGTCTTTGGCCAGAAAAATATTCATTAAAAAGTTTCAAAAGTGTTGGAGTCATTTCAAACTTCAAAATTTTATAAAATTCGCCAGGTAATAAGTCAGGACCCGGTGCTTTATCAAGTTTTAGTCTATCTATCACCTGGTGAACTTCGGTTTAGGGGGTTAATACTTTTATTATTAGTTGCAATGTCGGGGGATTGCCTATATAGGGGTTTTGACATGTCTGGTTTATTTTTGGGAGGCAGGTTAGACTTTTAAGGGCTATTTAACTTTTTTTTTAATTTTCTTAGGTGCCGGCAGTTTATAAACTGCCGTAAGACACTGGCGACTCAAGAAATGTGTATTTCTGCACATTTCTGGACATCACTAGTTTATTGGATTCCCCAATGTGTGAGGGGAAATTACGGACAACGCGGGTTTCAGCAGTTGCGCTGAAGCCTGTGCCATATATGTAATCTCGCCCATTATCTCCCTAAATCTTGAGTAAAATTGCTAAGTTACACACAAAAAATATAGGAAAAATATTTTAAACAGGCACAAAAATTAAAATTATATAGATATGATGTGTGGAAGCACACTAATCCTCAAGGGGGCACTCTCAATAAAAACAGATGTAACACAATGTAAAAAGTACAATAATAATGTATATAAAAACACTCTAAAAATGAACAGCAGAATACCAGAGATAAAGACATAACTGGAAACACAATAAATGTCCAAAACCTAATGATATCCAGTAAGTCACAATAGCTCCAGATGATTGCAAAGGTCAGCTCTCTGTCGTAGGGGGGTCAATATCCTGATGATAACAGATGGTCTGAAAAAAGAAACACAGAGGTGCACAATGGCCTAATACCACAATACCAAGAGACAAGCAAAGTATGTAAGACTAATACTCAAAAAAAAAAGCACCAAACAGTGCAAGGAAGCAGACTGGAACCTCACAGTTGCCCAGCAAACTGAACAAACGCAGAGATAAATCTGTAGTAGTTCTTCACCAGTGAGGTCCTCCTAGTTGCTATAGGGGAGGATATAGAGCCAACATAGTACAGTACAGTTTGTACAAGTGTATATGTATACAGGGAATATGCACACTTACATGTAGCAAAGCACCTCCCGGTGCAATATACACAGACTGGTACTTCTCAGCCACCCAGCTGACTGTTTCAAATGTTTCAGCAGATAAAATAGCTCCCAAAACCAATGCAGGAGTATAGATGGTTTCCCAGATAAAATCCAGCAGCAAGTGTATTAGTTAAAAAAAATGTTTAAAAGCAACGCGTTTCTCAGCCTACAACTGGCTGTTTCCAAACCATCTATTTTTTCAAACCATCTATACTCCTGCATTGGTTTTGGGAGCTATTTTATCTGCTGAAACCTTTGAAACAGTCAACTGGGCGGCTGAGAATTCCCAGACTGTGTATATTGCACCTGGAGGTGCTTTGCTACATGTAAGTGTGTATATTCCCTGTATACATATACGCTTGTACAAACTGTACTGGGCTATATTGGCTCTATATCCTCCCCTATAGGAACCGGCAGGACCTCACTGGTAAAGAACTACTACAGAATTATCTCTGTGTCTGTTCAGTTTGTTGGGCAACGGTGAGGTTCCAGTCTGCTTCCTTGCACTTTTTGGTGCTATTCGTTTGTGAGTATTAGTCTTACATACTTTGCTTGTCCCTTGGTATTGTAGTATTAGGCCATTGGGCGCCTCTGTGTTTCTTTTTTCAGGCACAAAAAATAGCTTGATTTCAACTTGTAGACATGAAATTTAAACCTAAGGCATATTCAATGGATGATTTGTGTACTTCAGGTTGCTTGATAAATACATTTTGATCAATGTGGTCATATTCTTTGGGGTGTTTAGGGGGAAATATGGGTTCTACAAGAGACTGATGCCTAAAGTCATAATTTTGCCCTTAAACAATATTAGGAGATAAAACCTGTTAGCCTTCCTTCACACAACAGAAGCAGAAAAATAAATGTCAACTTGTTCATTATACTAAGGTGGTTATTGTTTACTTCTTGCAAAGCATTTGTTGAGCAATCTTTTAAATCCCAATTTAGCAGTTAAGAGGTTAAAATTAGTTATTACTTATTATTATTAGGATAATATATTTTTAATAACTGTCTTACAACATTATATCTAAGCTCTGTAAATGGAAATGGAAAGTTTAATATAGCTTAGTATTGATTGTTGATCCAATTTATATGTTTTTCATAATTAATTTGCTGCCAGAAGACCATAATTTTAGCTGATATAAACAATCATATATAAGTAATTGCTGTGGCTATATCTCATGTAATGTGTTGCAGTTTTGCCAACAATGTTTAATTCCTCTCAATATATTTATGCTTTCCAGTGAAATAAGAACTCATTTGGACAAATGAGATTCATTTGCATTTATATACCAATTAAGAAAATCATCTCATACTAATATGTTTCCTAGTAAGGATTCCCAGCTGTGTGACAACAGCAGGCTCTTCTTTGTGTTCCATCAAACTGTCCACACATAATGAAATTTTGCCAAAACAAGTATTAGCTCTGCAAAATATGACAGATGTAAACAGAGGATACAAATAGCACATTTCTATTCAGAACTGACTATATGTGCTTATATTTCCTTATTCTCTCACACTGTCTCTCTCTCCCTCTCTCTCTCTCTCTCTCTCATCTCCTTCTATGAGAGAGTCTATGAGAGAGTCCAGAGAGAGCTATTTTCTACTGACTGTATATATATATATATATATATATATATATATATATATAATGTCAAAATGATAGAGACTCATAGGACTTAAAGTAAACACCTCAGTGGTTTTTAATAACCTGTAACGTTTCGGGGTCTCCCCCTTTGTCAAACATAAAAAAATTACAATACACATACCTCCATATAAACCCTCTTACCCCGGTGCAAACATCCAGATCTGCCCGCTGTTACTTACGGTAGCGTCTGCCAAGCGCAACTGCGAATGCGCCGGGCGGCACTAAGGAAGCTCATACGGGCCAACTGAAAAGGCAAATAGAGAAACAAAGACCGTAACTAAGCAACGGTCATAAACAGACATTCTCTTACAGAACAGCCTAATGATCTGATAAAATAAGTATCCAAAATTTCACTATTTGCGATATCACATTAAATACATATAGTGAACATATTATTGTGTACATTTGTCCCTACTTGCTAAACTTCATCGTATTTTGATTTTAGGCATAATGGTAGGGTACAAATCATACGGCATACAGTGACCAGCTGGATTACTGGGGCATAATATATATCACTATAATTACTAGTGGCCATTCAACAGGACAAAGTTATGAGATACCCATGATTGCTCAGTTCTGTTTCTATCATCTATCTATTACGGACCAGCACTGGAAAGCACTATATTGTGCTGTGAAGCAATGGGCTAATAACTTGCTGGCCTCGTATGCTGCTAGACAATTTAGGCATATATTTCTACAGTTGATCCGGTGCACTAGGGAATATATACTACTTATATGTCAGAAACATAAGCACATAGAAAAATGGGACAAATCAGGTTATATGCATATTTTTCATATTATAGAAAACATTGCAAGTCAAAGTGTGTATTAAGTCCTTTTGGGATCAGTGTGTCCAGGGTATGAATCCACCTGGACTCCTTCTGCAGCAATACTCTTCCCCTATCACCCCCTCTTGGTAAGGGGGGCACATGATCGATGATCACATATTTTAGATCTTTAGTTGTATGCTTATGTTTGGTGAAATGCCTGGCTACTGGTTATTCAGAATCACTGTTGGTAATTGCAGCCCGTATGGCTGCCCTGTGATTTGCCATCCTTGTACGCAGATCATCTGTTGTTTTTCCCACATAAAATCTGCCAAATATGCAATGTAACAGATAAATTATGAATGTAGTTGTACATGTGACACAATGTTTAATTTTGAACTTTTTGTTTGTCCATGGGTGTGTAAATTGAGTACACTGAATTAATGCACTACATGTAGTGCATCCCAAGCACTTGAAACATCCTGTTTTCTTTCCTTGTTGGAGCCACTTACAGCTGGTATATGCCTGTGCCATGTCCGGTCTCATGAGCATGTCCCTTAAAGATTTCCCTCTTCGGTAACTTAGGTATCATAGAGAGGTAATCCTCTGTCGCTTGAAATTATTTTCCGGTGTTCATCAAGTATATTCCTGTAGGAATTTTTGTCTGGACTATATTCTGTAACAAATGTTAGTTTTCCATATCTTGATCCACTTTTCTTTGTTCACTGCCAGTTAAGACTTCTTGTTGTGTAATCCCCTGAGCCTGTTGGTAAGCTTTGTTAATTACTTGGTCCTCATATTTTCTTTCTTTGAATTTTTGATACATGTTCTTGAGTTGTTTTTCTTTGCCTTCTGTGGTGGAGTTGTTTCTCACAACTCTATGAAATTGTGAGATAGGTAAGGCCCTTTTCGTGCCAGGTGGGTGACAGCTAGTATATAGCAACATTGAATTCCGGTCCGTCGGTTTAGAGTAAAGTTCTGTATTCAATTTTCCAGAGTTCTTGGTAATTCTCAAGTCTAAGAAATCAATGGAGTCACAGTGACATGTCATCTTGAATTTTAATTCATTGCAAAGTTGATTAAGTTTGGTGAACCAATCATCCAAATCACATTGGGCACCCCGCCAGATCACCAACAAGTCGTCAATATATCTCCTAAACAGGATAATGCGTGCATCTTCAAACATTTCAGGGTGTTCTCTTTCAAATACCCCTAGGAAGATGTTAGCGTACGTTGGGGCTACATTTGATCCCATAGCTGTTCCGGACCTTTGCAAGTAGTAGTGGCTCTCAAATTTAAAATAATTCATCCTTAGGAAGAATTCTAGCAGCTGTGTTAATGCTTCAGTGGAAGGTCCAATATAGGGATGTCTAGATAGTTCCTTTCTGACAGCTTGTATTCCTTCATTATGTGGGATCACAGTATATAAACTGGTCATGTCTAAGGTGACCAGTATATCTGTGTTCTCCATGCCATCAATTAGTTGTAGTAATCTTATAAACTTGATTGAATCCTTCAGATAAGAAGGTATCCTTTGAACCAATGGTTGCAAAACTTTGTCCAAGTAAGTGGCAATAGGTTAGTATTGAGCCCCTAGCAGACACAATAGGCCTGCCAGGTGGCTGACTTGGATTTTTGTGCACTTTCGGGAGGGTGTATAGCACCGGTGTGATGGGATATTCAACCATTAGATATGTCAACAACGTTTGTGATATCTGTTCTTCTTTTCTCAATTCATTGAGATATTCATCAATCCTCTGTTTAAATCTTCGGATTGGATTACACAATAGCCTTTCGTATATAGTGGTATCATTTAATTGTGACATAATCTCTCTTTTATAATTCACGTAATCTGGAATCACCAGAGCTCCCCCCCTTGTCCGCCTCACGGAAAAAAAAGTTCAAAATTAAACATTGTGTCACATGTACAACTACATTCATAATTTATCTGTTACATTGCATATGTGGCAGATTTTATGTGGGAAAAACAACAGACGATCTGCGTACAAGGATGGAAAATCACAGGGCAGCCATACGGGCTGCAATTACCAACGGTGATTCTGAACAACCAGTAGCCAGGCATTTCGCCAAACATAAGCATACAACTAAAGAGGGGGTGATAGGGGAAGAGTATTGCTGCAGAAGGAGTCCAGGTGGATTCATACCCTGGACACGCTGATCTCAAAAGGACTTGATACACACTTTGACTTGCAATACTTTCTATAATATGAAAAATATGCATATAACCTGATTTGTCCCATTTTCTATGTGCTTATGTTTCTGACATATACAGGGAGTGCAGAATTATTAGGCAAGTTGTATTTTTGAGGATTAATTTTATTATTGAACAACAACCATGTTCTCAATGAACCCAAAAAACTAATTAATATCAAAGCTGAATAGTTTTGGAAGTAGTTTTTAGTTTGTTTTTAGTTATAGCTATTTTAGGGGGATATCTGTGTGTGCAGGTGACTATTACTGTGCATAATTATTAGGCAACTTAACAAAAAACAAATATATACCCATTTCAATTATTTATTTTTACCAGTGAAACCAATATAACATCTCAAAATTCTCAAATATACATTTCTGACATTCAAAAACAAAACAAAAACAAATCAGTGACCAATATAGCCACCTTTCTTTGCAAGGACACTCAAAAGCCTGCCATCCATGGATTCTGTCAGTGTTTTGATCTGTTCACCATCAATATTGCGTGCAGCAGCAACCACAGCCTCCCAGACACTGTTCAGAGAGGTGTACTGTTTTCCCTCCTTGTAAATCTCACATTTGATGATGGACCACAGGTTCTCAATGGGGTTCAGATCAGGTGAACAAGGAGGCCATGTCATTAGATTTTCTTCTTTTATACCCTTTCTTGCCAGCCACGCTGTGGAGTACTTGGACGCGTGTTGTCCTGCATGAAAATCATGTTTTTCTTGAAGGATGCAGACTTCTTCCTGTACCACTGCTTGAAGAAGGTGTCTTCCAGAAACTGGCAGTAGGACTGGGAGTTGAGCTTGACTCCATCCTCAACCCGAAAAGGCCCCACAAGCTCATCTTTGATGATACCAGCCCAAACCAGTACTCCACCTCTACCTTGCTGGCGTCTGAGTCGGACTGGAGCTCTCTGCCCTTTACCAATCCAGCCACGGGCCCATCCATCTGGCCCATCAAGACTCACTCTCATTTCATCAGTCCATAAAACCTTAGAAAAATCAGTCTTGAGATATTTCTTGGCCCAGTCTTGACGTTTCAGCTTGTGTGTCTTGTTCAGTGGTGGTTGTCTTTCAGCCTTTCTTACCTTGGCCATGTCTCTGAGTATTGCACACCTTGTGCTTTTGGGCACTCCAGTGATGTTGCAGCTCTGAAATATGGCCAAACTGGTGGCAAGTGGCATCTTGGCAGCTGCACGCTTGACTTTTCTCAGTTCATGGGCAGTTATTTTGCGCCTTGGTTTTTCCACACGCTTCTTGCGACCCTGTTGACTATTTTGAATGAAACGCTTGATTGTTCGATGATCACGCTTCAGAAGCTTTGCAATTTTAAGAGTGCTGCATCCCTCTGCAAGATATCTCACTATTATTTACTTTTCTGAGCCTGTCAAGTCCTTCTTTTGACCCATTTTGCCAAAGGAAACGAAGTTGCCTAATAATTATGCACACCTGATATAGGGTGTTGATGTCATTAGACCACACCCCTTCTCATTACAGAGATGCACATCACCTAATATGCTTAATTGGTAGTAGGCTTTCGAGCCTATACAGCTTGGAGTAAGACAACATGCATAAAGAGGATGATGTGGTCAAAATACTCATTTGCCTAATAATTCTGCACTCCCTGTAAGTAGTATATATTCCCTAGTGCACCGGATCAACTGTAGAAATATATGCCTAAATTGTCTAGCAGCATACGAGGCCAGCAAGTTATTAGCCCATTGCTTCACAGCACAATATAGTGCTTTCCAGTGCTGGTCCGTAATAGATAGATGATAGAAACAGAACTGAGCAATCATGGGTATCTCATAACTTTGTCCTGTTGAATGGCCACTAGTAATTATAGTGATATATATTATGCCCCAGTAATCCGGCTGGTCACTGTATGCCGTATGATTTGTACCCTACCATTATGCCTAAAATCAAAATACAATGAAGTTTAGCAAGTATTATGTTTGACAAAGGGGGAGACCTCGAAACGTTACAGGTTATTAAAAACCACTGAGGTGTTTACTTTAAGTCCTATGAGTGCGGTCTCTATCATTTTGACATTGTATTCATATATATACACCGCACCTGGGCAGAAGAATATAAAGAACGTGAGTGCTTGGTGACAAAGATTTGGATATATATATATATATATATATATATATATATATATATATATATATATATATATATATATATAATATTGTATGTACTGTATATAAATGTACATTATGCAGTCATACACCCTCCACCCTCCAAATGCCTCCCTCCCTTTTCCATGCTCCTTCTCTCATCTACCACAACCTCTCCCTTCTACTCTCACTCTTCCCCTCCCTCCCAATTTTTTGAACACACTAACACACACACATACGTACATACACACACACATACGTACACTCATATACATACATACACACATATACTGTACATACACACTCATAGATACACACATGCATACATACACACACATATATGCAAACATACACATGCATTCACACACACATATACAGACACATGCACGCACAAACACACACACACACATATACGCACATACACACACATATATATATATATATATATACATATACTCAAACACATATAGATACAAACACATGCATAAATATACACACATATAAAGATGCATGCACACACACACATATACATACAGTATATGCACTAGGGATGGGAGAATGTTTCTAAAAATTCGAAATTTAAAACGAATTTTGATACATTCGTTTGAATCGAATTTCAAATGTTTATATAACATTCTAACATTCCATTTACGATTTTTCTTTTTTAAATTTTTGAATAAAATTTGAAAATATTTGTTCGAATAATAGAATGTTTAGATATGTATTCATTCAATTTAGAAATGTAATATTCAAATTTGAATGTGCCATTCGAATACGAATGTGAAATTCAAATTCGAAATAGTATTTCTAGTCTACAACTATGTTTAATAGATGTAATATTCGAATTTGAATGCTACATTTGAATTTGAATGTCACATTCTAATTCAAAATAGTATTTCTAGTCAAATACTGTGTTTTTTAAATGTAATATTCAAATTTGAATGTGACATTCAAATTTAAATGTAACATTTGAATTCGAAATAGTATTTCTAGTCTAATACTGTGTTTTATAAATGTAATATTCGAATTTGAATGTGACATTTGAATTTGAATGTGACATTCAAATTCGAAATAGTATTTCTAGTCTAATACTGTGTTTTATAAATGTAATAATCAAATTCAAATGTGACATTCAAATTCAAAATAGTATTTCTAGTCTACAATTGTGTTTTATAAATGAAATATTCAATTCAAATGTAACATTCGAATGTGACGTTCGAAAACTGTAAATAACATTTGATAATAGAATTTTTAGGAATATTCATTCTTATTAACATTCTATTATGTAAATCGAATTTGTACAATAACATTCATTCTAACATTCAAATTTTAATATATATAAACACATTCACCCATCCCTAATATGCACACACACATACATACATACACACACACACACACATGTGCCTGTGTTTCTGTGTGTGTCAAAAGTGTGTATATGTCTGTATGTGTGGAAAGATTCCATTAGCCTCTGGCCTGTCAGATTTGTTGACAGGGTTACCCAGAGGCCGGAGCAATTAGCCAGCCACATAAATAGCTAAAGGGTTAAGAACATGTTATGAAATTTGACATATCAATTTATTGCTGCACGAAAAAATGATTGCTTCTCTTGCCACTCCTGAAACCATGAGGTCAAACAATATACTGCAAAACATAATTTATTCCAGGGATATATAAATGCTTTGAAGCAAAACTTAACATTATTCAGCTACTCAATGTGGTGCGACATGTAACTTATTAATAGGACGAGTTGTCTCTAGTGACTGACCTACCTTATTGTATAATGAACTGTAAATATTGCTGAACAGCATGAAAGTGTCTTTGCTTTTCTTTTTACTAATTTACAGAATTTATATGAAGACAAAGGAGGCAAAGGTGAGAGTGTTAATATGAGCTGATTCTTCTTATTAAATGAGCAAAGAAAATTGCACGTGCTCAGCAAGATGAACCACATTTCTAGGTATTTTTATTTCTTATCACAATGGCTGACTTTATTAAAGCTGCAAGAATTTCATCGCTGTCATTTTCGATTCATTTGAAATTGATGTCGTTTTTACTGTGCTAAATTATAATTTACATAATAGACATTTACAGAGAAATGGAGGTCCCGTACAAAGGATCAGTATTACAAATGTGACATTTTACTGAGTAAAACAGCCAAATGTAAGTAAGCATAAAATATGATATAACATGATTTTGCTGTTCACACAATTTAGTGTCATTTAAAAATAGGTATAAACTCATTTCTATTTTTGTTTCGTCCTATTATTTTCAGTGAAGGGTTAATGTGGGAGTGTCTTTATGCAGATTGTTATCCAATTTGGGTTTAGTTGAGAGAATTTAAAGAGCAGCATGTTTGATGGCTAACAGGTCTGTAATGAAGCCGTGAGGTGAAACGTTGTTTCACAACCTTTGCAGGAGGAATGATTTTATTTATTAAAATAAAGGATTGATATTCCCATCATGCTCTACAAAATCTTTTTGTTTTTTATTCACCTAAATGTGTTTCTACCAAGTACTTGGAGCATTATATTTTTCTAAATGATGGATTTTTCAATTAGTGCTTAGATGTTTGGAGGAATTTGTTAAGGGTGTCCAGTTGGTGTTGGGTGGTATATGATTGGTGGTTATGCAGATGGGTATCTTGGATCTTTGGGGGATTTATGTTACAGGGTAATATAGGGCAACCAAGGGATAGGGGGGTAAGGTAAGCAAGTGTGGCTGAAGTGCATAAAGCTTATTGCAGTGGGTGAGCAAGTAGTTCACATTGTTTAAAGGGACAGTACACTGTAAAATAGTTTTTCCATTAATGTATTTCCAGTGACTTGTTATACCGGCTTAAGAGTATAAAATATTTGAGAAATTGCATTTTCAGGTTTATTTGTGTATATGAAGTAGCTGGTTTTGTTTTTTGAAACCACAGCCTATTACAATGGGATAAACTTAAAGGTAATATCATATCTCATTATGTTATCACTTTGTATACACACACTTGCTTCCTTATTTTATATTTGTCTGGAACACCAAAGCTCAATACATAGAGAGAACAATGGAAAATTATCATTTTATTGCTTAACTATCCTGCAGCTCACTGAGAATGCAACTTCTTCTGCTGGCTGTGTTTACTTAGGCTTCACAATAGCTGAGACTACAGTATCAAAACTTTCAGTGTAGGTGGCTATAACACAGGCTAAATCCGCTATTTCAAATGCTTAAATAGGAGTAAAGGAGCTAATTGTAAACAATTTAAAGGAACAGTCAAAACAGTAGATTTGGCTAATCAACAAATGCAAGATAACAAGACAATGCAATTGCACTTAGTCTGAACTTCAAATGAGTAGTAGATTTTTTTTCTGACAATTTTAAAAGTTATGTCTATTTCCACTCCCCCTGTTCCATGTGACAGTTATCAGCCAATCACAAATGCATACACAACCATGTGACAGCCATCAGCCAATCACAAATGCATAAACGCTTATTCTGTGAATTTTTGCACATGCTCAGTAGGAGCTAGTGACTCAAAACAATGTAAATATAAAAAGACTGTGCACATTTTGTTAATGGAAGTAAATTGGAAAGTTGTTTAAAGTTGCATGCTCTATCTGAATAATTAACGTTTAACTTTGACTTGAGTGTCCCTTTAATACTCTCTAGCAGGTAAAATGGATCATTGGGAATAATTTAAAGGAAGAATTTTTTTGGGTGAACTGACCCTTTAATACAGGTTGTGTGGTTAGTTTTTTTGTAGAGGGTGTTGTGATTTGTGTTTAATATGGTGGGATTTAGGGGAACTCATAGCACCCTGTTAATATATTTTAAAAGAATAGTATCTGTATAACAAATTACAGGCTCCATGCCCTGAAGAAACGTACCACATACACACACATACCTAACACTAATGTATTTCAAGGATATGGGTACAACATTTATTAAATGACGATTTAAAAATAGTGTCAGAACAAAAGGCTGTCATAGTGAATACACATTTGTACAGCATTTCAGCAGTACATGTTTCTAATGCAGAATTGGCCCCAGTTTGTAGAATTTGACAAGTGGCTGTAGGTCTCAGAGGTGGTAGTATTTATACAATGCAATTAGCAGAAGCTGAGCCAGCAGCCTGAGAAAGGCAAGCAGCTTCTATGTGACTGTAATTCATCCTCACCTTGGTTAATCTGTGCAAGAAGTTTGTGTCTTCCTGTAGAAATATGGTGCCAGGTTTTTCTGTACAGTGAAACTCTGGTGGGCATTATAAAAAAAAACAGCCACCATATTGTAAATCCAAGTGTAAGTCCAGTATTGCAGGGCAGAACACTGAGGGGCCAGACATGTTAAAGGTGGAGCATGGGTCCCCCTGGCCCCCCTGTAGTGATGCCACTACTGATTGCAGGGCCAGATGGGTTTTCTAGAGATCCTATGTATATCAACTTAAAAAGAACAGTGTACTGTAAAACAAACTCTCCCCTTTAATTTGCTCACAATTATCAATTTTACCTGCTGAAGTGTATCAATTAGCTTACAAATATCCCCTTTACCTTGATTTTGTAGCTTTGGGATAGATGTTTTTCCCACCTATACTGAACATTTTCAATACTTATTGATTATTGGTTAATTTTAAGTACTGGGCTTTGGTATACATACAGAGATACGATAAGCAATAATTTGTGTGTATAGAAAGTTATACAATAAGGAGGACTGAGCTCCCTGCAAGCTCAGCCCAGTGTAGTGGGTTGTGGTTTCAAAAAGCAAAATCAGTTATTTGATATACAAAAATAAATCTAAAGGAGCAATTTCTCATTTATTTTCTTCTCTACAGCTGGTACAGCAAGTCATTGGAAACACATTAAGGGGAAACCAATATGACTTTCCACTGTCTTTAAAATGTTGTAGGAATCCTGTAGGGTCAAATAAAGAAGCTACAGCGAATCATGTCCACTCGACAATTGATGAATAGAGCCCTAATTTTGTAATGCTCCTTTCACTTTCTATCCATAGTGGGCCAGAGTACAATAAGTGCTTTTATCTTTTAACACTGCTTAAGTGTAATCAAATGAGCTTCAATCTTTGTGCTCATATTACTCATATTTTTAAATCCAAAGTTATTTTTTAATGCTCTAGCGATAATCTAGGGTGCACTAACATTGGCATGTTGGGTAGTGCAGGTGCGCTAAATCACTAATAGACTTTCATGGGGCTAGCAGTACGATTCATGTTGCATATTGCTTGAGTGCTAAAATGATAGTTTGCAAGTACTGAAGTTCTTCATGTAGTTCTGTGTTTTATTATTAATAATAATTGTTAACTTTAGGTCTTAAAATGCGCTACATTTCGCCGGAAACATGAGTTAAGAAGCAGCGGTCTTAAGACCGCTGCTCCTTAACTAGTTCACTGCCTCTGACCGCATATGATCGGGTTGATTGACACCCCCTGATAATTTGCAGAGGGCATAATTGCACAAGCAGTTCACCAGAATGATTCGGAATGAAATGAAACACATGTCTAATAACCATCAATGAGTCTTTTCAGGACATTAAGTAAATATAATATCAACACTTTTTATTATAGAAACTGAAACACATTTTTTAAGCAAAATTATAATTAAATAATTTGTTTGTGGTCCACTACAGTTGGACATTATGGCAAAAACTTAGGGGGAACACTTAGCTGACCATCAAAAGATTTTGAACAGATTCCCAAATGTTCAGCTTGTTCAAAAAAAGTAGAGTTTAAAGTGAATGTCAACTTTCACGAATGAAAGCCCTGTTTTTAAAAATACTATTAAAAACAGGGGCACTTTAATTTATGAATGTTTACATTGAAGCCGTTCTTTTAAAATGCTTACCTTTTATTCCTAGCAAGTGTGGAACACCGGAGCAGCGATTCCCCCGCCTCCAGGTTGTCTCTTATTACGTCAGAAATGACGAATCCGGCTTCCTCCAATAACGACTTCCCCCCCAGAGCAAACATTGCCTGAGACCACGCCGTGATTGGAGGAAGCCGGATTCATCATTTATGAAGTAAGAAGAGACGTCCTGGGTGTGGAGGAATCGCTGCTCCAGTGTTCCATGCTTGCTAGGAATAAAAGATAAGTATTAAAAAAAAAAACTACTTCAATGTAATCTTTCATGAATAAAAGTGCCCCTGTTTTTAATAGTATTATTAAAAACAGGGCTTTCATTTGTGAAAGTTGACATTCACTTTAACTATAGCATAGAGGAATGTTCAAATATGGTACCAGTAACAAATTAATTTATTCTTGTTGTTTTATGGATAGCATCCAATATTGTATTCCTGAAATAAAACAAGGCAGGTATAGGTTCAGTCCATCCATCCATCACATCTGTCTATACATATTCTCTGGGAAAATGAGATCTTCCAAAAAAAATCTCAGCATAACATTTTAAAAGCTGATAATTATTTGTAAATAATTATATATAAAATGAAGTCCTAAAGCTTGAGTTTAAGTTATGGACAGAAGTGCTGAAATGTTTCTGCTTGGCATTATGGCTCCACGGCTTTTCTAATTTGCAACACAAACTTCAAAAGATGTATTCAATAAATATTATTTTTCAACATATTTCCTGATATTTGTTCGGATACAAGAC